>NC_134483.1:288131296-288758505 GCF_040206685.1 Ascaphus truei | reverse complement strand
GCGCACGTTCATTTTCAGAGCTCCTAGACCTTCCTATAAGAAGTTAGCCAAAAAGAAGCTTCGAAAAACGCTTAGGTTAAGTTTCAGAGTTGCTTCTAATGTACCAAAGTTGGACTTAGACATAATTTCACTCTCACAACATTATGGCTGGTTGGAGACAGTCCGAACCACAAGTACCGGGTCCATGGTTCTGGGCGTATACTGGGGGGACGGGGACGACTCCCATTAACCCCTGACTATACCGGGGATACGCTTATCACAATGCCTTTCTGGTCTGTGCTGAAGCAGGGCATTCTGGCAGCCAAGTGGCTTGACCTTTATTAGTGCGCCTGGTTACCCCCTCTCGGAACCACAGACTTAGAAATCGCCAGCTCATATACAGTGCATAAAATATATTTATATATATACCCTTATACACCATTTTAATAAAAAATATCACAAAATTCTTCTAAGTCCCTCGGGAAGAGTGAAAGACTCGCACGTTCATTTTCAGAGCTCCTAGACCTTCCTATAAGAAGTTAGCCAAAAAGTAGCTTCGAAAAACGCTTAGGTTAAGTTTCAGAGTTGCTTCTAATGTACCAAAGCTGGACTTAGACATAATTTCACTCTCACAACATTATGGCTGGTTGGAGACAGTCCGAACCACAAGTACCGGGTCGATGGTTCTGGGCGTATACTGGGGGGACGGGGACGACTCCCATTAACCCCTGACTATACTGGGGATACGCTTATCACAATGCCTTTCTGGTCTGTGCTGAAGCAGGGCATTCTGGCAGCCAAGTGGCTTGACTTTTATTAGTGAGCCTGGTTACCCCCTCTCGGAACCACAGACTTAGAAATCGCCAGCTCATATACAGTGCATAAAATATATTTATATATATACCCTTATACACCATTTTAATAAAAAATATCACAAAATTCTTCTAAGTCCCTCGGGAAGAGTGAAAGACGCGCACGTTCATTTTCAGAGCTCCTAGACCTTCCTATAAGAAGTTAGCCAAAAAGAAGCTTCGAAAAACGCTTAGGTTAAGTTTCAGAGTTGCTTCTAATGTACCAAAGTTGGACTTAGACATAATTTCACTCTCACAACATTATGGCTGGTTGGAGACAGTCCGAACCACAAGTACCGGGTCCATGGTTCTGGGCGTATACTGGGGGGACGGGGACGACTCCCATTAACCCCTGACTATACCGGGGATACGCTTATCACAATGCCTTTCTGGTCTGTGCTGAAGCAGGGCATTCTGGCAGCCAAGAGCTTGACCTTTATTAGTGCGCCTGGTTACCCCCTCTCGGAACCACAGACTTAGAAATCGCCAGCTCATATACAGTGCATAAAATATATTTATATATATACCCTTATACACCATTTTAATAAAAAATATCACAAAATTCTTCTAAGTCCCTCGGGAAGAGTGAAAGACTCGCACGTTCATTTTCAGAGCTCCTAGACCTTCCTATAAGAAGTTAGCCAAAAAGTAGCTTCGAAAAACGCTTAGGTTAAGTTTCAGAGTTGCTTCTAATGTACCAAAGCTGGACTTAGACATAATTTCACTCTCACAACATTATGGCTGGTTGGAGACAGTCCGAACCACAAGTACCGGGTCCATGGTTCTGGGCGTATACTGGGGGGACGGGGACGACTCCCATTAACCCCTGACTATACCGGGGATACGCTTATCACAATGCCTTTCTGGTCTGTGCTGAAGCAGGGCATTCTGGCAGCCAAGTGGCTTGACCTTTATTAGTGAGCCTGGTTATCCCCTCTCGGAACCACAGACTTAGAAATCGCCAGCTCATATACAGTGCATAAAATATATTTATATATATACCCTTATACACCATTTTAATAAAAAATATCACAAAATTCTTCTAAGTCCCTCGGGAAGAGTGAAAGACGCGCACGTTCATTTTCAGAGCTCCTAGACCTTCCTATAAGAAGTTAGCCAAAAAGTAGCTTCGAAAAACGCTTAGGTTAAGTTTCAGAGTTGCTTCTAATGTACCAAAGCTGGACTTAGACATAATTTCACTCTCACAACATTATGGCTGGTTGGAGACAGTCCGGACCACAAGTACCGGGTCCATGGTTCTGGGCGTATACTGGGGGGGACGGGGACGACTCCCATTAACCCCTGACTATACCGTGGATACGCTTATCACAATGCCTTTCTGGTCTGTGCTGAAGCAGGGCATTCTGGCAGCCAAGTGGCTTGACCTTTATTAGTGAGCCTGGTTACCCCCTCTCGGAACCACAGACTTAGAAATCGCCAGCTCATATACAGTGCATAAAATATATTTATATAATATATTTATATATATACCCTTATACACCATTTTAATAAAAAATATCACAAAATTCTTCTAAGTCCCTCGGGAAGAGTGAAAGACGCGCACGTTCATTTTCAGAGCTCCTAGACCTTCCTATAAGAAGTTAGCCAAAAAGAAGCTTCGAAAAACGCTTAGGTTAAGTTTCAGAGTTGCTTCTAATGTACCAAAGTTGGACTTAGACATAATTTCACTCTCACAACATTATGGCTGGTTGGAGACAGTCCGAACCACAAGTACCGGGTCCATGGTTCTGGGCGTATACTGGGGGGACGGGGACGACTCCCATTAACCCCTGACTATACCGGGGATACGCTTATCACAATGCCTTTCTGGTCTGTGCTGAAGCAGGGCATTCTGGCAGCCAAGTGGCTTGACCTTTATTAGTGCGCCTGGTTACCCCCTCTCGGAACCACAGACTTAGAAATCGCCAGCTCATATACAGTGCATAAAATATATTTATATATATACCCTTATACACCATTTTAATAAAAAATATCACAAAATTCTTCTAAGTCCCTCGGGAAGAGTGAAAGACTCGCACGTTCATTTTCAGAGCTCCTAGACCTTCCTATAAGAAGTTAGCCAAAAAGTAGCTTCGAAAAACGCTTAGGTTAAGTTTCAGAGTTGCTTCTAATGTACCAAAGCTGGACTTAGACATAATTTCACTCTCACAACATTATGGCTGGTTGGAGACAGTCCGAACCACAAGTACCGGGTCCATGGTTCTGGGCGTATACTGGGGGGACGGGGACGACTCCCATTAACCCCTGACTATACCGGGGATACGCTTATCACAATGCCTTTCTGGTCTGTGCTGAAGCAGGGCATTCTGGCAGCCAAGTGGCTTGACCTTTATTAGTGAGCCTGGTTACCCCCTCTCGGAACCACAGACTTAGAAATCGCCAGCTCATATACAGAGCATAAAATATATTTGTATATATACCCTTATACACCATTTTAATAAAAAATATCACAAAATTCTTCTAAGTCCCTCGGGAAGAGTGAAAGACGCGCACGTTCATTTTCAGAGCTCCTAGACCTTCCTATAAGAAGTTAGCCAAAAAGTAGCTTCGAAAAACGCTTAGGTTAAGTTTCAGAGTTGCTTCTAATGTACCAAAGCTGGACTTAGACATAATTTCACTCTCACAACATTATGGCTGGTTGGAGACAGTCCGAACCACAAGTACCGGGTCCATGGTTCTGGGCGTATACTGGGGGGGACGGGGACGACTCCCATTAACCCCTGACTATACCGGGGATACGCTTATCACAATGCCTTTCTGGTCTGTGCTGAAGCAGGGCATTCTGGCAGCCAAGTGGCTTGACTTTTATTAGTGAGCCTGGTTACCCCCTCTCGGAAACACAGACTTAGAAATCGCCAGCTCATATACAGTGCATAAAATATATTTCTATATATACCCTTATACACCATTTTAATAAAAAATATCACAAAATTCTTCTAAGTCCCTCGGGAAGAGTGAAAGACGCGCACGTTCATTTTCAGAGCTTCTAGACCTTCCTATAAGAAGTTAGCCAAAAAGTAGCTTCGAAAACGCTTAGGTTAAGTTTCAGAGTTGCTTCTAATGTACCAAAGCTGGACTTAGACATAATTTCACTCTCACAACATTATGGCTGGTTGGAGACAGTCCGAACCACAAGTACCGGGTCCATGGTTCTGGGCGTATACTGGGGGGGACGGGGACGACTCCCATTAACCCCTGACTATACCGGGGATACGCTTATCACAATGCCTTTCTGGTCTGTGCTGAAGCAGGGCATTCTGGCAGCCAAGTGGCTTGACCTTTATTAGTGAGCCTGGTTACCCCCTCTCGGAACCACAGACTTAGAAATCGCCAGCTCATATACAGTGCATAAAATATATTTATATAATATATTTATATATATATACCCTTATACACCATTTTAATAAAAAATATCACAAAATTCTTCTAAGTCCCTCGGGAAGAGTGAAAGACGCGCACGTTCATTTTCAGAACTCCTAGACCTTCCTATAAGAAGTTAGCCAAAAAGTAGCTTCGAAAAACGCTTAGGTTAAGTTTCAGAGTTGCTTCTAATGTACCAAAGCTGGACTTAGACATAATTTCACTCTCACAACATTATGGCTGGTTGGAGACAGTCCGAACCACAAGTACCGGGTCGATGGTTCTGGGCGTATACTGGGGGGACGGGGACGACTCCCATTAACCCCTGACTATACTGGGGATACGCTTATCACAATGCCTTTCTGGTCTGTGCTGAAGCAGGGCATTCTGGCAGCCAAGTGGCTTGACTTTTATTAGTGAGCCTGGTTACCCCCTCTCGGAACCACAGACTTAGAAATCGCCAGCTCATATACAGTGCATAAAATATATTTATATTTATACCCTTATACACCATTTTAATAAAAAATATCACAAAATTCTTCTAAGTCCCTCGGGAAGAGTGAAAGACGCGCACGTTCATTTTCAGAGCTCCTAGACCTTCCTATAAGAAGTTAGCCAAAAAGTAGCTTCGAAAAACGCTTAGGTTAAGTTTCAGAGTTGCTTCTAATGTACCAAAGCTGGACTTAGACATAATTTCACTCTCACAACATTATGGCTGGTTGGAGACAATCCGAACCACAAGTACCGGGTCCATGGTTCTGGGCGTATACTGGGGGGACGGGGACGATTCCCATTAACCCCTGACTATACCGGGGATACGCTTATCACAATGCCTTTCTGGTCTGTGCTGAAGCAGGGCATTCTGGCAGCCAAGTGGCTTGACCTTTATTAGTGAGCCTGGTTATCCCCTCTCGGAACCACAGACTTAGAAATCGCCAGCTCATATACAGTGCATAAAATATATTTATATATATATACCCTTATACACCATTTTAATAAAAAATATCACAAAATTCTTCTAAGTCCCTCGGGAAGAGTGAAAGACGCGCACGTTCATTTTCAGAGCTCCTAGACCTTCCTATAAGAAGTTAGCCAAAAAGTAGCTTCGAAAAACGCTTAGGTTAAGTTTCAGAGTTGCTTCTAATGTACCAAAGCTGGACTTAGACATAATTTCACTCTCACAACATTATGGCTGGTTGGAGACAGTCCGGACCACAAGTACCGGGTCCATGGTTCTGGGCGTATACTGGGGGGGACGGGGACGACTCCCATTAACCCCTGACTATACCGTGGATACGCTTATCACAATGCCTTTCTGGTCTGTGCTGAAGCAGGGCATTCTGGCAGCCAAGTGGCTTGACCTTTATTAGTGAGCCTGGTTACCCCCTCTCGGAACCACAGACTTAGAAATCGCCAGCTCATATACAGTGCATAAAATATATTTATATAATATATTTATATATATACCCTTATACACCATTTTAATAAAAAATATCACAAAATTCTTCTAAGTCCCTCGGGAAGAGTGAAAGACGCGCACGTTCATTTTCAGAGCTCCTAGAACTTCCTATAAGAAGTTAGCCAAAAAGAAGCTTCGAAAAACGCTTAGGTTAAGTTTCAGAGTTGCTTCTAATGTACCAAAGTTGGACTTAGACATAATTTCACTCTCACAACATTATGGCTGGTTGGAGACAGTCCGAACCACAAGTACCGGGTCCATGGTTCTGGGCGTATACTGGGGGGACGGGGACGACTCCCATTAACCCCTGACTATACCGGGGATACGCTTATCACAATGCCTTTCTGGTCTGTGCTGAAGCAGGGCATTCTGGCAGCCAAGAGCTTGACCTTTATTAGTGCGCCTGGTTACCCCCTCTCGGAACCACAGACTTAGAAATCGCCAGCTCATATACAGTGCATAAAATATATTTATATATATACCCTTATACACCATTTTAATAAAAAATATCACAAAATTCTTCTAAGTCCCTCGGGAAGAGTGAAAGACTCGCACGTTCATTTTCAGAGCTCCTAGACCTTCCTATAAGAAGTTAGCCAAAAAGTAGCTTCGAAAAACGCTTAGGTTAAGTTTCAGAGTTGCTTCTAATGTACCAAAGCTGGACTTAGACATAATTTCACTCTCACAACATTATGGCTGGTTGGAGACAGTCCGAACCACAAGTACCGGGTCCATGGTTCTGGGCGTATACTGGGGGGACGGGGACGACTCCCATTAACCCCTGACTATACCGGGGATACGCTTATCACAATGCCTTTCTGGTCTGTGCTGAAGCAGGGCATTCTGGCAGCCAAGTGGCTTGACCTTTATTAGTGAGCCTGGTTATCCCCTCTCGGAACCACAGACTTAGAAATCGCCAGCTCATATACAGTGCATAAAATATATTTATATATATACCCTTATACACCATTTTAATAAAAAATATCACAAAATTCTTCTAAGTCCCTCGGGAAGAGTGAAAGACGCGCACGTTCATTTTCAGAGCTCCTAGACCTTCCTATAAGAAGTTAGCCAAAAAGTAGCTTCGAAAAACGCTTAGGTTAAGTTTCAGAGTTGCTTCTAATGTACCAAAGCTGGACTTAGACATAATTTCACTCTCACAACATTATGGCTGGTTGGAGACAGTCCGGACCACAAGTACCGGGTCCATGGTTCTGGGCGTATACTGGGGGGGACGGGGACGACTCCCATTAACCCCTGACTATACCGTGGATACGCTTATCACAATGCCTTTCTGGTCTGTGCTGAAGCAGGGCATTCTGGCAGCCAAGTGGCTTGACCTTTATTAGTGAGCCTGGTTACCCCCTCTCGGAACCACAGACTTAGAAATCGCCAGCTCATATACAGTGCATAAAATATATTTATATAATATATTTATATATATACCCTTATACACCATTTTAATAAAAAATATCACAAAATTCTTCTAAGTCCCTCGGGAAGAGTGAAAGACGCGCACGTTCATTTTCAGAGCTCCTAGACCTTCCTATAAGAAGTTAGCCAAAAAGAAGCTTCGAAAAACGCTTAGGTTAAGTTTCAGAGTTGCTTCTAATGTACCAAAGTTGGACTTAGACATAATTTCACTCTCACAACATTATGGCTGGTTGGAGACAGTCCGAACCACAAGTACCGGGTCCATGGTTCTGGGCGTATACTGGGGGGACGGGGACGACTCCCATTAACCCCTGACTATACCGGGGATACGCTTATCACAATGCCTTTCTGGTCTGTGCTGAAGCAGGGCATTCTGGCAGCCAAGTGGCTTGACCTTTATTAGTGCGCCTGGTTACCCCCTCTCGGAACCACAGACTTAGAAATCGCCAGCTCATATACAGTGCATAAAATATATTTATATATATACCCTTATACACCATTTTAATAAAAAATATCACAAAATTCTTCTAAGTCCCTCGGGAAGAGTGAAAGACTCGCACGTTCATTTTCAGAGCTCCTAGACCTTCCTATAAGAAGTTAGCCAAAAAGTAGCTTCGAAAAACGCTTAGGTTAAGTTTCAGAGTTGCTTCTAATGTACCAAAGCTGGACTTAGACATAATTTCACTCTCACAACATTATGGCTGGTTGGAGACAGTCCGAACCACAAGTACCGGGTCCATGGTTCTGGGCGTATACTGGGGGGACGGGGACGACTCCCATTAACCCCTGACTATACCGGGGATACGCTTATCACAATGCCTTTCTGGTCTGTGCTGAAGCAGGGCATTCTGGCAGCCAAGTGGCTTGACCTTTATTAGTGAGCCTGGTTACCCCCTCTCGGAACCACAGACTTAGAAATCGCCAGCTCATATACAGTGCATAAAATATATTTGTATATATACCCTTATACACCATTTTAATAAAAAATATCACAAAATTCTTCTAAGTCCCTCGGGAAGAGTGAAAGACGCGCACGTTCATTTTTAGAGCTCCTAGACCTTCCTATAAGAAGTTAGCCAAAAAGTAGCTTCGAAAAACGCTTAGGTTAAGTTTCAGAGTTGCTTCTAATGTACCAAAGCTGGACTTAGACATAATTTCACTCTCACAACATTATGGCTGGTTGGAGACAGTCCGAACCACAAGTACCGGGTCCATGGTTCTGGGCGTATACTGGGGGGGACGGGGACGACTCCCATTAACCCCTGACTATACCGGGGATACGCTTATCACAATGCCTTTCTGGTCTGTGCTGAAGCAGGGCATTCTGGCAGCCAAGTGGCTTGACTTTTATTAGTGAGCCTGGTTACCCCCTCTCGGAAACACAGACTTAGAAATCGCCAGCTCATATACAGTGCATAAAATATATTTCTATATATACCCTTATACACCATTTTAATAAAAAATATCACAAAATTCTTCTAAGTCCCTCGGGAAGAGTGAAAGACGCGCACGTTCATTTTCAGAGCTTCTAGACCTTCCTATAAGAAGTTAGCCAAAAAGTAGCTTCGAAAACGCTTAGGTTAAGTTTCAGAGTTGCTTCTAATGTACCAAAGCTGGACTTAGACATAATTTCACTCTCACAACATTATGGCTGGTTGGAGACAGTCCGAACCACAAGTACCGGGTCCATGGTTCTGGGCGTATACTGGGGGGGACGGGGACGACTCCCATTAACCCCTGACTATACCGGGGATACGCTTATCACAATGCCTTTCTGGTCTGTGCTGAAGCAGGGCATTCTGGCAGCCAAGTGGCTTGACCTTTATTAGTGAGCCTGGTTACCCCCTCTCGGAACCACAGACTTAGAAATCGCCAGCTCATATACAGTGCATAAAATATATTTATATAATATATTTATATATATATACCCTTATACACCATTTTAATAAAAAATATCACAAAATTCTTCTAAGTCCCTCGGGAAGAGTGAAAGACGCGCACGTTCATTTTCAGAACTCCTAGACCTTCCTATAAGAAGTTAGCCAAAAAGTAGCTTCGAAAAACGCTTAGGTTAAGTTTCAGAGTTGCTTCTAATGTACCAAAGCTGGACTTAGACATAATTTCACTCTCACAACATTATGGCTGGTTGGAGACAGTCCGAACCACAAGTACCGGGTCGATGGTTCTGGGCGTATACTGGGGGGACGGGGACGACTCCCATTAACCCCTGACTATACTGGGGATACGCTTATCACAATGCCTTTCTGGTCTGTGCTGAAGCAGGGCATTCTGGCAGCCAAGTGGCTTGACCGTTATTAGTGAGCCTGGTTACCCCCTCTCGGAACCACAGACTTAGAAATCGCCAGCTCATATACAGTGCATAAAATATATTTATATATATACCCTTATACACCATTTTAATAAAAAATATCACAAAATTCTTCTAAGTCCCTCGGAAAGAGTGAAAGACGCGTACGTTCATTTTCAGAGCTTCTAGACCTTCCTATAAGAAGTTAGCCAAAAAGTAGCTTCGAAAACGCTTAGGTTAAGTTTCAGAGTTGCTTCTAATGTACCAAAGCTGGACTTAGACATAATTTCACTCTCACAACATTATGGCTGGTTGGAGACAGTCCGAACCACAAGTACCGGGTCCATTGTTCTGGGCGTATACTGGGGGGGACGGGGACGACTCCCATTAACCCCTGACTATACCGGGGATACGCTTATCACAATGCCTTTCTGGTCTGTGCTGAAGCAGGGCATTCTGGCAGCCAAGTGGCTTGACCTTTATTAGTGAGCCTGGTTACCCCCTCTCGGAACCACAGACTTAGAAATCGCCAGCTCATATACAGTGCATAAAATATATTTATATAATATATTTATATATATATACCCTTATACACCATTTTAATAAAAAATATCACAAAATTCTTCTAAGTCCCTCGGGAAGAGTGAAAGACGCGCACGTTCATTTTCAGAACTCCTAGACCTTCCTATAAGAAGTTAGCCAAAAAGTAGCTTCGAAAAACGCTTAGGTTAAGTTTCAGAGTTGCTTCTAATGTACCAAAGCTGGACTTAGACATAATTTCACTCTCACAACATTATGGCTGGTTGGAGACAGTCCGAACCACAAGTACCGGGTCGATGGTTCTGGGCGTATACTGGGGGGACGGGGACGACTCCCATTAACCCCTGACTATACTGGGGATACGCTTATCACAATGCCTTTCTGGTCTGTGCTGAAGCAGGGCATTCTGGCAGCCAAGTGGCTTGACCGTTATTAGTGAGCCTGGTTACCCCCTCTCGGAACCACAGACTTAGAAATCGCCAGCTCATATACAGTGCATAAAATATATTTATATATATACCCTTATACACCATTTTAATAAAAAATATCACAAAATTCTTCTAAGTCCCTCGGAAAGAGTGAAAGACGCGTACGTTCATTTTCAGAGCTCCTAGACCTTCCTATAAGAAGTTAGCCAAAAAGTAGCTTCGAAAAACGCTTAGGTTAAGTTTCAGAGTTGCTTCTAATGTACCAAAGCTGGACTTAGACATAATTTCACTCTCACAACATTATGGCTGGTTGGAGACAATCCGAACCACAAGTACCGGGTCCATGGTTCTGGGCGTATACTGGGGGGACGGGGACGACTCCCATTAACCCCTGACTAAACCGGGGATACGCTTATCACAATGCCTTTCTGGTCTGTGCTGAAGCAGGGCATTCTGGCAGCCAAGTGGCTTGACCTTTATTAGTGAGCCTGGTTACCCCCTCTCGGAACCACAGACTTAGAAATCGCCAGCTCATATACAGTGCATAAAATATATTTATATATATACCCTTATACACCATTTTAATAAAAAATATCACAAAATTCTTCTAAGTCCCTCGGGAAGAGTGAAAGACGCGCACGTTCATTTTCAGAGCTCCTAGACTTTCCTATAAGAAGTTAGCCAAAAAGTAGCTTCGAAAAACGCTTAGGTTAAGTTTCAGAGTTGCTTCAAATGTACCAAAGCTGGACTTAGACATAATTTCACTCTCACAACATTATGGCTGGTTGGAGACAGTCCGAACCACAAGTACCGGGTCCATGGTTCTGGGCGTATACTGGGGGGGACGGGGACGACTCCCATTAACCCCTGACTATACCGGGGATACGCTTATCACAATGCCTTTCTGGTCTGTGCTGAAGCAGGGCATTCTGGCAGCCAAGTGGCTTGACCTTTATTAGTGAGCCTGGTTATCCCCTCTCGGAACCACAGACTTAGAAATCGCCAGCTCATATACAGTGCATAAAATATATTTATATATATACCCTTATACACCATTTTAATAAAAAATATCACAAAATTCTTCTAAGTCCCTCGGGAAGAGTGAAAGACGCGCACGTTCATTTTCAGAGCTCCTAGACCTTCCTATAAGAAGTTAGCCAAAAAGTAGCTTCGAAAAACGCTTAGGTTAAGTTTCAGAGTTGCTTCTAATGTACCAAAGCTGGACTTAGACATAATTTCACTCTCACAACATTATGGCTGGTTGGAGACAGTCCGGACCACAAGTACCGGGTCCATGGTTCTGGGCGTATACTGGGGGGGACGGGGACGACTCCCATTAACCCCTGACTATACCGTGGATACGCTTATCACAATGCCTTTCTGGTCTGTGCTGAAGCAGGGCATTCTGGCAGCCAAGTGGCTTGACCTTTATTAGTGAGCCTGGTTACCCCCTCTCGGAACCACAGACTTAGAAATCGCCAGCTCATATACAGTGCATAAAATATATTTATATAATATATTTATATATATACCCTTAAACACCATTTTAATAAAAAATATCACAAAATTCTTCTAAGTCCCTCGGGAAGAGTGAAAGACGCGCACGTTCATTTTCAGAGCTCCTAGACCTTCCTATAAGAAGTTAGCCAAAAAGAAGCTTCGAAAAACGCTTAGGTTAAGTTTCAGAGTTGCTTCTAATGTACCAAAGTTGGACTTAGACATAATTTCACTCTCACAACATTATGGCTGGTTGGAGACAGTCCGAACCACAAGTACCGGGTCCATGGTTCTGGGCGTATACTGGGGGGACGGGGACGACTCCCATTAACCCCTGACTATACCGGGGATACGCTTATCACAATGCCTTTCTGGTCTGTGCTGAAGCAGGGCATTCTGGCAGCCGAGTGGCTTGACCTTTATTAGTGCGCCTGGTTACCCCCTCTCGGAACCACAGACTTAGAAATCGCCAGCTCATATACAGTGCATAAAATATATTTATATATATATACCCTTATACACCATTTTAATAAAAAATATCACAAAATTCTTCTAAGTCCCTCGGGAAGAGTGAAAGACTCGCACGTTCATTTTCAGAGCTCCTAGACCTTCCTATAAGAAGTTAGCCAAAAAGTAGCTTCGAAAAACGCTTAGGTTAAGTTTCAGAGTTGCTTCTAATGTACCAAAGCTGGACTTAGACATAATTTCACTCTCACAACATTATGGCTGGTTGGAGACAGTCCGAACCACAAGTACCGGGTCCATGGTTCTGGGCGTATACTGGGGGGACGGGGACGACTCCCATTAACCCCTGACTATACCGGGGATACGCTTATCACAATGCCTTTCTGGTCTGTGCTGAAGCAGGGCATTCTGGCAGCCAAGTGGCTTGACCTTTATTAGTTAGCCTGGTTACCCCCTCTCGGAACCACAGACTTAGAAATCGCCAGCTCATATACAGTGCATAAAATATATTTATATATATACCCTTATACACCATTTTAATAAAAAATATCACAAAATTCTTCTAAGTCCCTCGGGAAGAGTGAAAGACGCGCACGTTCATTTTCAGAGCTCCTAGACCTTCCTATAAGAAGTTAGCCAAAAAGTAGCTTCGAAAAACGCTTAGGTTAAGTTTCAGAGTTGCTTCTAATGTACCAAAGTTGGACTTAGACATAATTTCACTCTCACAACATTATGGCTGGTTGGAGACAGTCCGAACCACAAGTACCGGGTCCATGGTTCTGGGCGTATACTGGGGGGACGGGGACGACTCCCATTAACCCCTGACTATACCGGGGATACGCTTATCACAATGCCTTTCTGGTCTGTGCTGAAGCAGGGCATTCTGGCAGCCGAGTGGCTTGACCTTTATTAGTGCGCCTGGTTACCCCCTCTCGGAACCACAGACTTAGAAATCGCCAGCTCATATACAGTGCATAAAATATATTTATATATATACCCTTATACACCATTTTAATAAAAAATATCACAAAATTCTTCTAAGTCCCTCGGGAAGAGTGAAAGACGCGCACGTTCATTTTCAGAGCTCCTAGACCTTCCTATAAGAAGTTAGCCAAAAAGTAGCTTCGAAAAACGCTTAGGTTAAGTTTCAGAGTTGCTTCTAATGTACCAAAGCTGGACTTAGACATAATTTCACTCTCACAACATTATGGCTGGTTGGAGACAGTCCGAACCACAAGTACCGGGTCCATGGTTCTGGGCGTATACTGGGGGGGACGGGGACGACTCCCATTAACCCCTGACTATACCGGGGATACGCTTATCACAATGCCTTTCTGGTCTGTGCTGAAGCAGGGCATTCTGGCAGCCAAGTGGCTTGACTTTTATTAGTGAGCCTGGTTACCCCCTCTCGGAAACACAGACTTAGAAATCGCCAGCTCATATACAGTGCATAAAATATATTTCTATATATACCCTTATACACCATTTTAATAAAAAATATCACAAAATTCTTCTAAGTCCCTCGGGAAGAGTGAAAGACGCGCACGTTCATTTTCAGAGCTTCTAGACCTTCCTATAAGAAGTTAGCCAAAAAGTAGCTTCGAAAAACGCTTAGGTTAAGTTTCAGAGTTGCTTCTAATGTACCAAAGCTGGACTTAGACATAATTTCACTCTCACAACATTATGGCTGGTTGGAGACAGTCCGAACCACAAGTACCGGGTCCATGGTTCTGGGCGTATACTGGGGGGGACGGGGACGACTCCCATTAACCCCTGACTATACCGGGGATACGCTTATCACAATGCCTTTCTGGTCTGTGCTGAAGCAGGGCATTCTGGCAGCCAAGTGGCTTGACCTTTATTAGTGAGCCTGGTTACCCCCTCTCGGAACCACAGACTTAGAAATCGCCAGCTCATATACAGTGCATAAAATATATTTATATAATATATTTATATATATATACCCTTATACACCATTTTAATAAAAAATATCACAAAATTCTTCTAAGTCCCTCGGAAAGAGTGAAAGACGCGTACGTTCATTTTCAGAGCTCCTAGACCTTCCTATAAGAAGTTAGCCAAAAAGTAGCTTCGAAAAACGCTTAGGTTAAGTTTCAGAGTTGCTTCTAATGTACCAAAGCTGGACTTAGACATAATTTCACTCTCACAACATTATGGCTGGTTGGAGACAATCCGAACCACAAGTACCGGGTCCATGGTTCTGGGCGTATACTGGGGGGACGGGGACGACTCCCATTAACCCCTGACTAAACCGGGGATACGCTTATCACAATGCCTTTCTGGTCTGTGCTGAAGCAGGGCATTCTGGCAGCCAAGTGGCTTGACCTTTATTAGTGAGCCTGGTTACCCCCTCTCGGAACCACAGACTTAGAAATCGCCAGCTCATATACAGTGCATAAAATATATTTATATATATACCCTTATACACCATTTTAATAAAAAATATCACAAAATTCTTCTAAGTCCCTCGGGAAGAGTGAAAGACGCGCACGTTCATTTTCAGAGCTCCTAGACTTTCCTATAAGAAGTTAGCCAAAAAGTAGCTTCGAAAAACGCTTAGGTTAAGTTTCAGAGTTGCTTCAAATGTACCAAAGCTGGACTTAGACATAATTTCACTCTCACAACATTATGGCTGGTTGGAGACAGTCCGAACCACAAGTACCGGGTCCATGGTTCTGGGCGTATACTGGGGGGGACGGGGACGACTACCATTAACCCCTGACTATACCGGGGATACGCTTATCACAATGCCTTTCTGGTCTGTGCTGAAGCAGGGCATTCTGGCAGCCAAGTGTCTTGACCTTTATTAGTGAGCCTGGTTATCCCCTCTCGGAACCACAGACTTAGAAATCGCCAGCTCATATACAGTGCATAAAATATATTTATATATACAGTATACCCTTATACACCATTTTAATAAAAAATATCACAAAATTCTTCTAAGTCCCTCGGGAAGAGTGAAAGACGCGCACGTTCATTTTCAGAGCTCCTAGACCTTCCTATAAGAAGTTAGCCAAAAAGTAGCTTCGAAAAACGCTTAGGTTAAGTTTCAGAGTTGCTTCTAATGTACCAAAGCTGGACTTAGACATAATTTCACTCTCACAACATTATGGCTGGTTGGAGACAGTCCGGACCACAAGTACCGGGTCCATGGTTCTGGGCGTATACTGGGGGGGACGGGGACGACTCCCATTAACCCCTGACTATACCGTGGATACGCTTATCACAATGCCTTTCTGGTCTGTGCTGAAGCAGGGCATTCTGGCAGCCAAGTGGCTTGACCTTTATTAGTGAGCCTGGTTACCCCCTCTCGGAACCACAGACTTAGAAATCGCCAGCTCATATACAGTGCATAAAATATATTTATATAATATATTTATATATATACCCTTATACACCATTTTAATAAAAAATATCACAAAATTCTTCTAAGTCCCTCGGGAAGAGTGAAAGACGCGCACGTTCATTTTCAGAGCTCCTAGACCTTCCTATAAGAAGTTAGCCAAAAAGAAGCTTCGAAAAACGCTTAGGTTAAGTTTCAGAGTTGCTTCTAATGTACCAAAGTTGGACTTAGACATAATTTCACTCTCACAACATTATGGCTGGTTGGAGACAGTCCGAACCACAAGTACCGGGTCCATGGTTCTGGGCGTATACTGGGGGGACGGGGACGACTCCCATTAACCCCTGACTATACCGGGGATACGCTTATCACAATGCCTTTCTGGTCTGTGCTGAAGCAGGGCATTCTGGCAGCCAAGTGGCTTGACCTTTATTAGTGCGCCTGGTTACCCCCTCTCGGAACCACAGACTTAGAAATCGCCAGCTCATATACAGTGCATAAAATATATTTATATATATACCCTTATACACCATTTTAATAAAAAATATCACAAAATTCTTCTAAGTCCCTCGGGAAGAGTGAAAGACTCGCACGTTCATTTTCAGAGCTCCTAGACCTTCCTATAAGAAGTTAGCCAAAAAGTAGCTTCGAAAAACGCTTAGGTTAAGTTTCAGAGTTGCTTCTAATGTACCAAAGCTGGACTTAGACATAATTTCACTCTCACAACATTATGGCTGGTTGGAGACAGTCTGAACCACAAGTACCGGGTCCATGGTTCTGGGCGTATACTGGGGGGACGGGGACGACTCCCATTAACCCCTGACTATACCGGGGATACGCTTATCACAATGCCTTTCTGGTCTGTGCTGAAGCAGGGCATTCTGGCAGCCAAGTGGCTTGACCTTTATTAGTTAGCCTGGTTACCCCCTCTCGGAACCACAGACTTAGAAATCGCCAGCTCATATACAGTGCATAAAATATATTTATATATATACCCTTATACACCATTTTAATAAAAAATATCACAAAATTCTTCTAAGTCCCTCGGGAAGAGTGAAAGACGCGCACGTTCATTTTCAGAGCTCCTAGACCTTCCTATAAGAAGTTAGCCAAAAAGTAGCTTCGAAAAACGCTTAGGTTAAGTTTCAGAGTTGCTTCTAATGTACCAAAGCTGGACTTAGACATAATTTCACTCTCACAACATTATGGCTGGTTGGAGACAGTCCGAACCACAAGTACCGGGTCCATGGTTCTGGGCGTATACTGGGGGGGACGGGGACGACTCCCATTAACCCCTGACTATACCGGGGATACGCTTATCACAATGCCTTTCTGGTCTGTGCTGAAGCAGGGCATTCTGGCAGCCAAGTGGCTTGACTTTTATTAGTGAGCCTGGTTACCCCCTCTCGGAAACACAGACTTAGAAATCGCCAGCTCATATACAGTGCATAAAATATATTTCTATATATACCCTTATACACCATTTTAATAAAAAATATCACAAAATTCTTCTAAGTCCCTCGGGAAGAGTGAAAGACGCGCACGTTCATTTTCAGAGCTTCTAGACCTTCCTATAAGAAGTTAGCCAAAAAGTAGCTTCGAAAAACGCTTAGGTTAAGTTTCAGAGTTGCTTCTAATGTACCAAAGCTGGACTTAGACATAATTTCACTCTCACAACATTATGGCTGGTTGGAGACAGTCCGAACCACAAGTACCGGGTCCATGGTTCTGGGCGTATACTGGGGGGGACGGGGACGACTCCCATTAACCCCTGACTATACCGGGGATACGCTTATCACAATGCCTTTCTGGTCTGTGCTGAAGCAGGGCATTCTGGCAGCCAAGTGGCTTGACCTTTATTAGTGAGCCTGGTTACCCCCTCTCGGAACCACAGACTTAGAAATCGCCAGCTCATATACAGTGCATAAAATATATTTATATAATATATTTATATATATATACCCTTATACACCATTTTAATAAAAAATATCACAAAATTCTTCTAAGTCCCTCGGGAAGAGTGAAAGACGCGCACGTTCATTTTCAGATTTCCTAGACCTTCCTATAAGAAGTTAGCCAAAAAGTAGCTTCGAAAAACGCTTAGGTTAAGTTTCAGAGTTGCTTCTAATGTACCAAAGCTGGACTTAGACATAATTTCACTCTCACAACATTATGGCTGGTTGGAGACAGTCCGGACCACAAGTACCGGGTCATGGTTCTGGGCGTATACTGGGGGGGACGGGGACAACTCCCATTAACCCCTGACTATACCGTGGATACGCTTATCACAATGCCTTTCTGGTCTGTGCTTAAGCAGGGCATTCTGGCAGCCAAGTGGCTTGACCTTTATTAGTGAGCCTGGTTACCCCCTCTCGGAACCACAGACTTAGAAATCGCCAGCTCATATACAGTGCATAAAATATATTTATATAATATATTTATATATATACCCTTATACACCATTTTAATAAAAAATATCACAAAATTCTTCTAAGTCCCTCGGGAAGAGTGAAAGACGCGCACGTTCATTTTCAGAGCTCCTAGACCTTCCTATAAGAAGTTAGCCAAAAAGAAGCTTCGAAAAACGCTTAGGTTAAGTTTCAGAGTTGCTTCTAATGTACCAAAGTTGGACTTAGACATAATTTCACTCTCACAACATTATGGCTGGTTGGAGACAGTCCGAACCACAAGTACCGGGTCCATGGTTCTGGGCGTATACTGGGGGGACGGGGACGACTCCCATTAACCCCTGACTATACCGGGGATACGCTTATCACAATGCCTTTCTGGTCTGTGCTGAAGCAGGGCATTCTGGCAGCCAAGTGGCTTGACCTTTATTAGTGCGCCTGGTTACCCCCTCTCGGAACCACAGACTTAGAAATCGCCAGCTCATATACAGTGCATAAAATATATTTATATATATACCCTTATACACCATTTTAATAAAAAATATCACAAAATTCTTCTAAGTCCCTCGGGAAGAGTGAAAGACTCGCACGTTCATTTTCAGAGCTCCTAGACCTTCCTATAAGAAGTTAGCCAAAAAGTAGCTTCGAAAAACGCTTAGGTTAAGTTTCAGAGTTGCTTCTAATGTACCAAAGCTGGACTTAGACATAATTTCACTCTCACAACATTATGGCTGGTTGGAGACAGTCTGAACCACAAGTACCGGGTCCATGGTTCTGGGCGTATACTGGGGGGACGGGGACGACTCCCATTAACCCCTGACTATACCGGGGATACGCTTATCACAATGCCTTTCTGGTCTGTGCTGAAGCAGGGCATTCTGGCAGCCAAGTGGCTTGACCTTTATTAGTTAGCCTGGTTACCCCCTCTCGGAACCACAGACTTAGAAATCGCCAGCTCATATACAGTGCATAAAATATATTTATATATATACCCTTATACACCATTTTAATAAAAAATATCACAAAATTCTTCTAAGTCCCTCGGGAAGAGTGAAAGACGCGCACGTTCATTTTCAGAGCTCCTAGACCTTCCTATAAGAAGTTAGCCAAAAAGTAGCTTCGAAAAACGCTTAGGTTAAGTTTCAGAGTTGCTTCTAATGTACCAAAGCTGGACTTAGACATAATTTCACTCTCACAACATTATGGCTGGTTGGAGACAGTCCGAACCACAAGTACCGGGTCCATGGTTCTGGGCGTATACTGGGGGGGACGGGGACGACTCCCATTAACCCCTGACTATACCGGGGATACGCTTATCACAATGCCTTTCTGGTCTGTGCTGAAGCAGGGCATTCTGGCAGCCAAGTGGCTTGACTTTTATTAGTGAGCCTGGTTACCCCCTCTCGGAAACACAGACTTAGAAATCGCCAGCTCATATACAGTGCATAAAATATATTTCTATATATACCCTTATACACCATTTTAATAAAAAATATCACAAAATTCTTCTAAGTCCCTCGGGAAGAGTGAAAGACGCGCACGTTCATTTTCAGAGCTTCTAGACCTTCCTATAAGAAGTTAGCCAAAAAGTAGCTTCGAAAAACGCTTAGGTTAAGTTTCAGAGTTGCTTCTAATGTACCAAAGCTGGACTTAGACATAATTTCACTCTCACAACATTATGGCTGGTTGGAGACAGTCCGAACCACAAGTACCGGGTCCATGGTTCTGGGCGTATACTGGGGGGGACGGGGACGACTCCCATTAACCCCTGACTATACCGGGGATACGCTTATCACAATGCCTTTCTGGTCTGTGCTGAAGCAGGGCATTCTGGCAGCCAAGTGGCTTGACCTTTATTAGTGAGCCTGGTTACCCCCTCTCGGAACCACAGACTTAGAAATCGCCAGCTCATATACAGTGCATAAAATATATTTATATAATATATTTATATATATATACCCTTATACACCATTTTAATAAAAAATATCACAAAATTCTTCTAAGTCCCTCGGGAAGAGTGAAAGACGCGCACGTTCATTTTCAGAACTCCTAGACCTTCCTATAAGAAGTTAGCCAAAAAGTAGCTTCGAAAAACGCTTAGGTTAAGTTTCAGAGTTGCTTCTAATATACCAAAGCTGGACTTAGACATAATTTCACTCTCACAACATTATGGCTGGTTGGAGACAGTCCGAACCACAAGTACCGGGTCGATGGTTCTGGGCGTATACTGGGGGGACGGGGACGACTCCCATTAACCCCTGACTATACTGGGGATACGCTTATCACAATGCCTTTCTGGTCTGTGCTGAAGCAGGGCATTCTGGCAGCCAAGTGGCTTGACCGTTATTAGTGAGCCTGGTTACCCCCTCTCGGAACCACAGACTTAGAAATCGCCAGCTCATATACAGTGCATAAAATATATTTATATATATACCCTTAAACACCATTTTAATAAAAAATATCACAAAATTCTTCTAAGTCCCTCGGAAAGAGTGAAAGACGCGCACGTTCATTTTCAGAGCTCCTAGACCTTCCTATAAGAAGTTAGCCAAAAAGTAGCTTCGAAAAACGCTTAGGTTAAGTTTCAGAGTTGCTTCTAATGTACCAAAGCTGGACTTAGACATAATTTCACTCTCACAACATTATGGCTGGTTGGAGACAATCCGAACCACAAGTACCGGGTCCATGGTTCTGGGCGTATACTGGGGGGACGGGGACGACTCCCATTAACCCCTGACTAAACCGGGGATACGCTTATCACAATGCCTTTCTGGTCTGTGCTGAAGCAGGGCATTCTGGCAGCCAAGTGGCTTGACCTTTATTAGTGAGCCTGGTTACCCCCTCTCGGAACCACAGACTTAGAAATCGCCAGCTCATATACAGTGCATAAAATATATTTATATATATACCCTTATACACCATTTTAATAAAAAATATCACAAAATTCTTCTAAGTCCCTCGGGAAGAGTGAAAGACGCGCACGTTCATTTTCAGATTTCCTAGACCTTCCTATAAGAAGTTAGCCAAAAAGTAGCTTCGAAAAACGCTTAGGTTAAGTTTCAGAGTTGCTTCTAATGTACCAAAGCTGGACTTAGACATAATTTCACTCTCACAACATTATGGCTGGTTGGAGACAGTCCGGACCACAAGTACCGGGTCATGGTTCTGGGCGTATACTGGGGGGGACGGGGACAACTCCCATTAACCCCTGACTATACCGTGGATACGCTTATCACAATGCCTTTCTGGTCTGTGCTTAAGCAGGGCATTCTGGCAGCCAAGTGGCTTGACCTTTATTAGTGAGCCTGGTTACCCCCTCTCGGAACCACAGACTTAGAAATCGCCAGCTCATATACAGTGCATAAAATATATTTATATAATATATTTATATATATACCCTTATACACCATTTTAATAAAAAATATCACAAAATTCTTCTAAGTCCCTCGGGAAGAGTGAAAGACGCGCACGTTCATTTTCAGAGCTCCTAGACCTTCCTATAAGAAGTTAGCCAAAAAGAAGCTTCGAAAAACGCTTAGGTTAAGTTTCAGAGTTGCTTCTAATGTACCAAAGCTGGACTTAGACATAATTTCACTCTCACAACATTATGGCTGGTTGGAGACAGTCCGAACCACAAGTACCGGGTCCATGGTTCTGGGCGTATACTGGGGGGACGGGGACGACTCCCATTAACCCCTGACAATACCGGGGATACGCTTATCACAATGCCTTTCTGGTCTGTGCTGAAGCAGGGCATTCTGGCAGCCAAGTGGCTTGACCTTTATTAGTGCGCCTGGTTACCCCCTCTCGGAACCACAGACTTAGAGATCGCCAGCCCATATACAGTGCATAAAATATATTTATATATATACCCTTATACACCATTTTAATAAAAAATATCACAAAATTCTTCTAAGTCCCTCGGGATGAGTGAAAGACGCGCACGTTCTTTTTCAGAGCTCCTAGACCTTCCTACTGGTATAAGAAGTTAGCCAAAAAGTAGCTTCGAAAAACGCTTAGGTTAAGTTTCAGAGTTGCTTCTAATGTACCAAAGCTGGACTTAGACATAATTTCACTCTCACAACATTATGGCTGGTTGGAGACAGTCCGAACCACAAGTACCGGGTCCATGGTTCTGGGCGTATACTGGGGGGACGGGGACGACTCCCATTAACCCCTGACAATACCGGGGATACGCTTATCACAATGCCTTTCTGGTCTGTGCTGAAGCAGGGCATTCTGGCAGCCAAGTGGCTTGACCTTTATTAGTGCGCCTGGTTACCCCCTCTCGGAACCACAGACTTAGAGATCGCCAGCCCATATACAGTGCATAAAATATATTTATATATATACCCTTATACACCATTTTAATAAAAAATATCACAAAATTCTTCTAAGTCCCTCGGGATGAGTGAAAGACGCGCACGTTCTTTTTCAGAGCTCCTAGACCTTCCTACTGGTATAAGAAGTTAGCCAAAAAGTAGCTTCGAAAAACGCTTAGGTTAAGTTTCAGAGTTGCTTCTAATGTACCAAAGCTGGACTTAGACATAATTTCACTCTCACAACATTATGGCTGGTTGGAGACAGTCCGAACCACAAGTACCGGGTCCATGGTTCTGGGCGTATACTGGGGGGGACGGGGACGACTCCCATTAACCCCTGACTATACCGTGGATACGCTTATCACAATGCCTTTCTGGTCTGTGCTGAAGCAGGGCATTCTGGCAGCCAAGTGGCTTGACCTTTATTAGTGAGCCTGGTTACCCCCTCTCGGAACCACAGACTTAGAAATCGCCAGCTCATATACAGTGCATAAAATATATTTATATAATATATTTATATATATACCCTTATACACCATTTTAATAAGAAATATCACAAAATTCTTCTAAGTCCCTCGGGAAGAGTGAAAGACGCGGACGTTCATTTTCAGAGCTCCTAGACCTCCTATAAGAATTTAGCCAAAAAGTAGCTTCGAAAAACGCTTAGGTTAAGTTTCAGAGTTGCTTCTAATGTACCAAAGCTGGACTTAGACATAATTTCACTCTCACAACATTATGGCTGGTTGGAGACAGTCCGAACCACAAGTACCGGGTCGATGGTTCTGGGCGTATACTGGGGGGACGGGGACGACTCCCATTAACCCCTGACTATACCGGGGATACGCTTATCACAATGCCTTTCTGGTCTGTGCTGAAGCAGGGCATTCTGGCAGCCAAGTGGCTTGACCTTTATTAGTGAGCCTGGTTACCCCCTCTCGGAACCACAGACTTAGAAATCGCCAGCTCATATACAGTGCATAAAATATATTTATATATATACCCTTATACACCATTTTAATAAAAAATATCACAAAATTCTTCTAAGTCCCTCGGGAAGAGTGAAAGACGCGCACGTTCATTTTCAGATTTCCTAGACCTTCCTATAAGAAGTTAGCCAAAAAGTAGCTTCGAAAAACGCTTAGGTTAAGTTTCAGAGTTGCTTCTAATGTACCAAAGCTGGACTTAGACATAATTTCACTCTCACAACATTATGGCTGGTTGGAGACAGTCCGGACCACAAGTACCGGGTCCATGGTTCTGGGCGTATACTGGGGGGGACGGGGACAACTCCCATTAACCCCTGACTATACCGTGGATACGCTTATCACAATGCCTTTCTGGTCTGTGCTTAAGCAGGGCATTCTGGCAGCCAAGTGGCTTGACCTTTATTAGTGAGCCTGGTTACCCCCTCTCGGAACCACAGACTTAGAAATCGCCAGCTCATATACAGTGCATAAAATATATTTATATAATATATTTATATATATACCCTTATACACCATTTTAATAAAAAATATCACAAAATTCTTCTAAGTCCCTCGGGAAGAGTGAAAGACGCGCACGTTCATTTTCAGAGCTCCTAGACCTTCCTATAAGAAGTTAGCCAAAAAGAAGTTTGGAAAACGCTTAGGTTAAGTTTCAGAGTTGCTTCTAATGTACCAAAGCTGGACTTAGACATAATTTCACTCTCACAACATTATGGCTGGTTGGAGACAGTCCGAACCACGAGTACCGGGTCCATGGTTCTGGGCGTATACTGGGGGGACGGGGACGACTCCCATTAACCCCTGACTATACCGGGGATACGCTTATCACAATGCCTTTCTGGTCTGTGCTGAAGCAGGGCATTCTGGCAGCCAAGTGGCTTGACCTTTATTAGTGCGCCTGGTTACCCCCTCTCGGAACCACAGACTTAGAAATCGCCAGCTCATATACAGTGCATAAAATATATTTATATATATACCCTTATACACCATTTTAATAAAAAATATCACAAAATTCTTCTAAGTCCCTCGGGAAGAGTGAAAGACGCGCACGTTCATTTTCAGAGCTCCTAGACCTTCCTATAAGAAGTTAGCCAAAAAGTAGCTTCGAAAAACGCTTAGGTTAAGTTTCAGAGTTGCTTCTAATGTACCAAAGCTGGACTTAGACATAATTTCACTCTCACAACATTATGGCTGGTTGGAGACAGTCCGAACCACAAGTACCGGGTCCATGGTTCTGGGCGTATACTGGGGGGGACGGGGACGACTCCCATTAACCCCTGACTATACCGTGGATACGCTTATCACAATGCCTTTCTGGTCTGTGCTGAAGCAGGGCATTCTGGCAGCCAAGTGGCTTGACCTTTATTAGTGAGCCTGGTTACCCCCTCTCGGAACCACAGACTTAGAAATCGCCAGCTCATATACAGTGCATAAAATATATTTATATAATATATTTATATATATACCCTTATACACCATTTTAATAAGAAATATCACAAAATTCTTCTAAGTCCCTCGGGAAGAGTGAAAGACGCGCACGTTCATTTTCAGAGCTCCTAGACCTTCCTATAAGAAGTTAGCCAAAAAGTAGCTTCGAAAAACGCTTAGGTTAAGTTTCAGAGTTGCTTCTAATGTACCAAAGCTGGACTTAGACATAATTTCACTCTCACAACATTATGGCTGGTTGGAGACAATCCGAACCACAAGTACCGGGTCCATGGTTCTGGGCGTATACTGGGGGGACGGGGACGACTCCCATTAACCCCTGACTAAACCGGGGATACGCTTATCACAATGCCTTTCTGGTCTGTGCTGAAGCAGGGCATTCTGGCAGCCAAGTGGCTTGACCTTTATTAGTGAGCCTGGTTACCCCCTCTCGGAACCACAGACTTAGAAATCGCCAGCTCATATACAGTGCATAAAATATATTTATATATATACCCTTATACACCATTTTAATAAAAAATATCACAAAATTCTTCTAAGTCCCTCGGGAAGAGTGAAAGACGCGCACGTTCATTTTCAGATTTCCTAGACCTTCCTATAAGAAGTTAGCCAAAAAGTAGCTTCGAAAAACGCTTAGGTTAAGTTTCAGAGTTGCTTCTAATGTACCAAAGCTGGACTTAGACATAATTTCACTCTCACAACATTATGGCTGGTTGGAGACAGTCCGGACCACAAGTACCGGGTCCATGGTTCTGGGCGTATACTGGGGGGGACGGGGACAACTCCCATTAACCCCTGACTATACCGTGGATACGCTTATCACAATGCCTTTCTGGTCTGTGCTTAAGCAGGGCATTCTGGCAGCCAAGTGGCTTGACCTTTATTAGTGAGCCTGGTTACCCCCTCTCGGAACCACAGACTTAGAAATCGCCAGCTCATATACAGTGCATAAAATATATTTATATAATATATTAATATATATACCCTTATACACCATTTTTATAAAAAATATCACAAAATTCTTCTAAGTCCCTCGGGAAGAGTGAAAGACGCGCACGTTCATTTTCAGAGCTCCTAGACCTTCCTATAAGAAGTTAGCCAAAAAGAAGCTTCGAAAAACGCTTAGGTTAAGTTTCAGAGTTGCTTCTAATGTACCAAAGCTGGACTTAGACATAATTTCACTCTCACAACATTATGGCTGGTTGGAGACAGTCCGAACCACAAGTACCGGGTCCATGGTTCTGGGCGTATACTGGGGGGGACGGGGACGACTCCCATTAACCCCTGACTATACCGTGGATACGCTTATCACAATGCCTTTCTGGTCTGTGCTGAAGCAGGGCATTCTGGCAGCCAAGTGGCTTGACCTTTATTAGTGAGCCTGGTTACCCCCTCTCGGAACCACAGACTTAGAAATCGCCAGCTCATATACAGTGCATAAAATATATTTATATAATATATTTATATATATACCCTTATACACCATTTTAATAAGAAATATCACAAAATTCTTCTAAGTCCATCGGGAAGAGTGAAAGACGCGCACGTTCATTTTCAGAGCTCCTAGACCTTCCTATAAGAAGTTAGCCAAAAAGTAGCTTCGAAAAACGCTTAGGTTAAGTTTCAGAGTTGCTTCTAATGTACCAAAGCTGGACTTAGACATAATTTCACTCTCACAACATTATGGCTGGTTGGAGACAATCCGAACCACAAGTACCGGGTCCATGGTTCTGGGCGTATACTGGGGGGACGGGGACGACTCCCATTAACCCCTGACTAAACCGGGGATACGCTTATCACAATGCCTTTCTGGTCTGTGCTGAAGCAGGGCATTCTGGCAGCCAAGTGGCTTGACCTTTATTAGTGAGCCTGGTTACCCCCTCTCGGAACCACAGACTTAGAAATCGCCAGCTCATATACAGTGCATAAAATATATTTATATATATATACCCTTATACACCATTTTAATAAAAAATATCACAAAATTCTTCTAAGTCCCTCGGGAAGAGTGAAAGACGCGCACGTTCATTTTCAGATTTCCTAGACCTTCCTATAAGAAGTTAGCCAAAAAGTAGCTTCGAAAAACGCTTAGGTTAAGTTTCAGAGTTGCTTCTAATGTACCAAAGCTGGACTTAGACATAATTTCACTCTCACAACATTATGGCTGGTTGGAGACAGTCCGGACCACAAGTACCGGGTCCATGGTTCTGGGCGTATACTGGGGGGGACGGGGACAACTCCCATTAACCCCTGACTATACCGTGGATACGCTTATCACAATGCCTTTCTGGTCTGTGCTTAAGCAGGGCATTCTGGCAGCCAAGTGGCTTGACCTTTATTAGTGAGCCTGGTTACCCCCTCTCGGAACCACAGACTTAGAAATCGCCAGCTCATATACAGTGCATAAAATATATTTATATAATATTTTAATATATATACCCTTATACACCATTTTAATAAAAAATATCACAAAATTCTTCTAAGTCCCTCGGGAAGAGTGAAAGACGCGCACGTTCATTTTCAGAGCTCCTAGACCTTCCTATAAGAAGTTAGCCAAAAAGAAGCTTCGAAAAACGCTTAGGTTAAGTTTCAGAGTTGCTTCTAATGTACCAAAGCTGGACTTAGACATAATTTCACTCTCACAACATTATGGCTGGTTGGAGACAGTCCGAACCACAAGTACCGGGTCCATGGTTCTGGGCGTATACTGGGGGGACGGGGACGACTCCCATTAACCCCTGACTATACCGGGGATACGCTTATCACAATGCCTTTCTGGTCTGTGCTGAAGCAGGTCATTCTGGCAGCCAAGTGGCTTGACCTTTATTAGTGCGCCTGGTTACCCCCTCTCGGAACCACAGACTTAGAAATCGCCAGCTCATATACAGTGCATAAAATATATTTATATATATACCCTTATACACCATTTTAATAAAAAATATCACAAAATTCTTCTAAGTCCCTCGGGAAGAGTGAAAGACGCGCACGTTCATTTTCAGAGCTCCTAGACCTTCCTATAAGAAGTTAGCCAAAAAGTAGCTTCGAAAAACGCTTAGGTTAAGTTTCAGAGTTGCTTCTAATGTACCAAAGCTGGACTTAGACATAATTTCACTCTCACAACATTATGGCTGGTTGGAGACAGTCCGGACCACAAGTACCGGGTCCATGGTTCTGGGCGTATACTGGGGGGGACGGGGACAACTCCCATTAACCCCTGACTATACCGTGGATACGCTTATCACAATGCCTTTCTGGTCTGTGCTTAAGCAGGGCATTCTGGCAGCCAAGTGGCTTGACCTTTATTAGTGAGCCTGGTTACCCCCTCTCGGAACCACAGACTTAGAAATCGCCAGCTCATATACAGTGCATAAAATATATTTATATAATATTTTAATATATATACCCTTATACACCATTTTAATAAAAAATATCACAAAATTCTTCTAAGTCCCTCGGGAAGAGTGAAAGACGCGCACGTTCATTTTCAGAGCTCCTAGACCTTCCTATAAGAAGTTAGCCAAAAAGAAGCTTCGAAAAACGCTTAGGTTAAGTTTCAGAGTTGCTTCTAATGTACCAAAGCTGGACTTAGACATAATTTCACTCTCACAACATTATGGCTGGTTGGAGACAGTCCGAACCACAAGTACCGGGTCCATGGTTCTGGGCGTATACTGGGGGGACGGGGACGACTCCCATTAACCCCTGACTATACCGGGGATACGCTTATCACAATGCCTTTCTGGTCTGTGCTGAAGCAGGGCATTCTGGCAGCCAAGTGGCTTGACCTTTATTAGTGCGCCTGGTTACCCCCTCTCGGAACCACAGACTTAGAAATCGCCAGCTCATATACAGTGCATAAAATATATTTATATATATACCCTTATACACCATTTTAATAAAAAATATCACAAAATTCTTCTAAGTCCCTCGGGAAGAGTGAAAGACGCGCACGTTCATTTTCAGAGCTCCTAGACCTTCCTATAAGAAGTTAGCCAAAAAGTAGCTTCGAAAAACGCTTAGGTTAAGTTTCAGAGTTGCTTCTAATGTACCAAAGCTGGACTTAGACATAATTTCACTCTCACAACATTATGGCTGGTTGGAGACAGTCCGAACCACAAGTACCGGGTCCATGGTTCTGGGCGTATACTGGGGGGGACGGGGACGACTCCCATTAACCCCTGACTATACCGTGGATACGCTTATCACAATGCCTTTCTGGTCTGTGCTGAAGCAGGGCATTCTGGCAGCCAAGTGGCTTGACCTTTATTAGTGAGCCTGGTTACCCCCTCTCGGAACCACAGACTTAGAAATCGCCAGCTCATATACAGTGCATAAAATATATTTATATAATATATTTATATATATACCCTTATACACCATTTTAATAAGAAATATCACAAAATTCTTCTAAGTCCCTCGGGAAGAGTGAAAGACGCGGACGTTCATTTTCAGAGCTCCTAGACCTCCTATAAGAAGTTAGCCAAAAAGTAGCTTCGAAAAACGCTTAGGTTAAGTTTCAGAGTTGCTTCTAATGTACCAAAGCTGGACTTAGACACAATTTCACTCTCACAACATTATGGCTGGTTGGAGACAGTCCGAACCACAAGTACCGGGTCGATGGTTCTGGGCGTATACTGGGGGGACGGGGACGACTCCCATTAACCCCTGACTATACCGGGGATACGCTTATCACAATGCCTTTCTGGTCTGTGCTGAAGCAGGGCATTCTGGCAGCCAAGTGGCTTGACCTTTATTAGTGAGCCTGGTTACCCCCTCTCGGAACCACAGACTTAGAAATCGCCAGCTCATATACAGTGCATAAAATATATTTATATATATACCCTTATACACCATTTTAATAAAAAATATCACAAAATTCTTCTAAGTCCCTCGGGAAGAGTGAAAGACGCGCACGTTCATTTTCAGATTTCCTAGACCTTCCTATAAGAAGTTAGCCAAAAAGTAGCTTCGAAAAACGCTTAGGTTAAGTTTCAGAGTTGCTTCTAATGTACCAAAGCTGGACTTAGACATAATTTCACTCTCACAACATTATGGCTGGTTGGAGACAGTCCGGACCACAAGTACCGGGTCCATGGTTCTGGGCGTATACTGGGGGGGACGGGGACAACTCCCATTAACCCCTGACTATACCGTGGATACGCTTATCACAATGCCTTTCTGGTCTGTGCTTAAGCAGGGCATTCTGGCAGCCAAGTGGCTTGACCTTTATTAGTGAGCCTGGTTACCCCCTCTCGGAACCACAGACTTAGAAATCGCCAGCTCATATACAGTGCATAAAATATATTTATATAATATATTTATATATATACCCTTATACACCATTTTAATAAAAAATATCACAAAATTCTTCTAAGTCCCTCGGGAAGAGTGAAAGACGCGCACGTTCATTTCCAGAGCTCCTAGACCTTCCTATAAGAAGTTAGCCAAAAAGAAGCTTCGAAAAACGCTTAGGTTAAGTTTCAGAGTTGCTTCTAATGTACCAAAGCTGGACTTAGACATAATTTCACTCTCACAACATTATGGCTGGTTGGAGACATTCCGAACCACAAGTACCGGGTCCATGGTTCTGGGCGTATACTGGGGGGACGGGGACGACTCCCATTAACCCCTGACTATACCGGGGATACGCTTATCACAATGCCTTTCTGGTCTGTGCTGAAGCAGGGCATTCTGGCAGCCAAGTGGCTTGACCTTTATTAGTGCGCCTGGTTACCCCCTCTCGGAACCACAGACTTAGAAATCGCCAGCTCATATACAGTGCATAAAATATATTTATATATATACCCTTATACACCATTTTAATAAAAAATATCACAAAATTCTTCTAAGTCCCTCGGGAAGAGTGAAAGACGCGCACGTTCATTTTCAGAGCTCCTAGACCTTCCTATAAGAAGTTAGCCAAAAAGTAGCTTCGAAAAACGCTTAGGTTAAGTTTCAGAGTTGCTTCTAATGTACCAAAGCTGGACTTAGACATAATTTCACTCTCACAACATTATGGCTGGTTGGAGACAGTCCGAACCACAAGTACCGGGTCCATGGTTCTGGGCGTATACTGGGGGGGACGGGGACGACTCCCATTAACCCCTGACTATACCGTGGATACGCTTATCACAATGCCTTTCTGGTCTGTGCTGAAGCAGGGCATTCTGGCAGCCAAGTGGCTTGACCTTTATTAGTGAGCCTGGTTACCCCCTCTCGGAACCACAGACTTAGAAATCGCCAGCTCATATACAGTGCATAAAATATATTTATATAATATATTTATATATATACCCTTATACACCATTTTAATAAGAAATATCACAAAATTCTTCTAAGTCCCTCGGGAAGAGTGAAAGACGCGGAAGTTCATTTTCAGAGCTCCTAGACCTCCTATAAGAAGTTAGCCAAAAAGTAGCTTCGAAAAACGCTTAGGTTAAGTTTCAGAGTTGCTTCTAATGTACCAAAGCTGGACTTAGACACAATTTCACTCTCACAACATTATGGCTGGTTGGAGACAGTCCGAACCACAAGTACCGGGTCGATGGTTCTGGGCGTATACTGGGGGGACGGGGACGACTCCCATTAACCCCTGACTATACCGGGGATACGCTTATCACAATGCCTTTCTGGTCTGTGCTGAAGCAGGGCATTCTGGCAGCCAAGTGGCTTGACCTTTATTAGTGAGCCTGGTTACCCCCTCTCGGAACCACAGACTTAGAAATCGCCAGCTCATATACAGTGCATAAAATATATTTATATAATATATTTATATATATACCCTTATACACCATTTTAATAAAAAATATCACAAAATTCTTCTAAGTCCCTCGGGAAGAGTGAAAGACGCGCACGTTCATTTTCAGAGCTCCTAGACCTTCCTATAAGAAGTTAGCCAAAAAGTAGCTTCGAAAAACGCTTAGGTTAAGTTTCAGAGTTGCTTCTAATGTACCAAAGCTGGACTTAGACATAATTTCACTCTCACAACATTATGGCTGGTTGGAGACAGTCCGGACCACAAGTACCGGGTCCATGGTTCTGGGCGTATACTGGGGGGGACGGGGACAACTCCCATTAACCCCTGACTATACCGTGGATACGCTTATCACAATGCCTTTCTGGTCTGTGCTGAAGCAGGGCATTCTGGCAGCCAAGTGGCTTGACCTTTATTAGTGAGCCTGGTTACCCCCTCTCGGAACCACAGACTTAGAAATCGCCAGCTCATATACAGTGCATAAAATATATTTATATAATATATTTATATATATACCCTTATACACCATTTTAATAAAAAATATCACAAAATTCTTCTAAGTCCCTCGGGAAGAGTGAAAGACGCGCACGTTAATTTTCAGAGCTCCTAGACCTTCCTATAAGAAGTTAGCCAAAAAGTAGCTTCGAAAAACGCTTAGGTTAAGTTTCAGAGTTGCTTCTAATGTACCAAAGCTGGACTTAGACATAATTTCACTCTCACAACATTATGGCTGGTTGGAGACAGTCCGAACCACAAGTACCGGGTCCATGGTTCTGGGCGTATACTGGGGGGGACGGGGACGACTCCCATTAACCCCTGACTATACCGTGGATACGCTTATCACAATGCCTTTCTGGTCTGTGCTGAAGCAGGGCATTCTGGCAGCCAAGTGGCTTGACCTTTATCAGTGAGCCTGGTTACCCCCTCTCGGAACCACAGACTTAGAAATCGCCAGCTCATATACAGTGCATAAAATATATTTATATAATATATTTATATATATACCCTTATACACCATTTTAATAAGAAATATCACAAAATTCTTCTAAGTCCCTCGGGAAGAGTGAAAGACGCGCACGTTCATTTTCAGAGCTCCTAGACCTTCCTATAAGAAGTTAGCCAAAAAGTAGCTTCGAAAAACGCTTAGGTTAAGTTTCAGAGTTGCTTCTAATGTACCAAAGCTGGACTTCGACATAATTTCACTCTCACAACATTATGGCTGGTTGGAGACAGTCCGAACCACAAGTACCGGATCGATGGTTCTGGGCGTATACTGGGGGGACGGGGACGACTCCCATTAATCCCTGACTATACCGGGGATACGCTTATCACAATGCCTTTCTGGTCTGTGCTGAAGCAGGGCATTCTGGCAGCCAAGTGGCTTGACCTTTATTAGTGAGCCTGGTTACCCCCTTTCGGAACCACAGACTTAGAAATCGCCAGCTCATATACAGTGCATAAAATATATTTATATAATATATTTATATATATACCCTTATACACCATTTTAATAAAAAATATCACAAAATTCTTCTAAGTCCCTCGGGAAGAGTGAAAGACGCGCACGTTCATTTTCAGAGCTCCTAGACCTTCCTATAAGAAGTTAGCCAAAAAGAAGCTTCGAAAAACGCTTAGGTTAAGTTTCAGAGTTGCTTCTAATGTACCAAAGCTGGACTTAGACATAATTTCACTCTCACAACATTATGGCTGGTTGGAGACAGTCCGAACCACAAGTACCGGATCGATGGTTCTGGGCGTATACTGGGGGGACGGGGACGACTCCCATTAATCCCTGACTATACCGGGGATACGCTTATCACAATGCCTTTCTGGTCTGTGCTGAAGCAGGGCATTCTGGCAGCCAAGTGGCTTGACCTTTATTAGTGAGCCTGGTTACCCCCTCTCGGAACCACAGACTTAGAAATCGCCAGCTCATATACAGTGCATAAAATATATTTATATATATACCCTTATACACCATTTTAATAAAAAATATCACAAAATTCTTCTAAGTCCCTCGGGAAGAGTGAAAGACGCGCACGTTCATTTTCAGAGCTCCTAGACCTTCCTATAAGAAGTTAGCCAAAAAGTAGCTTCGAAAAACGCTTAGGTTAAGTTTCAGAGTTGCTTCTAATGTACCAAAGCTGGACTTAGACATAATTTCACTCTCACAACATTATGGCTGGTTGGAGACAATACGAACCACAAGTACCGGGTCCATGGTTCTGGGCGTATACTGGGGGGACGGGGACGACTCCCATTAACCCCTGACTATACCGGGGATACGCTTATCACAATGCCTTTCTGGTCTGTGCTGAAGCAGGGCATTCTGGCAGCCAAGTGGCTTGACCTTTATTAGTGAGCCTGGTTACCCCCTCTCGGAACCACAGACTTAGAAATCGCCAGCTCATATACAGTGCATAAAATATATTTATATAATATATTTATATATATACCCTTATACACCATTTTAATAAAAAATATCACAAAATTCTTCTAAGTCCCTCGGGAAGAGTGAAAGACGCGCACGTTCATTTTCAGAACTCCTAGACCTTCCTATAAGAAGTTAGCCAAAAAGTAGCTTCGAAAAACGCTTAGGTTAAGTTTCAGAGTTGCTTCTAATGTACCAAAGTTGGACTTAGACATAATTTCACTCTCACAACATTATGGCTGGTTGGAGACAGTCCGAACCACAAGTACCGGGTCCATGGTTCTGGGCGTATACTGGGGGGACGGGGACGACTCCCATTAACCCCTGACTATACCGGGGATACGCTTATCACAATGCCTTTCTGGTCTGTGCTGAAGCAGGGCATTCTGGCAGCCAAGTGGCTTGACCTTTATTAGTGCGCCTGGTTACCCCCTCTCGGAACCACAGACTTAGAAATCGCCAGCTCATATACAGTGCATAAAATATATTTATATATATACCCTTATACACCATTTTAATAAAAAATATCACAAAATTCTTCTAAGTCCCTCGGGAACAGTGAAAGACGCGCACGTTCATTTTCAGAGCTCCTAGACCTTCCTATAAGAAGTTAGATAAAAAGTAGCTTCGAAAAACGCTTAGGTTAAGTTTCAGAGTTGCTTCTAATGTACCAAAGCTGGACTTAGACATAATTTCACTCTCACAACATTATGGCTGGTTGGAGACAGTCCGAACCACAAGTACCGGGTCCATGGTTCTGGCCGTATACTGGGGGGACGGGGACGTCTCCCTTTAACCCCTGACTATACCGGGGATAAGCTTATCACAATGCCTTTCTGGTCTGTGCTGAAGCAGGGCATTCTGGCAGCCAAGTGGCTTGACCTTTATTAGTGAGCCTGGTTACCCCCTCTCGGAACCACAGACTTAGAAATCGCCAGCTCATATACAGTGCATAAAATATATTTATATAATATATTTATATAATTACCCTTATACACCATTTTAATAAAAAATATCACAAAATTCTTCTAAGTCCCTCGGGAAGAGTGAAAGACGCGCACGTTCATTTTCAGAGCTCCTAGACCTTCCTATAAGAAGTTAGCCAAAAAGTAGCTTCGAAAAACGCTTAGGTTAAGTTTCAGAGTTGCTTCTAATGTACCAAAGCTGGACTTAGACATAATTTCACTCTCACAACATTATGGCTGGTTGGAGACAGTCTGAACCACAAGTACCGGGTCGATGGTTCTGGGCGTATACTGGGGGGACGGGGACGACTCCCATTAACCCCTGACTATACTGGGGATACGCTTATCACAATGCCTTTCTGGTCTGTGCTGAAGCAGGGCATTCTGGCAGCCAAGTGGCTTGACCGTTATTAGTGAGCCTGGTTACCCCCTCTCGGAACCACAGACTTAGAAATCGCCAGCTCATATACAGTGCATAAAATATATTTATATATATACCCTTATACACCATTTTAATAAAAAATATCACAAAATTCTTCTAAGTCCCTCGGGAAGAGTGAAAGACGCGCACGTTCATTTTCAGCGCTCCTAGACCTTCCTATAAGAAGTTAGCCAAAAAGTAGCTTCGAAAAACGCTTAGGTTAAGTTTCAGAGTTGCTTCTAATGTACCAAAGCTGGACTTAGACATAATTTCACTCTCACAACATTATGGCTGGTTGGAGACAGTCCGAACCACAAGTACCGGGTCCATGGTTCTGGGCGTATACTGGGGGGGACGGGGACGACTCCCATTAACCCCTGACTATACCGGGGATACGCTTATCACAATGCCTTTCTGGTCTGTGCTGAAGCAGGGTATTCTGGCAGCCAAGTGGCTTGACCTTTATTAGTGAGCCTGGTTACCCCCTCTCGGAACCACAGACTTAGAAATCGCCAGCTCATATACAGTGCATAAAATATATTTATATAATATATTTATATATATACCCTTATACACCATTTTAATAAAAAATATCACAAAATTCTTCTAAGTCCCTCGGGAAGAGTGAAAGACGCGCACGTTCATTTTCAGAACTCCTAAACCTTCCTATAAGAAGTTAGCCAAAAAGTAGCTTCGAAAAACGCTTAGGTTAAGTTTCAGAGTTGCTTCTAATGTACCAAAGCTGGACTTAGACATAATTTCACTCTCACAACATTATGGCTGGTTGGAGACAGTCCGAACCACAAGTACCGGGTCGATGGTTCTGGGCGTATACTGGGGGGACGGGGACGACTCCCATTAACCCCTGACTATACTGGGGATACGCTTATCACAATGCCTTTCTGGTCTGTGCTGAAGCAGGGCATTCTGGCAGCCAAGTGGCTTGACCGTTATTAGTGAGCCTGGTTACCCCCTCTCGGAACCACAGACTTAGAAATCGCCAGCTCATATACAGTGCATAAAATATATTTATATATATACCCTTATACACCATTTTAATAAAAAATATCACAAAATTCTTCTAAGTCCCTCGGGAAGAGTGAAAGACGCGCACGTTCATTTTCAGAGCTCCTAGACCTTCCTATAAGAAGTTAGATAAAAAGTAGCTTCGAAAAACGCTTAGGTTAAGTTTCAGAGTTGCTTCTAATGTACCAAAGCTGGACTTAGACATAATTTCACTCTCACAACATTATGGCTGGTTGGAGACAGTCCGAACCACAAGTACCGGGTCCATGGTTCTGGCCGTATACTGGGGGGACGGGGACGTCTCCCTTTAACCCCTGACTATACCGGGGATACGCTTATCACAATGCCTTTCTGGTCTGTGCTGAAGCAGGGCATTCTGGCAGCCAAGTGGCTTGACCTTTATTAGTGAGCCTGGTTACCCCCTCTCGGAACCACAGACTTAGAAATCGCAAGCTCATATACAGTGCATAAAATATATTTATATAATATATTTATATATATACCCTTATACACCATTTTAATAAAAAATATCACAAAATTCTTCTAAGTCCCTCGGGAAGAGTGAAAGACGCGCACGTTCATTTTCAGAGCTCCTAGACCTTCCTATAAGAAGTTAGCCAAAAAGTAGCTTCGAAAAACGCTTAGGTTAAGTTTCAGAGTTGCTTCTAATGTACCAAAGCTGGACTTAGACATAATTTCACTCTCACAACATTATGGCTGGTTGGAGACAGTCTGAACCACAAGTACCGGGTCGATGGTTCTGGGCGTATACTGGGGGGACGGGGACGACTCCCATTAACCCCTGACTATACTGGGGATACGCTTATCACAATGCCTTTCTGGTCTGTGCTGAAGCAGGGCATTCTGGCAGCCAAGTGGCTTGACCGTTATTAGTGAGCCTGGTTACCCCCTCTCGGAACCACAGACTTAGAAATCGCCAGCTCATATACAGTGCATAAAATATATTTATATATATACCCTTATACACCATTTTAATAAAAAATATCACAAAATTCTTCTAAGTCCCTCGGGAAGAGTGAAAGACGCGCACGTTCATTTTCAGCGCTCCTAGACCTTCCTATAAGAAGTTAGCCAAAAAGTAGCTTCGAAAAACGCGTAGGTTAAGTTTCAGAGTTGCTTCTAATGTACCAAAGCTGGACTTAGACATAATTTCACTCTCACAACATTATGGCTGGTTGGAGACAGTCCGAACCACAAGTACCGGGTCCATGGTTCTGGGCGTATACTGGGGGGGACGGGGACGACTCCCATTAACCCCTGACTATACCGGGGATACGCTTATCACAATGCCTTTCTGGTCTGTGCTGAAGCAGGGCATTCTGGCAGCCAAGTGGCTTGACCTTTATTAGTGAGCCTGGTTACCCCCTCTCGGAACCACAGACTTAGAAATCGCCAGCTCATATACAGTGCATAAAATATATTTATATAATATATTTATATATATACCCTTATACACCATTTTAATAAAAAATATCACAAAATTCTTCTAAGTCCCTCGGGAAGAGTGAAAGACGCGCACGTTCATTTTCAGAACTCCTAGACCTTCCTATAAGAAGTTAGCCAAAAAGTAGCTTCGAAAAACGCTTAGGTTAAGTTTCAGAGTTGCTTCTAATGTACCAAAGCTGGACTTAGACATAATTTCACTCTCACAACATTATGGCTGGTTGGAGACAGTCCGAACCACAAGTACCGGGTCGATGGTTCTGGGCGTATACTGGGGGGACGGGGACGACTCCCATTAACCCCTGACTATACTGGGGATACGCTTATCACAATGCCTTTCTGGTCTGTGCTGAAGCAGGGCATTCTGGCAGCCAAGTGGCTTGACCGTTATTAGTGAGCCTGGTTACCCCCTCTCGGAACCACAGACTTAGAAATCGCCAGCTCATATACAGTGCATAAAATATATTTATATATATACCCTTATACACCATTTTAATAAAAAATATCACAAAATTCTTCTAAGTCCCTCGGGAAGAGTGAAAGACGCGCACGTTCATTTTCAGAGCTCCTAGACCTTCCTATAAGAAGTTAGCCAAAAAGTAGCTTCGAAAAACGCTTAGGTTAAGTTTCAGAGTTGCTTCTAATGTACCAAAGCTGGACTTAGACATAATTTCACTCTCACAACATTATGGCTGGTTGGAGACAGTCTGAACCACAAGTACCGGGTCGATGGTTCTGGGCGTATACTGGGGGGACGGGGACGACTCCCATTAACCCCTGACTATACTGGGGATACGCTTATCACAATGCCTTTCTGGTCTGTGCTGAAGCAGGGCATTCTGGCAGCAAAGTGGCTTGACCGTTATTAGTGAGCCTGGTTACCCCCTCTCGGAACCACAGACTTAGAAATCGCCAGCTCATATACAGTGCATAAAATATATTTATATATATACCCTTATACACCATTTTAATAAAAAATATCACAAAATTCTTCTAAGTCCCTCGGGAAGAGTGAAAGACGCGCACGTTCATTTTCAGCGCTCCTAGACCTTCCTATAAGAAGTTAGCCAAAAAGTAGCTTCGAAAAACGCTTAGGTTAAGTTTCAGAGTTGCTTCTAATGTACCAAAGCTGGACTTAGACATAATTTCACTCTCACAACATTATGGCTGGTTGGAGACAGTCCGAACCACAAGTACCGGGTCCATGGTTCTGGGCGTATACTGGGGGGGACGGGGACGACTCCCATTAACCCCTGACTATACCGGGGATACGCTTATCACAATGCCTTTCTGGTCTGTGCTGAAGCAGGGCATTCTGGCAGCCAAGTGGCTTGACCTTTATTAGTGAGCCTGGTTACCCCCTCTCGGAACCACAGACTTAGAAATCGCCAGCTCATATACAGTGCATAAAATATATTTATATAATATATTTATATATATATACCCTTATACACCATTTTAATAAAAAATATCACAAAATTCTTCTAAGTCCCTCGGGAAGAGTGAAAGACGCGCACGTTCATTTTCAGAACTCCTAGACCTTCCTATAAGAAGTTAGCCAAAAAGTAGCTTCGAAAAACGCTTAGGTTAAGTTTCAGAGTTGCTTCTAATGTACCAAAGCTGGACTTAGACATAATTTCACTCTCACAACATTATGGCTGGTTGGAGACAGTCCGAACCACAAGTACCGGGTCGATGGTTCTGGGCGTATACTGGGGGGACGGGGACGACTCCCATTAACCCCTGACTATACTGGGGATACGCTTATCACAATGCCTTTCTGGTCTGTGCTGAAGCAGGGCATTCTGGCAGCCAAGTGGCTTGACCGTTATTAGTGAGCCTGGTTACCCCCTCTCGGAACCACAGACTTAGAAATCGCCAGCTCATATACAGTGCATAAAATATATTTATATATATACCCTTATACACCATTTTAATAAAAAATATCACAAAATTCTTCTAAGTCCCTCGGGAAGAGTGAAAGACGCGCACGTTCATTTTCAGAGCTCCTAGACCTTCCTATAAGAAGTTAGCCAAAAAGTAGCTTCGAAAAACGCTTAGGTTAAGTTTCAGAGTTGCTTCTAATGTACCAAAGCTGGACTTAGACATAATTTCACTCTCACAACATTATGGCTGGTTGGAGACAATACGAACCACAAGTACCGGGTCCATGGTTCTGGGCGTATACTGGGGGGACGGGGACGACTCCCATTAACCCCTGACTATACCGGGGATACGCTTATCACAATGCCTTTCTGGTCTGTGCTGAAGCAGGGCATTCTGGCAGCCAAGTGGCTTGACCTTTATTAGTGAGCCTGGTTACCCCCTCTCGGAACCACAGACTTAGAAATCGCCAGCTCATATACAGTGCATAAAATATATTTATATAATATATTTATATATATACCCTTATACACCATTTTAATAAAAAATATCACAAAATTCTTCTAAGTCCCTCGGGAAGAGTGAAAGACGCGCACGTTCATTTTCAGAACTCCTAGACCTTCCTATAAGAAGTTAGCCAAAAAGTAGCTTCGAAAAACGCTTAGGTTAAGTTTCAGAGTTGCTTCTAATGTACCAAAGTTGGACTTAGACATAATTTCACTCTCACAACATTATGGCTGGTTGGAGACAGTCCGAACCACAAGTACCGGGTCCATGGTTCTGGGCGTATACTGGGGGGACGGGGACGACTCCCATTAACCCCTGACTATACCGGGGATACGCTTATCACAATGCCTTTCTGGTCTGTGCTGAAGCAGGGCATTCTGGCAGCCAAGTGGCTTGACCTTTATTAGTGCGCCTGGTTACCCCCTCTCGGAACCACAGACTTAGAAATCGCCAGCTCATATACAGTGCATAAAATATATTTATATATATACCCTTATACACCATTTTAATAAAAAATATCACAAAATTCTTCTAAGTCCCTCGGGAACAGTGAAAGACGCGCACGTTCATTTTCAGAGCTCCTAGACCTTCCTATAAGAAGTTAGATAAAAAGTAGCTTCGAAAAAACGCTTAGGTTAAGTTTCAGAGTTGCTTCTAATGTACCAAAGCTGGACTTAGACATAATTTCACTCTCTCAACATTATGGCTGGTTGGAGACAGTCCGAACCACAAGTACCGGGTCCATGGTTCTGGCCGTATACTGGGGGGACGGGGACGTCTCCCTTTAACCCCTGACTATACCGGGGATACGCTTATCACAATGCCTTTCTGGTCTGTGCTGAAGCAGGGCATTCTGGCAGCCAAGTGGCTTGACCTTTATTAGTGAGCCTGGTTACCCCCTCTCGGAACCACAGACTTAGAAATCGCCAGCTCATATACAGTGCATAAAATATATTTATATAATATATTTATATATATACCCTTATACACCATTTTAATAAAAAATATCACAAAATTCTTCTAAGTCCCTTGGGAAGAGTGAAAGACGCGCACGTTCATTTTCAGAGCTCCTAGACCTTCCTATAAGAAATTAGCCAAAAAGTAGCTTCGAAAAACGCTTAGGTTACGTTTCAGAGTTGCTTCTAATGTACCAAAGCTGGACTTAGACATAATTTCACTCTCACAACATTATGGCTGGTTGGAGACAGTCCGAACCACAAGTACCGGGTCCATGGTTCTGGGCGTATACTGGGGGGACGGGGACGACTCCCATTAACCCCTGACTATACCGGGGATACGCTTATCACAATGTCTTTCTGGTTTGTGCTGAAGCAGGGCATTCTGGCAGCCAAGTGGCTTGACCTTTATTAGTGCGCCTGGTTACCCCCTCTCGGAACCACAGACTTAGAAATCGCCAGCTTATATACAGTGCATAAAATATATTTATATAATATATTTATATATATACCCTTATACACCATTTTAATAAAAAATATCTCAAAATTCTTCTAAGTCCCTCGGGAAGAGTGAAAGACGCTCACGTTCATTTTCAGAGCTCCTAGACCTTCCTATAAGAAGTTAGCCAAAAAGTAGCTTCGAAAAACGCTTAGGTTAAGTTTCAGAGTTGCTTCTAATGTACCAAAGCTGGACTTAGACATAATTTCACTCTCACAACATTATGGCTGGTTGGAGACAGTCTGAACCACAAGTACCGGGTCGATGGTTCTGGGCGTATACTGGGGGGACGGGGACGACTCCCATTAACCCCTGACTATACTGGGGATACGCTTATCACAATGCCTTTCTGGTCTGTGCTGAAGCAGGGCATTCTGGCAGCCAAGTGGCTTGACCGTTATTAGTGAGCCTGGTTACCCCCTCTCGGAACCACAGACTTAGAAATCGCCAGCTCATATACAGTGCATAAAATATATTTATATATATACCCTTATACACCATTTTAATAAAAAATATCACAAAATTCTTCTAAGTCCCTCGGGAAGAGTGAAAGACGCGCACGTTCATTTTCAGCGCTCCTAGACCTTCCTATAAGAAGTTAGCCAAAAAGTAGCTTCGAAAAACGCTTAGGTTAAGTTTCAGAGTTGCTTCTAATGTACCAAAGCTGGACTTAGACATAATTTCACTCTCACAACATTATGGCTGGTTGGAGACAGTCCGAACCACAAGTACCGGGTCCATGGTTCTGGGCGTATACTGGGGGGGACGGGGACGACTCCCATTAACCACTGACTATTCCGGGGATACGCTTATCACAATGCCTTTCTGGTCTGTGCTGAAGCAGGGCATTCTGGCAGCCAAGTGGCTTGACCTTTATTAGTGAGCCTGGTTACCCCCTCTCGGAACCACAGACTTAGAAATCGCCAGCTCATATACAGTGCATAAAATATATTTATATATATACCCTTATACACCATTTTAATAAATAATATCACAAAATTCTTCTAAGTCCCTCGGGAAGAGTGAAAGACGCGCACGTTCATTTTCAGAGCTCCTAGACCTTCCTATAAGAAGTTAGCCAAAAAGTAGCTTCGAAAAACGCTTAGGTTAAGTTTCAGAGTTGCTTCTAATGTACCAAAGCTGGACTTAGACATAATTTCACTCTCACAACATTATGGCTGGTTGGAGACAGTCCGAACCACACGTACCGGGTCGATGGTTCTGGGCGTATACTGGGGGGACGAGGACGACTCCCATTAACCCCTGACTATACCGGGGATACGCTTATCACAATGCCTTTCTGGTCTGTGCTGAAGCAGGGCATTCTGGCAGCCAAGTGGCTTGACCTTTATTAGTGAGCCTGGTTACCCCCTCTCGGAACCACAGACATAGAAATCGCCAGCTCATATACAGTGCATAAAATATATTTATATATATACCCTTATACACCATTTTAATAAAAAATATCACAAAATTCTTCTAAGTCCCTCGGGAAGAGTGAAAGACGCGCACGTTCATTTTCAGAGCTCCTAGACCTTCCTATAAGAAGTTAGCCAAAAAGTAGCTTCGAAAAACGCTTAGGTTAAGTTTCAGAGTTGCTTCTAATGTACCAAAGCTGGACTTAGACATAATTTCACTCTCACAACATTATGGCTGGTTGGAGACAGTCCGAAACACACGTACCGGGTCCATGGTTCTGGGCGTATACTGGGGGGACGGGGACGACTCCCATTAACCCCTGACTATACCGGGGATACGCTTATCACAATGCCTTTCTGGTCTGTGCTGAAGCAGGGCATTCTGGCAGCCAAGTGGCTTGACCTTTATTAGTGAGCCTGGTTACCCCCTCTCGGAACCACAGACTTAGAAATCGCCAGCTCATATACAGTGCATAAAATATATTTATATATATACCCTTATACACCATTTTAATAAAAAATATCACAAAATTCTTCTAAGTCCCTCGGGAAGAGTGAAAGACGCGCACGTTCATTTTCAGAGCTCCTAGACCTTCCTATAAGAAGTTAGCCAAAAAGTAGCTTCGAAAAACGCTTAGGTTAAGTTTCAGAGTTGCTTCTAATGTACCAAAGCTGGACTTAGACATAATTTCACTCTCACAACATTATGGCTGGTTGGAGACAGTCCGAACCACAAGTACCGGGTCGATGGTTCTGGGCGTATACTGGGGGGACGGGGACGACTCCCATTAACCCCTGACTATACCGGGGATACGCTTATCACAATGCCTTTCTGGTCTGTGCTGAAGCAGGGCATTCTGGCAGCCAAGTGGCTTGACCTTTATTAGTGAGCCTGGTTACCCCCTCTCGGAACCACAGACATAGAAATCGCCAGCTCATATACAGTGCATAAAATATATTTATATATATACCCTTATACACCATTTTAATAAAAAATATCACAAAATTCTTCTAAGTCCCTCGGGAAGAGTGAAAGACGCGCACGTTCATTTTCAGAGCTCCTAGACCTTCCTATAAGAAGTTAGCCAAAAAGTAGCTTCGAAAAACGCTTAGGTTAAGTTTCAGAGTTGCTTCTAATGTACCAAAGCTGGACTTTGACATAATTTCACTCTCACAACATTATGGCTGGTTGGAGACAGTCCGAACCACAAGTACCGGGTCCATGGTTCTGGGCGTATACTGGGGGGGACGGGGACGACTCCCATTAACCCCTGACTATACCGGGGATACGCTTATCACAATGCCTTTCTGGTCTGTGCTGAAGCAGGGCATTCTGGCAGCCAAGTGGCTTGACCTTTATTAGTGAGCCTGGTTACCCCCTCTCGGAACCACAGACTTAGAAATCGCCAGCTCATATACAGTGCATAAAATATATTTATATAATATATTTATATATATACCCTTATACACCATTTTAATAAAAAATATCACAAAATTCTTCTAAGTCCCTCGGGAAGAGTGAAAGACGCGCACGTTCATTTTAAGAGCTCCTAGACCTTCCTATAAGAAGTTAGCCAAAAAGTAGCTTCGAAAAACGCTTAGGTTAAGTTTCAGAGTTGGTTCTAATGTACCAAAGCTGGACTTAGACATAATTTCACTCTCACAACATTATGGCTGGTTGGAGACAGTCCGAACCACAAGTACCGGGTCCATGGTTCTGGGCGTATACTGGGGGGACGGGGACGACTCCCATTAACCCCTGACTATACCGGGGATATGCTTATCACAATGCCTTTCTGGTCTGTGCTGAAGCAGGGCATTCTGGCAGCCAAGTGGCTTGACCTTTATTAGTGAGCCTGGTTACCCCCTCTCGGAACCACAGACTTAGAAATCGCCAGCTCATATACAGTGCATAAAATATATTTATATAATATATTTATATATATACCCTTATACACCATTTTAATAAAAAATATCACAAAATTCTTCTAAGTCCCTCGGGAAGAGTGAAAGACGCGCACGTTCATTTTCAGAGCTCCTTGACCTTCCTATAAGAAGTTAGCCAAAAAGTAGCTTCGAAAAACGCTTAGGTTAAGTTTCAGAGTTGCTTCTAATGTACCAAAGCTGGACTTAGACATAATTTCACTCTCACAACATTATGGCTGGTTGGAGACAGTCCGAACCACAAGTACCGGGTCCATGGTTCTGGCCGTATACTGGGGGGACGGGGACGAATCCCATTAACCCCTGACTATACCGGGGATACGCTTATCACAATGCCTTTCTGGTCTGTGCTGAAGCAGGGCATTCTGGCAGCCAAGTGGCTTGACCTTTATTAGTGAGCCTGGTTACCCCCTCTCGGAACCACAGACATAGAAATCGCCAGCTCATATACAGTGCATAAAATATATTTATATATATACCCTTATACACCATTTTAATAAAAAATATCACAAAATTCTTCTAAGTCCCTCGGGAAGAGTGAAAGACGCGCACGTTCATTTTCAGAGCTCCTAGACCTTCCTATAAGAAGTTAGCCAAAAAGTAGCTTCGAAAAACGCTTAGGTTAAGTTTCAGAGTTGCTTCTAATGTACCAAAGCTGGACTTAGACATAATTTCACACTCACAACATTATGGCTGGTTGGAGACAGTCCGAACCACAAGTACCGGGTCGATGGTTCTGGGCGTATACTGGGGGGACGGGGACGACTCCCATTAACCCCTGACTATACCGGGGATACGCTTATCACAATGCCTTTCTGGTCTGTGCTGAAGCAGGGCATTCTGGCAGCCAAGTGGCTTGACCTTTATTAGTGAGCCTGGTTACCCCCTCTCGGAACCACAGACATAGAAATCGCCAGCTCATATACAGTGCATAAAATATATTTATATATATACCCTTATACACCATTTTAATAAAAAATATCACAAAATTCTTCTAATCCCTCGGGAAGAGTGAAAGACGCGCACGTTCATTTTCAGAGCTCCTAGACCTTCCTATAAGAAGTTAGCCAAAAAGTAGCTTCGAAAAACGCTTAGGTTAAGTTTCAGAGTTGCTTCTAATGTACAGTACCAAAGCTGGACTTAGACATAATTTCACTCTCACAACATTATGGCTGGTTGGAGACAGTCCGAACCACAAGTACCGGGTCGATGGTTCTGGGCGTATACTGGGGGGACGGGGACGACTCCCATTAACCCCTGACTATACCGGGGATACGCTTATCACAATGCCTTTCTGGTCTGTGCTGAAGCAGGGCATTCTGGCAGCCAAGTGGCTTGACCTTTATTAGTGAGCCTGGTTACCCCCTCTCGGAACCACAGACATAGAAATCGCCAGCTCATATACAGTGCATAAAATATATTTATATATATACCCTTATACACCATTTTAATAAAAAATATCACAAAATTCTTCTAAGTCCCTCGGGAAGAGTGAAAGACGCGCACGTTCATTTTCAGAGCTCCTAGACCTTCCTATAAGAAGTTAGCCAAAAAGTAGCTTCGAAAAACGCTTAGGTTAAGTTTCAGAGTTGCTTCTAATGTACCAAAGCTGGACTTAGACATAATTTCACTCTCACAACATTATGGCTGGTTGGAGACAGTCCGAACCACAAGTACCGGGTCGATGGTTCTGGGCGTATACTGGGGGGACGGGGACGACTCCCATTAACCCCTGACTATACCGGGGATACGCTTATCACAATGCCTTTCTGGTCTGTGCTGAAGCAGGGCATTCTGGCAGCCAAGTGGCTTGACCTTTATTAGTGAGCCTGGTTACCCCCTCTCGGAACCACAGACATAGAAATCGCCAGCTCATATACAGTGCATAAAATATATTTATATATATACCCTTATACACCATTTTAATAAAAAATATCACAAAATTCTTCAACTGTAAGTCCCTCGGGAAGAGTGAAAGACGCGCACGTTCATTTTCAGAGCTTCTAGACCTTCCTATAAGAAGTTAGCCAAAAAGTAGCTTCGAAAAACGCTTAGGTTAAGTTTCAGAGTTGCTTCTAATGTACCAAAGCTGGACTTAGACATAATTTCACTCTCACAACATTATGGCTGGTTGGAGACAGTACGAACCACAAGTACCGGGTCGATGGTTCTGGGCGTATACTGGGGGGACGGGGACGACTCCCATTAACCCCTGACTATACCGGGGATACGCTTATCACAATGCCTTTCTGGTCTGTGCTGAAGCAGGGCATTCTGGCAGCCAAGTGGCTTGACCTTTATTAGTGAGCCTGGTTACCCCCTCTCGGAACCACAGACATAGAAATCGCCAGCTCATATACAGTGCATAAAATATATTTATATATATACCCTTATACACCATTTTAATAAAAAATATCACAAAATTCTTCTAAGTCCCTCGGGAAGAGTGAAAGACGCGCACGTTCATTTTCAGAGCTCCTAGACCTTCCTATAAGAAGTTAGCCAAAAAGTAGCTTCGAAAAACGCTTAGGTTAAGTTTCAGAGTTGCTTCTAATGTACCAAAGCTGGACTTTGACATAATTTCACTCTCACAACATTATGGCTGGTTGGAGACAGTCCGAACCACAAGTACCAGGTCCATGGTTCTGGGCGTATACTGGGGGGACTGGGACGACTCCCATTAACCCCTGACTATACCGGGGATACGCTTATCACAATGCCTTTCTGGTCTGTGCTGAAGCAGGGCATTCTGGCAGCCAAGTGGCTTGACCTTTATTAGTGAGCCTGGTTACCCCCTCTCGGAACCACAGACTTAGAAATCGCCAGCTCATATACAGTGCATAAAATATATTTATATATATACCCTTATACACCATTTTAATAAAAAATATCACAAAATTCTTCTAAGTCCCTCGGGAAGAGTGAAAGACGCGCACGTTCATTTTCAGAGCTCCTAGACCTTCCTATAAGAAGTTAGCCAAAAAGTAGCTTCGAAAAACGCTTAGGTTAAGTTTCAGAGTTGCTTCTAATGTACCAAAGCTGGACTTAGACATAATTTCACTCTCACAACATTATGGCTGGTTGGAGACAGTCCGAACCACAAGTACCGGGTCCATGGTTCTGGGCGTATACTGGGGGGACGGGGACGACTCCCATTAACCCCTGACTATACTGGGGATACGCTTATCACAATGCCTTTCTGGTCTGTGCTGAAGCAGGGCATTCTGGCAGCCAAGTGGCTTGACCTTTATTAGTGAGCCTGGTTACCCCCTCTCGGAACCACAGACTTAGAAATCGCCAGCTCATATACAGTGCATAAAATATATTTATATACAGTATATACCCTTATACACCATTTTAATAAAAACTATCACAAAATTCTTCTAAGTCCCTCGGGAAGAGTGAAAGACGCGCACGTTCATTTTCAGAGCTCCTAGACCTTCCTATAAGAGGTTAGCCAAAAAGTAGCTTCGAAAAACGCTTAGGTTAAATTTCAGAGTTGCTTCTAATGTACCAAAGCTGGACTTAGACATAATTTCACTCTCACAACATTATGGCTGGTTGGAGACAGTCCGAACCACAAGTACCGGGTCCATGGTTCTGGGCGTATACTGGGGGGGACGGGGACGACTCCCATTAACCCCTGACTATACCGGGGATACGCTTATCACAATGCCTTTCTGGTCTGTGCTGAAGCAGGGCATTCTGGCAGCCAAGTGGCTTGACCTTTATTAGTGAGCCTGGTTACCCCCTCTCGGAACCACAGACTTAGAAATCGCCAGCTCATATACAGTGCATAAAATATATTTATATAATATATTTATATATATACCCTTATACACCATTTTAATAAAAAATATCACAAAATTCTTCTAAGTCCCTCGGGAAGAGTGAAAGACGCGCACGTTCATTTTAAGAGCTCCTAGACCTTCCTATAAGAAGTTAGCCAAAAAGTAGCTTCGAAAAACGCTTAGGTTAAGTTTCAGAGTTGGTTCTAATGTACCAAAGCTGGACTTAGACATAATTTCACTCTCACAACATTATGGCTGGTTGGAGACAGTCCGAACCACAAGTACCGGGTCCATGGTTCTGGGCGTATACTGGGGGGACGGGGACGACTCCCATTAACCCCTGACTATACCGGGGATATGCTTATCACAATGCCTTTCTGGTCTGTGCTGAAGCAGGGCATTCTGGCAGCCAAGTGGCTTGACCTTTATTAGTGAGCCTGGTTACCCCCTCTCGGAACCACAGACTTAGAAATCGCCAGCTCATATACAGTGCATAAAATATATTTATATAATATATTTATATATATACCCTTATACACCATTTTAATAAAAAATATCACAAAATTCTTCTAAGTCCCTCGGGAAGAGTGAAAGACGCGCACGTTCATTTTCAGAGCTCCTTGACCTTCCTATAAGAAGTTAGCCAAAAAGTAGCTTCGAAAAACGCTTAGGTTAAGTTTCAGAGTTGCTTCTAATGTACCAAAGCTGGACTTAGACATAATTTCACTCTCACAACATTATGGCTGGTTGGAGACAGTCCGAACCACAAGTACCGGGTCCATGGTTCTGGCCGTATACTGGGGGGACGGGGACGAATCCCATTAACCCCTGACTATACCGGGGATACGCTTATCACAATGCCTTTCTGGTCTGTGCTGAAGCAGGGCATTCTGGCAGCCAAGTGGCTTGACCTTTATTAGTGAGCCTGGTTACCCCCTCTCGGAACCACAGACATAGAAATCGCCAGCTCATATACAGTGCATAAAATATATTTATATATATACCCTTATACACCATTTTAATAAAAAATATCACAAAATTCTTCTAAGTCCCTCGGGAAGAGTGAAAGACGCGCACGTTCATTTTCAGAGCTCCTAGACCTTCCTATAAGAAGTTAGCCAAAAAGTAGCTTCGAAAAACGCTTAGGTTAAGTTTCAGAGTTGCTTCTAATGTACCAAAGCTGGACTTAGACATAATTTCACACTCACAACATTATGGCTGGTTGGAGACAGTCCGAACCACAAGTACCGGGTCGATGGTTCTGGGCGTATACTGGGGGGACGGGGACGACTCCCATTAACCCCTGACTATACCGGGGATACGCTTATCACAATGCCTTTCTGGTCTGTGCTGAAGCAGGGCATTCTGGCAGCCAAGTGGCTTGACCTTTATTAGTGAGCCTGGTTACCCCCTCTCGGAACCACAGACATAGAAATCGCCAGCTCATATACAGTGCATAAAATATATTTATATATATACCCTTATACACCATTTTAATAAAAAATATCACAAAATTCTTCTAAGTCCCTCGGGAAGAGTGAAAGACGCGCACGTTCATTTTCAGAGCTCCTAGACCTTCCTATAAGAAGTTAGCCAAAAAGTAGCTTCGAAAAACGCTTAGGTTAAGTTTCAGAGTTGCTTCTAATGTACCAAAGCTGGACTTAGACATAATTTCACTCTCACAACATTATGGCTGGTTGGAGACAGTCCGAACCACAAGTACCGGGTCGATGGTTCTGGGCGTATACTGGGGGGACGGGGACGACTCCCATTAACCCCTGACTATACCGGGGATACGCTTATCACAATGCCTTTCTGGTCTGTGCTGAAGCAGGGCATTCTGGCAGCCAAGTGGCTTGACCTTTATTAGTGAGCCTGGTTACCCCCTCTCGGAACCACAGACATAGAAATCGCCAGCTCATATACAGTGCATAAAATATATTTATATATATACCCTTATACACCATTTTAATAAAAAATATCACAAAATTCTTCTAAGTCCCTCGGGAAGAGTGAAAGACGCGCACGTTCATTTTCAGAGCTCCTAGACCTTCCTATAAGAAGTTAGCCAAAAAGTAGCTTCGAAAAACGCTTAGGTTAAGTTTCAGAGTTGCTTCTAATGTACCAAAGCTGGACTTAGACATAATTTCACTCTCACAACATTATGGCTGGTTGGAGACAGTCCGAACCACAAGTACCGGGTCGATGGTTCTGGGCGTATACTGGGGGGACGGGGACGACTCCCATTAACCCCTGACTATACCGGGGATACGCTTATCACAATGCCTTTCTGGTCTGTGCTGAAGCAGGGCATTCTGGCAGCCAAGTGGCTTGACCTTTATTAGTGAGCCTGGTTACCCCCTCTCGGAACCACAGACATAGAAATCGCCAGCTCATATACAGTGCATAAAATATATTTATATATATACCCTTATACACCATTTTAATAAAAAATATCACAAAATTCTTCTACTGTAAGTCCCTCGGGAAGAGTGAAAGACGCGCACGTTCATTTTCAGAGCTCCTAGACCTTCCTATAAGAAGTTAGCCAAAAAGTAGCTTCGAAAAACGCTTAGGTTAAGTTTCAGAGTTGCTTCTAATGTACCAAAGCTGGACTTAGACATAATTTCACTCTCACAACATTATGGCTGGTTGGAGACAGTCCGAACCACAAGTACCGGGTCGATGGTTCTGGGCGTATACTGGGGGGACGGGGGGGACTCCCATTAACCCCTGACTATACCGGGGATACGCTTATCACAATGCCTTTCTGGTCTGTGCTGAAGCAGGGCATTCTGGCAGCCAAGTGGCTTGACCTTTATTAGTGAGCCTGGTTACCCCCTCTCGGAACCACAGACATAGAAATCGCCAGCTCATATACAGTGCATAAAATATATTTATATATATACCCTTATACACCATTTTAATAAAAAATATCACAAAATTCTTCTAAGTCCCTCGGGAAGAGTGAAAGACGCGCACGTTCATTTTCAGAGCTCCTAGACCTTCCTATAAGAAGTTAGCCAAAAAGTAGCTTCGAAAAACGCTTAGGTTAAGTTTCAGAGTTGCTTCTAATGTACCAAAGCTGGACTTAGACATAATTTCACTCTCACAACATTATGGCTGGTTGGAGACAGTCCGAACCACAAGTACCGGGTCCATGGTTCTGGGCGTATACTGGGGGGACTGGGACGACTCCCATTAACCCCTGACTATACCGGGGATACGCTTATCACAATGCCTTTCTGGTCTGTGCTGAAGCAGGGCATTCTGGCAGCCAAGTGGCTTGACCTTTATTAGTGAGCCTGGTTACCCCCTCTCGGAACCACAGACTTAGAAATCGCCAGCTCATATACAGTGCATAAAATATATTTATATATATACCCTTATACACCATTTTAATAAAAAATATCACAAAATTCTTCTACAGTAAGTCCCTCGGGAAGAGTGAAAGACGCGCACGTTCATTTTCAGAGCTCCTAGACCTTCCTATAAGAAGTTAGCCAAAAAGTAGCTTCGAAAAACGCTTAGGTTAAGTTTCAGAGTTGCTTCTAATGTACCAAAGCTGGACTTAGACATAATTTCACTCTCACAACATTATGGCTGGTTGGAGACAGTCCGAACCACAAGTACCGGGTCGATGGTTCTGGGCGTATACTGGGGGGACGGGGACGACTCCCATTAACCCCTGACTATACCGGGGATACGCTTATCACAATGCCTTTCTGGTCTGTGCTGAAGCAGGGCATTCTGGCAGCCAAGTGGCTTGACCTTTATTAGTGAGCCTGGTTACCCCCTCTCGGAACCACAGACATAGAAATCGCCAGCTCATATACAGTGCATAAAATATATTTATATATATACCCTTATACACCATTTTAATAAAAAATATCACAAAATTCTTCTAAGTCCCTCGGGAAGAGTGAAAGACGCGCACGTTCATTTTCAGAGCTCCTAGACCTTCCTATAAGAAGTTAGCCAAAAAGTAGCTTCGAAAAACGCTTAGGTTAAGTTTCAGAGTTGCTTCTAATGTACCAAAGCTGGACTTAGACATAATTTCACTCTCACAACATTATGGCTGGTTGGAGACAGTCCGAACCACAAGTACCGGGTCGATGGTTCTGGGCGTATACTGGGGGGACGGGGACGACTCCCATTAACCCCTGACTATACCGGGGATACGCTTATCACAATGCCTTTCTGGTCTGTGCTGAAGCAGGGCATTCTGGCAGCCAAGTGGCTTGACCTTTATTAGTGAGCCTGGTTACCCCCTCTCGGAACCACAGACATAGAAATCGCCAGCTCATATACAGTGCATAAAATATATTTATATATATACCCTTATACACCATTTTAATAAAAAATATCACAAAATTCTTCTAAGTCCCTCGGGAAGAGTGAAAGACGCGCACGTTCATTTTCAGAGCTCCTAGACCTTCCTATAAGAAGTTAGCCAAAAAGTAGCTTCGAAAAACGCTTAGGTTAAGTTTCAGAGTTGCTTCTAATGTACCAAAGCTGGACTTAGACATAATTTCACTCTCACAACATTATGGCTGGTTGGAGACAGTCCGAACCACAAGTACCGGGTCGATGGTTCTGGGCGTATACTGGGGGGACGGGGACGACTCCCATTAACCCCTGACTATACCGGGGATACGCTTATCACAATGCCTTTCTGGTCTGTGCTGAAGCAGGGCATTCTGGCAGCCAAGTGGCTTGACCTTTATTAGTGAGCCTGGTTACCCCCTCTCGGAACCACAGACATAGAAATCGCCAGCTCATATACAGTGCATAAAATATATTTATATATATACCCTTATACACCATTTTAATAAAAAATATCACAAAATTCTTCTACTGTAAGTCCCTCGGGAAGAGTGAAAGACGCGCACGTTCATTTTCAGAGCTCCTAGACCTTCCTATAAGAAGTTAGCCAAAAAGTAGCTTCGAAAAACGCTTAGGTTAAGTTTCAGAGTTGCTTCTAATGTACCAAAGCTGGACTTAGACATAATTTCACTCTCACAACATTATGGCTGGTTGGAGACAGTCCGAACCACAAGTACCGGGTCGATGGTTCTGGGCGTATACTGGGGGGACGGGGGGGACTCCCATTAACCCCTGACTATACCGGGGATACGCTTATCACAATGCCTTTCTGGTCTGTGCTGAAGCAGGGCATTCTGGCAGCCAAGTGGCTTGACCTTTATTAGTGAGCCTGGTTACCCCCTCTCGGAACCACAGACATAGAAATCGCCAGCTCATATACAGTGCATAAAATATATTTATATATATACCCTTATACACCATTTTAATAAAAAATATCACAAAATTCTTCTAAGTCCCTCGGGAAGAGTGAAAGACGCGCACGTTCATTTTCAGAGCTCCTAGACCTTCCTATAAGAAGTTAGCCAAAAAGTAGCTTCGAAAAACGCTTAGGTTAAGTTTCAGAGTTGCTTCTAATGTACCAAAGCTGGACTTAGACATAATTTCACTCTCACAACATTATGGCTGGTTGGAGACAGTCCGAACCACAAGTACCGGGTCCATGGTTCTGGGCGTATACTGGGGGGACTGGGACGACTCCCATTAACCCCTGACTATACCGGGGATACGCTTATCACAATGCCTTTCTGGTCTGTGCTGAAGCAGGGCATTCTGGCAGCCAAGTGGCTTGACCTTTATTAGTGAGCCTGGTTACCCCCTCTCGGAACCACAGACATAGAAATCGCCAGCTCATATACAGTGCATAAAATATATTTATATATATACCCTTATACACCATTTTAATAAAAAATATCACAAAATTCTTCTAAGTCCCTCGGGAAGAGTGAAAGACGCGCACGTTCATTTTCAGAGCTCCTAGACCTTCCTATAAGAAGTTAGCCAAAAAGTAGCTTCGAAAAACGCTTAGGTTAAGTTTCAGAGTTGCTTCTAATGTACCAAAGCTGGACTTAGACATAATTTCACTCTCACAACATTATGGCTGGTTGGAGACAGTCCGAACCACAAGTACCGGGTCGATGGTTCTGGGCGTATACTGGGGGGACGGGGACGACTCCCATTAACCCCTGACTATACCGGGGATACGCTTATCACAATGCCTTTCTGGTCTGTGCTGAAGCAGGGCATTCTGGCAGCCAAGTGGCTTGACCTTTATTAGTGAGCCTGGTTACCCCCTCTCGGAACCACAGACATAGAAATCGCCAGCTCATATACAGTGCATAAAATATATTTATATATATACCCTTATACACCATTTTAATAAAAAATATCACAAAATTCTTCTAAGTCCCTCGGGAAGAGTGAAAGACGCGCACGTTCATTTTCAGAGCTCCTAGACCTTCCTATAAGAAGTTAGCCAAAAAGTAGCTTCGAAAAACGCTTAGGTTAAGTTTCAGAGTTGCTTCTAATGTACCAAAGCTGGACTTAGACATAATTTCACTCTCACAACATTATGGCTGGTTGGAGACAGTCCGAACCACAAGTACCGGGTCGATGGTTCTGGGCGTATACTGGGGGGACGGGGACGACTCCCATTAACCCCTGACTATACCGGGGATACGCTTATCACAATGCCTTTCTGGTCTGTGCTGAAGCAGGGCATTCTGGCAGCCAAGTGGCTTGACCTTTATTAGTGAGCCTGGTTACCCCCTCTCGGAACCACAGACATAGAAATCGCCAGCTCATATACAGTGCATAAAATATATTTATATATATACCCTTATACACCATTTTAATAAAAAATATCACAAAATTCTTCTACTGTAAGTCCCTCGGGAAGAGTGAAAGACGCGCACGTTCATTTTCAGAGCTCCTAGACCTTCCTATAAGAAGTTAGCCAAAAAGTAGCTTCGAAAAACGCTTAGGTTAAGTTTCAGAGTTGCTTCTAATGTACCAAAGCTGGACTTAGACATAATTTCACTCTCACAACATTATGGCTGGTTGGAGACAGTCCGAACCACAAGTACCGGGTCGATGGTTCTGGGCGTATACTGGGGGGACGGGGGGGACTCCCATTAACCCCTGACTATACCGGGGATACGCTTATCACAATGCCTTTCTGGTCTGTGCTGAAGCAGGGCATTCTGGCAGCCAAGTGGCTTGACCTTTATTAGTGAGCCTGGTTACCCCCTCTCGGAACCACAGACATAGAAATCGCCAGCTCATATACAGTGCATAAAATATATTTATATATATACCCTTATACACCATTTTAATAAAAAATATCACAAAATTCTTCTAAGTCCCTCGGGAAGAGTGAAAGACGCGCACGTTCATTTTCAGAGCTCCTAGACCTTCCTATAAGAAGTTAGCCAAAAAGTAGCTTCGAAAAACGCTTAGGTTAAGTTTCAGAGTTGCTTCTAATGTACCAAAGCTGGACTTAGACATAATTTCACTCTCACAACATTATGGCTGGTTGGAGACAGTCCGAACCACAAGTACCGGGTCCATGGTTCTGGGCGTATACTGGGGGGACTGGGACGACTCCCATTAACCCCTGACTATACCGGGGATACGCTTATCACAATGCCTTTCTGGTCTGTGCTGAAGCAGGGCATTCTGGCAGCCAAGTGGCTTGACCTTTATTAGTGAGCCTGGTTACCCCCTCTCGGAACCACAGACATAGAAATCGCCAGCTCATATACAGTGCATAAAATATATTTATATATATACCCTTATACACCATTTTAATAAAAAATATCACAAAATTCTTCTAAGTCCCTCGGGAAGAGTGAAAGACGCGCACGTTCATTTTCAGAGCTCCTAGACCTTCCTATAAGAAGTTAGCCAAAAAGTAGCTTCGAAAAACGCTTAGGTTAAGTTTCAGAGTTGCTTCTAATGTACCAAAGCTGGACTTAGACATAATTTCACTCTCACAACATTATGGCTGGTTGGAGACAGTCCGAACCACAAGTACCGGGTCGATGGTTCTGGGCGTATACTGGGGGGACGGGGACGACTCCCATTAACCCCTGACTATACCGGGGATACGCTTATCACAATGCCTTTCTGGTCTGTGCTGAAGCAGGGCATTCTGGCAGCCAAGTGGCTTGACCTTTATTAGTGAGCCTGGTTACCCCCTCTCGGAACCACAGACATAGAAATCGCCAGCTCATATACAGTGCATAAAATATATTTATATATATACCCTTATACACCATTTTAATAAAAAATATCACAAAATTCTTCTAAGTCCCTCGGGAAGAGTGAAAGACGCGCACGTTCATTTTCAGAGCTCCTAGACCTTCCTATAAGAAGTTAGCCAAAAAGTAGCTTCGAAAAACGCTTAGGTTAAGTTTCAGAGTTGCTTCTAATGTACCAAAGCTGGACTTAGACATAATTTCACTCTCACAACATTATGGCTGGTTGGAGACAGTCCGAACCACAAGTACCGGGTCGATGGTTCTGGGCGTATACTGGGGGGACGGGGACGACTCCCATTAACCCCTGACTATACCGGGGATACGCTTATCACAATGCCTTTCTGGTCTGTGCTGAAGCAGGGCATTCTGGCAGCCAAGTGGCTTGACCTTTATTAGTGAGCCTGGTTACCCCCTCTCGGAACCACAGACATAGAAATCGCCAGCTCATATACAGTGCATAAAATATATTTATATATATACCCTTATACACCATTTTAATAAAAAATATCACAAAATTCTTCTACTGTAAGTCCCTCGGGAAGAGTGAAAGACGCGCACGTTCATTTTCAGAGCTCCTAGACCTTCCTATAAGAAGTTAGCCAAAAAGTAGCTTCGAAAAACGCTTAGGTTAAGTTTCAGAGTTGCTTCTAATGTACCAAAGCTGGACTTAGACATAATTTCACTCTCACAACATTATGGCTGGTTGGAGACAGTCCGAACCACAAGTACCGGGTCGATGGTTCTGGGCGTATACTGGGGGGACGGGGGGGACTCCCATTAACCCCTGACTATACCGGGGATACGCTTATCACAATGCCTTTCTGGTCTGTGCTGAAGCAGGGCATTCTGGCAGCCAAGTGGCTTGACCTTTATTAGTGAGCCTGGTTACCCCCTCTCGGAACCACAGACATAGAAATCGCCAGCTCATATACAGTGCATAAAATATATTTATATATATACCCTTATACACCATTTTAATAAAAAATATCACAAAATTCTTCTAAGTCCCTCGGGAAGAGTGAAAGACGCGCACGTTCATTTTCAGAGCTCCTAGACCTTCCTATAAGAAGTTAGCCAAAAAGTAGCTTCGAAAAACGCTTAGGTTAAGTTTCAGAGTTGCTTCTAATGTACCAAAGCTGGACTTAGACATAATTTCACTCTCACAACATTATGGCTGGTTGGAGACAGTCCGAACCACAAGTACCGGGTCCATGGTTCTGGGCGTATACTGGGGGGACTGGGACGACTCCCATTAACCCCTGACTATACCGGGGATACGCTTATCACAATGCCTTTCTGGTCTGTGCTGAAGCAGGGCATTCTGGCAGCCAAGTGGCTTGACCTTTATTAGTGAGCCTGGTTACCCCCTCTCGGAACCACAGACTTAGAAATCGCCAGCTCATATACAGTGCATAAAATATATTTATATATATACCCTTATACACCATTTTAATAAAAAATATCACAAAATTCTTCTACAGTAAGTCCCTCGGGAAGAGTGAAAGACGCGCACGTTCATTTTCAGAGCTCCTAGACCTTCCTATAAGAAGTTAGCCAAAAAGTAGCTTCGAAAAACGCTTAGGTTAAGTTTCAGAGTTGCTTCTAATGTACCAAAGCTGGACTTAGACATAATTTCACTCTCACAACATTATGGCTGGTTGGAGACAGTCCGAACCACAAGTACCGGGTCGATGGTTCTGGGCGTATACTGGGGGGACGGGGACGACTCCCATTAACCCCTGACTATACTGGGGATACGCTTATCACAATGCCTTTCTGGTCTGTGCTGAAGCAGGGCATTCTGGCAGCCAAGTGGCTTGACCTTTATTAGTGAGCCTGGTTACCCCCTCTCGGAACCACAGACTTAGAAATCGCCAGCTCATATACAGTGCATAAAATATATTTATATATATACCCTTATACACCATTTTAATAAAAAATATCACAAAATTCTTCTAAGTCCCTCGGGAAGAGTGAAAGACGCGCACGTTCATTTTCAGAGCTCCTAGACCTTCCTATAAGAGGTTAGCCAAAAAGTAGCTTCGAAAAACGCTTAGGTTAAATTTCAGAGTTGCTTCTAATGTACCAAAGCTGGACTTGGACATAATTTCACTCTCACAACATTATGGCTGGTTGGAGACAGTCCGAACCACAAGTACCGGGTCCATGGTTCTGGGCGTATACTGGGGGGGACGGGGACGACTCCCATTAACCCCTGACTATACCGGGGATATGCTTATCACAATGCCTTTCTGGTCAGTGCTGAAGCAGGGCATTCTGGCAGCCAATTGGCTTGACCTTTATTAGTGAGCCTGGTTACCCCCTCTCGGAACCACAGACTTAGAAATCGCCAGCTCATATACAGTGCATAAAATATATTTATATAATATATTTATATATATACCCTTATACACCATTTTAATAAAAAATATCACAAAATTCTTCTAAGTCCCTCGGGAAGAGTGAAAGACGCGCACGTTCATTTTCAGAGCTCCTAGACCTTCCTATAAGAAGTTAGCCAAAAAGTAGCTTCGAAAAACGCTTAGGTTAAGTTTCAGAGTTGCTTCTAATGTACCAAAGCTGGACTTAGACATAATTTCACTCTCACAACATTATGGCTGGTTGGAGACAGTCCGAACCACAAGTACCGGGTCGATGGTTCTGGGCGTATACTGGGGGGACGGGGACGAATCCCATTAACCCCTGACTATACCGGGGATACGCTTATCACAATGCCTTTCTGGTCTGTGCTGAAGCAGGGCATTCTGGCAGCCAAGTGGCTTGACCTTTATTAGTGAGCCTGGTTACCCCCTCTCGGAACCACAGACATAGAAATCGCCAGCTCATATACAGTGCATAAAATATATTTATATATATACCCTTATACACCATTTTAATAAAAAATATCACAAAATTCTTCTACTGTAAGTCCCTCGGGAAGAGTAAAAGACGCGCACGTTCATTTTCAGAGCTCCTAGACCTTCCTATAAGAAGTTAGCCAAAAAGTAGCTTCGAAAAACGCTTAGGTTAAGTTTCAGAGTTGCTTCTAATGTACCAAAGCTGGACTTAGACATAATTTCACTCTCACAACATTATGGCTGGTTGGAGACAGTCCGAACCACAAGTACCGGGTCGATGGTTCTGGGCGTATACTGGGGGGACGGGGGGGACTCCCATTAACCCCTGACTATACCGGGGATACGCTTATCACAATGCCTTTCTGGTCTGTGCTGAAGCAGGGCATTCTGGCAGCCAAGTGGCTTGACCTTTATTAGTGAGCCTGGTTACCCCCTCTCGGAACCACAGACATAGAAATCGCCAGCTCATATACAGTGCATAAAATATATTTATATATATACCCTTATACACCATTTTAATAAAAAATATCACAAAATTCTTCTAAGTCCCTCGGGAAGAGTGAAAGACGCGCACGTTCATTTTCAGAGCTCCTAGACCTTCCTATAAGAAGTTAGCCAAAAAGTAGCTTCGAAAAACGCTTAGGTTAAGTTTCAGAGTTGCTTCTAATGTACCAAAGCTGGACTTAGACATAATTTCACTCTCACAACATTATGGCTGGTTGGAGACAGTCCGAACCACAAGTACCGGGTCCATGGTTCTGGGCGTATACTGGGGGGACTGGGACGACTCCCATTAACCCCTGACTATACCGGGGATACGCTTATCACAATGCCTTTCTGGTCTGTGCTGAAGCAGGGAATTCTGGCAGCCAAGTGGCTTGACCTTTATTAGTGAGCCTGGTTACCCCCTCTCGGAACCACAGACTTAGAAATCGCCAGCTCATATACAGTGCATAAAATATATTTATATATATACCCTTATACACCATTTTAATAAAAAATATCACAAAATTCTTCTACAGTAAGTCCCTCGGGAAGAGTGAAAGACGCGCACGTTCATTTTCAGAGCTCCTAGACCTTCCTATAAGAAGTTAGCCAAAAAGTAGCTTCGAAAAACGCTTAGGTTAAGTTTCAGAGTTGCTTCTAATGTACCAAAGCTGGACTTAGACATAATTTCACTCTCACAACATTATGGCTGGTTGGAGACAGTCCGAACCACAAGTACCGGGTCGATGGTTCTGGGCGTATACTGGGGGGACGGGGACGACTCCCATTAACCCCTGACTATACTGGGGATACGCTTATCACAATGCCTTTCTGGTCTGTGCTGAAGCAGGGCATTCTGGCAGCCAAGTGGCTTGACCTTTATTAGTGAGCCTGGTTACCCCCTCTCGGAACCACAGACTTAGAAATCGCCAGCTCATATACAGTGCATAAAATATATTTATATATATACCCTTATACACCATTTTAATAAAAAATATCACAAAATTCTTCTAAGTCCCTCGGGAAGAGTGAAAGACGCGCACGTTCATTTTCAGAGCTCCTAGACCTTCCTATAAGAGGTTAGCCAAAAAGTAGCTTCGAAAAACGCTTAGGTTAAATTTCAGAGTTGCTTCTAATGTACCAAAGCTGGACTTAGACATAATTTCACTCTCACAACATTATGGCTGGTTGGAGACAGTCCGAACCACAAGTACCGGGTCCATGGTTCTGGGCGTATACTGGGGGGGACGGGGACGACTCCCATTAACCCCTGACTATACCGGGGATATGCTTATCACAATGCCTTTCTGGTCTGTGCTGAAGCAGGGCATTCTGGCAGCCAATTGGCTTGACCTTTATTAGTGAGCCTGGTTACCCCCTCTCGGAACCACAGACTTAGAAATCGCCAGCTCATATACAGTGCATAAAATATATTTATATAATATATTTATATATATACCCTTATACACCATTTTAATAAAAAATATCACAAAATTCTTCTAAGTCCCTCGGGAAGAGTGAAAGACGCGCACGTTCATTTTCAGAGCTCCTAGACCTTCCTATAAGAAGTTAGCCAAAAAGTAGCTTCGAAAAACGCTTAGGTTAAGTTTCAGAGTTGCTTCTAATGTACCAAAGCTGGACTTAGACATAATTTCACTCTCACAACATTATGGCTGGTTGGAGACAGTCCGAACCACAAGTACCGGGTCGATGGTTCTGGGCGTATACTGGGGGGACGGGGACGACTCCCATTAACCCCTGACTATACCGGGGATACGCTTATCACAATGCCTTTCTGGTCTGTGCTGAAGCAGGGCATTCTGGCAGCCAAGTGGCTTGACCTTTATTAGTGAGCCTGGTTACCCCCTCTCGGAACCACAGACTTAGAAATCGCCAGCTCATATACAGTGCATAAAATATATTTATATATATACCCTTATACACCATTTTAATAAAAAATATCACAAAATTCTTCTAAGTCCCTCGGGAAGAGTGAAAGACGCGCACGTTCATTTTCAGAGCTCCTAGACCTTCCTATAAGAAGTTAGCCAAAAAGTAGCTTCGAAAAACGCTTAGGTTAAGTTTCAGAGTTGCTTCTAATGTACCAAAGCTGGACTTAGACATAAATTCACTCTCACAACATTATGGCTGGTTGGAGACAGTCCGAACCACAAGTACCGGGTCCATGGTTCTGGGCGTATACTGGGGGGACGGGGACGACTCCCATTAACCCCTGACTATACCGGGGATACGCTTATCACAATGCCTTTCTGGTCTGTGCTGAAGCAGGGCATTCTGGCAGCCAAGTGGCTTGACCTTTATTAGTGAGCCTGGTTACCCCCTCTCGGAACCACAGACATAGAAATCGCCAGCTCATATACAGTGCATAAAATATATTTATATATATATACCCTTATACACCATTTTAATAAAAAATATCACAAAATTCTTCTAAGTCCCTCGGGAAGAGTGAAAGACGCGCACGTTCATTTTCAGAGCTCCTAGACCTTCCTATAAGAAGTTAGCCAAAAAGTAGCTTCGAAAAACGCTTAGGTTAAGTTTCAGAGTTGCTTCTAATGTACCAAAGCTGGACTTAGACATAATTTCACTCTCACAACATTATGGCTGGTTGGAGACAGTCCGAACCACAAGTTCCGGGTCGATGGTTCTGGGCGTATACTGGGGGGACGGGGACGACTCCCATTAACCCCTGACTATACTGGGGATACGCTTATCACAATGCCTTTCTGGTCTGTGCTGAAGCAGGGCATTCTGGCAGCCAAGTGGCTTGACCTTTATTAGTGAGCCTGGTTACCCCCTCTCGGAACCACAGACATAGAAATCGCCAGCTCATATACAGTGCATAAAATATATTTATATATATACCCTTATACACCATTTTAATAAAAAATATCACAAAATTCTTCTAAGTCCCTCGGGAAGAGTGAAAGACGCGCACGTTCATTTTCAGAGCTCCTAGACCTTCCTATAAGAAGTTAGCCAAAAAGTAGCTTCGAAAAACGCTTAGGTTAAGTTTCAGAGTTGCTTCTAATGTACCAAAGCTGGACTTAGACATAATTTCACTCTCACAACATTATGGCTGGTTGGAGACAGTCCGAACCACAAGTACCGGGTCCATGGTTCTGGGCGTATACTGGGGGGACTGGGACGACTCCCATTAACCCCTGACTATACCGGGGATACGCTTATCACAATGCCTTTCTGGTCTGTGCTGAAGCAGGGCATTCTGGCAGCCAAGTGGCTTGACCTTTATTAGTGAGCCTGGTTACCCCCTCTCGGAACCACAGACTTAGAAATCGCCAGCTCATATACAGTGCATAAAATATATTTTTTTATATACCCTTATACACCATTTTAATAAAAAATATCACAAAATTCTTCTAAGTCCCTCGGGAAGAGTGAAAGACGCGCACGTTCATTTTCAGAGCTCCTAGACCTTCCTATAAGAAGTTAGCCAAAAAGTAGCTTCGAAAAACGCTTAGGTTAAGTTTCAGAGTTGCTTCTAATGTACCAAAGCTGGACTTAGACATAATTTCACTCTCACAACATTATGGCTGGTTGGAGACAGTCCGAACCACAAGTACCGGGTCCATGGTTCTGGGCGTATACTGGGGGGACGGGGACGACTCCCATTAACCCCTGACTATACTGGGGATACGCTTATCACAATGCCTTTCTGGTCTGTGCTGAAGCAGGGCATTCTGGCAGCCAAGTGGCTTGACCTTTATTAGTGAGCCTGGTTACCCCCTCTCGGAACCACAGACATAGAAATCGCCAGCTCATATACAGTGCATAAAATATATTTATATATATACCCTTATACACCATTTTAATAAAAAATATCACAAAATTCTTCTAAGTCCCTCGGGAAGAGTGAAAGACGCCCACGTTCATTTTCAGAGCTCCTAGACCTTCCTATAAGAAGTTAGCCAAAAAGTAGCTTCGAAAAACGCTTAGGTTAAGTTTCAGAGTTGCTTCTAATGTACCAAAGCTGGACTTAGACATAATTTCACTCTCACAACATTATGGCTGGTTGGAGACAGTCCGAACCACAAGTACCGGGTCCATGGTTCTGGGCGTATACTGGGGGGACTGGGACGACTCCCATTAACCCCTGACTATACCGGGGATACGCTTATCACAATGCCTTTCTGGTCTGTGCTGAAGCAGGGCATTCTGGCAGCCAAGTGGCTTGACCTTTATTAGTGAGCCTGGTTACCCCCTCTCGGAACCACAGACTTAGAAATCGCCAGCTCATATACAGTGCATAAAATATATTTTTTTATATACCCTTATACACCATTTTAATAAAAAATATCACAAAATTCTTCTAAGTCCCTCGGGAAGAGTGAAAGACGCGCACGTTCATTTTCAGAGCTCCTAGACCTTCCTATAAGAAGTTAGCCAAAAAGTAGCTTCGAAAAACGCTTAGGTTAAGTTTCAGAGTTGCTTCTAATGTACCAAAGCTGGACTTAGACATAATTTCACTCTCACAACATTATGGCTGGTTGGAGACAGTCCGAACCACAAGTACCGGGTCGATGGTTCTGGGCGTATACTGGGGGGACGGGGACGACTCCCATTAACCCCTGACTATACTGGGGATACGCTTATCACAATGCCTTTCTGGTCTGTGCTGAAGCAGGGCATTCTGGCAGCCAAGTGGCTTGACCTTTATTAGTGAGCCTGGTAACCCCCTCTCGGAACCACAGACTTAGAAATCGCCAGCTCATATACAGTGCATAAAATATATTTTTTTATATACCCTTATACACCATTTTAATAAAAAATATCACAAAATTCTTCTAAGTCCCTCGGGAAGAGTGAAAGACGCGCACGTTCATTTTCAGAGCTCCTAGACCTTCCTATAAGAAGTTAGCCAAAAAGTAGCTTCGAAAAACGCTTAGGTTAAGTTTCAGAGTTGCTTCTAATGTACCAAAGCTGGACTTAGACATAATTTCACTCTCACAACATTATGGCTGGTTGGAGACAGTCCGAACCACAAGTACCGGGTCGATGGTTCTGGGCGTATACTGGGGGGACGGGGACGACTCCCATTAACCCCTGACTATACCGGGGATACGCTTATCACAATGCCTTTCTGGTCTGTGCTGAAGCAGGGCATTCTGGCAGCCAAGTGGCTTGACCTTTATTAGTGAGCCTGGTTACCCCCTCTCGGAACCATAGACTTAGAAATCGCCAGCTCATATACAGTGCATAAAATATATTTTTTTATATACCCTTATACACCATTTTAATAAAAATTTCACAAAATTCTTCTAAGTCCCTCGGGAAGAGTGAAAGACGCGCACGTTAATTTTCAGAGCTCCTAGACCTTCCTATAAGAAGTTAGCCAAAAAGTAGCTTCGAAAAACGCTTAGGTTAAGTTTCAGAGTTGCTTCTAATGTACCAAAGCTGGACTTAGACATAATTTCACTCTCACAACATTATGGCTGGTTGGAGACAGTCCGAACCACAAGTACCGGGTCGATGGTTCTGGGCGTATACTGGGGGGACGGGGACGACTCCCATTAACCCCTGACTATACTGGGGATACGCTTAACACAATGCCTTTCTGGTCTGTGCTGAAGCAGGGCATTCTGGCAGCCAAGTGGCTTGACCTTTATTAGTGAGCCTGGTTACCCCCTCTCGGAACCACAGACTTAGAAATCGCCAGCTCATATACAGTGCATAAAATATATTTATATATATACCCTTATACACCATTTTAATAAAAAATATCACAAAATTCTTCTAAGTCCCTCGGGAAGAATGAAAGACGCGCACGTTCATTTTCAGAGCTCCTAGACCTTCCTATAAGAGGTTAGCCAAAAAGTAGCTTCGAAAAACGCTTAGGTTAAATTTCAGAGTTGCTTCTAATGTACCAAAGCTGGACTTAGACATAATTTCACTCTCACAACATTATGGCTGGTTGGAGACAGTCCGAACCACAAGTACCGGGTCCATGGTTCTGGGCGTATACTGGGGGGAGTGGGACGACTCCCATTAACCCCTGACTATACCGGGGATACGCTTATCACAATGCCTTTCTGGTCTGTGCTGAAGCAGGGCATTCTGGCAGCCAAGTGGCTTGACCTTTATTAGTGAGCCTGGTTACCCCCTCTCGGAACCATAGACTTAGAAATCGCCAGCTCATATACAGTGCATAAAATATATATTTTTATATACCCTTATACACCATTTTAATAAAAAATATCACAAAATTCTTCTAAGTCCCTCGGGAAGAGTGAAAGACGCGCACGTTCATTTTCAGAGCTCCTAGACCTTCCTATAAGAAGTTAGCCAAAAAGTAGCTTCGAAAAACGCTTAGGTTAAGTTTCAGAGTTGCTTCTAATGTACCAAAGCTGGACTTAGACATAATTTCACTCTCACAACATTATGGCTGGTTGGAGACAGTCCGAACCACAAGTACCGGGTCGATGGTTCTGGGCGTATACTGGGGGGACGGGGACGACTCCCATTAACCCCTGACTATACTGGGGATACGCTTATCACAATGCCTTTCTGGTCTGTGCTGAAGCAGGGCATTCTGGCAGCCAAGTGGCTTGACCTTTATTAGTGAGCCTGGTTACCCCCTCTCGGAACCACAGACTTAGAAATCGCCAGCTCATATACAGTGCATAAAATATATTTATATATATACCCTTATACACCATTTTAATAAAAAATATCACAAAATTCTTCTAAGTCCCTCGGGAAGAGTGAAAGACGCGCACGTTCATTTTCAGAGCTCCTAGACCTTCCTATAAGAAGTTAGCCAAAAAGTAGCTTCGAAAAACGCTTAGGTTAAGTTTCAGAGTTGCTTCTAATGTACCAAAGCTGGACTTAGACATAATTTCACTCTCACAACATTATGGCTGGTTGGAGACAGTCCGAACCACAAGTACCGGGTCCATGGTTCTGGGCGTATACTGGGGGGACTGGGACGACTCCCATTAACCCCTGACTATACCGGGGATACGCTTATCACAATGCCTTTCTGGTCTGTGCTGAAGCAGGGCATTCTGGCAGCCAAGTGGCTTGACCTTTATTAGTGAGCCTGGTTACCCCCTCTCGGAACCACAGACTTAGAAATCGCCAGCTCATATACAGTGCATAAAATATATTTTTTTATATACCCTTATACACCATTTTAATAAAAAATATCACAAAATTCTTCTAAGTCCCTCGGGAAGAGTGAAAGACGCGCACGTTCATTTTCAGAGCTCCTAGACCTTCCTATAAGAAGTTAGCCAAAAAGTAGCTTCGAAAAACGCTTAGGTTAAGTTTCAGAGTTGCTTCTAATGTACCAAAGCTGGACTTAGACATAATTTCACTCTCACAACATTATGGCTGGTTGGAGACAGTCCGAACCACAAGTACCGGGTCCATGGTTCTGGGCGTATACTGGGGGGACGGGGACGACTCCCATTAACCCCTGACTATACTGGGGATACGCTTATCACAATGCCTTTCTGGTCTGTGCTGAAGCAGGGCATTCTGGCAGCCAAGTGGCTTGACCTTTATTAGTGAGCCTGGTTACCCCCTCTCGGAACCACAGACATAGAAATCGCCAGCTCATATACAGTGCATAAAATATATTTATATATATACCCTTATACACCATTTTAATAAAAAATATCACAAAATTCTTCTAAGTCCCTCGGGAAGAGTGAAAGACGCCCACGTTCATTTTCAGAGCTCCTAGACCTTCCTATAAGAAGTTAGCCAAAAAGTAGCTTCGAAAAACGCTTAGGTTAAGTTTCAGAGTTGCTTCTAATGTACCAAAGCTGGACTTAGACATAATTTCACTCTCACAACATTATGGCTGGTTGGAGACAGTCCGAACCACAAGTACCGGGTCCATGGTTCTGGGCGTATACTGGGGGGACTGGGACGACTCCCATTAACCCCTGACTATACCGGGGATACGCTTATCACAATGCCTTTCTGGTCTGTGCTGAAGCAGGGCATTCTGGCAGCCAAGTGGCTTGACCTTTATTAGTGAGCCTGGTTACCCCCTCTCGGAACCACAGACTTAGAAATCGCCAGCTCATATACAGTGCATAAAATATATTTTTTTATATACCCTTATACACCATTTTAATAAAAAATATCACAAAATTCTTCTAAGTCCCTCGGGAAGAGTGAAAGACGCGCACGTTCATTTTCAGAGCTCCTAGACCTTCCTATAAGAAGTTAGCCAAAAAGTAGCTTCGAAAAACGCTTAGGTTAAGTTTCAGAGTTGCTTCTAATGTACCAAAGCTGGACTTAGACATAATTTCACTCTCACAACATTATGGCTGGTTGGAGACAGTCCGAACCACAAGTACCGGGTCGATGGTTCTGGGCGTATACTGGGGGGACGGGGACGACTCCCATTAACCCCTGACTATACTGGGGATACGCTTATCACAATGCCTTTCTGGTCTGTGCTGAAGCAGGGCATTCTGGCAGCCAAGTGGCTTGACCTTTATTAGTGAGCCTGGTAACCCCCTCTCGGAACCACAGACTTAGAAATCGCCAGCTCATATACAGTGCATAAAATATATTTTTTTATATACCCTTATACACCATTTTAATAAAAAATATCACAAAATTCTTCTAAGTCCCTCGGGAAGAGTGAAAGACGCGCACGTTCATTTTCAGAGCTCCTAGACCTTCCTATAAGAAGTTAGCCAAAAAGTAGCTTCGAAAAACGCTTAGGTTAAGTTTCAGAGTTGCTTCTAATGTACCAAAGCTGGACTTAGACATAATTTCACTCTCACAACATTATGGCTGGTTGGAGACAGTCCGAACCACAAGTACCGGGTCGATGGTTCTGGGCGTATACTGGGGGGACGGGGACGACTCCCATTAACCCCTGACTATACCGGGGATACGCTTATCACAATGCCTTTCTGGTCTGTGCTGAAGCAGGGCATTCTGGCAGCCAAGTGGCTTGACCTTTATTAGTGAGCCTGGTTACCCCCTCTCGGAACCATAGACTTAGAAATCGCCAGCTCATATACAGTGCATAAAATATATTTTTTTATATACCCTTATACACCATTTTAATAAAAATTTCACAAAATTCTTCTAAGTCCCTCGGGAAGAGTGAAAGACGCGCACGTTAATTTTCAGAGCTCCTAGACCTTCCTATAAGAAGTTAGCCAAAAAGTAGCTTCGAAAAACGCTTAGGTTAAGTTTCAGAGTTGCTTCTAATGTACCAAAGCTGGACTTAGACATAATTTCACTCTCACAACATTATGGCTGGTTGGAGACAGTCCGAACCACAAGTACCGGGTCGATGGTTCTGGGCGTATACTGGGGGGACGGGGACGACTCCCATTAACCCCTGACTATACTGGGGATACGCTTAACACAATGCCTTTCTGGTCTGTGCTGAAGCAGGGCATTCTGGCAGCCAAGTGGCTTGACCTTTATTAGTGAGCCTGGTTACCCCCTCTCGGAACCACAGACTTAGAAATCGCCAGCTCATATACAGTGCATAAAATATATTTATATATATACCCTTATACACCATTTTAATAAAAAATATCACAAAATTCTTCTAAGTCCCTCGGGAAGAATGAAAGACGCGCACGTTCATTTTCAGAGCTCCTAGACCTTCCTATAAGAGGTTAGCCAAAAAGTAGCTTCGAAAAACGCTTAGGTTAAATTTCAGAGTTGCTTCTAATGTACCAAAGCTGGACTTAGACATAATTTCACTCTCACAACATTATGGCTGGTTGGAGACAGTCCGAACCACAAGTACCGGGTCCATGGTTCTGGGCGTATACTGGGGGGAGTGGGACGACTCCCATTAACCCCTGACTATACCGGGGATACGCTTATCACAATGCCTTTCTGGTCTGTGCTGAAGCAGGGCATTCTGGCAGCCAAGTGGCTTGACCTTTATTAGTGAGCCTGGTTACCCCCTCTCGGAACCATAGACTTAGAAATCGCCAGCTCATATACAGTGCATAAAATATATATTTTTATATACCCTTATACACCATTTTAATAAAAAATATCACAAAATTCTTCTAAGTCCCTCGGGAAGAGTGAAAGACGCGCACGTTCATTTTCAGAGCTCCTAGACCTTCCTATAAGAAGTTAGCCAAAAAGTAGCTTCGAAAAACGCTTAGGTTAAGTTTCAGAGTTGCTTCTAATGTACCAAAGCTGGACTTAGACATAATTTCACTCTCACAACATTATGGCTGGTTGGAGACAGTCCGAACCACAAGTACCGGGTCGATGGTTCTGGGCGTATACTGGGGGGACGGGGACGACTCCCATTAACCCCTGACTATACTGGGGATACGCTTATCACAATGCCTTTCTGGTCTGTGCTGAAGCAGGGCATTCTGGCAGCCAAGTGGCTTGACCTTTATTAGTGAGCCTGGTTACCCCCTCTCGGAACCACAGACTTAGAAATCGCCAGCTCATATACAGTGCATAAAATATATTTATATATATACCCTTATACACCATTTTAATAAAAAATATCACAAAATTCTTCTAAGTCCCTCGGGAAGAGTGAAAGACGCGCACGTTCATTTTCAGAGCTCCTAGACCTTCCTATAAGAAGTTAGCCAAAAAGTAGCTTCGAAAAACGCTTAGGTTAAGTTTCAGAGTTGCTTCTAATGTACCAAAGCTGGACTTAGACATAATTTCACTCTCACAACATTATGGCTGGTTGGAGACAGTCCGAACCACAAGTACCGGGTCGATGGTTCTGGGCGTATACTGGGGGGACGGGGACGACTCCCATTAACCCCTGACTATACCGGGGATACGCTTATCACAATGCCTTTCTGGTCTGTGCTGAAGCAGGGCATTCTGGCAGCCAAGTGGCTTGACCTTTATTAGTGAGCCTGGTTACCCCCTCTCGGAACCATAGACTTAGAAATCGCCAGCTCATATACAGTGCATAAAATATATTTTTTTATATACCCTTATACACCATTTTAATAAAAATTTCACAAAATTCTTCTAAGTCCCTCGGGAAGAGTGAAAGACGCGCACGTTAATTTTCAGAGCTCCTAGACCTTCCTATAAGAAGTTAGCCAAAAAGTAGCTTCGAAAAACGCTTAGGTTAAGTTTCAGAGTTGCTTCTAATGTACCAAAGCTGGACTTAGACATAATTTCACTCTCACAACATTATGGCTGGTTGGAGACAGTCCGAACCACAAGTACCGGGTCGATGGTTCTGGGCGTATACTGGGGGGACGGGGACGACTCCCATTAACCCCTGACTATACTGGGGATACGCTTAACACAATGCCTTTCTGGTCTGTGCTGAAGCAGGGCATTCTGGCAGCCAAGTGGCTTGACCTTTATTAGTGAGCCTGGTTACCCCCTCTCGGAACCACAGACTTAGAAATCGCCAGCTCATATACAGTGCATAAAATATATTTATATATATACCCTTATACACCATTTTAATAAAAAATATCACAAAATTCTTCTAAGTCCCTCGGGAAGAATGAAAGACGCGCACGTTCATTTTCAGAGCTCCTAGACCTTCCTATAAGAGGTTAGCCAAAAAGTAGCTTCGAAAAACGCTTAGGTTAAATTTCAGAGTTGCTTCTAATGTACCAAAGCTGGACTTAGACATAATTTCACTCTCACAACATTATGGCTGGTTGGAGACAGTCCGAACCACAAGTACCGGGTCCATGGTTCTGGGCGTATACTGGGGGGAGTGGGACGACTCCCATTAACCCCTGACTATACCGGGGATACGCTTATCACAATGCCTTTCTGGTCTGTGCTGAAGCAGGGCATTCTGGCAGCCAAGTGGCTTGACCTTTATTAGTGAGCCTGGTTACCCCCTCTCGGAACCATAGACTTAGAAATCGCCAGCTCATATACAGTGCATAAAATATATATTTTTATATACCCTTATACACCATTTTAATAAAAAATATCACAAAATTCTTCTAAGTCCCTCGGGAAGAGTGAAAGACGCGCACGTTCATTTTCAGAGCTCCTAGACCTTCCTATAAGAAGTTAGCCAAAAAGTAGCTTCGAAAAACGCTTAGGTTAAGTTTCAGAGTTGCTTCTAATGTACCAAAGCTGGACTTAGACATAATTTCACTCTCACAACATTATGGCTGGTTGGAGACAGTCCGAACCACAAGTACCGGGTCGATGGTTCTGGGCGTATACTGGGGGGACGGGGACGACTCCCATTAACCCCTGACTATACTGGGGATACGCTTATCACAATGCCTTTCTGGTCTGTGCTGAAGCAGGGCATTCTGGCAGCCAAGTGGCTTGACCTTTATTAGTGAGCCTGGTTACCCCCTCTCGGAACCACAGACTTAGAAATCGCCAGCTCATATACAGTGCATAAAATATATTTATATATATACCCTTATACACCATTTTAATAAAAAATATCACAAAATTCTTCTAAGTCCCTCGGGAAGAGTGAAAGACGCGCACGTTCATTTTCAGAGCTCCTAGACCTTCCTATAAGAAGTTAGCCAAAAAGTAGCTTCGAAAAACGCTTAGGTTAAGTTTCAGAGTTGCTTCTAATGTACCAAAGCTGGACTTAGACATAATTTCACTCTCACAACATTATGGCTGGTTGGAGACAGTCCGAACCACAAGTACCGGGTCGATGGTTCTGGGCGTATACTGGGGGGACGGGGACGACTCCCATTAACCCCTGACTATACTGGGGATACGCTTATCACAATGCCTTTCTGGTCTGTTCTGAAGCAGGGCATTCTGGCAGCCAAGTGGCTTGACCTTTATTAGTGAGCCTGGTTACCCCCTCTCGGAACCACAGACTTAGAAATCGCCAGCTCATATACAGTGCATAAAATATATTTATATATATACCCTTATACACCATTTTAATAAAAAATATCACAAAATTCTTCTAAGTCCCTCGGGAAGAGTGAAAGACGCGCACGTTCATTTTCAGAGCTCCTAGACCTTCCTATAAGAGGTTAGCCAAAAAGTAGCTTCGAAAAACGCTTAGGTTAAATTTCAGAGTTGCTTCTAATGTACCAAAGCTGGACTTAGACATAATTTCACTCTCACAACATTATGGCTGGTTGGAGACAGTCCGAACCACAAGTACCGGGTCCATGGTTCTGGGCGTATACTGGGGGGGACATGGACGACTCCCATTAACCCCTGACTATACCGGGGATACGCTTATCACAATGCCTTTCTGGTCTGTGCTGAAGCAGGGCATTCTGGCAGCCAAGTGGCTTGACCTTTATTAGTGAGCCTGGTTACCCCCTTTCGGAACCACAGACTTAGAAATCGCCAGCTCATATACAGTGCATAAAATATATTTATATGATATATTTATATATATACCCTTATACACCATTTTAATAAAAAATATCACAAAATACTTCTAAGTCCCTCGGGAAGAGTGAAAGACGCGCACGTTCATTTTCAGAGCTTCTAGACCTTCCTATAAGAAGTTAGCCAAAAAGTAGCTTCGAAAAACGCTTAGGTTAAGTTTCAGAGTTACTTCTAATGTACCAAAGCTGGACTTAGACATAATTTCACTCTCACAACATTATGGCTGGTTGGAGACAGTCCGAACCACAAGTACCGGGTCGATGGTTCTGGGCGTATACTGGGGGGACGGGGACGACTCCCATTAACCCCTGACTATACTGGGGATACGCTTATCACAATGCCTTTCTGGTCTGTGCTGAAGCAGGGCATTATGGCAGCCAAGTGGCTTGACCTTTATTAGTGAGCCTGGTTACCCCCTCTCGGAACCACAGACTTAGAAATCGCCAGCTCATATACAGTGCATAAAATATATTTATATATATACCCTTATACACCATTTTAATAAAAAATATCACAAAATTCTTCTAAGTCCCTCGGGAAGAGTGAAAGACGCGCACGTTCATTTTCAGAGCTCCTAGACCTTCCTATAAGAGGTTAGCCAAAAAGTAGCTTCGAAAAACGCTTAGGTTAAATTTCAGAGTTGCTTCTAATGTACCAAAGCTGGACTTAGACATAATTTCACTCTCACAACATTATGGCTGGTTGGAGACAGTCCGAACCACAAGTACCGGGTCCATGGTTCTGGGCGTATACTGGGGGGGACATGGACGACTCCCATTAACCCCTGACTATACCGGGGATACGCTTATCACAATGCCTTTCTGGTCTGTGCTGAAGCAGGGCATTCTGGCAGCCAAGTGGCTTGACCTTTATTAGTGAGCCTGGTTACCCCCTCTCGGAACCATAGACTTAGAAATCGCCAGCTCATATACAGTGCATAAAATATATTTTTTTATATACCCTTATACACCATTTTAATAAAAAATATCACAAAATTCTTCTAAGTCCCTCGGGAAGAGTGAAAGACGCGCACGTTCATTTTCAGAGCTCCTAGACCTTCCTATAAGAAGTTAGCCAAAAAGTAGCTTCGAAAAACGCTTAGGTTAAGTTTCAGAGTTGCTTCTAATGTACCAAAGCTGGACTTAGACATAATTTCACTCTCACAACATTATGGCTGGTTGGAGACAGTCCGAACCACAAGTACCGGGTCGATGGTTCTGGGCGTATACTGGGGGGACGGGGACGACTCCCATTAACCCCTGACTATACTGGGGATACGCTTATCACAATGCCTTTCTGGTCTGTGCTGAAGCAGGGCATTCTGGCAGCCAAGTGGCTTGACCTTTATTAGTGAGCCTGGTTACCCCCTCTCGGAACCACAGACTTAGAAATCGCCAGCTCATATACAGTGCATAAAATATATTTATATATATACCCTTATACACCATTTTAATAAAAAATATCACAAAATTCTTCTAAGTCCCTCGGGAAGAGTGAAAGACGCGCACGTTCATTTTCAGAGCTCCTAGACCTTCCTATAAGAAGTTAGCCAAAAAGTAGCTTCGAAAAACGCTTAGGTTAAGTTTCAGAGTTGCTTCTAATGTACCAAAGCTGGACTTAGACATAATTTCACTCTCACAACATTATGGCTGGTTGGAGACAGTCCGAACCACAAGTACCGGGTCGATGGTTCTGGGCGTATACTGGGGGGACGGGGACGACTCCCATTAACCCCTGACTATACTGGGGATACGCTTATCACAATGCCTTTCTGGTCTGTGCTGAAGCAGGGCATTCTGGCAGCCAAGTGGCTTGACCTTTATTAGTGAGCCTGGTTACCCCCTCTCGGAACCACAGACTTAGAAATCGCCAGCTCATATACAGTGCATAAAATATATTTATATATATACCCTTATACACCATTTTAATAAAAAATATCACAAAATTCTTCTAAGTCCCTCGGGAAGAGTGAAAGACGCGCACGTTCATTTTCAGAGCTCCTAGACCTTCCTATAAGAAGTTAGCCAAAAAGTAGCTTCGAAAAACGCTTAGGTTAAGTTTCAGAGTTGCTTCTAATGTACCAAAGCTGGACTTAGACATAATTTCACTCTCACAACATTATGGCTGGTTGGAGACAGTCCGAACCACAAGTACCGGGTCGATGGTTCTGGGCGTATACTGGGGGGACGGGGACGACTCCCATTAACCCCTGACTATACTGGGGATACGCTTATCACAATGCCTTTCTGGTCTGTGCTGAAGCAGGGCATTCTGGCAGCCAAGTGGCTTGACCTTTATTAGTGAGCCTGGTTACCCCCTCTCGGAACCACAGACTTAGAAATCGCCAGCTCATATACAGTGCATAAAATATATTTATATATATACCCTTATACACCATTTTAATAAAAAATATCACAAAATTCTTCTAAGTCCCTCGGGAAGAGTGAAAGACGCGCACGTTCATTTTCAGAGCTCCTAGACCTTCCTATAAGAAGTTAGCCAAAAAGTAGCTTCGAAAAACGCTTAGGTTAAGTTTCAGAGTTGCTTCTAATGTACCAAAGCTGGACTTAGACATAATTTCACTCTCACAACATTATGGCTGGTTGGAGACAGTCCGAACCACAAGTACCGGGTCGATGGTTCTGGGCGTATACTGGGGGGACGGGGACGACTCCCATTAACCCCTGACTATACTGGGGATACGCTTATCACAATGCCTTTCTGGTCTGTGCTGAAGCAGGGCATTATGGCAGCCAAGTGGCTTGACCTTTATTAGTGAGCCTGGTTACCCCCTCTCGGAACCACAGACTTAGAAATCGCCAGCTCATATACAGTGCATAAAATATATTTATATATATACCCTTATACACCATTTTAATAAAAAATATCACAAAATTCTTCTAAGTCCCTCGGGAAGAGTGAAAGACGCGCACGTTCATTTTCAGAGCTCCTAGACCTTCCTATAAGAGGTTAGCCAAAAAGTAGCTTCGAAAAACGCTTAGGTTAAATTTCAGAGTTGCTTCTAATGTACCAAAGCTGGACTTAGACATAATTTCACTCTCACAACATTATGGCTGGTTGGAGACAGTCCGAACCACAAGTACCGGGTCCATGGTTCTGGGCGTATACTGGGGGGGACATGGACGACTCCCATTAACCCCTGACTATACCGGGGATACGCTTATCACAATGCCTTTCTGGTCTGTGCTGAAGCAGGGCATTCTGGCAGCCAAGTGGCTTGACCTTTATTAGTGAGCCTGGTTACCCCCTCTCGGAACCACAGACTTAGAAATCGCCAGCTCATATACAGTGCATAAAATATATTTATATAATATATTTATATATATACCCTTATACACCATTTTAATAAAAAATATCACAAAATTCTTCTAAGTCCCTCGGGAAGAGTGAAAGACGCGCACGTTCATTTTCAGAGCTCCTAGACCTTCCTATAAGAAGTTAGCCAAAAAGTAGCTTCGAAAAACGCTTAGGTTAAGTTTCAGAGTTGCTTCTAATGTACCAAAGCTGGACTTAGACATAATTTCACTCTCACAACATTATGGCTGGTTGGAGACAGTCCGAACCACAAGTACCGGGTCCATGGTTCTGGCCGTATACTGGGGGGACGAGGACGAATCCCATTAACCCCTGACTATACCGGGGATACGCTTATCACAATGCCTTTCTGGTCTGTGCTGAAGCAGGGCATTCTGGCAGCCAAGTGGCTTGACCTTTATTAGTGAGCCTGGTTACCCCCTCTCGGAACCACAGACTTAGAAATCGCCAGCTCATATACAGTGCATAAAATATATTTATATATATACCCTTATACACCATTTTAATAAAAAATATCACAAAATTCTTCTAAGTCCCTCGGGAAGAGTGAAAGACGCGCACGTTCATTTTCAGAGCTCCTAGACCTTCCTATAAGAAGTTAGCCAAAAAGTAGCTTCGAAAAACGCTTAGGTTAAGTTTCAGAGTTGCTTCTAATGTACCAAAGCTGGACTTAGACATAATTTCACTCTCACAACATTATGGCTGGTTGGAGACAGTCCGAACCACAAGTACCGGGTCCATGGTTCTGGGCGTATACTGGGGGGACGGGGACGAATCCCATTAACCCCTGACTATACCGGGGATACGCTTATCACAATGCCTTTCTGGTCTGTGCTGAAGCAGGGCATTCTGGCAGCCAAGTGGCTTGACCTTTATTAGTGAGCCTGGTTACCCCCTCTCGGAACCACAGACTTAGAAATCGCCAGCTCATATACAGTGCATAAAATATATTTATATATATACCCTTATACACCATTTTAATAAAAAATATCACAAAATTCTTCTAAGTCCCTCGGGAAGAGTGAAAGACGCGCACGTTCATTTTCAGAGCTCCTAGACCTTCCTATAAGAAGTTAGCCAAAAAGTAGCTTCGAAAAACGCTTAGGTTAAGTTTCAGAGTTGCTTCTAATGTACCAAAGCTGGACTTAGACATAATTTCACTCTCACAACATTATGGCTGGTTGGAGACAGTCCGAACCACAAGTACCGGGTCCATGGTTCTGGGCGTATACTGGGGGGACGGGGACGACTCCCATTAACCCCTGACTATACTGGGGATACGCTTATCACAATGCCTTTCTGGTCTGTGCTGAAGCAGGGCATTCTGGCAGCCAAGTGGCTTGACCTTTATTAGTGAGCCTGGTTACCCCCTCTCGGAACCACAGACTTTGAAATCGCCAGCTCATATACAGTGCATAAAATATATTTTTTTATATACCCTTATACACCATTTTAATAAAAAATATCACAAAATTCTTCTAAGTCCCTCGGGAAGAGTGAAAGACGCGCACGTTCATTTTCAGAGCTCCTAGACCTTCCTATAAGAAGTTAGCCAAAAAGTAGCTTCGAAAAACGCTTAGGTTAAGTTTCAGTGTTGCTTCTAATGTACCAAAGCTGGACTTAGACATAATTTCACTCTCACAACATTATGGCTGGTTGGAGACAGTCCGAACCACAAGTACCGGGTCCATGGTTCTGGGCGTATACTGGGGGGACTGGGACGACTCCCATTAACCCCTGACTATACCGGGGATACGCTTATCACAATGCCTTTCTGGTCTGTGCTGAAGCAGGGCATTCTGGCAGCCAAGTGGCTTGACCTTTATTAGTGAGCCCGGTAACCCCCTCTCGGAACCACAGACTTTGAAATCGCCAGCTCATATACAGTGCATAAAATATATTTTTTTATATACCCTTATACACCATTTTAATAAAAAATATCACAAAATTCTTCTAAGTCCCTCGGGAAGAGTGAAAGACGCGCACGTTCATTTTCAGAGCTCCTAGACCTTCCTATAAGAAGTTAGCCAAAAAGTAGCTTCGAAAAACGCTTAGGTTAAGTTTCAGAGTTGCTTCTAATGTACCAAAGCTGGACTTAGACATAATTTCACTCTCACAACATTATGGCTGGTTGGAGACAGTCCGAACCACAAGTACCGGGTCCATGGTTCTGGGCGTATACTGGGGGGACGGGGACGACTCCCATTAACCCCTGACTATACCGGGGATACGCTTATCACAATGCCTTTCTGGTCTGTGCTGAAGCAGGGCATTCTGGCAGCCAAGTGGCTTGACCTTTATTAGTGAGCCTGGTTACCCCCTCTCGGAACCACAGACATAGAAATCGCCAGCTCATATACAGTGCATAAAATATATTTATATATATACCCTTATACACCATTTTAATAAAAAATATCACAAAATTCTTCTAAGTCCCTCGGGAAGAGTGAAAGACGCGCACGTTCATTTTCAGAGCTCCTAGACCTTCCTATAAGAAGTTAGCCAAAAAGTAGCTTCGAAAAACGCTTAGGTTAAGTTTCAGAGTTGCTTCTAATGTACCAAAGCTGGACTTAGACATAATTTCACTCTCACAACATTATGGCTGGTTGGAGACAGTCCGAACCACAAGTACCGGGTCCATGGTTCTGGGCGTATACTGGGGGGACTGGGACGACTCCCATTAACCTCTGACTATACCGGGGATACGCTTATCACAATGCCTTTCTGGTCTGTGCTGAAGCAGGGCATTCTGGCAGCCAAGTGGCTTGACCTTTATTAGTGAGCCTGGTAACCCCCTCTCGGAACCACAGACTTTGAAATCGCCAGCTCATATACAGTGCATAAAATATATTTTTTTATATACCCTTATACACCATTTTAATAAAAAATATCACAAAATTCTTCTAAGTCCCTCGGGAAGAGTGAAAGACGCGCACGTTCATTTTCAGAGCTCCTAGACCTTCCTATAAGAAGTTAGCCAAAAAGTAGCTTCGAAAAACGCTTAGGTTAAGTTTCAGAGTTGCTTCTAATGTACCAAAGCTGGACTTAGACATAATTTCACTCTCACAACATTATGGCTGGTTGGAGACAGTCCGAACCACAAGTACCGGGTCCATGGTTCTGGGCGTATACTGGGGGGACGGGGACGACTCCCATTAACCCCTGACTATACCGGGGATACGCTTATCACAATGCCTTTCTGGTCTGTGCTGAAGCAGGGCATTCTGGCAGCCAAGTGGCTTGACCTTTATTAGTGAGCCTGGTTACCCCCTCTCGGAACCACAGACATAGAAATCGCCAGCTCATATACAGTGCATAAAATATATTTATATATATACCCTTATACACCATTTTAATAAAAAATATCACAAAATTCTTCTAAGTCCCTCGGGAAGAGTGAAAGACGCGCACGTTCATTTTCAGAGCTCCTAGACCTTCCTATAAGAAGTTAGCCAAAAAGTAGCTTCGAAAAACGCTTAGGTTAAGTTTCAGAGTTGCTTCTAATGTACCAAAGCTGGACTTAGACATAATTTCACTCTCACAACATTATGGCTGGTTGGAGACAGTCCGAACCACAAGTACCGGGTCCATGGTTCTGGGCGTATACTGGGGGGACGGGGACGAATCCCATTAACCCCTGACTATACCGGGGATACGCTTATCACAATGCCTTTCTGGTCTGTGCTGAAGCAGGGCATTCTGGCAGCCAAGTGGCTTGACCTTTATTAGTGAGCCTGGTTACCCCCTCTCGGAACCACAGACTTAGAAATCGCCAGCTCATATACAGTGCATAAAATATATTTATATATATACCCTTATACACCATTTTAATAAAAAATATCACAAAATTCTTCTAAGTCCCTCGGGAAGAGTGAAAGACGCGCACGTTCATTTTCAGAGCTCCTAGACCTTCCTATAAGAAGTTAGCCAAAAAGTAGCTTCGAAAAACGCTTAGGTTAAGTTTCAGAGTTGCTTCTAATGTACCAAAGCTGGACTTAGACATAATTTCACTCTCACAACATTATGGCTGGTTGGAGACAGTCCGAACCACAAGTACCGGGTCCATGGTTCTGGGCGTATACTGGGGGGACGGGGACGACTCCCATTAACCCCTGACTATACTGGGGATACGCTTATCACAATGCCTTTCTGGTCTGTGCTGAAGCAGGGCATTCTGGCAGCCAAGTGGCTTGACCTTTATTAGTGAGCCTGGTTACCCCCTCTCGGAACCACAGACTTTGAAATCGCCAGCTCATATACAGTGCATAAAATATATTTTTTTATATACCCTTATACACCATTTTAATAAAAAATATCACAAAATTCTTCTAAGTCCCTCGGGAAGAGTGAAAGACGCGCACGTTCATTTTCAGAGCTCCTAGACCTTCCTATAAGAAGTTAGCCAAAAAGTAGCTTCGAAAAACGCTTAGGTTAAGTTTCAGTGTTGCTTCTAATGTACCAAAGCTGGACTTAGACATAATTTCACTCTCACAACATTATGGCTGGTTGGAGACAGTCCGAACCACAAGTACCGGGTCCATGGTTCTGGGCGTATACTGGGGGGACTGGGACGACTCCCATTAACCCCTGACTATACCGGGGATACGCTTATCACAATGCCTTTCTGGTCTGTGCTGAAGCAGGGCATTCTGGCAGCCAAGTGGCTTGACCTTTATTAGTGAGCCCGGTAACCCCCTCTCGGAACCACAGACTTTGAAATCGCCAGCTCATATACAGTGCATAAAATATATTTTTTTATATACCCTTATACACCATTTTAATAAAAAATATCACAAAATTCTTCTAAGTCCCTCGGGAAGAGTGAAAGACGCGCACGTTCATTTTCAGAGCTCCTAGACCTTCCTATAAGAAGTTAGCCAAAAAGTAGCTTCGAAAAACGCTTAGGTTAAGTTTCAGAGTTGCTTCTAATGTACCAAAGCTGGACTTAGACATAATTTCACTCTCACAACATTATGGCTGGTTGGAGACAGTCCGAACCACAAGTACCGGGTCCATGGTTCTGGGCGTATACTGGGGGGACGGGGACGACTCCCATTAACCCCTGACTATACCGGGGATACGCTTATCACAATGCCTTTCTGGTCTGTGCTGAAGCAGGGCATTCTGGCAGCCAAGTGGCTTGACCTTTATTAGTGAGCCTGGTTACCCCCTCTCGGAACCACAGACATAGAAATCGCCAGCTCATATACAGTGCATAAAATATATTTATATATATACCCTTATACACCATTTTAATAAAAAATATCACAAAATTCTTCTAAGTCCCTCGGGAAGAGTGAAAGACGCGCACGTTCATTTTCAGAGCTCCTAGACCTTCCTATAAGAAGTTAGCCAAAAAGTAGCTTCGAAAAACGCTTAGGTTAAGTTTCAGAGTTGCTTCTAATGTACCAAAGCTGGACTTAGACATAATTTCACTCTCACAACATTATGGCTGGTTGGAGACAGTCCGAACCACAAGTACCGGGTCCATGGTTCTGGGCGTATACTGGGGGGACTGGGACGACTCCCATTAACCCCTGACTATACCGGGGATACGCTTATCACAATGCCTTTCTGGTCTGTGCTGAAGCAGGGCATTCTGGCAGCCAAGTGGCTTGACCTTTATTAGTGAGCCTGGTAACCCCCTCTCGGAACCACAGACTTTGAAATCGCCAGCTCATATACAGTGCATAAAATATATTTTTTTATATACCCTTATACACCATTTTAATAAAAAATATCACAAAATTCTTCTAAGTCCCTCGGGAAGAGTGAAAGACGCGCACGTTCATTTTCAGAGCTCCTAGACCTTCCTATAAGAAGTTAGCCAAAAAGTAGCTTCGAAAAACGCTTAGGTTAAGTTTCAGAGTTGCTTCTAATGTACCAAAGCTGGACTTAGACATAATTTCACTCTCACAACATTATGGCTGGTTGGAGACAGTCCGAACCACAAGTACCGGGTCCATGGTTCTGGGCGTATACTGGGGGGACGGGGACGACTCCCATTAACCCCTGACTATACCGGGGATACGCTTATCACAATGCCTTTCTGGTCTGTGCTGAAGCAGGGCATTCTGGCAGCCAAGTGGCTTGACCTTTATTAGTGAGCCTGGTTACCCCCTCTCGGAACCACAGACATAGAAATCGCCAGCTCATATACAGTGCATAAAATATATTTATATATATACCCTTATACACCATTTTAATAAAAAATATCACAAAATTCTTCTAAGTCCCTCGGGAAGAGTGAAAGACGCGCACGTTCATTTTCAGAGCTCCTAGACCTTCCTATAAGAAGTTAGCCAAAAAGTAGCTTCGAAAAACGCTTAGGTTAAGTTTCAGAGTTGCTTCTAATGTACCAAAGCTGGACTTAGACATAATTTCACTCTCACAACATTATGGCTGGTTGGAGACAGTCCGAACCACAAGTACCGGGTCCATGGTTCTGGGCGTATACTGGGGGGACTGGGACGACTCCCATTAACCCCTGACTATACCGGGGATACGCTTATCACAATGCCTTTCTGGTCTGTGCTGAAGCAGGGCATTCTGGCAGCCAAGTGGCTTGACCTTTATTAGTGAGCCTGGTAACCCCCTCTCGGAACCACAGACTTTGAAATCGCCAGCTCATATACAGTGCATAAAATATATTTTTTTATATACCCTTATACACCATTTTAATAAAAAATATCACAAAATTCTTCTAAGTCCCTCGGGAAGAGTGAAAGACGCGCACGTTCATTTTCAGAGCTCCTAGACCTTCCTATAAGAAGTTAGCCAAAAAGTAGCTTCGAAAAACGCTTAGGTTAAGTTTCAGAGTTGCTTCTAATGTACCAAAGCTGGACTTAGACATAATTTCACTCTCACAACATTATGGCTGGTTGGAGACAGTCCGAACCACAAGTACCGGGTCCATGGTTCTGGGCGTATACTGGGGGGACGGGGACGACTCCCATTAACCCCTGACTATACTGGGGATACGCTTATCACAATGCCTTTCTGGTCTGTGCTGAAGCAGGGCATTCTGGCAGCCAAGTGGCTTGACCTTTATTAGTGAGCCTGGTTACCCCCTCTCGGAACCACAGACATAGAAATCGCCAGCTCATATACAGTGCATAAAATATATTTATATATATACCCTTATACACCATTTTAAAAAAACATATCACAAAATTCTTCTAAGTCCCTCGGGAAGAGTGAAAGACGCGCACGTTCATTTTCAGAGCTCCTAGACCTTCCTATAAGAAGTTAGCCAAAAAGTAGCTTCGAAAAACGCTTAGGTTAAGTTTCAGAGTTGCTTCTAATGTACCAAAGCTGGACTTAGACATAATTTCACTCTCACAACATTATGGCTGGTTGGAGACAGTCCGAACCACAAGTACCGGGTCCATGGTTCTGGGCGTATACTGGGGGGACTGGGACGACTCCCATTAACCCCTGACTATACCGGGGATACGCTTATCACAATGCCTTTCTGGTCTGTGCTGAAGCAGGGCATTCTGGCAGCCAAGTGGCTTGACCTTTATTAGTGAGCCTGGTAACCCCCTCTCGGAACCACAGACTTTGAAATCGCCAGCTCATATACAGTGCATAAAATATATTTTTTTATATACCCTTATACACCATTTTAATAAAAAATATCACAAAATTCTTCTAAGTCCCTCGGGAAGAGTGAAAGACGCGCACGTTCATTTTCAGAGCTCCTAGACCTTCCTATAAGAAGTTAGCCAAAAAGTAGCTTCGAAAAACGCTTAGGTTAAGTTTCAGAGTTGCTTCTAATGTACCAAAGCTGGACTTAGACATAATTTCACTCTCACAACATTATGGCTGGTTGGAGACAGTTCGAACCACAAGTACCGGGTCCATGGTTCTGGGCGTATACTGGGGGGACGGGGACGACTCCCATTAACCCCTGACTATACCGGGGATACGCTTATCACAATGCCTTTCTGGTCTGTGCTGAAGCAGGGCATTCTGGCAGCCAAGTGGCTTGACCTTTATTAGTGAGCCTGGTTACCCCCTCTCGGAACCACAGACATAGAAATCGCCAGCTCATATACAGTGCATAAAATATATTTATATATATACCCTTATACACCATTTTAATAAAAAATATCACAAAATTCTTCTAAGTCCCTCGGGAAGAGTGAAAGACGCGCACGTTCATTTTCAGAGCTCCTAGACCTTCCTATAAGAAGTTAGCCAAAAAGTAGCTTCGAAAAACGCTTAGGTTAAGTTTCAGAGTTGCTTCTAATGTACCAAAGCTGGACTTAGACATAATTTCACTCTCACAACATTATGGCTGGTTGGAGACAGTCCGAACCACAAGTACCGGGTCCATGGTTCTGGGCGTATACTGGGGGGACTGGGACGACTCCCATTAACCCCTGACTATACCGGGGATACGCTTATCACAATGCCTTTCTGGTCTGTGCTGAAGCAGGGCATTCTGGCAGCCAAGTGGCTTGACCTTTATTAGTGAGCCTGGTTACCCCCTCTCGGAACCATAGACTTAGAAATCGCCAGCTCATATACAGTGCATAAAATATATTTTTTTATTTACCCTTATACACCATTTTAATAAAAAATATCACAAAATTCTTCTAAGTCCCTCGGGAAGAGTGAAAGACGCGCACGTTCATTTTCAGAGCTCCTAGACCTTCCTATAAGAAGTTAGCCAAAAAGTAGCTTCGAAAAACGCTTAGGTTAAGTTTCAGAGTTGCTTCTAATGTACCAAAGCTGGACTTAGACATAATTTCACTCTCACAACATTATGGCTGGTTGGAGACAGTCCGAACCACAAGTACCGGGTCGATGGTTCTGGGCGTATACTGGGGGGACGGGGACGACTCCCATTAACCCCTGACTATACTGGGGATACGCTTATCACAATGCCTTTCTGGTCTGTGCTGAAGCAGGGCATTCTGGCAGCCAAGTGGCTTGACCTTTATTAGTGAGCCTGGTTACCCCCTCTCGGAACCACAGACTTAGAAATCGCCAGCTCATATACAGTGCATAAAATATATTTATATATATACCCTTATACACCATTTTAATAAAAAATATCACAAAATTCTTCTAAGTCCCTCGGGAAGAGTGAAAGACGCGCACGTTCATTTTCAGAGCTCCTAGACCTTCTTATAAGAGGTTAGCCAAAAAGTAGCTTCGAAAAACGCTTAGGTTAAATTTCAGAGTTGCTTCTAATGTACCAAAGCTGGACTTAGACATAATTTCACTCTCACAACATTATGGCTGGTTGGAGACAGTCCGAACCACAAGTACCGGGTCCATGGTTCTGGGCGTATACTGGGGGGACTGGGACGACTCCCATTAACCCCTGACTATACCGGGGATACGCTTATCACAATGCCTTTCTGGTCTGTGCTGAAGCAGGGCATTCTGGCAGCCAAGTGGCTTGACCTTTATTAGTGAGCCTGGTTACCCCCTCTCGGAACCATAGACTTAGAAATCGCCAGCTCATATACAGTGCATAAAATATATTTTTTTATATACCCTTATACACCATTTTAATAAAAAATATCACAAAATTCTTCTAAGTCCCTCGGGAAGAGTGAAAGACGCGCACGTTCATTTTCAGAGCTCCTAGACCTTCCTATAAGAAGTTAGCCAAAAAGTAGCTTCGAAAAACGCTTAGGTTAAGTTTCAGAGTTGCTTCTAATGTACCAAAGCTGGACTTAGACATAATTTCACTCTCACAACATTATGGCTGGTTGGAGACAGTCCGAACCACAAGTACCGGGTCCATGGTTCTGGGCGTATACTGGGGGGACTGGGACGACTCCCATTAACCCCTGACTATACCGGGGATACGCTTATCACAATGCCTTTCTGGTCTGTGCTGAAGCAGGGCATTCTGGCAGCCAAGTGGCTTGACCTTTATTAGTGAGCCTGGTAACCCCCTCTCGGAACCACAGACTTTGAAATCGCCAGCTCATATACAGTGCATAAAATATATTTTTTTATATACCCTTATACACCATTTTAATAAAAAATATCACAAAATTCTTCTAAGTCCCTCGGGAAGAGTGAAAGACGCGCACGTTCATTTTCAGAGCTCCTAGACCTTCCTATAAGAAGTTAGCCAAAAAGTAGCTTCGAAAAACGCTTAGGTTAAGTTTCAGAGTTGCTTCTAATGTACCAAAGCTGGACTTAGACATAATTTCACTCTCACAACATTATGGCTGGTTGGAGACAGTTCGAACCACAAGTACCGGGTCCATGGTTCTGGGCGTATACTGGGGGGACGGGGACGACTCCCATTAACCCCTGACTATACCGGGGATACGCTTATCACAATGCCTTTCTGGTCTGTGCTGAAGCAGGGCATTCTGGCAGCCAAGTGGCTTGACCTTTATTAGTGAGCCTGGTTACCCCCTCTCGGAACCACAGACATAGAAATCGCCAGCTCATATACAGTGCATAAAATATATTTATATATATACCCTTATACACCATTTTAATAAAAAATATCACAAAATTCTTCTAAGTCCCTCGGGAAGAGTGAAAGACGCGCACGTTCATTTTCAGAGCTCCTAGACCTTCCTATAAGAAGTTAGCCAAAAAGTAGCTTCGAAAAACGCTTAGGTTAAGTTTCAGAGTTGCTTCTAATGTACCAAAGCTGGACTTAGACATAATTTCACTCTCACAACATTATGGCTGGTTGGAGACAGTCCGAACCACAAGTACCGGGTCCATGGTTCTGGGCGTATACTGGGGGGACTGGGACGACTCCCATTAACCCCTGACTATACCGGGGATACGCTTATCACAATGCCTTTCTGGTCTGTGCTGAAGCAGGGCATTCTGGCAGCCAAGTGGCTTGACCTTTATTAGTGAGCCTGGTTACCCCCTCTCGGAACCATAGACTTAGAAATCGCCAGCTCATATACAGTGCATAAAATATATTTTTTTATTTACCCTTATACACCATTTTAATAAAAAATATCACAAAATTCTTCTAAGTCCCTCGGGAAGAGTGAAAGACGCGCACGTTCATTTTCAGAGCTCCTAGACCTTCCTATAAGAAGTTAGCCAAAAAGTAGCTTCGAAAAACGCTTAGGTTAAGTTTCAGAGTTGCTTCTAATGTACCAAAGCTGGACTTAGACATAATTTCACTCTCACAACATTATGGCTGGTTGGAGACAGTCCGAACCACAAGTACCGGGTCGATGGTTCTGGGCGTATACTGGGGGGACGGGGACGACTCCCATTAACCCCTGACTATACTGGGGATACGCTTATCACAATGCCTTTCTGGTCTGTGCTGAAGCAGGGCATTCTGGCAGCCAAGTGGCTTGACCTTTATTAGTGAGCCTGGTTACCCCCTCTCGGAACCACAGACTTAGAAATCGCCAGCTCATATACAGTGCATAAAATATATTTATATATATACCCTTATACACCATTTTAATAAAAAATATCACAAAATTCTTCTAAGTCCCTCGGGAAGAGTGAAAGACGCGCACGTTCATTTTCAGAGCTCCTAGACCTTCTTATAAGAGGTTAGCCAAAAAGTAGCTTCGAAAAACGCTTAGGTTAAATTTCAGAGTTGCTTCTAATGTACCAAAGCTGGACTTAGACATAATTTCACTCTCACAACATTATGGCTGGTTGGAGACAGTCCGAACCACAAGTACCGGGTCCATGGTTCTGGGCGTATACTGGGGGGACTGGGACGACTCCCATTAACCCCTGACTATACCGGGGATACGCTTATCACAATGCCTTTCTGGTCTGTGCTGAAGCAGGGCATTCTGGCAGCCAAGTGGCTTGACCTTTATTAGTGAGCCTGGTTACCCCCTCTCGGAACCATAGACTTAGAAATCGCCAGCTCATATACAGTGCATAAAATATATTTTTTTATATACCCTTATACACCATTTTAATAAAAAATATCACAAAATTCTTCTAAGTCCCTCGGGAAGAGTGAAAGACGCGCACGTTCATTTTCAGAGCTCCTAGACCTTCCTATAAGAAGTTAGCCAAAAAGTAGCTTCGAAAAACGCTTAGGTTAAGTTTCAGAGTTGCTTCTAATGTACCAAAGCTGGACTTAGACATAATTTCACTCTCACAACATTATGGCTGGTTGGAGACAGTCCGAACCACAAGTACCGGGTCGATGGTTCTGGGCGTATACTGGGGGGACGGGGACGACTCCCATTAACCCCTGACTATACTGGGGATACGCTTATCACAATGCCTTTCTGGTCTGTGCTGAAGCAGGGCATTCTGGCAGCCAAGTGGCTTGACCTTTATTAGTGAGCCTGGTTACCCCCTCTCGGAACCACAGACTTAGAAATCGCCAGCTCATATACAGTGCATAAAATATATTTATATATATACCCTTATACACCATTTTAATAAAAAATATCACAAAATTCTTCTAAGTCCCTCGGGAAGAGTGAAAGACGCGCACGTTCATTTTCAGAGCTCCTAGACCTTCCTATAAGAAGTTAGCCAAAAAGTAGCTTCGAAAAACGCTTAGGTTAAGTTTCAGAGTTGCTTCTAATGTACCAAAGCTGGACTTAGACATAATTTCACTCTCACAACATTATGGCTGGTTGGAGACAGTCCGAACCACAAGTACCGGGTCGATGGTTCTGGGCGTATACTGGGGGGACGGGGACGACTCCCATTAACCCCTGACTATACTGGGGATACGCTTATCACAATGCCTTTCTGGTCTGTGCTGAAGCAGGGCATTCTGGCAGCCAAGTGGCTTGACCTTTATTAGTGAGCCTGGTTACCCCCTCTCGGAACCACAGACTTAGAAATCGCCAGCTCATATACAGTGCATAAAATATATTTATATATATACCCTTATACACCATTTTAATAAAAAATATCACAAAATTCTTCTAAGTCCCTCGGGAAGAGTGAAAGACGCGCACGTTCATTTTCAGAGCTCCTAGACCTTCCTATAAGAGGTTAGCCAAAAAGTAGCTTCGAAAAACGCTTAGGTTAAATTTCAGAGTTGCTTCTAATGTACCAAAGCTGGACTTAGACATAATTTCACTCTCACAACATTATGGCTGGTTGGAGACAGTCCGAACCACAAGTACCGGGTCCATGGTTCTGGGCGTATACTGGGGGGGACATGGACGACTCCCATTAACCCCTGACTATACCGGGGATACGCTTATCACAATGCCTTTCTGGTCTGTGCTGAAGCAGGGCATTCTGGCAGCCAAGTGGCTTGACCTTTATTAGTGAGTCTGGTTACCCCCTCTCGGAACCACAGACTTAGAAATCGCCAGCTCATATACAGTGCATAAAATATATTTATATAATATATTTATATATATACCCTTATACACCATTTTAATAAAAAATATCACAAAATTCTTCTAAGTCCCTCGGGAAGAGTGAAAGACGCGCACGTTCATTTTCAGAGCTTCTAGACCTTCCTATAAGAAGTTAGCCAAAAAGTAGCTAGAAAAACGCTTAGGTTAAGTTTCAGAGTTGCTTCTAATGTACCAAAGCTGGACTTAGACATAATTTCACTCTCACAACATTATGGCTGGTTGGAGACAGTCCGAACCACAAGTACCGGGTCCATGGTTCTGGGCGTATACTGGGGGGACTGGGACGACTCCCATTAACCCCTGACTATACCGGGGATACGCTTATCACAATGCCTTTCTGGTCTGTGCTGAAGCAGGGCATTCTGGCAGCCAAGTGGCTTGACCTTTATTAGTGAGCCTGGTTACCCCCTCTCGGAACCATAGACTTAGAAATCGCCAGCTCATATACAGTGCATAAAATATATTTTTTTATATACCCTTATACACCATTTTAATAAAAAATATCACAAAATTCTTCTAAGTCCCTCGGGAAGAGTGAAAGACGCGCACGTTCATTTTCAGAGCTCCTAGACCTTCCTATAAGAAGTTAGCCAAAAAGTAGCTTCGAAAAACGCTTAGGTTAAGTTTCAGAGTTGCTTCTAATGTACCAAAGCTGGACTTAGACATAATTTCACTCTCACAACATTATGGCTGGTTGGAGACAGTCCGAACCACAAGTACCGGGTCGATGGTTCTGGGCGTATACTGGGGGGACGGGGACGACTCCCATTAACCCCTGACTATACTGGGGATACGCTTATCACAATGCCTTTCTGGTCTGTGCTGAAGCAGGGCATTCTGGCAGCCAAGTGGCTTGACCTTTATTAGTGAGCCTGGTTACCCCCTCTCGGAACCACAGACTTAGAAATCGCCAGCTCATATACAGTGCATAAAATATATTTATATATATACCCTTATACACCATTTTAATAAAAAATATCACAAAATTCTTCTAAGTCCCTCGGGAAGAGTGAAAGACGCGCACGTTCATTTTCAGAGCTCCTAGACCTTCCTATAAGAAGTTAGCCAAAAAGTAGCTTCGAAAAACGCTTAGGTTAAGTTTCAGAGTTGCTTCTAATGTACCAAAGCTGGACTTAGACATAATTTCACTCTCACAACATTATGGCTGGTTGGAGACAGTCCGAACCACAAGTACCGGGTCGATGGTTCTGGGCGTATACTGGGGGGACGGGGACGACTCCCATTAACCCCTGACTATACTGGGGATACGCTTATCACAATGCCTTTCTGGTCTGTGCTGAAGCAGGGCATTCTGGCAGCCAAGTGGCTTGACCTTTATTAGTGAGCCTGGTTACCCCCTCTCGGAACCACAGACTTAGAAATCGCCAGCTCATATACAGTGCATAAAATATATTTATATATATACCCTTATACACCATTTTAATAAAAAATATCACAAAATTCTTCTAAGTCCCTCGGGAAGAGTGAAAGACGCGCACGTTCATTTTCAGAGCTCCTAGACCTTCCTATAAGAGGTTAGCCAAAAAGTAGCTTCGAAAAACGCTTAGGTTAAATTTCAGAGTTGCTTCTAATGTACCAAAGCTGGACTTAGACATAATTTCACTCTCACAACATTATGGCTGGTTGGAGACAGTCCGAACCACAAGTACCGGGTCCATGGTTCTGGGCGTATACTGGGGGGGACATGGACGACTCCCATTAACCCCTGACTATACCGGGGATACGCTTATCACAATGCCTTTCTGGTCTGTGCTGAAGCAGGGCATTCTGGCAGCCAAGTGGCTTGACCTTTATTAGTGAGTCTGGTTACCCCCTCTCGGAACCACAGACTTAGAAATCGCCAGCTCATATACAGTGCATAAAATATATTTATATAATATATTTATATATATACCCTTATACACCATTTTAATAAAAAATATCACAAAATTCTTCTAAGTCCCTCGGGAAGAGTGAAAGACGCGCACGTTCATTTTCAGAGCTTCTAGACCTTCCTATAAGAAGTTAGCCAAAAAGTAGCTAGAAAAACGCTTAGGTTAAGTTTCAGAGTTGCTTCTAATGTACCAAAGCTGGACTTAGACATAATTTCACTCTCACAACATTATGGCTGGTTGGAGACAGTCCGAACCACAAGTACCGGGTCCATGGTTCTGGCCGTATACTGGGGGGACGGGGACGAATCCCATTAACCCCTGACTATACCGGGGATACGCTTATCACAATGCCTTTCTGGTCTGTGCTGAAGCAGGGCATTCTGGCAGCCAAGTGGCTTGACCTTTATTAGTGAGCCTGGTTACCCCCTCTCGGAACCACAGACTTAGAAATCGCCAGCTCATATACAGTGCATAAAATATATTTATATATATACCCTTATACACCATTTTAATAAAAAATATCACAAAATTCTTCTAAGTCCCTCGGGAAGAGTGAAAGACGCGCACGTTCATTTTCAGAGCTCCTAGACCTTCCTATAAGAAGTTAGCCAAAAAGTAGCTTCGAAAAACGCTTAGGTTAAGTTTCAGAGTTGCTTCTAATGTACCAAAGCTGGACTTAGACATAATTTCACTCTCACAACATTATGGCTGGTTGGAGACAGTCCGAACCACAAGTACCGGGTCGATGGTTCTGGGCGTATACTGGGGGGACGGGGACGACTCCCATTAACCCCTGACTATACCGGGGATACGCTTATCACAATGCCTTTCTGGTCTGTGCTGAAGCAGGGCATTCTGGCAGCCAAGTGGCTTGACCTTTATTAGTGAGCCTGGTTACCCCCTCTCGGAACCACAGACTTAGAAATCGCCAGCTCATATACAGTGCATAAAATATATTTATATATATACCCTTATACACCATTTTAATAAAAAATATCACAAAATTCTTCTAAGTCCCTCGGGAAGAGTGAAAGACGCGCACGTTAATTTTCAGAGCTCCTAGACCTTCCTATAAGAAGTTAGCCAAAAAGTAGCTTCGAAAAACGCTTAGGTTAAGTTTCAGAGTTGCTTCTAATGTACCAAAGCTGGACTTAGACATAATTTCACTCTCACAACATTATGGCTGGTTGGAGACAGTCCGAACCACAAGTACCGGGTCCATGGTTCTGGGCGTATACTGGGGGGACTGGGACGACTCCCATTAACCCCTTACTATACCGGGGATACGCTTATCACAATGACTTTCTGGTCTGTGCTGAAGCAGGGCATTCTGGCAGCCAAGTGGCTTGACCTTTATTAGTGAGCCTGGTTACCCCCTCTCGGAACCACAGACTTAGAAATCGCCAGCTCATATACAGTGCATAAAATATATTTATATATATACCCTTATACACCATTTTAATAAAAAATATCACAAAATTCTTCTAAGTCCCTCGGGAAGAGTGAAAGACGCGCACGTTCATTTTCAGAGCTCCTAGACCTTCCTATACAGTAAGAAGTTAGCCAAAAAGTAGCTTCGAAAAACGCTTAGGTTAAGTTTCAGAGTTGCTTCTAATGTACCAAAGCTGGACTTAGACATAATTTCACTCTCACAACATTATGGCTGGTTGGAGACAGTCCGAACCACAAGTACCGGGTCGATGGTTCTGGGCGTATACTGGGGGGACGGGGACGACTCCCATTAACCCCTGACTATACTGGGGATACGCTTATCACAATGCCTTTCTGGTCTGTGCTGAAGCAGGGCATTCTGGCAGCCAAGTGGCTTTACCTTTATTAGTGAGCCTGGTTACCCCCTCTCGGAACCACAGACTTAGAAATCGCCAGCTCATATACAGTGCATAAAATATATTTATATATATACCCTTATACACCATTTTAATAAAAAATATCACAAAATTCTTCTAAGTCCCTCGGGAAGAGTGAAAGACGCGCACGTTCATTTTCAGAGCTCCTAGACCTTCCTATAAGAAGTTAGCCAAAAAGTAGCTTCGAAAAACGCTTAGGTTAAGTTTCAGAGTTGCTTCTAATGTACCAAAGCTGGACTTAGACATAATTTCACTCTCACAACATTATGGCTGGTTGGAGACAGTCCGAACCACAAGTACCGGGTCCATGGTTCTGGGGGTATACTGGGGGGACTGGGACGACTCCCATTAACCCCTGACTATACCGGGGATACGCTTATCACAATGCCTTTCTGGTCTGTGCTGAAGCAGGGCATTCTGGCAGCCAAGTGGCTTGACCTTTATTAGTGAGCCTGGTTACCCCCTCTCGGAACCACAGACTTAGAAATCGCCAGCTCATATACAGTGCATAAAATATATTTATATATATACCCTTATACACCATTTTAATAAAAAATATCACAAAATTCTTCTAAGTCCCTCGGGAAGAGTGAAAGACGCGCACGTTCATTTTCAGAGCTCCTAGACCTTCCTATACAGTAAGAAGTTAGCCAAAAAGTAGCTTCGAAAAACGCTTAGGTTAAGTTTCAGAGTTGCTTCTAATGTACCAAAGCTGGACTTAGACATAATTTCACTCTCACAACATTATGGCTGGTTGGAGACAGTCCGAACCACAAGTACCGGGTCGATGGTTCTGGGCGTATACTGGGGGGACGGGGACGACTCCCATTAACCCCTGACTATACTGGGGATACGCTTATCACAATGCCTTTCTGGTCTGAGCTGAAGCAGGGCATTCTGGCAGCCAAGTGGCTTGACCTTTATTAGTGAGCCTGGTTACCCCCTCTCGGAACCACAGACTTAGAAATCGCCAGCTCATATACAGTGCATAAAATATATTTATATATATACCCTTATACACCATTTTAATAAAAAATATCACAAAATTATTCTAAGTCCCTCGGGAAGAGTGAAAGACGCGCACGTTCATTTTCAGAGCTCCTAGACCTTCCTATAAGAAGTTAGCCAAAAAGTAGCTTCGAAAAACGCTTAGGTTAAATTTCAGAGTTGCTTCTAATGTACCAAAGCTGGACTTAGACATAATTTCACTCTCACAACATTATGGCTGGTTGGAGACAGTCCGAACCACAAGTACCGGGTCCATGGTTCTGGGCGTATACTGGGGGGGACGGGGACGACTCCCATTAACCCCTGACTATACCGGGGATACGCTTATCACAATGCCTTTCTGGTCTGTGCTGAAGCAGGGCATTCTGGCAGCCAAGTGGCTTGACCTTTATTAGTGAGCCTGGTTACCCCCTCTCGGAACCACAGACTTAGAAATCGCCAGCTCATATACAGTGCATAAAATATATTTATATAATATATTTATATATGTACCCTTATACACCATTTTAATAAAAAATATCACAAAATTCTTCTAAGTCCCTCGGGAAGAGTGAAAGACGCGCACGTTCATTTTCAGAGCTCCTAGACCTTCCTATAAGAAGTTAGCCAAAAAGTAGCTTCGAAAAACGCTTAGGTTAAGTTTCAGAGTTGCTTCTAATGTACCAAAGCTGGACTTAGACATAATTTCACTCTCACAACATTATGGCTGGTTGGAGACAGTCCGAACCACAAGTACCGGGTCGATGGTTCTGGGCGTATACTGGGGGGACGGGGACGACTCCCATTAACCCCTGACTATACTGGGTATACGCTTATCACAATGCCTTTCTGGTCTGTGCTGAAGCAGGGCATTCTGGCAGCCAAGTGGCTTGACCTTTATTAGTGAGCCTGGTTACCCCCTCTCGGAACCACAGACTTAGAAATCGCCAGCTCATATACAGTGCATAAAATATATTTATATATATACCCTTATACACCATTTTAATAAAAAATATCACAAAATTCTTCTAAGTCCCTCGGGAAGAGTGAAAGACGCGCACGTTCATTTTCAGAGCTCCTAGACCTTCCTATAAGAGGTTAGCCAAAAAGTAGCTTCGAAAAACGCTTAGGTTAAATTTCAGAGTTGCTTCTAATGTACCAAAGCTGGACTTAGACATAATTTCACTCTCACAACATTATGGCTGGTTGGAGACAGTCCGAACCACAAGTACCGGGTCCATGGTTCTGATCGTATACTGGGGGGACTGGGACGAATCCCATTAACCCCTGACTATACCGGGGATACGCTTATCACAATGCCTTTCTGGTCTGTGCTGAAGCAGGGCATTCTGGCAGCCAAGTGGCTTGACCTTTATTAGTGAGCCTGGTTACCCCCTCTCGGAACCATAGACTTAGAAATCGCCAGCTCATATACAGTGCATAAAATATATTTTTTTATATACCCTTATACACCATTTTAATAAAAAATATCACAAAATTCTTCTAAGTCCCTCGGGAAGAGTGAAAGACGCGCACGTTCATTTTCAGAGCTCCTAGACCTTCCTATAAGAAGTTAGCCAAAAAGTAGCTAGAAAAACGCTTAGGTTAAGTTTCAGAGTTGCTTCTAATGTACCAAAGCTGGACTTAGACATAATTTCACTCTCACAACATTATGGCTGGTTGGAGACAGTCCGAACCACAAGTACCGGGTCCATGGTTCTGGCCGTATACTGGGGGGACGGGGACGAATCCCATTAACCCCTGACTATACCGGGGATACGCTTATCACAATGCCTTTCTGGTCTGTGCTGAAGCAGGGCATTCTGGCAGCCAAGTGGCTTGACCTTTATTAGTGAGCCTGGTTACCCCCTCTCGGAACCACAGACTTAGAAATCGCCAGCTCATATACAGTGCATAAAATATATTTATATATATACCCTTATACACCATTTTAATAAAAAATAACTCAAAATACTTCTAAGTCCCTCGGGAAGAGTGAAAGACGCGCACGTTCATTTTCAGAGCTCCTAGACCTTCCTATAAGAAGTTAGCCAAAAAGTAGCTTCGAAAAACGCTTAGGTTAAGTTTCAGAGTTGCTTCTAATGTACCAAAGCTGGACTTAGACATAATTTCACTCTCACAACATTATGGCTGGTTGGAGACAGTCCGAACCACAAGTACCGGGTCGATTGTTCTGGGCGTATACTGGGGGGACGGGGACGACTCCCATTAACCCCTGACTATACCGGGGATACGCTTATCACAATGCCTTTCTGGTCTGTGCTGAAGCAGGGCATTCTGGCAGCCAAGTGGCTTGAACTTTATTAGTGAGCCTGGTTACCCCCTCTCGGAACCACAGACTTAGAAATCGCCAGCTCATATACAGTGCATAAAATATATTTATATATATTCCCTTATACACCATTTTAATAAAAAATATCACAAAATTCTTCTAAGTCCCTCGGGAAGAGTGAAAGACGCGCACGTTCATTTTCAGAGCTCCTAGACCTTCCTATAAGAAGTTAGCCAAAAAGTAGCTTCGAAAAACGCTTAGGTTAAGTTTCAGAGTTGCTTCTAATGTACCAAAGCTGGACTTAGACATAATTTCACTCTCACAACATTATGGCTGGTTGGAGACAGTCCGAACCACAAGTACCGGATCCATGGTTCTGGGCGTATACTGGGGGGACTGGGACGACTCCCATTAACCCCTGACTATACCGGGGATACGCTTATCACAATGCCTTTCTGGTCTGTGCTGAAGCAGGGCATTCTGGCAGCCAAGTGGCTTGACCTTTATTAGTGAGCCTGGTTACCCCCTCTCGGAACCACAGACTTAGAAATCGCCAGCTCATATACAGTGCATAAAATATATTTATATATATACCCTTATACACCATTTTAATAAAAAATATCACAAAATTATTCTAAGTCCCTCGGGAAGAGTGAAAGACGCGCACGTTCATTTTCAGAGCTCCTAGACCTTCCTATACTGTAAGAAGTTAGCCAAAAAGTAGCTTCGAAAAACGCTTAGGTTAAGTTTCAGAGTTGCTTCTAATGTACCAAAGCTGGACTTAGACATAATTTCACTCTCACAACATTATGGCTGGTTGGAGACAGTCCGAACCACAAGTACTGGGTCGATGGTTCTGGGCGTATACTGGGGGGACGGGGACGACTCCCATTAACCCCTGACTATACTGGGGATACGCTTATCACAATGCCTTTCTGGTCTGAGCTGAAGCAGGGCATTCTGGCAGCCAAGTGGCTTGACCTTTATTAGTGAGCCTGGTTACCCCCTCTCGGAACCACAGACTTAGAAATCGCCAGCTCATATACAGTGCATAAAATATATTTATATATATACCCTTATACACCATTTTAATAAAAAATATCACAACATTATTCTAAGTCCCTCGGGAAGAGTGAAAGACGCGCACGTTCATTTTCAGAGCTCCTAGACCTTCCTATAAGAAGTTATCCAAAAAGTAGCTTCGAAAAACGCTTAGGTTAAATTTCAGAGTTGCTTCTAATGTACCAAAGCTGGACTTAGACATACTGTAATTTCACTCTCACAACATTATGGCTGGTTGGAGACAGTCCGAACCACAAGTACCGGGTCCATGGTTCTGGGCGTATACTGGGTTGGACGGGGACGACTCCCATTAACCCCTGACTATACTGGGGATACGCTTATCACAATGCCTTTCTGGTCTGAGCTGAAGCAGGGCATTCTGGCAGCCAAGTGGCTTGACCTTTATTAGTGAGCCTGGTTACCCCCTCTCGGAACCACAGACTTAGAAATCGCCAGCTCATATACAGTGCATAAAATATATTTATATATATACCCTTATACACCATTTTAATAAAAAATATCACAAAATTCTTCTAAGTCCCTCGGGAAGAGTGAAAGACGCGCACGTTCATTTTCAGAGCTCCTAGACCTTCCTATAAGAAGTTAGCCAAAAAGTAGCTTCGAAAAACGCTTAGGTTAAATTTCAGAGTTGCTTCTAATGTACCAAAGCTGGACTTAGACATAATTTCACTCTCACAACATTATGGCTGGTTGGAGACAGTCCGAACCACAAGTACCGGGTCCATGGTTCTGGGCGTATACTGGGGGGACGGGGACGACTCCCATTAACCCCTGACTATACCGGGGATACGCTTATCACAATGCCTTTCTGGTCTGTGCTGAAGCAGGGCATTCTGGCAGCCAAGTGGCTTGACCTTTATTAGTGAGCCTGGTTACCCCCTCTCGGAATCACAGACTTAGAATTCGCCGGCTCATATACAGTGCATAAAATATATTTATATATATACCCTTATACACCATTTTAATAAAAAATATCACAAAATTCTTCTAAGTCCCTCGGGAAGAGTGAAAGACGCGCACGTTCATTTTCAGAGCTCCTAGACCTTCCTATAAGAAGTTAGCCAAAAAGTAGCTTCGAAAAACGCTTAGGTTAAGTTTCAGAGTTGCTTCTAATGTACCAAAGCTGGACTTAGACATAATTTCACTCTCACAACATTATGGCTGGTTGGAGACAGTCCGAACCACAAGTACCGGGTCGATGGTTCTGGGCGTATACTGGGGGAACGGGGACGACTCCCATTAACCCCTGACTATACTGGGGATACGCTTATCACAATGCCTTTCTGGTCTGTGCTGAAGCAGGGCATTCTGGCAGCCAAGTGGCTTGACCTTTATTAGTGAGCCTGGTTACCCCCTCTCGGAACCACAGACTTAGAAATCGCCAGCTCATATACAGTGCATAAAATATATTTATATAATATATTTATATATGTACCCTTATACACCATTTTAATAAAAAATATCACAAAATTCTTCTAAGTCCCTAGGGAAGAGTGAAAGACGCGCACGTTCATTTTCAGAGCTCCTAGACCTTCCTATAAGAAGTTAGCCAAAAAGTAGCTTCGAAAAACGCTTAGGTTAAGTTTCAGAGTTGCTTCTAATGTACCAAAGCTGGACTTAGACATAATTTCACTCTCACAACATTATGGCTGGTTGGAGACAGTCCGAACCACAAGTACCGGGTCCATGGTTCTGGGCGTATACTGGGGGGACGGGGACGACTACCATTAACCCCTGACTATACCGGGGATACGCTTATCACAATGCCTTTCTGGTCTGTGCTGAAGCAGGGCATTCTGGCAGCCAAGTGGCTTGACCTTTATTAGTGAGCCTGGTTACCCCCTCTCGGAACCACAGACTTAGAAATCGCCAGCTCATATACAGTGCATAAAATATATTTATATATATACCCTTATACACCATTTTAATAAAAAATATCACAAAATTCTTCTAAGTCCCTCGGGAAGAGTGAAAGACGCGCACGTTCATTTTCAGAGCTCCTAGACCTTCCTATAAGAAGTTAGCCAAAAAGTAGCTTCGAAAAACGCTTAGGTTAAGTTTCAGAGTTGCTTCTAATGTACCAAAGCTGGACTTAGACATAATTTCACTCTCACAACATTATGGCTGGTTGGAGACAGTCCGAACCACAAGTACCGGGTCCATGGTTCTGGGCGTATACTGGGGGGGACGGGGACGACTCCCATTAACCCCTGACTATACCGGGGATACGCTTATCACAATGCCTTTCTGGTCTGTGCTGAAGCAGGGCATTCTGGCAGCCAAGTGGCTTGACCTTTATTAGTGAGCCTGGTTACCCCCTCTCGGAACCACAGACTTAGAAATCGCCAGCTCATATACAGTGCATAAAATATATTTATATAATATATTTATATATGTACCCTTATACACCATTTTAATAAAAAATATCACAAAATTCTTCTAAGTCCCTAGGGAAGAGTGAAAGACGCGCACGTTCATTTTCAGAGCTCCTAGACCTTCCTATAAGAAGTTAGCCAAAAAGTAGCTTCGAAAAACGCTTAGGTTAAGTTTCAGAGTTGCTTCTAATGTACCAAAGCTGGACTTAGACATAATTTCACTCTCACAACATTATGGCTGGTTGGAGACATTCCGAACCACAAGTACCGGGTCCATGGTTCTGGGCGTATACTGGGGGGACGGGGACGACTCCCATTAACCCCTGACTATACCGGGGATACGCTTATCACAATGCCTTTCTGGTCTGTGCTGAAGCAGGGCATTCTGGCAGCCAAGTGGCTTGACCTTTATTAGTGAGCCTGGTTACCCCCTCTCGGAACCACAGACTTAGAAATCGCCAGCTCATATACAGTGCATAAAATATATTTATATATATACCCTTATACACCATTTTAATAAAAAATATCACAAAATTCTTCTAAGTCCCTCGGGAAGAGTGAAAGACGCGCACGTTCATTTTCAGAGCTCCTAGACCTTCCTATAAGAAGTTAGCCAAAAAGTAGCTTCAAAAAACGCTTAGGTTAAGTTTCAGAGTTGCTTCTAATGTACCAAAGCTGGACTTAGACATAATTTCACTCTCACAACATTATGGCTGGTTGGAGACAGTCCGAACCACAAGTACCGGGTCGATGGTTCTGGGCGTATACTGGGGGGACGGGGACGACTCCCATTAACCCCTGACTATACCGGGGATACGCTTATCACAATGCCTTTCTGGTCTGTGCTGAAGCAGGGCATTCTGGCAGCCAAGTGGCTTGACCTTTATTAGTGAGCCTGGTTACCCCCTCTCGGAACCACAGACTTAGAAATCGCCAGCTCATATACAGTGCATAAAATATATTTATATATATATACCCTTATACACCATTTTAATAAAAAATATCACAAAATTCTTCTAAGTCCCTCGGGAAGAGTGAAAGACGCGCACGTTCATTTTCAGAGCTCCTAGACCTTCCTATAAGAAGTTAGCCAAAAAGTAGCTTCGAAAAACGCTTAGGTTAAGTTTCAGAGTTGCTTCTAATGTACCAAAGCTGGACTTAGACATAATTTCACTCTCACAACATTATGGCTGGTTGGAGACAGTCCGAACCACAAGTACCGGGTCCATGGTTCTGGGCGTATACTGGGGGGGACGGGGACGACTCCCATTAACCCCTGACTATACCGGGGATACGCTTATCACAATGCCTTTCTGGTCTGTGCTGAAGCAGGGCATTCTGGCAGCCAAGTGGCTTGACCTTTATTAGTGAGCCTGGTTACCCCCTCTCGGAACCACAGACTTAGAAATCGCCAGCTCATATACAGTGCATAAAATATATTTATATAATATATTTATATATGTACCCTTATACACCATTTTAATAAAAAATATCACAAAATTCTTCTAAGTCCCTAGGGAAGAGTGAAAGACGCGCACGTTCATTTTCAGAGCTCCTAGACCTTCCTATAAGAAGTTAGCCAAAAAGTAGCTTCGAAAAACGCTTAGGTTAAGTTTCAGAGTTGCTTCTAATGTACCAAAGCTGGACTTAGACATAATTTCACTCTCACAACATTATGGCTGGTTGGAGACATTCCGAACCACAAGTACCGGGTCCATGGTTCTGGGCGTATACTGGGGGGACGGGGACGACTCCCATTAACCCCTGACTATACCGGGGATACGCTTATCACAATGCCTTTCTGGTCTGTGCTGAAGCAGGGCATTCTGGCAGCCAAGTGGCTTGACCTTTATTAGTGAGCCTGGTTACCCCCTCTCGGAACCACAGACTTAGAAATCGCCAGCTCATATACAGTGCATAAAATATAATTATTTATATACACTTATACACCATTTTAATAAAAAATATCACAAAATTCTTCTAAGTCCCTCGGGAAGAGTGAAAGACGCGCACGTTCATTTTCAGAGCTCCTAGACCTTTCTATAAGAAGTTAGACAAAAAGTAGCTTCGAAAAACGCTTAGGTTAAGTTTCAGAGTTGCTTCTAATGTACCAAAGCTGGACTTAGACATAATTTCACTCTCACAACATTATGGCTGGTTGGAGACAGTCCGAACCACAAGTACCGGGTCGATGGTTCTGGGCGTATACTGGGGGGACGGGGACGACTCCCATTAACCCCTGACTATACCGGGGATACGCTTATCACAATGCCTTTCTGGTCTGTGCTGAAGCAGGGCATTCTGGCAGCCAAGTGGCTTGACCTTTATTAGTGAGCCTGGTTACCCCCTCTCGGAACCACAGACTTAGAAATCGCCAGCTCATATACAGTGCATAAAATATATTTATATATATATACCCTTATACACCATTTTAATAAAAAATATCACAAAATTCTTCTAAGTCCCTCGGGAAGAGTGAAAGACGCGCACGTTCATTTTCAGAGCTCCTAGACCTTCCTATAAGAAGTTAGCCAAAAAGTAGCTTCGAAAAACGCTTAGGTTAAGTTTCAGAGTTGCTTCTAATGTACCAAAGCTGGACTTAGACATAATTTCACTCTCACAACATTATGGCTGGTTGGAGACAGTCCGAACCACAAGTACCGGGTCGATGGTTCTGGGCGTATACTGGGGGGACGGGGACGACTCCCATTAACCCCTGACTATACTGGGGATACGCTTATCACAATGCTTTTCTGGTCTGTGCTGAAGCAGGGCATTCTGGCAGCCAAGTGGCTTGACCTTTATTAGTGAGCCTGGTTACCCCCTCTCGGAACCACAGACTTAGAAATCGCCAGCTCATATACAGTGCATAAAATATATTTATATATATACCCTTATACACCATTTTAATAAAAAATATCACAAAATTCTTCTAAGTCCCTCGGGAAGAGTGAAAGACGCGCACGTTCATTTTCAGAGCTCCTAGACCTTCCTATAAGAAGTTAGCCAAAAAGTAGCTTCGAAAAACGCTTAGGTTAAGTTTCAGAGTTGCTTCTAATGTACCAAAGCTGGACTTAGACATAATTTCACTCACAACATTATGGCTGGTTGGAGACAGTCCGAACCACAAGTACCGGGTCCATGGTTCTGGGCGTATACTGGGGGGACGGGGACGACTCCCATTAACCCCTGACTATACCGGGGATACGCTTATCACAATGCCTTTCTGGTCTGTGCTGAAGCAGGGCATTCTGGCAGCCAAGTGGCTTGACCTTTATTAGTGAGCCTGGTTACCCCCTCTCGGAACCACAGACTTAGAAATCGCCAGCTCATACACAGTGCATAAAATATATTTATATATATACCCTTATACACCATTTTAATAAAACATATCACAAAATTCTTCTAAGTCCCTCGGGAAGAGTGAAAGACGCGCACGTTCATTTTCAGAGCTCCTAGACCTTCCTATAAGAAGTTAGCCAAAAAGTAGCTTCGAAAAACGCTTAGGTTAAGTTTCAGAGTTGCTTCTAATGTACCAAAGCTGGACTTAGACATAATTTCACTCTCACAACATTATGGCTGGTTGGAGACAGTCCGAACCACAAGTACCGGGTCCATGGTTCTGGGCGTATACTGGGGGGACGGGGACGACTCCCATTAACCCCTGACTATACCGGGGATACGCTTATCACAATGCCTTTCTGGTCTGTGCTGAAGCAGGGCATTCTGGCAGCCAAGTGGCTTGACCTTTATTAGTGAGCCTGGTTACCCCCTCTCGGAACCACAGACTTAGAAATCGCCAGCTCATATACAGTGCATAAAATATATTTATATAATATATTTATATATATACCCTTATACACCATTTTAATAAAAAATATCACAAAATTCTTCTAAGTCCCTCGGGAAGAGTGAAAGACGCGCACGTTCATTTTCAGAGCTCCTAGACCTTCCTATAAGAAGTTAGCCAAAAAGTAGCTTCGAAAAACGCTTAGGTAAAGTTTCAGAGTTGCTTCTAATGTACCAAAGCTGGACTTAGACATAATTTCACTCTCACAACATTATGGCTGGTTGGAGACAGTCCGAACCACAAGTACCGGGTCGATGGTTCTGGGCGTATACTGGGGGGACGGGGACGACTCCCATTAACCCCTGACTATACTGGGGATACGCTTATCACAATGCTTTTCTGGTCTGTGCTGAAGCAGGGCATTCTGGCAGCCAAGTGGCTTGACCTTTATTAGTGAGCCTGGTTACCCCCTCTCGGAACCACAGACTTAGAAATCGCCAGCTCATATACAGTGCATAAAATATATTTATATATATACCCTTATACACCATTTTAATAAAAAATATCACAAAATTCTTCTAAGTCCCTCGGGAAGAGTGAAAGACGCGCACGTTCATTTTCAGAGCTCCTAGACCTTCCTATAAGAAGTTAGCCAAAAAGTAGCTTCGAAAAACGCTTAGGTTAAGTTTCAGAGTTGCTTCTAATGTACCAAAGCTGGACTTAGACATAATTTCACTCTCACAACATTATGGCTGGTTGGAGAAAGTCCGAACCACAAGTACCGGGTCCATGGTTCTGGGCGTATACTGGGGGGACGGGGACGACTCCCATTAACCCCTGACTATACCGGGGATACGCTTATCACAATGCCTTTCTGGTCTGTGCTGAAGCAGGGCATTCTGGCAGCCAAGTGGCTTGACTTTTATTAGTGCGCCTGGTTACCCCCTCTCGGAACCACAGACTTAGAAATCGCCAGCTCATATACAGTGCATAAAATATATTTATATATATACCCTTATACACTGGCGACACACTTTATTCGAGCTCGGCTAGTCCCACGAATTCGGGTATACCCGGGTGTATTGAGGTTTGTGACTGTTTTCTGCCCGAGTGCATTGAGGTATTTTCCATGCAGGGATTGAAGCATTTTATTCCCGCTGGCTGCAATACTGCACAGTATACATATATATACTGCATTACAATTCATGAATTTATGCCATCTGGTAGACACGCGAAGCATTGCAGCCTATTAAATCCTAATCATTATCATTTAACAGATTTGCCGCCCGTCAGCCAGGCATGAACCCAGGCTGGGAAGGCAAATGCAACGGGGCTTGTCAGAGGTGAGGAGCGGCGCATTCCAGGTATCTGCCAGGTACATACTGGGTATTTGCTCGAATAAAGTGTGTCGGTGCAGTACACCATTTTAATAAAAAATATCACAAAATTCTTCTAAGTCCCTCGGGAAGAGTGAAAGACGCGCACGTTCATTTTCAGAGCTCCTAGACCTTCCTATAAGAAGTTAGCCAAAAAGTAGCTTCGAAAAACGCTTAGGTAAAGTTTCAGAGTTGCTTCTAATGTACCAAAGCTGGACTTAGACATAATTTCACTCTCACAACATTATGGCTGGTTGGAGACAGTCCGAACCACAAGTACCGGGTCGATGGTTCTGGGCGTATACTGGGGGGACGGGGACGACTCCCATTAACCCCTGACTATACTGGGGATACGCTTATCACAATGCTTTTCTGGTCTGTGCTGAAGCAGGGCATTCTGGCAGCCAAGTGGCTTGACCTTTATTAGTGAGCCTGGTTACCCCCTCTCGGAACCACAGACTTAGAAATCGCCAGCTCATATACAGTGCATAAAATATATTTATATATATACCCTTATACACCATTTTAATAAAAAATATCACAAAATTCTTCTAAGTCCCTCGGGAAGAGTGAAAGACGCGCACGTTCATTTTCAGAGCTCCTAGACCTTCCTATAAGAAGTTAGCCAAAAAGTAGCTTCGAAAAACGCTTAGGTTAAGTTTCAGAGTTGCTTCTAATGTACCAAAGCTGGACTTAGACATAATTTCACTCTCACAACATTATGGCTGGTTGGAGAAAGTCCGAACCACAAGTACCGGGTCCATGGTTCTGGGCGTATACTGGGGGGACGGGGACGACTCCCATTAACCCCTGACTATACCGGGGATACGCTTATCACAATGCCTTTCTGGTCTGTGCTGAAGCAGGGCATTCTGGCAGCCAAGTGGCTTGACTTTTATTAGTGCGCCTGGTTACCCCCTCTCGGAACCACAGACTTAGAAATCGCCAGCTCATATACAGTGCATAAAATATATTTATATATATACCCTTATACACCATTTTAATAAAAAATATAACAAAATTCTTCTAAGTCCCTCGGGAAGAGTGAAAGACGCGCACGTTCATTTTCAGAGCTCCTAGACCTTCCTATAAGAAGTTAGCCAAAAAGTAGCTTCGAAAAACGCTTAGGTTAAGTTTCAGAGTTGCTTCTAATGTACCAAAGCTGGACTTAGACATAATTTCACTCTCACAACATTATGGCTGGTTGGAGACAGTCCGAACCAAAAGTACCGGATCGATGGTTCTGGGCGTATACTGGGGGGACGGGGACGACTCCCATTAACCCCTGACTATACCGGGGATACGCTTATCACAATGCCTTTCTGGACTGTGCTGAAGCAGGGCATTCTGGCAGCCAAGTGGCTTGACCTTTATTAGTGAGCCTGGTTACCCCCTCTCGGAACCACAGACTTAGAAATCGCCAGCTCATATACAGTGCATAAAATATATTTATATAATATATTTATATATATACCCTTATACACCTTTTTAATAAAAAATATCACAAAATTCTTCTAAGTCCCTCGGGAAGAGTGAAAGACGCGCACGTTCATTTTCAGAGCTCCTAGACCTTCCTACTGGTATAAGAAGTTAGCCAAAAAGTAGCTTCGAAAAACGCTTAGGTTAAGTTTCAGAGTTGCTTCTAATGTACCAAAGCTGAACTTAGACATAATTTCACTCTCACAACATTATGGCTGGTTGGAGACAGTCCGAACCACAAGTACCGGGTCCATGGTTCTGGCCGTATACTGGGGGGACGGGGACGACTCCCATTAACCCCTGACTATACTGGGGATACGCTTATCACAATGCCTTTCTGGTCTGTGCTGAAGCAGGGCATTCTGGCAGCCAAGTGGCTTGACCTTTATTAGTGAGCCTGGTTACCCCCTCTCGGAACCACAGACTTAGAAATCGCCAGCTCATATACAGTGCATAAAATATATTTATATATATACCCTTATACACCATTTTAATAAAAAATATCACAAAATTCTTCTAAGTCCCTCGGGAAGAGTGAAAGACGCGCACGTTCATTTTCAGAGCTCCTAGACCTTCCTATAAGAAGTTAGCCAAAAAGTAGCTTCGAAAAACGCTTAGATTAAGTTTCAGAGTTGCTTCTAATGTACCAAAGCTGGACTTAGACATAATTTCACTCTCACAACATTATGGCTGGTTGGAGACAGTCCGAACCACAAGTACCGGATCGATGGTTCTGGGCGTATACTGGGGGGACGGGGACGACTCCCATTAACCCCTGACTATACCGGGGATACGCTTATCACAATGCCTTTCTGGTCTGTGCTGAAGCAGGGCATTCTGGCAGCCAAGTGGCTTGACCTTTATTAGTGAGCCTGGTTACCCCCTCTCGGAACCACAGACTTAGAAATCGCCAGCTCATATACAGTGCATAAAATATATTTATATATATATACCCTTATACACCATTTTAATAAAAAATATCACAAAATTCTTCTAAGTCCCTCGGGAAGAGTGAAAGACGCGCACGTTCATTTTCAGAGCTCCTAGACCTTCCTACTGGTATAAGAAGTTAGCCAAAAAGTAGCTTCGAAAAACGCTTAGGTTAAGTTTCAGAGTTGCTTCTAATGTACCAAAGCTGAACTTAGACATAATTTCACTCTCACAACATTATGGCTGGTTGGAGACAGTCCGAACCACAAGTACCGGGTCCATGGTTCTGGCCGTATACTGGGGGGACGGGGACGACTCCCATTAACCCCTGACTATACCGGGGATACGCTTATCACAATGCCTTTCTGGTCTGTGCTGAAGCAGGGCATTCTGGCAGCCAAGTGGCTTGACCTTTATTAGTGAGCCTGGTTACCCCCTCTCGGAACCACAGACTTAGAAATCGCCAGCTCATATACAGTGCATAAAATATATTTATATAATATATTTATATATATACCCTTATACACCATTTTAATAAAAAATATCACAAAATTCTTCTAAGTCCCTCGGGAAGAGTGAAAGACGCGCACGTTCATTTTCAGAGCTCCTAGACCTTCCTATAAGAAGTTAGCCAAAAAGTAGCTTCGAAAAACGCTTAGGTAAAGTTTCAGAGTTGCTTCTAATGTACCAAAGCTGGACTTAGACATAATTTCACTCTCACAACATTATGGCTGGTTGGAGACAGTCCGAACCACAAGTACCGGGTCGATGGTTCTGGGCGTATACTGGGGGGACGGGGACGACTCCCATTAACCCCTGACTATACTGGGGATACGCTTATCACAATGCTTTTCTGGTCTGTGCTGAAGCAGGGCATTCTGGCAGCCAAGTGGCTTGACCTTTATTAGTGAGCCTGGTTACCCCCTCTCGGAACCACAGACTTAGAAATCGCCAGCTCATACACAGTGCATAAAATATATTTATATATATACCCTTATACACCATTTTAATAAAACATATCACAAAATTCTTCTAAGTCCCTCGGGAAGAGTGAAAGACGCGCACGTTCATTTTCAGAGCTCCTAGACCTTCCTATAAGAAGTTAGCCAAAAAGTAGCTTCGAAAAACGCTTAGGTTAAGTTTCAGAGTTGCTTCTAATGTACCAAAGCTGGACTTAGACATAATTTCACTCTCACAACATTATGGCTGGTTGGAGACAGTCCGAACCACAAGTACCGGATCGATGGTTCTGGGCGTATACTGGGGGGACGGGGACGACTCCCATTAACCCCTGACTATACCGGGGATACGCTTATCACAATGCCTTTCTGGTCTGTGCTGAAGCAGGGCATTCTGGCAGCCAAGTGGCTTGACCTTTATTAGTGAGCCTGGTTACCCCCTCTCGGAACCACAGACTTAGAAATCGCCAGCTCATATACAGTGCATAAAATATATTTATATATATATACCCTTATACACCATTTTAATAAAAAATATCACTTAATTCTTCTAAGTCCCTCGGGAAGAGTGAAAGACGCGCACGTTCATTTTCAGAGCTCCTAGACCTTCCTATAAGAAGTTAGCCAAAAAGTAGCTTCGAAAAACGCTTAGGTTAAGTTTCAGAGTTGCTTCTAATGTACCAAAGCTGGACTTAGACATAATTTCACTCTCAATACATTATGACTGGTTGGAGACAGTCCGAACCACAAGTACCGGCTCGATGGTTCTGGGCGTATACTGGGGGGACGGGGACGACTCCCATTAATCCCTGACTATACCGGGGATACGCTTATCACAATGCCTTTCTGGTCTGTGCTGAAGCAGGGCATTCTGGCAGCCAAGTGGCTTGACCTTTATTAGTGAGCCTGGTTACCCCCTCTCGGAACCACAGACTTAGAAATCGCCAGCTCATATACAGTGCATAAAATATATTTATATATATATACCCTTATACACCATTTAATAAAAAATATCACAAAATTCTTCTAAGTCCCTCGGGAAGAGTGAAAGACGCGCACGTTCATTTTCAGAGCTCCTAGACCTTCCTATAAGAAGTTAGCCAAAAAGTAGCTTCGAAAAACGCTTAGGTAAAGTTTCAGAGTTGCTTCTAATGTACCAAAGCTGGACTTAGACATAATTTCACTCTCACAACATTATGGCTGGTTGGAGACAGTCCGAACCACAAGTACCGGGTCGATGGTTCTGGGCGTATACTGGGGGGACGGGGACGACTCCCATTAACCCCTGACTATACTGGGGATACGCTTATCACAATGCTTTTCTGGTCTGTGCTGAAGCAGGGCATTCTGGCAGCCAAGTGGCTTGACCTTTATTAGTGAGCCTGGTTACCCCCTCTCGGAACCACAGACTTAGAAATCGCCAGCTCATATACAGTGCATAAAATATATTTATATATATACCCTTATACACCATTTTAATAAAAAATATCACAAAATTCTTCTAAGTCCCTCGGGAAGAGTGAAAGACGCGCACATTCATTTTCAGAGCTCCTAGACCTTCCTATAAGAAGTTAGCCAAAAAGTAGCTTCGAAAAACGCTTAGGTTAAGTTTCAGAGTTGCTTCTAATGTACCAAAGCTGGACTTAGACATAATTTCACTCTCACAACATTATGGCTGGTTGGAGAAAGTCCGAACCACAAGTACCGGGTCCATGGTTCTGGGCGTATACTGGGGGGACGGGGACGACTCCCATTAACCCCTGACTATACCGGGGATACGCTTATCACAATGCCTTTCTGGTCTGTGCTGAAGCAGGGCATTCTGGCAGCCAAGTGGCTTGACTTTTATTAGTGCGCCTGGTTACCCCCTCTCGGAACCACAGACTTAGAAATCGCCAGCTCATATACAGTGCATAAAATATATTTATATATATACCCTTATACACCATTTTAATAAAAAATATAACAAAATTCTTCTAAGTCCCTCGGGAAGAGTGAAAGACGCGCACGTTCATTTTCAGAGCTCCTAGACCTTCCTATAAGAAGTTAGCCAAAAAGTAGCTTCGAAAAACGCTTAGGTTAAGTTTCAGAGTTGCTTCTAATGTACCAAAGCTGGACTTAGACATAATTTCACTCTCACAACATTATGGCTGGTTGGAGACAGTCCGAACCAAAAGTACCGGATCGATGGTTCTGGGCGTATACTGGGGGGACGGGGACGACTCCCATTAACCCCTGACTATACCGGGGATACGCTTATCACAATGCCTTTCTGGACTGTGCTGAAGCAGGGCATTCTGGCAGCCAAGTGGCTTGACCTTTATTAGTGAGCCTGGTTACCCCCTCTCGGAACCACAGACTTAGAAATCGCCAGCTCATATACAGTGCATAAAATATATTTATATAATATATTTATATATATACCCTTATACACCTTTTTAATAAAAAATATCACAAAATTCTTCTAAGTCCCTCGGGAAGAGTGAAAGACGCGCACGTTCATTTTCAGAGCTCCTAGACCTTCCTACTGGTATAAGAAGTTAGCCAAAAAGTAGCTTCGAAAAACGCTTAGGTTAAGTTTCAGAGTTGCTTCTAATGTACCAAAGCTGAACTTAGACATAATTTCACTCTCACAACATTATGGCTGGTTGGAGACAGTCCGAACCACAAGTACCGGGTCCATGGTTCTGGCCGTATACTGGGGGGACGGGGACGACTCCCATTAACCCCTGACTATACTGGGGATACGCTTATCACAATGCCTTTCTGGTCTGTGCTGAAGCAGGGCATTCTGGCAGCCAAGTGGCTTGACCTTTATTAGTGAGCCTGGTTACCCCCTCTCGGAACCACAGACTTAGAAATCGCCAGCTCATATACAGTGCATAAAATATATTTATATATATACCCTTATACACCATTTTAATAAAAAATATCACAAAATTCTTCTAAGTCCCTCGGGAAGAGTGAAAGACGCGCACGTTCATTTTCAGAGCTCCTAGACCTTCCTATAAGAAGTTAGCCAAAAAGTAGCTTCGAAAAACGCTTAGATTAAGTTTCAGAGTTGCTTCTAATGTACCAAAGCTGGACTTAGACATAATTTCACTCTCACAACATTATGGCTGGTTGGAGACAGTCCGAACCACAAGTACCGGATCGATGGTTCTGGGCGTATACTGGGGGGACGGGGACGACTCCCATTAACCCCTGACTATACCGGGGATACGCTTATCACAATGCCTTTCTGGTCTGTGCTGAAGCAGGGCATTCTGGCAGCCAAGTGGCTTGACCTTTATTAGTGAGCCTGGTTACCCCCTCTCGGAACCACAGACTTAGAAATCGCCAGCTCATATACAGTGCATAAAATATATTTATATATATATACCCTTATACACCATTTTAATAAAAAATATCACAAAATTCTTCTAAGTCCCTCGGGAAGAGTGAAAGACGCGCACGTTCATTTTCAGAGCTCCTAGACCTTCCTACTGGTATAAGAAGTTAGCCAAAAAGTAGCTTCGAAAAACGCTTAGGTTAAGTTTCAGAGTTGCTTCTAATGTACCAAAGCTGAACTTAGACATAATTTCACTCTCACAACATTATGGCTGGTTGGAGACAGTCCGAACCACAAGTACCGGGTCCATGGTTCTGGCCGTATACTGGGGGGACGGGGACGACTCCCATTAACCCCTGACTATACCGGGGATACGCTTATCACAATGCCTTTCTGGTCTGTGCTGAAGCAGGGCATTCTGGCAGCCAAGTGGCTTGACCTTTATTAGTGAGCCTGGTTACCCCCTCTCGGAACCACAGACTTAGAAATCGCCAGCTCATATACAGTGCATAAAATATATTTATATAATATATTTATATATATACCCTTATACACCATTTTAATAAAAAATATCACAAAATTCTTCTAAGTCCCTCGGGAAGAGTGAAAGACGCGCACGTTCATTTTCAGAGCTCCTAGACCTTCCTATAAGAAGTTAGCCAAAAAGTAGCTTCGAAAAACGCTTAGGTTAAGTTTCAGAGTTGCTTCTAATGTACCAAAGCTGGACTTAGACATAATTTCACTCTCACAACATTATGGCTGGTTGGAGAAAGTCCGAACCACAAGTACCGGGTCGATGGTTCTGGGCGTATACTGGGGGGACGGGGACGACTCCCATTAACCCCTGACTATACCGGGGATACGCTTATCACAATGCCTTTCTGGTCTGTGCTGAAGCAGGGCATTCTGGCAGCCAAGTGGCTTGACCTTTATTAGTGAGCCTGGTTACCCCCTCTCGGAACCACAGACTTAGAAATCGCCAGCTCATATACAGTGCATAAAATATATTTATATATATACCCTTATACACCATTTTAATAAAAAATATCACAAAATTCTTCTAAGTCCCTCGGGAAGAGTGAAAGACGCGCACGTTCATTTTCAGAGCTCCTAGACCTTCCTATAAGAAGTTAGCCAAAAAGTAGCTTCGAAAAACGCTTAGGTTAAGTTTCAGAGTTGCTTCTAATGTACCAAAGCTGGACTTAGACATAATTTCACTCTCACAACATTATGGCTGGTTGGAGACAGTCCGAACCACAAGTACCGGATCGATGGTTCTGGGCGTATACTGGGGGGACGGGGACGACTCCCATTAACCCCTGACTATACCGGGGATACGCTTATCACAATGCCTTTCTGGTCTGTGCTGAAGCAGGGCATTCTGGCAGCCAAGTGGCTTGACCTTTATTAGTGAGCCTGGTTACCCCCTCTCGGAACCACAGACTTAGAAATCGCCAGCTCATATACAGTGCATAAAATATATTTATATATATATACCCTTATACACCATTTTAATAAAAAATATCACTTAATTCTTCTAAGTCCCTCGGGAAGAGTGAAAGACGCGCACGTTCATTTTCAGAGCTCCTAGACCTTCCTATAAGAAGTTAGCCAAAAAGTAGCTTCGAAAAACGCTTAGGTTAAGTTTCAGAGTTGCTTCTAATGTACCAAAGCTGGACTTAGACATAATTTCACTCTCAATACATTATGACTGGTTGGAGACAGTCCGAACCACAAGTACCGGCTCGATGGTTCTGGGCGTATACTGGGGGGACGGGGACGACTCCCATTAATCCCTGACTATACCGGGGATACGCTTATCACAATGCCTTTCTGGTCTGTGCTGAAGCAGGGCATTCTGGCAGCCAAGTGGCTTGACCTTTATTAGTGAGCCTGGTTACCCCCTCTCGGAACCACAGACTTAGAAATCGCCAGCTCATATACAGTGCATAAAATATATTTATATATATATACCCTTATACACCATTTAATAAAAAATATCACAAAATTCTTCTAAGTCCCTCGGGAAGAGTGAAAGACGCGCACGTTCATTTTCAGAGCTCCTAGACCTTCCTATAAGAAGTTAGCCAAAAAGTAGCTTCGAAAAACGCTTAGGTAAAGTTTCAGAGTTGCTTCTAATGTACCAAAGCTGGACTTAGACATAATTTCACTCTCACAACATTATGGCTGGTTGGAGACAGTCCGAACCACAAGTACCGGGTCGATGGTTCTGGGCGTATACTGGGGGGACGGGGACGACTCCCATTAACCCCTGACTATACTGGGGATACGCTTATCACAATGCTTTTCTGGTCTGTGCTGAAGCAGGGCATTCTGGCAGCCAAGTGGCTTGACCTTTATTAGTGAGCCTGGTTACCCCCTCTCGGAACCACAGACTTAGAAATCGCCAGCTCATACACAGTGCATAAAATATATTTATATATATACCCTTATACACCATTTTAATAAAACATATCACAAAATTCTTCTAAGTCCCTCGGGAAGAGTGAAAGACGCGCACGTTCATTTTCAGAGCTCCTAGACCTTCCTATAAGAAGTTAGCCAAAAAGTAGCTTCGAAAAACGCTTAGGTTAAGTTTCAGAGTTGCTTCTAATGTACCAAAGCTGGACTTAGACATAATTTCACTCTCACAACATTATGGCTGGTTGGAGACAGTCCGAACCACAAGTACCGGGTCCATGGTTCTGGGCGTATACTGGGGGGACGGGGACGACTCCCATTAACCCCTGACTATACCGGGGATACGCTTATCACAATGCCTTTCTGGTCTGTGCTGAAGCAGGGCATTCTGGCAGCCAAGTGGCTTGACCTTTATTAGTGAGCCTGGTTACCCCCTCTCGGAACCACAGACTTAGAAATCGCCAGCTCATATACAGTGCATAAAATATATTTATATATATATACCCTTATACACCATTTTAATAAAAAATATCACAAAATTCTTCTAAGTCCCTCGGGAAGAGTGAAAGACGCGCACGTTCATTTTCAGAGCTCCTAGACCTTCCTATAAGAAGTTAGCCAAAAAGTAGCTTCGAAAAACGCTTAGGTAAAGTTTCAGAGTTGCTTCTAATGTACCAAAGCTGGACTTAGACATAATTTCACTCTCACAACATTATGGCTGGTTGGAGACAGTCCGAACCACAAGTACCGGGTCGATGGTTCTGGGCGTATACTGGGGGGACGGGGACGACTCCCATTAACCCCTGACTATACTGGGGATACGCTTATCACAATGCTTTTCTGGTCTGTGCTGAAGCAGGGCATTCTGGCAGCCAAGTGGCTTGACCTTTATTAGTGAGCCTGGTTACCCCCTCTCGGAACCACAGACTTAGAAATCGCCAGCTCATACACAGTGCATAAAATATATTTATATATATACCCTTATACACCATTTTAATAAAACATATCACAAAATTCTTCTAAGTCCCTCGGGAAGAGTGAAAGACGCGCACGTTCATTTTCAGAGCTCCTAGACCTTCCTATAAGAAGTTAGCCAAAAAGTAGCTTCGAAAAACGCTTAGGTTAAGTTTCAGAGTTGCTTCTAATGTACCAAAGCTGGACTTAGACATAATTTCACTCTCACAACATTATGGCTGGTTGGAGACAGTCCGAACCACAAGTACCGGGTCCATGGTTCTGGGCGTATACTGGGGGGACGGGGACGACTCCCATTAACCCCTGACTATACCGGGGATACGCTTATCACAATGCCTTTCTGGTCTGTGCTGAAGCAGGGCATTCTGGCAGCCAAGTGGCTTGACCTTTATTAGTGAGCCTGGTTACCCCCTCTCGGAACCACAGACTTAGAAATCGCCAGCTCATATACAGTGCATAAAATATATTTATATATATATACCCTTATACACCATTTTAATAAAAAATATCACAAAATTCTTCTAAGTCCCTCGGGAAGAGTGAAAGACGCGCACGTTCATTTTCAGAGCTCCTAGACCTTCCTATAAGAAGTTAGCCAAAAAGTAGCTTCGAAAAACGCTTAGGTAAAGTTTCAGAGTTGCTTCTAATGTACCAAAGCTGGACTTAGACATAATTTCACTCTCACAACATTATGGCTGGTTGGAGACAGTCCGAACCACAAGTACCGGGTCGATGGTTCTGGGCGTATACTGGGGGGACGGGGACGACTCCCATTAACCCCTGACTATACTGGGGATACGCTTATCACAATGCTTTTCTGGTCTGTGCTGAAGCAGGGCATTCTGGCAGCCAAGTGGCTTGACCTTTATTAGTGAGCCTGGTTACCCCCTCTCGGAACCACAGACTTAGAAATTGCCAGCTCATATACAGTGCATAAAATATATTTATATAATATATTTATATATATACCCTTATACACCTTTTTAATAAAAAATATCACAAAATTCTTCTAAGTCCCTCGGGAAGAGTGAAAGACGCGCACGTTCATTTTCAGAGCTCCTAGACCTTCCTACTGGTATAAGAAGTTAGCCAAAAAGTAGCTTCGAAAAACGCTTAGGTTAAGTTTCAGAGTTGCTTCTAATGTACCAAAGCTGGACTTAGACATAATTTCACTCTCACAACATTATGGCTGGTTGGAGACAGTCCGAACCACAAGTACCGGGTCCATGGTTCTGGCCGTATACTGGGGGGACGGGGACGACTCCCATTAACCCCTGACTATACCGGGGATACGCTTATCACAATGCCTTTCTGGTCTGTGCTGAAGCAGGGCATTCTGGCAGCCAAGTGGCTTGACCTTTATTAGTGAGCCTGGTTACCCCCTCTCGGAACCACAGACTTAGAAATCGCCAGCTCATATACAGTGCATAAAATATATTTATATAATATATTTATATATATACCCTTATACACCATTTTAATAAAAAATATCACAAAATTCTTCTAAGTCCCTCGGGAAGAGTGAAAGACGCGCACGTTCATTTTCAGAGCTCCTAGACCTTCCTATAAGAAGTTAGCCAAAAAGTAGCTTCGAAAAACGCTTAGGTTAAGTTTCAGAGTTGCTTCTAATGTACCAAAGCTGGACTTAGACATAATTTCACTCTCACAACATTATGGCTGGTTGGAGACAGTCCGCACCACAAGTACCGGGTCCATGGTTCTGGGCGTATACTGGGGGAAGGGGACGACTCCCATTAACCCCTGACTATACCGGGGATACGCTTATCACAATGCCTTTCTGGTCTGTGCTGAAGCAGGGCATTCTGGCAGCCAAGTGGGTTGACCTTTATTAGTGAGCCTTGTTACCCCCTCTCGGAACCACAGACTTAGAAATCGCCAGCTCATATACAGTGCATAAAATATATTTATATATATACCCTTATACACCATTTTAATAAAAAATATAACAAAATTCTTCTAAGTCCCTCGGGAAGAGTGAAAGACGCGCACGTTCATTTTCAGAGCTCCTAGACCTTCCTATAAGAAGTTAGCCAAAAAGTAGCTTCGAAAAACGCTTAGGTTAAGTTTCAGAGTTGCTTCTAATGTACCAAAGCTGGACTTAGCCATAATTTTACTCTCACAACATTATGGCTGGTTGGAGACAGTCCGAACCACAAGTACCGGATCGATGGTTCTGGGCGTATACTGGGGGGACGGGGACGACTCCCATTAACCCCTGACTATACCGGGGATACGCTTATCACAATGCCTTTCTGGACTGTGCTGAAGCAGGGCATTCTGGCAGCCAAGTGCCTTGACCTTTATTAGTGAGCCTGGTTACCCCCTCTCGGAACCACAGACTTAGAAATCGCCAGCTCATATACAGTGCATAAAATATATTTATATAATATATTTATATATATACCCTTATACACCTTTTTAATAAAAAATATCACAAAATTCTTCTAAGTCCCTCGGGAAGAGTGAAAGACGCGCACGTTCATTTTCAGAGCTCCTAGACCTTCCTATAAGAAGTTAGCCAAAAAGTAGCTTCGAAAAACGCTTAGGTTAAGTTTCAGAGTTGCTTCTAATGTACCAAAGCTGGACTTAGACATAATTTCACTCTCACAACATTATGGCTGGTTGGAGACAGTCCGAACCACAAGTACCGGGTCCATGGTTCTGGGCGTATACTGGGGGGACGGGGAAGACTACCATTAACCCCTGACTATACCGGGGATACGCTTATCACAATGCCTTTCTGGTCTGTGCTGAAGCAGGGCATTCTGGCAGCCAAGTGGCTTGGCCTTTATTAGTGAGCCTGGTTACCCCCTCTCGGAACCACAGACTTAGAAATCGCCAGCTCATATACAGTGCATAAAATATATTTATATATATACCCTTATACACCATTTTAATAAAAAATATCACAAAATTCTTCTAAGTCCCTCGGGAAGAGTGAAAGACGCGCACGTTCATTTTCAGAGCTCCTAGACCTTCCTATAAGAAGTTAGCCAAAAAGTAGCTTCGAAAAACGCTTAGGTTAAGTTTCAGAGTTGCTTCTAATGTACCAAAGCTGGACTTTGACATAATTTCACTCTCACAACATTATGGCTGGTTGGAGACAGTCCGAACCACAAGTACCGGGTCCATGGTTCTGGGCGTATACTGGGGGGACGGGGACGACTCCCATTAACCCCTGACTATACCGGGGATACGCTTATCACAATGCCTTTCTGGTCTGTGCTGAAGCAGGGCATTCTGGCAGCCAAGTGGCTTGACCTTTATTAGTGAGCCTGGTTACCCCCTCTCGGAACCACAGACTTAGAAATCGCCAGCTCATATACAGTGCATAAAATATATTTATATATATACCCTTATACACCATTTTAATAAAAAATATCACAAAATTCTTCTAAGTCCCTCGGGAAGAGTGAAAGACGCGCACGTTCATTTTCAGAGCTCCTAGACCTTCCTATAAGAAGTTAGCCAAAAAGTAGCTTCGAAAAACGCTTAGGTTAAGTTTCAGAGTTGCTTCTAATGTACCAAAGCTGGACTTAGACATAATTTCACTCTCACAACATTATGGCTGGTTGGAGACAGTCCGAACCACAAGTACCGGGTCGATGGTTCTGGGCGTATACTGGGGGGACGGGGACGACTCCCATTAACCCCTGACTATACCGGGGATACGCTTATCACAATGCCTTTCTGGTCTGTGCTGAAGCAGGGCATTCTGGCAGCCAAGTGGCTTGACCTTTATTAGTGAGCCTGGTTACCCCCTCTCGGAACCACAGACTTAGAAATCGCCAGCTCATATACAGTGCATAAAATATATTTATATATATATACCCTTATACACCATTTTAATAAAAAATATCACAAAATTCTTCTAAGTCCCTCGGGAAGAGTGAAAGACGCGCACGTTCATTTTCAGAGCTCCTAGACCTTCCTATAAGAAGTTAGCCAAAAAGTAGCTTCGAAAAACGCTTAGGTTAAGTTTCAGAGTTGCTTCTAATGTACCAAAGCTGGACTTAGACATAATTTCACTCTCACAACATTATGGCTGGTTGGAGACAGTCCGAACCACAAGTACCGGGTCGATGGTTCTGGGCGTATACTGGGGGGACGGGGACGACTCCCATTAACCCCTGACTATACTGGGGATACGCTTATCACAATGCTTTTCTGGTCTGTGCTGAAGCAGGGCATTCTGGCAGCCAAGTGGCTTGACCTTTATTAGTGAGCCTGGTTACCCCCTCTCGGAACCACAGACTTAGAAATCGCCAGCTCATATACAGTGCATAAAATATATTTATATATATACCCTTATACACCATTTTAATAAAAAATATCACAAAATTCTTCTAAGTCCCTCGGGAAGAGTGAAAGACGCGCACGTTCATTTTCAGAGCTCCTAGACCTTCCTATAAGAAGTTAGCCAAAAAGTAGCTTCGAAAAACGCTTAGGTTAAGTTTCAGAGTTGCTTCTAATGTACCAAAGCTGGACTTAGACATAATTTCACTCACAACATTATGGCTGGTTGGAGACAGTCCGAACCACAAGTACCGGGTCCATGGTTCTGGGCGTATACTGGGGGGACGGGGACGACTCCCATTAACCCCTGACTATACCGGGGATACGCTTATCACAATGCCTTTCTGGTCTGTGCTGAAGCAGGGCATTCTGGCAGCCAAGTGGCTTGACCTTTATTAGTGAGCCTGGTTACCCCCTCTCGGAACCACAGACTTAGAAATCGCCAGCTCATACACAGTGCATAAAATATATTTATATATATACCCTTATACACCATTTTAATAAAACATATCACAAAATTCTTCTAAGTCCCTCGGGAAGAGTGAAAGACGCGCACGTTCATTTTCAGAGCTCCTAGACCTTCCTATAAGAAGTTAGCCAAAAAGTAGCTTCGAAAAACGCTTAGGTTAAGTTTCAGAGTTGCTTCTAATGTACCAAAGCTGGACTTAGACATAATTTCACTCTCACAACATTATGGCTGGTTGGAGACAGTCCGAACCACAAGTACCGGGTCCATGGTTCTGGGCGTATACTGGGGGGACGGGGACGACTCCCATTAACCCCTGACTATACCGGGGATACGCTTATCACAATGCCTTTCTGGTCTGTGCTGAAGCAGGGCATTCTGGCAGCCAAGTGGCTTGACCTTTATTAGTGAGCCTGGTTACCCCCTCTCGGAACCACAGACTTAGAAATCGCCAGCTCATATACAGTGCATAAAATATATTTATATATATATATACCCTTATACACCATTTTAATAAAAAATATCACAAAATTCTTCTAAGTCCCTCGGGAAGAGTGAAAGACGCGCACGTTCATTTTCAGAGCTCCTAGACCTTCCTATAAGAAGTTAGCCAAAAAGTAGCTTCGAAAAACGCTTAGGTTAAGTTTCAGAGTTGCTTCTAATGTACCAAAGCTGGACTTAGACATAATTTCACTCTCACAACATTATGGCTGGTTGGAGACAGTCCGAACCACAAGTACCGGGTCGATGGTTCTGGGCGTATACTGGGGGGACGGGGACGACTCCCATTAACCCCTGACTATACTGGGGATACGCTTATCACAATGCTTTTCTGGTCTGTGCTGAAGCAGGGCATTCTGGCAGCCAAGTGGCTTGACCTTTATTAGTGAGCCTGGTTACCCCCTCTCGGAACCACAGACTTAGAAATCGCCAGCTCATATACAGTGCATAAAATATATTTATATATATACCCTTATACACCATTTTAATAAAAAATATCACAAAATTCTTCTAAGTCCCTCGGGAAGAGTGAAAGACGCGCACGTTCATTTTCAGAGCTCCTAGACCTTCCTATAAGAAGTTAGCCAAAAAGTAGCTTCGAAAAACGCTTAGGTTAAGTTTCAGAGTTGCTTCTAATGTACCAAAGCTGGACTTAGACATAATTTCACTCTCACAACATTATGGCTGGTTGGAGAAAGTCCGAACCACAAGTACCGGGTCCATGGTTCTGGGCGTATACTGGGGGGACGGGGACGACTCCCATTAACCCCTGACTATACCGGGGATACGCTTATCACAATGCCTTTCTGGTCTGTGCTGAAGCAGGGCATTCTGGAAGCCAAGTGGCTTGACTTTTATTAGTGCGCCTGGTTACCCCCTCTCGGAACCACAGACTTAGAAATCGCCAGCTCATATACAGTGCATAAAATATATTTATATAATATATTTATATATATACCCTTATACACCTTTTTAATAAAAAATATCACAAAATTCTTCTAAGTCCCTCGGGAAGAGTGAAAGACGCGCACGTTCATTTTCAGAGCTCCTAGACCTTCCTACTGGTATAAGAAGTTAGCCAAAAAGTAGCTTCGAAAAACGCTTAGGTTAAGTTTCAGAGTTGCTTCTAATGTACCAAAGCTGAACTTAGACATAATTTCACTCTCACAACATTATGGCTGGTTGGAGACAGTCCGAACCACAAGTACCGGGTCCATGGTTCTGGCCGTATACTGGGGGGACGGGGACGACTCCCATTAACCCCTGACTATACTGGGGATACGCTTATCACAATGCCTTTCTGGTCTGTGCTGAAGCAGGGCATTCTGGCAGCCAAGTGGCTTGACCTTTATTAGTGAGCCTGGTTACCCCCTCTCGGAACCACAGACTTAGAAATCGCCAGCTCATATACAGTGCATAAAATATATTTATATATATACCCTTATACACAATTTTAATAAAAAATATCACAAAATTCTTCTAAGTCCCTCGGGAAGAGTGAAAGACGCGCACGTTCATTTTCAGAGCTCCTAGACCTTCCTATAAGAAGTTAGCCAAAAAGTAGCTTCGAAAAACGCTTAGATTAAGTTTCAGAGTTGCTTCTAATGTACCAAAGCTGGACTTAGACATAATTTCACTCTCACAACATTATGGCTGGTTGGAGACTGTCCGAACCACAAGTACCGGATCGATGGTTCTGGGCGTATACTGGGGGGACGGGGACGACTCCCATTAACCCCTGACTATACCGGGGATACGCTTATCACAATGCCTTTCTGGTCTGTGCTGAAGCAGGGCATTCTGGCAGCCAAGTGGCTTGACCTTTATTAGTGAGCCTGGTTACCCCCTCTCGGAACCACAGACTTAGAAATCGCCAGCTCATATACAGTGCATAAAATATATTTATATATATATACCCTTATACACCATTTTAATAAAAAATATCACAAAATTCTTCTAAGTCCCTCGGGAAGAGTGAAAGACGCGCACGTTCATTTTCAGAGCTCCTAGACCTTCCTACTGGTATAAGAAGTTAGCCAAAAAGTAGCTTCGAAAAACGCTTAGGTTAAGTTTCAGAGTTGCTTCTAATGTACCAAAGCTGAACTTAGACATAATTTCACTCTCACAACATTATGGCTGGTTGGAGACAGTCCGAACCACAAGTACCGGGTCCATGGTTCTGGCCGTATACTGGGGGGACGGGGACGACTCCCATTAACCCCTGACTATACCGGGGATACGCTTATCACAATGCCTTTCTGGTCTGTGCTGAAGCAGGGCATTCTGGCAGCCAAGTGGCTTGACCTTTATTAGTGAGCCTGGTTACCCCCTCTCGGAACCACAGACTTAGAAATCGCCAGCTCATATACAGTGCATAAAATATATTTATATAATATATTTATATATATACCCTTATACACCATTTTAATAAAAAATATCACAAAATTCTTCTAAGTCCCTCGGGAAGAGTGAAAGACGCGCACGTTCATTTTCAGAGCTCCTAGACCTTCCTATAAGAAGTTAGCCAAAAAGTAGCTTCGAAAAACGCTTAGATTAAGTTTCAGAGTTGCTTCTAATGTACCAAAGCTGGACTTAGACATAATTTCACTCTCACAACATTATGGCTGGTTGGAGACAGTCCGAACCACAAGTACCGGGTCCATGGTTCTGGCCGTATACTGGGGGGACGGGGACGACTCCCATTAACCCCTGACTATACTGGGGATACGCTTATCACAATGCCTTTCTGGTCTGTGCTGAAGCAGGGCATTCTGGCAGCCAAGTGGCTTGACCTTTATTAGTGAGCCTGGTTACCCCCTCTCGGAACCACAGACTTAGAAATCGCCAGCTCATATACAGTGCATAAAATATATTTATATATATACCCTTATACACCATTTTAATAAAAAATATCACAAAATTCTTCTAAGTCCCTCGGGAAGAGTGAAAGACGCGCACGTTCATTTTCAGAGCTCCTAGACCTTCCTATAAGAAGTTAGCCAAAAAGTAGCTTCGAAAAACGCTTAGGTTAAGTTTCAGAGTTGCTTCTAATGTACCAAAGCTGGACTTAGACATAATTTCACTCACAACATTATGGCTGGTTGGAGACAGTCCGAACCACAAGTACCGGGTCCATGGTTCTGGGCGTATACTGGGGGGACGGGGACGACTCCCATTAACCCCTGACTATACCGGGGATACGCTTATCACAATGCCTTTCTGGTCTGTGCTGAAGCAGGGCATTCTGGCAGCCAAGTGGCTTGACCTTTATTAGTGAGCCTGGTTACCCCCTCTCGGAACCACAGACTTAGAAATCGCCAGCTCATACACAGTGCATAAAATATATTTATATATATACCCTTATACACCATTTTAATAAAACATATCACAAAATTCTTCTAAGTCCCTCGGGAAGAGTGAAAGACGCGCACGTTCATTTTCAGAGCTCCTAGACCTTCCTATAAGAAGTTAGCCAAAAAGTAGCTTCGAAAAACGCTTAGGTTAAGTTTCAGAGTTGCTTCTAATGTACCAAAGCTGGACTTAGACATAATTTCACTCTCACAACATTATGGCTGGTTGGAGACAGTCCGAACCACAAGTACCGGGTCCATGGTTCTGGGCGTATACTGGGGGGACGGGGACGACTCCCATTAACCCCTGACTATACCGGGGATACGCTTATCACAATGCCTTTCTGGTCTGTGCTGAAGCAGGGCATTCTGGCAGCCAAGTGGCTTGACCTTTATTAGTGAGCCTGGTTACCCCCTCTCGGAACCACAGACTTAGAAATCGCCAGCTCATATACAGTGCATAAAATATATTTATATATATATATACCCTTATACACCATTTTAATAAAAAATATCACAAAATTCTTCTAAGTCCCTCGGGAAGAGTGAAAGACGCGCACGTTCATTTTCAGAGCTCCTAGACCTTCCTATAAGAAGTTAGCCAAAAAGTAGCTTCGAAAAACGCTTAGGTTAAGTTTCAGAGTTGCTTCTAATGTACCAAAGCTGGACTTAGACATAATTTCACTCTCACAACATTATGGCTGGTTGGAGACAGTCCGAACCACAAGTACCGGGTCGATGGTTCTGGGCGTATACTGGGGGGACGGGGACGACTCCCATTAACCCCTGACTATACTGGGGATACGCTTATCACAATGCTTTTCTGGTCTGTGCTGAAGCAGGGCATTCTGGCAGCCAAGTGGCTTGACCTTTATTAGTGAGCCTGGTTACCCCCTCTCGGAACCACAGACTTAGAAATCGCCAGCTCATATACAGTGCATAAAATATATTTATATATATACCCTTATACACCATTTTAATAAAAAATATCACAAAATTCTTCTAAGTCCCTCGGGAAGAGTGAAAGACGCGCACGTTCATTTTCAGAGCTCCTAGACCTTCCTATAAGAAGTTAGCCAAAAAGTAGCTTCGAAAAACGCTTAGGTTAAGTTTCAGAGTTGCTTCTAATGTACCAAAGCTGGACTTAGACATAATTTCACTCTCACAACATTATGGCTGGTTGGAGAAAGTCCGAACCACAAGTACCGGGTCCATGGTTCTGGGCGTATACTGGGGGGACGGGGACGACTCCCATTAACCCCTGACTATACCGGGGATACGCTTATCACAATGCCTTTCTGGTCTGTGCTGAAGCAGGGCATTCTGGAAGCCAAGTGGCTTGACTTTTATTAGTGCGCCTGGTTACCCCCTCTCGGAACCACAGACTTAGAAATCGCCAGCTCATATACAGTGCATAAAATATATTTATATAATATATTTATATATATACCCTTATACACCTTTTTAATAAAAAATATCACAAAATTCTTCTAAGTCCCTCGGGAAGAGTGAAAGACGCGCACGTTCATTTTCAGAGCTCCTAGACCTTCCTACTGGTATAAGAAGTTAGCCAAAAAGTAGCTTCGAAAAACGCTTAGGTTAAGTTTCAGAGTTGCTTCTAATGTACCAAAGCTGAACTTAGACATAATTTCACTCTCACAACATTATGGCTGGTTGGAGACAGTCCGAACCACAAGTACCGGGTCCATGGTTCTGGCCGTATACTGGGGGGACGGGGACGACTCCCATTAACCCCTGACTATACTGGGGATACGCTTATCACAATGCCTTTCTGGTCTGTGCTGAAGCAGGGCATTCTGGCAGCCAAGTGGCTTGACCTTTATTAGTGAGCCTGGTTACCCCCTCTCGGAACCACAGACTTAGAAATCGCCAGCTCATATACAGTGCATAAAATATATTTATATATATACCCTTATACACAATTTTAATAAAAAATATCACAAAATTCTTCTAAGTCCCTCGGGAAGAGTGAAAGACGCGCACGTTCATTTTCAGAGCTCCTAGACCTTCCTATAAGAAGTTAGCCAAAAAGTAGCTTCGAAAAACGCTTAGATTAAGTTTCAGAGTTGCTTCTAATGTACCAAAGCTGGACTTAGACATAATTTCACTCTCACAACATTATGGCTGGTTGGAGACTGTCCGAACCACAAGTACCGGATCGATGGTTCTGGGCGTATACTGGGGGGACGGGGACGACTCCCATTAACCCCTGACTATACCGGGGATACGCTTATCACAATGCCTTTCTGGTCTGTGCTGAAGCAGGGCATTCTGGCAGCCAAGTGGCTTGACCTTTATTAGTGAGCCTGGTTACCCCCTCTCGGAACCACAGACTTAGAAATCGCCAGCTCATATACAGTGCATAAAATATATTTATATATATATACCCTTATACACCATTTTAATAAAAAATATCACAAAATTCTTCTAAGTCCCTCGGGAAGAGTGAAAGACGCGCACGTTCATTTTCAGAGCTCCTAGACCTTCCTACTGGTATAAGAAGTTAGCCAAAAAGTAGCTTCGAAAAACGCTTAGGTTAAGTTTCAGAGTTGCTTCTAATGTACCAAAGCTGAACTTAGACATAATTTCACTCTCACAACATTATGGCTGGTTGGAGACAGTCCGAACCACAAGTACCGGGTCCATGGTTCTGGCCGTATACTGGGGGGACGGGGACGACTCCCATTAACCCCTGACTATACCGGGGATACGCTTATCACAATGCCTTTCTGGTCTGTGCTGAAGCAGGGCATTCTGGCAGCCAAGTGGCTTGACCTTTATTAGTGAGCCTGGTTACCCCCTCTCGGAACCACAGACTTAGAAATCGCCAGCTCATATACAGTGCATAAAATATATTTATATAATATATTTATATATATACCCTTATACACCATTTTAATAAAAAATATCACAAAATTCTTCTAAGTCCCTCGGGAAGAGTGAAAGACGCGCACGTTCATTTTCAGAGCTCCTAGACCTTCCTATAAGAAGTTAGCCAAAAAGTAGCTTCGAAAAACGCTTAGATTAAGTTTCAGAGTTGCTTCTAATGTACCAAAGCTGGACTTAGACATAATTTCACTCTCACAACATTATGGCTGGTTGGAGACAGTCCGAACCACAAGTACCGGGTCCATGGTTCTGGCCGTATACTGGGGGGACGGGGACGACTCCCATTAACCCCTGACTATACTGGGGATACGCTTATCACAATGCCTTTCTGGTCTGTGCTGAAGCAGGGCATTCTGGCAGCCAAGTGGCTTGACCTTTATTAGTGAGCCTGGTTACCCCCTCTCGGAACCACAGACTTAGAAATCGCCAGCTCATATACAGTGCATAAAATATATTTATATATATACCCTTATACACCATTTTAATAAAAAATATCACAAAATTCTTCTAAGTCCCTCGGGAAGAGTGAAAGACGCGCACGTTCATTTTCAGAGCTCCTAGACCTTCCTATAAGAAGTTAGCCAAAAAGTAGCTTCGAAAAACGCTTAGATTAAGTTTCAGAGTTGCTTCTAATGTACCAAAGCTGGACTTAGACATAATTTCACTCTCACAACATTATGGCTGGTTGGAGACTGTCCGAACCACAAGTACCGGATCGATGGTTCTGGGCGTATACTGGGGGGACGGGGACGACTCCCATTAACCCCTGACTATACCGGGGATACGCTTATCACAATGCCTTTCTGGTCTGTGCTGAAGCAGGGCATTCTGGCAGCCAAGTGGCTTGACCTTTATTAGTGAGCCTGGTTACCCCCTCTCGGAACCACAGACTTAGAAATCGCCAGCTCATATACAGTGCATAAAATATATTTATATATATATACCCTTATACACCATTTTAATAAAAAATATCACAAAATTCTTCTAAGTCCCTCGGGAAGAGTGAAAGACGCGCACGTTCATTTTCAGAGCTCCTAGACCTTCCTACTGGTATAAGAAGTTAGCCAAAAAGTAGCTTCGAAAAACGCTTAGGTTAAGTTTCAGAGTTGCTTCTAATGTACCAAAGCTGAACTTAGACATAATTTCACTCTCACAACATTATGGCTGGTTGGAGACAGTCCGAACCACAAGTACCGGGTCCATGGTTCTGGCCGTATACTGGGGGGACGGGGACGACTCCCATTAACCCCTGACTATACCGGGGATACGCTTATCACAATGCCTTTCTGGTCTGTGCTGAAGCAGGGCATTCTGGCAGCCAAGTGGCTTGACCTTTATTAGTGAGCCTGGTTACCCCCTCTCGGAACCACAGACTTAGAAATCGCCAGCTCATATACAGTGCATAAAATATATTTATATAATATATTTATATATATACCCTTATACACCATTTTAATAAAAAATATCACAAAATTCTTCTAAGTCCCTCGGGAAGAGTGAAAGACGCGCACGTTCATTTTCAGAGCTCCTAGACCTTCCTATAAGAAGTTAGCCAAAAAGTAGCTTCGAAAAACGCTTAGATTAAGTTTCAGAGTTGCTTCTAATGTACCAAAGCTGGACTTAGACATAATTTCACTCTCACAACATTATGGCTGGTTGGAGACAGTCCGAACCACAAGTACCGGATCGATGGTTCTGGGCGTATACTGGGGGGACGGGGACGACTCCCATTAACCCCTGACTATACCGGGGATACGCTTATCACAATGCCTTTCTGGTCTGTGCTGAAGCAGGGCATTCTGGCAGCCAAGTGGCTTGACCTTTATTAGTGAGCCTGGTTACCCCCTCTCGGAACCACAGACTTAGAAATCGCCAGCTCATATACAGTGCATAAAATATATTTATATATATATACCCTTATACACCATTTTAATAAAAAATATCACAAAATTCTTCTAAGTCCCTCGGGAAGAGTGAAAGACGCGCACGTTCATTTTCAGAGCTCCTAGACCTTCCTACTGGTATAAGAAGTTAGCCAAAAAGTAGCTTCGAAAAACGCTTAGGTTAAGTTTCAGAGTTGCTTCTAATGTACCAAAGCTGAACTTAGACATAATTTCACTCTCACAACATTATGGCTGGTTGGAGACAGTCCGAACCACAAGTACCGGGTCCATGGTTCTGGCCGTATACTGGGGGGACGGGGACGACTCCCATTAACCCCTGACTATACCGGGGATACGCTTATCACAATGCCTTTCTGGTCTGTGCTGAAGCAGGGCATTCTGGCAGCCAAGTGGCTTGACCTTTATTAGTGAGCCTGGTTACCCCCTCTCGGAACCACAGACTTAGAAATCGCCAGCTCATATACAGTGCATAAAATATATTTATATAATATATTTATATATATACCCTTATACACCATTTTAATAAAAAATATCACAAAATTCTTCTAAGTCCCTCGGGAAGAGTGAAAGACGCGCACGTTCATTTTCAGAGCTCCTAGACCTTCCTATAAGAAGTTAGCCAAAAAGTAGCTTCGAAAAACGCTTAGGTTAAGTTTCAGAGTTGCTTCTAATGTACCAAAGCTGGACTTAGACATAATTTCACTCTCACAACATTATGGCTGGTTGGAGAAAGTCCGAACCACAAGTACCGGGTCGATGGTTCTGGGCGTATACTGGGGGGACGGGGACGACTCCCATTAACCCCTGACTATACCGGGGATACGCTTATCACAATGCCTTTCTGGTCTGTGCTGAAGCAGGGCATTCTGGCAGCCAAGTGGCTTGACCTTTATTAGTGAGCCTGGTTACCCCCTCTCGGAACCACAGACTTAGAAATCGCCAGCTCATATACAGTGCATAAAATATATTTATATATATACCCTTATACACCATTTTAATAAAAAATATCACAAAATTCTTCTAAGTCCCTCGGGAAGAGTGAAAGACGCGCACGTTCATTTTCAGAGCTCCTAGACCTTCCTATAAGAAGTTAGCCAAAAAGTAGCTTCGAAAAACGCTTAGGTTAAGTTTCAGAGTTGCTTCTAATGTACCAAAGCTGGACTTAGACATAATTTCACTCTCACAACATTATGGCTGGTTGGAGACAGTCCGAACCACAAGTACCGGATCGATGGTTCTGGGCGTATACTGGGGGGACGGGGACGACTCCCATTAACCCCTGACTATACCGGGGATACGCTTATCACAATGCCTTTCTGGTCTGTGCTGAAGCAGGGCATTCTGGCAGCCAAGTGGCTTGACCTTTATTAGTGAGCCTGGTTACCCCCTCTCGGAACCACAGACTTAGAAATCGCCAGCTCATATACAGTGCATAAAATATATTTATATATATATACCCTTATACACCATTTTAATAAAAAATATCACTAAATTCTTCTAAGTCCCTCGGGAAGAGTGAAAGACGCGCACGTTCATTTTCAGAGCTTCTAGACCTTCCTATAAGAAGTTAGCCAAAAAGTAGCTTCGAAAAACGCTTAGGTTAAGTTTCAGAGTTGCTTCTAATGTACCAAAGCTGGACTTAGACATAATTTCACTCTCAATACATTATGACTGGTTGGAGACAGTCCGAACCACAAGTACCGGATCGATGGTTCTGGGCGTATACTGGGGGGACGGGGACGACTCCCATTAATCCCTGACTATACCGGGGATACGCTTATCACAATGCCTTTCTGGTCTGTGCTGAAGCAGGGCATTCTGGCAGCCAAGTGGCTTGACCTTTATTAGTGAGCCTGGTTACCCCCTCTCGGAACCACAGACTTAGAAATCGCCAGCTCATATACAGTGCATAAAATATATTTATATATATATACCCTTATACACCATTTAATAAAAAATATCACAAAATTCTTCTAAGTCCCTCGGGAAGAGTGAAAGACGCGCACGTTCATTTTCAGAGCTCCTAGACCTTCCTATAAGAAGTTAGCCAAAAAGTAGCTTCGAAAAACGCTTAGGTAAAGTTTCAGAGTTGCTTCTAATGTACCAAAGCTGGACTTAGACATAATTTCACTCTCACAACATTATGGCTGGTTGGAGACAGTCCGAACCACAAGTACCGGGTCGATGGTTCTGGGCGTATACTGGGGGGACGGGGACGACTCCCATTAACCCCTGACTATACTGGGGATACGCTTATCACAATGCTTTTCTGGTCTGTGCTGAAGCAGGGCATTCTGGCAGCCAAGTGGCTTGACCTTTATTAGTGAGCCTGGTTACCCCCTCTCGGAACCACAGACTTAGAAATCGCCAGCTCATACACAGTGCATAAAATATATTTATATATATACCCTTATACACCATTTTAATAAAACATATCACAAAATTCTTCTAAGTCCCTCGGGAAGAGTGAAAGACGCGCACGTTCATTTTCAGAGCTCCTAGACCTTCCTATAAGAAGTTAGCCAAAAAGTAGCTTCGAAAAACGCTTAGGTTAAGTTTCAGAGTTGCTTCTAATGTACCAAAGCTGGACTTAGACATAATTTCACTCTCACAACATTATGGCTGGTTGGAGACAGTCCGAACCACAAGTACCGGGTCCATGGTTCTGGGCGTATACTGGGGGGACGGGGACGACTCCCATTAACCCCTGACTATACCGGGGATACGCTTATCACAATGCCTTTCTGGTCTGTGCTGAAGCAGGGCATTCTGGCAGCCAAGTGGCTTGACCTTTATTAGTGAGCCTGGTTACCCCCTCTCGGAACCACAGACTTAGAAATCGCCAGCTCATATACAGTGCATAAAATATATTTATATATATATACCCTTATACACCATTTTAATAAAAAATATCACAAAATTCTTCTAAGTCCCTCGGGAAGAGTGAAAGACGCGCACGTTCATTTTCAGAGCTCCTAGACCTTCCTATAAGAAGTTAGCCAAAAAGTAGCTTCGAAAAACGCTTAGGTAAAGTTTCAGAGTTGCTTCTAATGTACCAAAGCTGGACTTAGACATAATTTCACTCTCACAACATTATGGCTGGTTGGAGACAGTCCGAACCACAAGTACCGGGTCGATGGTTCTGGGCGTATACTGGGGGGACGGGGACGACTCCCATTAACCCCTGACTATACTGGGGATACGCTTATCACAATGCTTTTCTGGTCTGTGCTGAAGCAGGGCATTCTGGCAGCCAAGTGGCTTGACCTTTATTAGTGAGCCTGGTTACCCCATCTCGGAACCACAGACTTAGAAATTGCCAGCTCATATACAGTGCATAAAATATATTTATATAATATATTTATATATATACCCTTATACACCTTTTTAATAAAAAATATCACAAAATTCTTCTAAGTCCCTCGGGAAGAGTGAAAGACGCGCACGTTCATTTTCAGCGCTCCTAGACCTTCCTATAAGAAGTTAGCCAAAAAGTAGCTTCGAAAAACGCTTAGGTTAAGTTTCAGAGTTGCTTCTAATGTACCAAAGCTGGACTTAGACATAATTTCACTCTCACAACCTTATGGCTGGTTGGAGACATTCTGAACCACAAGTACCGGGTCGATGGTTCTGAGCGTATACTGGGGGGACGGGGACGACTCCCATTAACCCCTGACTATACCGGGGATACGCTTATCACAATGCCTTTCTGGTCTGTGCTGAAGCAGGGCATTCTGGCAGCCAAGTGGCTTGACCTTTATTAGTGAGCCTGGTTACCCCCTCTCGGAACCACAGACTTAGAAATCGCCAGCTCATATACAGTACAGTGCATAAAATATATTTATATATTTACCCTTATACACCATTTTAATAAAAAATATCACAAAATTCTTCTAAGTCCCTCGGGAAGAGTGAAAGACGCGCACGTTCATTTTCAGAGCTCCTAGACCTTCCTATAAGAAGTTAGCCAAAAAGTAGCTTCGAAAAACGCTTAGGTTAAGTTTCAGAGTTGCTTCTAATGTACCAAAGCTGGACTTAGACATAATTTCACTCTCACAACATTATGGCTGGTTGGAGACAGTCCGAACCACAAGTACCGGGTCCATGGTTCTGGGCGTATACTGGGGGGACGGGGACGACTCCCATTAACCCCTGACTATACCGGGGATACGCTTATCACAATGCCTTTCTGGTCTGTGCTGAAGCAGGGCATTCTGGCAGCCAAGTGGCTTGACCTTTATTAGTGAGCCTGGTTACCCCCTCTCGGAACCACAGACTTAGAAATCGCCAGCTCATATACAGTGCATAAAATATATTTATATATATACCCTTATACACCATTTTAATAAAAAATATCACAAAATTCTTCTAAGTCCCTCGGGAAGAGTGAAAGACGCGCACGTTCATTTTCAGAGCTCCTAGACCTTCCTATAAGAAGTTAGCCAAAAAGTAGCTTCGAAAAACGCTTAGGTTAAGTTTCAGAGTTGCTTCTAATGTACCAAAGCTGGACTTAGACATAATTTCACTCTCACAACATTATAATGGTTGGAGACAGTCCGAACCACAAGTACCGGGTCCATGGTTCTGGGCGTATACTGGGGGGGACGGGGACGACTCCCATTAACCCCTGACTATACCGGGGATACGCTTATCACAATGCCTTTCTGGTCTGTGCTGAAGCAGGGCATTCTGGCAGCCAAGTGGCTTGACCTTTATTAGTGAGCCTGGTTACCCCCTCTCGGAAACACAGACTTAGAAATCGCCAGCTCATATACAGTGCATAAAATATATTTCTATATATACCCTTATACACCATTTTAATAAAAAATATCACAAAATTCTTCTAAGTCCCTCGGGAAGAGTGAAAGACGCGCACGTTCATTTTCAGAACTCCTAGACCTTCCTATAAGAAGTTAGCCAAAAAGTAGCTTCGAAAAACGCTTAGGTTAAGTTTCAGAGTTGCTTCTAATGTACCAAAGCTGGACTTAGACATAATTTCACTCTCACAACATTATGGCTGGTTGGAGACAGTCCGAACCACAAGTACCGGGTCCATGGTTCTGGGCGTATACTGGGGGGACGGGGACGACTCCCATTAACCCCTGACTATACTGGGGATACGCTTATCACAATGCCTTTCTGGTCTGTGCTGAAGCAGGGCATTCTGGCAGCCAAGTGGCTTGACCGTTATTAGTGAGCCTGGTTACCCCCTCTCGGAACCACAGACTTAGAAATCGCCAGCTCATATACAGTGCATAAAATATATTTATATATATACCCTTATACACCATTTTAATAAAAAATATCACAAAATTCTTCTAAGTCCCTCGGGAAAAGTGAAAGACGCGCACGTTCATTTTCAGAGCTCCTAGACCTTCCTATAAGAAGTTAGCCAAAAAGTAGCTTCGAAAAACGCTTAGGTTAAGTTTCAGAGTTGCTTCTAATGTACCAAAGCTGGACTTAGACATAATTTCACTCTCACAACATTATGGCTGGTTGGAGACAATCCGAACCACAAGTACCGGGTCCATGGTTCTGGGCGTATACTGGGGGGACGGGGACGACTCCCATTAACCCCTGACTATACCGGGGATACGCTTATCACAATGCCTTTCTGGTCTGTGCTGAAGCAGGGCATTCTGGCAGCCAAGTGGCTTGACCTTTATTAGTGAGCCTGGTTACCCCCTCTCGGAACCACAGACTTAGAAATCGCCAGCTCATATACAGTGCATAAAATATATTTATATAATATATTTATATATACCCTTATACACCATTTTAATAAAAAATATCACAAAATTCTTCTAAGTCCCTCGGGAAGAGTGAAAGACGCGCACGTTCATTTTCAGAACTCCTAGACCTTCCTATAAGAAGTTAGCCAAAAAGTAGCTTCGAAAAACGCTTAGGTTAAGTTTCAGAGTTGCTTCTAATGTACCAAAGCTGGACTTAGACATAATTTCACTCTCACAACATTATGGCTGGTTGGAGACAGTCCGAACCACAAGTACCGGGTCGATGGTTCTGGGCGTATACTGGGGGGACGGGGACGACTCCCATTAACCCCTGACTATACTGGGGATACGCTTATCACAATGCCTTTCTGGTCTGTGCTGAAGCAGGGCATTCTGGCAGCCAAGTGGCTTGACTTTTATTAGTGAGCCTGGTTACCCCCTCTCGGAACCACAGACTTAGAAATCGCCAGCTCATATACAGTGCATAAAATATATTTATATATATACCCTTATACACCATTTTAATAAAAAATATCACAAAATTCTTCTAAGTCCCTCGGGAAGAGTGAAAGACGCGCACGTTCATTTTCAGAGCTCCTAGACCTTCCTATAAGAAGTTAGCCAAAAAGTAGCTTCGAAAAACGCTTAGGTTAAGTTTCAGAGTTGCTTCTAATGTACCAAAGCTGGACTTAGACATAATTTCACTCTCACAACATTATGGCTGGTTAGAGACAATCCGAACCACAAGTACCGGGTCCATGGTTCTGGGCGTATACTGGGGGGACGGGGACGATTCCCATTAACCCCTGACTATACCGGGGATACGCTTATCACAATGCCTTTCTGGTCTGTGCTGAAGCAGGGCATTCTGGCAGCCAAGTGGCTTGACCTTTATTAGTGAGCCTGGTTATCCCCTCTCGGAACCACAGACTTAGAAATCGCCAGCTCATATACAGTGCATAAAATATATTTATATATATATACCCTTATACACCATTTTAATAAAAAATATCACAAAATTCTTCTAAGTCCCTCGGGAAGAGTGAAAGACGCGCACGTTCATTTTCAGAGCTCCTAGACCTTCCTATAAGAAGTTAGCCAAAAAGAAGCTTCGAAAAACGCTTAGGTTAAGTTTCAGAGTTGCTTCTAATGTACCAAAGTTGGACTTAGACATAATTTCACTCTCACAACATTATGGCTGGTTGGAGACAGTCCGAACCACAAGTACCGGGTCCATGGTTCTGGGCGTATACTGGGGGGACGGGGACGACTCCCATTAACCCCTGACTATACCGGGGATACGCTTATCACAATGCCTTTCTGGTCTGTGCTGAAGCAGGGCATTCTGGCAGCCAAGAGCTTGACCTTTATTAGTGCGCCTGGTTACCCCCTCTCGGAACCACAGACTTAGAAATCGCCAGCTCATATACAGTGCATAAAATATATTTATATATATACCCTTATACACCATTTTAATAAAAAATATCACAAAATTCTTCTAAGTCCCTCGGGAAGAGTGAAAGACTCGCACGTTCATTTTCAGAGCTCCTAGACCTTCCTATAAGAAGTTAGCCAAAAAGTAGCTTCGAAAAACGCTTAGGTTAAGTTTCAGAGTTGCTTCTAATGTACCAAAGCTGGACTTAGACATAATTTCACTCTCACAACATTATGGCTGGTTGGAGACAGTCCGAACCACAAGTACCGGGTCGATGGTTCTGGGCGTATACTGGGGGGACGGGGACGACTCCCATTAACCCCTGACTATACTGGGGATACGCTTATCACAATGCCTTTCTGGTCTGTGCTGAAGCAGGGCATTCTGGCAGCCAAGTGGCTTGACTTTTATTAGTGAGCCTGGTTACCCCCTCTCGGAACCACAGACTTAGAAATCGCCAGCTCATATACAGTGCATAAAATATATTTATATATATACCCTTATACACCATTTTAATAAAAAATATCACAAAATTCTTCTAAGTCCCTCGGGAAGAGTGAAAGACGCGCACGTTCATTTTCAGAGCTCCTAGACCTTCCTATAAGAAGTTAGCCAAAAAGTAGCTTCGAAAAACGCTTAGGTTAAGTTTCAGAGTTGCTTCTAATGTACCAAAGCTGGACTTAGACATAATTTCACTCTCACAACATTATGGCTGGTTGGAGACAATCCGAACCACAAGTACCGGGTCCATGGTTCTGGGCGTATACTGGGGGGACGGGGACGATTCCCATTAACCCCTGACTATACCGGGGATACGCTTATCACAATGCCTTTCTGGTCTGTGCTGAAGCAGGGCATTCTGGCAGCCAAGTGGCTTGACCTTTATTAGTGAGCCTGGTTACCCCCTCTCGGAACCACAGACTTAGAAATCGATAGCTCATATACAGTGCATAAAATATATTTATATAATATATTTATATATATATACCCTTATACACCATTTTAATAAAAAATATCACAAAATTCTTCTAAGTCCCTCGGGAAGAGTGAAAGACGCGCACGTTCATTTTCAGAGCTCCTAGACCTTCCTATAAGAAGTTAGCCAAAAAGTAGCTTCGAAAAACGCTTAGGTTAAGTTTCAGAGTTGCTTCTAATGTACCAAAGCTGGACTTAGACATAATTTCACTCTCACAACATTATGGCTGGTTGGAGACAGTCCGGACCACAAGTACCGGGTCCATGGTTCTGGGCGTATACTGGGGGGGACGGGGACGACTCCCATTAACCCCTGACTATACCGTGGATACGCTTATCACAATGCCTTTCTGGTCTGTGCTGAAGCAGGGCATTCTGGCAGCCAAGTGGCTTGACCTTTATTAGTGAGCCTGGTTACCCCCTCTCGGAACCACAGACTTAGAAATCGCCAGCTCATATACAGTGCATAAAATATATTTATATAATATATTTATATATATACCCTTATACACCATTTTAATAAAAAATATCACAAAATTCTTCTAAGTCCCTCGGGAAGAGTGAAAGACGCGCACGTTCATTTTCAGAGCTCCTAGACCTTCCTATAAGAAGTTAGCCAAAAAGAAGCTTCGAAAAACGCTTAGGTTAAGTTTCAGAGTTGCTTCTAATGTACCAAAGTTGGACTTAGACATAATTTCACTCTCACAACATTATGGCTGGTTGGAGACAGTCCGAACCACAAGTACCGGGTCCATGGTTCTGGGCGTATACTGGGGGGACGGGGACGACTCCCATTAACCCCTGACTATACCGGGGATACGCTTATCACAATGCCTTTCTGGTCTGTGCTGAAGCAGGGCATTCTGGCAGCCAAGAGCTTGACCTTTATTAGTGCGCCTGGTTACCCCCTCTCGGAACCACAGACTTAGAAATCGCCAGCTCATATACAGTGCATAAAATATATTTATATATATACCCTTATACACCATTTTAATTAAAAATATCACAAAATTCTTCTAAGTCCCTCGGGAAGAGTGAAAGACGCGCACGTTCATGTTCAGCGCTCCTAGACCTTCCTATAAGAAGTTAGCCAAAAAGTAGCTTCGAAAAACGCTTAGGTTAAGTTTCAGAGTTGCTTCTAATGTACCAAAGCTGGACTTACTGTAGACATAATTTCACTCTCACAACATTATGGCTGGTTGGAGACAGTCCGAACCACAAGTACCGGGTCGATGGTTCTGGGCGTATACTGGGGGGACGGGGACGACTCCCATTAACCCCTGACTATACCGGGGATACGCTTATCACAATGCCTTTCTGGTCTGTGCTGAAGCAGGGCATTCTGGCAGCCAAGTGGCTTGACCTTTATTAGTGAGCCTGGTTATCCCCTCTCGGAACCACAGACTTAGAAATCGCCAGCTCATATACAGTGCATAAAATATATTTATATATATATACCCTTATACACCATTTTAATAAAAAATATCACAAAATTCTTCTAAGTCCCTCGGGAAGAGTGAAAGACGCGCACGTTCATTTTCAGAGCTCCTAGACCTTCCTATAAGAAGTTAGCCAAAAAGTAGCTTCGAAAAACGCTTAGGTTAAGTTTCAGAGTTGCTTCTAATGTACCAAAGCTGGACTTAGACATAATTTCACTCTCACAACATTATGGCTGGTTGGAGACAGTCCGGACCACAAGTACCGGGTCCATGGTTCTGGGCGTATACTGGGGGGGACGGGGACGACTCCCATTAACCCCTGACTATACCGTGGATACGCTTATCACAATGCCTTTCTGGTCTGTGCTGAAGCAGGGCATTCTGGCAGCCAAGTGGCTTGACCTTTATTAGTGAGCCTGGTTACCCCCTCTCGGAACCACAGACTTAGAAATCGCCAGCTCATATACAGTGCATAAAATATATTTATATAATATATTTATATATATACCCTTATACACCATTTTAATAAAAAATATCACAAAATTCTTCTAAGTCCCTCGGGAAGAGTGAAAGACGCGCACGTTCATTTTCAGAGCTCCTAGACCTTCCTATAAGAAGTTAGCCAAAAAGAAGCTTCGAAAAACGCTTAGGTTAAGTTTCAGAGTTGCTTCTAATGTACCAAAGCTGGACTTAGACATAATTTCACTCTCACAACATTATGGCTGGTTGGAGACTGTCCGAACCACAAGTACCGGATCGATGGTTCTGGGCGTATACTGGGGGGACGGGGACGACTCCCATTAACCCCTGACTATACCGGGGATACGCTTATCACAATGCCTTTCTGGTCTGTGCTGAAGCAGGGCATTCTGGCAGCCAAGTGGCTTGACCTTTATTAGTGAGCCTGGTTACCCCCTCTCGGAACCACAGACTTAGAAATCGCCAGCTCATATACAGTGCATAAAATATATTTATATATATATACCCTTATACACCATTTTAATAAAAAATATCACAAAATTCTTCTAAGTCCTTCGGGAAGAGTGAAAGACGCGCACGTTCATTTTCAGAGCTCCTAGACCTTCCTACTGGTATAAGAAGTTAGCCAAAAAGTAGCTTCGAAAAACGCTTAGGTTAAGTTTCAGAGTTGCTTCTAATGTACCAAAGCTGAACTTAGACATAATTTCACTCTCACAACATTATGGCTGGTTGGAGACAGTCCGAACCACAAGTACCGGGTCCATGGTTCTGGCCGTATACTGGGGGGACGGGGACGACTCCCATTAACCCCTGACTATACCGGGGATACGCTTATCACAATGCCTTTCTGGTCTGTGCTGAAGCAGGGCATTCTGGCAGCCAAGTGGCTTGACCTTTATTAGTGAGCCTGGTTACCCCCTCTCGGAACCACAGACTTAGAAATCGCCAGCTCATATACAGTGCATAAAATATATTTATATAATATATTTATATATATACCCTTATACACCATTTTAATAAAAAATATCACAAAATTCTTCTAAGTCCCTCGGGAAGAGTGAAAGACGCGCACGTTCATTTTCAGAGCTCCTAGACCTTCCTATAAGAAGTTAGCCAAAAAGTAGCTTCGAAAAACGCTTAGATTAAGTTTCAGAGTTGCTTCTAATGTACCAAAGCTGGACTTAGACATAATTTCACTCTCACAACATTATGGCTGGTTGGAGACAGTCCGAACCACAAGTACCGGATCGATGGTTCTGGGCGTATACTGGGGGGACGGGGACGACTCCCATTAACCCCTGACTATACCGGGGATACGCTTATCACAATGCCTTTCTGGTCTGTGCTGAAGCAGGGCATTCTGGCAGCCAAGTGGCTTGACCTTTATTAGTGAGCCTGGTTACCCCCTCTCGGAACCACAGACTTAGAAATCGCCAGCTCATATACAGTGCATAAAATATATTTATATATATATACCCTTATACACCATTTTAATAAAAAATATCACAAAATTCTTCTAAGTCCCTCGGGAAGAGTGAAAGACGCGCACGTTCATTTTCAGAGCTCCTAGACCTTCCTACTGGTATAAGAAGTTAGCCAAAAAGTAGCTTCGAAAAACGCTTAGGTTAAGTTTCAGAGTTGCTTCTAATGTACCAAAGCTGAACTTAGACATAATTTCACTCTCACAACATTATGGCTGGTTGGAGACAGTCCGAACCACAAGTACCGGGTCCATGGTTCTGGCCGTATACTGGGGGGACGGGGACGACTCCCATTAACCCCTGACTATACCGGGGATACGCTTATCACAATGCCTTTCTGGTCTGTGCTGAAGCAGGGCATTCTGGCAGCCAAGTGGCTTGACCTTTATTAGTGAGCCTGGTTACCCCCTCTCGGAACCACAGACTTAGAAATCGCCAGCTCATATACAGTGCATAAAATATATTTATATAATATATTTATATATATACCCTTATACACCATTTTAATAAAAAATATCACAAAATTCTTCTAAGTCCCTCGGGAAGAGTGAAAGACGCGCACGTTCATTTTCAGAGCTCCTAGACCTTCCTATAAGAAGTTAGCCAAAAAGTAGCTTCGAAAAACGCTTAGGTTAAGTTTCAGAGTTGCTTCTAATGTACCAAAGCTGGACTTAGACATAATTTCACTCTCACAACATTATGGCTGGTTGGAGAAAGTCCGAACCACAAGTACCGGGTCGATGGTTCTGGGCGTATACTGGGGGGACGGGGACGACTCCCATTAACCCCTGACTATACCGGGGATACGCTTATCACAATGCCTTTCTGGTCTGTGCTGAAGCAGGGCATTCTGGCAGCCAAGTGGCTTGACCTTTATTAGTGAGCCTGGTTACCCCCTCTCGGAACCACAGACTTAGAAATCGCCAGCTCATATACAGTGCATAAAATATATTTATATAATATATTTATATATATACCCTTATACACCATTTTAATAAAAAATATCACAAAATTCTTCTAAGTCCCTCGGGAAGAGTGAAAGACGCGCACGTTCATTTTCAGAGCTCCTAGACCTTCCTATAAGAAGTTAGCCAAAAAGTAGCTTCGAAAAACGCTTAGGTTAAGTTTCAGAGTTGCTTCTAATGTACCAAAGCTGGACTTAGACATAATTTCACTCTCACAACATTATGGCTGGTTGGAGAAAGTCCGAACCACAAGTACCGGGTCGATGGTTCTGGGCGTATACTGGGGGGACGGGGACGACTCCCATTAACCCCTGACTATACCGGGGATACGCTTATCACAATGCCTTTCTGGTCTGTGCTGAAGCAGGGCATTCTGGCAGCCAAGTGGCTTGACCTTTATTAGTGAGCCTGGTTACCCCCTCTCGGAACCACAGACTTAGAAATCGCCAGCTCATATACAGTGCATAAAATATATTTATATATATACCCTTATACACCATTTTAATAAAAAATATCACAAAATTCTTCTAAGTCCCTCGGGAAGAGTGAAAGACGCGCACGTTCATTTTCAGAGCTCCTAGACCTTCCTATAAGAAGTTAGCCAAAAAGTAGCTTCGAAAAACGCTTAGGTTAAGTTTCAGAGTTGCTTCTAATGTACCAAAGCTGGACTTAGACATAATTTCACTCTCACAACATTATGGCTGGTTGGAGACAGTCCGAACCACAAGTACCGGATCGATGGTTCTGGGCGTATACTGGGGGGACGGGGACGACTCCCATTAACCCCTGACTATACCGGGGATACGCTTATCACAATGCCTTTCTGGTCTGTGCTGAAGCAGGGCATTCTGGCAGCCAAGTGGCTTGACCTTTATTAGTGAGCCTGGTTACCCCCTCTCGGAACCACAGACTTAGAAATCGCCAGCTCATATACAGTGCATAAAATATATTTATATATATATACCCTTATACACCATTTTAATAAAAAATATCACTAAATTCTTCTAAGTCCCTCGGGAAGAGTGAAAGACGCGCACGTTCATTTTCAGAGCTCCTAGACCTTCCTATAAGAAGTTAGCCAAAAAGTAGCTTCGAAAAACGCTTAGGTTAAGTTTCAGAGTTGCTTCTAATGTACCAAAGCTGGACTTAGACATAATTTCACTCTCAATACATTATGACTGGTTGGAGACAGTCCGAACCACAAGTACCGGATCGATGGTTCTGGGCGTATACTGGGGGGACGGGGACGACTCCCATTAATCCCTGACTATACCGGGGATACGCTTATCACAATGCCTTTCTGGTCTGTGCTGAAGCAGGGCATTCTGGCAGCCAAGTGGCTTGACCTTTATTAGTGAGCCTGGTTACCCCCTCTCGGAACCACAGACTTAGAAATCGCCAGCTCATATACAGTGCATAAAATATATTTATATATATATACCCTTATACACCATTTAATAAAAAATATCACAAAATTCTTCTAAGTCCCTCGGGAAGAGTGAAAGACGCGCACGTTCATTTTCAGAGCTCCTAGACCTTCCTATAAGAAGTTAGCCAAAAAGTAGCTTCGAAAAACGCTTAGGTAAAGTTTCAGAGTTGCTTCTAATGTACCAAAGCTGGACTTAGACATAATTTCACTCTCACAACATTATGGCTGGTTGGAGACAGTCCGAACCACAAGTACCGGGTCGATGGTTCTGGGCGTATACTGGGGGGACGGGGACGACTCCCATTAACCCCTGACTATACTGGGGATACGCTTATCACAATGCTTTTCTGGTCTGTGCTGAAGCAGGGCATTCTGGCAGCCAAGTGGCTTGACCTTTATTAGTGAGCCTGGTTACCCCCTCTCGGAACCACAGACTTAGAAATCGCCAGCTCATACACAGTGCATAAAATATATTTATATATATACCCTTATACACCATTTTAATAAAACATATCACAAAATTCTTCTAAGTCCCTCGGGAAGAGTGAAAGACGCGCACGTTCATTTTCAGAGCTCCTAGACCTTCCTATAAGAAGTTAGCCAAAAAGTAGCTTCGAAAAACGCTTAGGTTAAGTTTCAGAGTTGCTTCTAATGTACCAAAGCTGGACTTAGACATAATTTCACTCTCACAACATTATGGCTGGTTGGAGACAGTCCGAACCACAAGTACCGGGTCCATGGTTCTGGGCGTATACTGGGGGGACGGGGACGACTCCCATTAACCCCTGACTATACCGGGGATACGCTTATCACAATGCCTTTCTGGTCTGTGCTGAAGCAGGGCATTCTGGCAGCCAAGTGGCTTGACCTTTATTAGTGAGCCTGGTTACCCCCTCTCGGAACCACAGACTTAGAAATCGCCAGCTCATATACAGTGCATAAAATATATTTATATATATATACCCTTATACACCATTTTAATAAAAAATATCACAAAATTCTTCTAAGTCCCTCGGGAAGAGTGAAAGACGCGCACGTTCATTTTCAGAGCTCCTAGACCTTCCTATAAGAAGTTAGCCAAAAAGTAGCTTCGAAAAACGCTTAGGTAAAGTTTCAGAGTTGCTTCTAATGTACCAAAGCTGGACTTAGACATAATTTCACTCTCACAACATTATGGCTGGTTGGAGACAGTCCGAACCACAAGTACCGGGTCGATGGTTCTGGGCGTATACTGGGGGGACGGGGACGACTCCCATTAACCCCTGACTATACTGGGGATACGCTTATCACAATGCTTTTCTGGTCTGTGCTGAAGCAGGGCATTCTGGCAGCCAAGTGGCTTGACCTTTATTAGTGAGCCTGGTTACCCCCTCTCGGAACCACAGACTTAGAAATCGCCAGCTCATATACAGTGCATAAAATATATTTATATAATATATTTATATATATACCCTTATACACCATTTTAATAAAAAATATCACAACATTCTTCTAAGTCCCTCGGGAAGAGTGAAAGACGCGCACGTTCATTTTCAGCGCTCCTAGACCTTCCTATAAGAAGTTAGCCAAAAAGTAGCTTCGAAAAACGCTTAGGTTAAGTTTCAGAGTTGCTTCTAATGTACCAAAGCTGGACTTAGACATAATTTCACTCTCACAACCTTATGGCTGGTTGGAGACATTCTGAACCACAAGTACCGGGTCGATGGTTCTGAGCGTATACTGGGGGGACGGGGACGACTCCCATTAACCCCTGACTATACCGGGGATACGCTTATCACAATGCCTTTCTGGTCTGTGCTGAAGCAGGGCATTCTGGCAGCCAAGTGGCTTGACCTTTATTAGTGAGCCTGGTTACCCCCTCTCGGAACCACAGACTTAGAAATCGCCAGCTCATATACAGTACAGTGCATAAAATATATTTATATATTTACCCTTATACACCATTTTAATAAAAAATATCACAAAATTCTTCTAAGTCCCTCGGGAAGAGTGAAAGACGCGCACGTTCATTTTCAGAGCTCCTAGACCTTCCTATAAGAAGTTAGCCAAAAAGTAGCTTCGAAAAACGCTTAGGTTAAGTTTCAGAGTTGCTTCTAATGTACCAAAGCTGGACTTAGACATAATTTCACTCTCACAACATTATGGCTGGTTGGAGACAGTCCGAACCACAAGTACCGGGTCCATGGTTCTGGGCGTATACTGGGGGGACGGGGACGACTCCCATTAACCCCTGACTATACCGGGGATACGCTTATCACAATGCCTTTCTGGTCTGTGCTGAAGCAGGGCATTCTGGCAGCCAAGTGGCTTGACCTTTATTAGTGAGCCTGGTTACCCCCTCTCGGAACCACAGACTTAGAAATCGCCAGCTCATATACAGTGCATAAAATATATTTATATATATACCCTTATACACCATTTTAATAAAAAATATCACAAAATTCTTCTAAGTCCCTCGGGAAGAGTGAAAGACGCGCACGTTCATTTTCAGAGCTCCTAGACCTTCCTATAAGAAGTTAGCCAAAAAAGTAGCTTCGAAAAACGCTTAGGTTAAGTTTCAGAGTTGCTTCTAATGTACCAAAGCTGGACTTAGACATAATTTCACTCTCACAACATTATAATGGTTGGAGACAGTCCGAACCACAAGTACCGGGTCCATGGTTCTGGGCGTATACTGGGGGGGACGGGGACGACTCCCATTAACCCCTGACTATACCGGGGATACGCTTATCACAATGCCTTTCTGGTCTGTGCTGAAGCAGGGCATTCTGGCAGCCAAGTGGCTTGACCTTTATTAGTGAGCCTGGTTACCCCCTCTCGGAAACACAGACTTAGAAATCGCCAGCTCATATACAGTGCATAAAATATATTTCTATATATACCCTTATACACCATTTTAATAAAAAATATCACAAAATTCTTCTAAGTCCCTCGGGAAGAGTGAAAGACGCGCACGTTCATTTTCAGAACTCCTAGACCTTCCTATAAGAAGTTAGCCAAAAAGTAGCTTCGAAAAACGCTTAGGTTAAGTTTCAGAGTTGCTTCTAATGTACCAAAGCTGGACTTAGACATAATTTCACTCTCACAACATTATGGCTGGTTGGAGACAGTCCGAACCACAAGTACCGGGTCCATGGTTCTGGGCGTATACTGGGGGGGACGGGGACGACTCCCATTAACCCCTGACTATACCGGGGATACGCTTATCACAATGCCTTTCTGGTCTGTGCTGAAGCAGGGCATTCTGGCAGCCAAGTGGCTTGACCTTTATTAGTGAGCCTGGTTACCCCCTCTCGGAAACACAGACTTAGAAATCGCCAGCTCATATACAGTGCATAAAATATATTTCTATATATACCCTTATACACCATTTTAATAAAAAATATCACAAAATTCTTCTAAGTCCCTCGGGAAAAGTGAAAGACGCGCACGTTCATTTTCAGAGCTCCTAGACCTTCCTATAAGAAGTTAGCCAAAAAGTAGCTTCGAAAAACGCTTACAGTAGGTTAAGTTTCAGAGTTGCTTCTAATGTACCAAAGCTGGACTTAGACATAATTTCACTCTCACAACATTATGGCTGGTTGGAGACAATCCGAACCACAAGTACCGGGTCCATGGTTCTGGGCGTATACTGGGGGGACGGGGACGACTCCCATTAACCCCTGACTATACCGGGGATACGCTTATCACAATGCCTTTCTGGTCTGTGCTGAAGCAGGGCATTCTGGCAGCCAAGTGGCTTGACCTTTATTAGTGAGCCTGGTTACCCCCTCTCGGAACCACAGACTTAGAAATCGCCAGCTCATATACAGTGCATAAAATATATTTATATAATATATTTATATATACCCTTATACACCATTTTAATAAAAAATATCACAAAATTCTTCTAAGTCCCTCGGGAAGAGTGAAAGACGCGCACGTTCATTTTCAGAACTCCTAGACCTTCCTATAAGAAGTTAGCCAAAAAGTAGCTTCGAAAAACGCTTAGGTTAAGTTTCAGAGTTGCTTCTAATGTACCAAAGCTGGACTTAGACATAATTTCACTCTCACAACATTATGGCTGGTTGGAGACAGTCCGAACCACAAGTACCGGGTCGATGGTTCTGGGCGTATACTGGGGGGACGGGGACGACTCCCATTAACCCCTGACTATACTGGGGATACGCTTATCACAATGCCTTTCTGGTCTGTGCTGAAGCAGGGCATTCTGGCAGCCAAGTGGCTTGACTTTTATTAGTGAGCCTGGTTACCCCCTCTCGGAACCACAGACTTAGAAATCGCCAGCTCATATACAGTGCATAAAATATATTTATATATATACCCTTATACACCATTTTAATAAAAAATATCACAAAATTCTTCTAAGTCCCTCGGGAAGAGTGAAAGACGCGCACGTTCATTTTCAGAGCTCCTAGACCTTCCTATAAGAAGTTAGCCAAAAAGTAGCTTCGAAAAACGCTTAGGTTAAGTTTCAGAGTTGCTTCTAATGTACCAAAGCTGGACTTAGACATAATTTCACTCTCACAACATTATGGCTGGTTAGAGACAATCCGAACCACAAGTACCGGGTCCATGGTTCTGGGCGTATACTGGGGGGACGGGGACGATTCCCATTAACCCCTGACTATACCGGGGATACGCTTATCACAATGCCTTTCTGGTCTGTGCTGAAGCAGGGCATTCTGGCAGCCAAGTGGCTTGACCTTTATTAGTGAGCCTGGTTATCCCCTCTCGGAACCACAGACTTAGAAATCGCCAGCTCATATACAGTGCATAAAATATATTTATATATATATACCCTTATACACCATTTTAATAAAAAATATCACAAAATTCTTCTAAGTCCCTCGGGAAGAGTGAAAGACGCGCACGTTCATTTTCAGAGCTCCTAGACCTTCCTATAAGAAGTTAGCCAAAAAGTAGCTTCGAAAAACGCTTAGGTTAAGTTTCAGAGTTGCTTCTAATGTACCAAAGCTGGACTTAGACATAATTTCACTCTCACAACATTATGGCTGGTTGGAGACAGTCCGGACCACAAGTACCGGGTCCATGGTTCTGGGCGTATACTGGGGGGGACGGGGACGACTCCCATTAACCCCTGACTATACCGTGGATACGCTTATCACAATGCCTTTCTGGTCTGTGCTGAAGCAGGGCATTCTGGCAGCCAAGTGGCTTGACCTTTATTAGTGAGCCTGGTTACCCCCTCTCGGAACCACAGACTTAGAAATCGCCAGCTCATATACAGTGCATAAAATATATTTATATAATATATTTATATATATACCCTTATACACCATTTTAATAAAAAATATCACAAAATTCTTCTAAGTCCCTCGGGAAGAGTGAAAGACGCGCACGTTCATTTTCAGAGCTCCTAGACCTTCCTATAAGAAGTTAGCCAAAAAGTAGCTTCGAAAAACGCTTAGGTTAAGTTTCAGAGTTGCTTCTAATGTACCAAAGCTGGACTTAGACATAATTTCACTCTCACAACATTATGGCTGGTTGGAGACTGTCCGAACCACAAGTACCGGATCGATGGTTCTGGGCGTATACTGGGGGGACGGGGACGACTCCCATTAACCCCTGACTATACCGGGGATACGCTTATCACAATGCCTTTCTGGTCTGTGCTGAAGCAGGGCATTCTGGCAGCCAAGTGGCTTGACCTTTATTAGTGAGCCTGGTTACCCCCTCTCGGAACCACAGACTTAGAAATCGCCAGCTCATATACAGTGCATAAAATATATTTATATATATATACCCTTATACACCATTTTAATAAAAAATATCACAAAATTCTTCTAAGTCCCTCGGGAAGAGTGAAAGACGCGCACGTTCATTTTCAGAGCTCCTAGACCTTCCTACTGGTATAAGAAGTTAGCCAAAAAGTAGCTTCGAAAAACGCTTAGGTTAAGTTTCAGAGTTGCTTCTAATGTACCAAAGCTGGACTTAGACATAATTTCACTCTCACAACATTATGGCTGGTTGGAGACAATCCGAACCACAAGTACCGGGTCCATGGTTCTGGGCGTATACTGGGGGGACGGGGACGACTCCCATTAACCCCTGACTATACCGGGGATACGCTTATCACAATGCCTTTCTGGTCTGTGCTGAAGCAGGGCATTCTGGCAGCCAAGTGGCTTGACCTTTATTAGTGAGCCTGGTTACCCCCTCTCGGAACCACAGACTTAGAAATCGCCAGCTCATATACAGTGCATAAAATATATTTATATAATATATTTATATATATACCCTTATACACCATTTTAATAAAAAATATCACAAAATTCTTCTAAGTCCCTCGGGAAGAGTGAAAGACGCGCACGTTCATTTTCAGAGCTCCTAGACCTTCCTATAAGAAGTTAGCCAAAAAGTAGCTTCGAAAAACGCTTAGGTTAAGTTTCAGAGTTGCTTCTAATGTACCAAAGCTGGACTTAGACATAATTTCACTCTCACAACATTATGGCTGGTTGGAGACTGTCCGAACCACAAGTACCGGATCGATGGTTCTGGGCGTATACTGGGGGGACGGGGACGACTCCCATTAACCCCTGACTATACCGGGGATACGCTTATCACAATGCCTTTCTGGTCTGTGCTGAAGCAGGGCATTCTGGCAGCCAAGTGGCTTGACCTTTATTAGTGAGCCTGGTTACCCCCTCTCGGAACCACAGACTTAGAAATCGCCAGCTCATATACAGTGCATAAAATATATTTATATATATATACCCTTATACACCATTTTAATAAAAAATATCACAAAATTCTTCTAAGTCCCTCGGGAAGAGTGAAAGACGCGCACGTTCATTTTCAGAGCTCCTAGACCTTCCTACTGGTATAAGAAGTTAGCCAAAAAGTAGCTTCGAAAAACGCTTAGGTTAAGTTTCAGAGTTGCTTCTAATGTACCAAAGCTGGACTTAGACATAATTTCACTCTCACAACATTATGGCTGGTTGGAGACAATCCGAACCACAAGTACCGGGTCCATGGTTCTGGGCGTATACTGGGGGGACGGGGACGACTCCCATTAACCCCTGACTATACCGGGGATACGCTTATCACAATGCCTTTCTGGTCTGTGCTGAAGCAGGGCATTCTGGCAGCCAAGTGGCTTGACCTTTATTAGTGAGCCTGGTTACCCCCTCTCGGAACCACAGACTTAGAAATCGCCAGCTCATATACAGTGCATAAAATATATTTATATAATATATTTATATATACCCTTATACACCATTTTAATAAAAAATATCACAAAATTCTTCTAAGTCCCTCGGGAAGAGTGAAAGACGCGCACGTTCATTTTCAGAACTCCTAGACCTTCCTATAAGAAGTTAGCCAAAAAGTAGCTTCGAAAAACGCTTAGGTTAAGTTTCAGAGTTGCTTCTAATGTACCAAAGCTGGACTTAGACATAATTTCACTCTCACAACATTATGGCTGGTTGGAGACAGTCCGAACCACAAGTACCGGGTCGATGGTTCTGGGCGTATACTGGGGGGACGGGGACGACTCCCATTAACCCCTGACTATACTGGGGATACGCTTATCACAATGCCTTTCTGGTCTGTGCTGAAGCAGGGCATTCTGGCAGCCAAGTGGCTTGACTTTTATTAGTGAGCCTGGTTACCCCCTCTCGGAACCACAGACTTAGAAATCGCCAGCTCATATACAGTGCATAAAATATATTTATATATATACCCTTATACACCATTTTAATAAAAAATATCACAAAATTCTTCTAAGTCCCTCGGGAAGAGTGAAAGACGCGCACGTTCATTTTCAGAGCTCCTAGACCTTCCTATAAGAAGTTAGCCAAAAAGTAGCTTCGAAAAACGCTTAGGTTAAGTTTCAGAGTTGCTTCTAATGTACCAAAGCTGGACTTAGACATAATTTCACTCTCACAACATTATGGCTGGTTAGAGACAATCCGAACCACAAGTACCGGGTCCATGGTTCTGGGCGTATACTGGGGGGACGGGGACGATTCCCATTAACCCCTGACTATACCGGGGATACGCTTATCACAATGCCTTTCTGGTCTGTGCTGAAGCAGGGCATTCTGGCAGCCAAGTGGCTTGACCTTTATTAGTGAGCCTGGTTATCCCCTCTCGGAACCACAGACTTAGAAATCGCCAGCTCATATACAGTGCATAAAATATATTTATATATATATATACCCTTATACACCATTTTAATAAAAAATATCACAAAATTCTTCTAAGTCCCTCGGGAAGAGTGAAAGACGCGCACGTTCATTTTCAGAGCTCCTAGACCTTCCTATAAGAAGTTAGCCAAAAAGTAGCTTCGAAAAACGCTTAGGTTAAGTTTCAGAGTTGCTTCTAATGTACCAAAGCTGGACTTAGACATAATTTCACTCTCACAACATTATGGCTGGTTGGAGACAGTCCGGACCACAAGTACCGGGTCCATGGTTCTGGGCGTATACTGGGGGGGACGGGGACGACTCCCATTAACCCCTGACTATACCGTGGATACGCTTATCACAATGCCTTTCTGGTCTGTGCTGAAGCAGGGCATTCTGGCAGCCAAGTGGCTTGACCTTTATTAGTGAGCCTGGTTACCCCCTCTCGGAACCACAGACTTAGAAATCGCCAGCTCATATACAGTGCATAAAATATATTTATATAATATATTTATATATATACCCTTATACACCATTTTAATAAAAAATATCACAAAATTCTTCTAAGTCCCTCGGGAAGAGTGAAAGACGCGCACGTTCATTTTCAGAGCTCCTAGACCTTCCTATAAGAAGTTAGCCAAAAAGTAGCTTCGAAAAACGCTTAGGTTAAGTTTCAGAGTTGCTTCTAATGTACCAAAGCTGGACTTAGACATAATTTCACTCTCACAACATTATGGCTGGTTGGAGACTGTCCGAACCACAAGTACCGGATCGATGGTTCTGGGCGTATACTGGGGGGACGGGGACGACTCCCATTAACCCCTGACTATACCGGGGATACGCTTATCACAATGCCTTTCTGGTCTGTGCTGAAGCAGGGCATTCTGGCAGCCAAGTGGCTTGACCTTTATTAGTGAGCCTGGTTACACCCTCTCGGAACCACAGACTTAGAAATCGCCAGCTCATATACAGTGCATAAAATATATTTATATATATATACCCTTATACACCATTTTAATAAAAAATATCACAAAATTCTTCTAAGTCCCTCGGGAAGAGTGAAAGACGCGCACGTTCATTTTCAGAGCTCCTAGACCTTCCTACTGGTATAAGAAGTTAGCCAAAAAGTAGCTTCGAAAAACGCTTAGGTTAAGTTTCAGAGTTGCTTCTAATGTACCAAAGCTGAACTTAGACATAATTTCACTCTCACAACATTATGGCTGGTTGGAGACAGTCCGAACCACAAGTACCGGGTCCATGGTTCTGGCCGTATACTGGGGGGACGGGGACGACTCCCATTAACCCCTGACTATACCGGGGATACGCTTATCACAATGCCTTTCTGGTCTGTGCTGAAGCAGGGCATTCTGGCAGCCAAGTGGCTTGACCTTTATTAGTGAGCCTGGTTACCCCCTCTCGGAACCACAGACTTAGAAATCGCCAGCTCATATACAGTGCATAAAATATATTTATATAATATATTTATATATATACCCTTATACACCATTTTAATAAAAAATATCACAAAATTCTTCTAAGTCCCTCGGGAAGAGTGAAAGACGCGCACGTTCATTTTCAGAGCTCCTAGACCTTCCTATAAGAAGTTAGCCAAAAAGTAGCTTCGAAAAACGCTTAGATTAAGTTTCAGAGTTGCTTCTAATGTACCAAAGCTGGACTTAGACATAATTTCACTCTCACAACATTATGGCTGGTTGGAGACAGTCCGAACCACAAGTACCGGATCGATGGTTCTGGGCGTATACTGGGGGGACGGGGACGACTCCCATTAACCCCTGACTATACCGGGGATACGCTTATCACAATGCCTTTCTGGTCTGTGCTGAAGCAGGGCATTCTGGCAGCCAAGTGGCTTGACCTTTATTAGTGAGCCTGGTTACCCCCTCTCGGAACCACAGACTTAGAAATCGCCAGCTCATATACAGTGCATAAAATATATTTATATATATATACCCTTATACACCATTTTAATAAAAAATATCACAAAATTCTTCTAAGTCCCTCGGGAAGAGTGAAAGACGCGCACGTTCATTTTCAGAGCTCCTAGACCTTCCTACTGGTATAAGAAGTTAGCCAAAAAGTAGCTTCGAAAAACGCTTAGGTTAAGTTTCAGAGTTGCTTCTAATGTACCAAAGCTGAACTTAGACATAATTTCACTCTCACAACATTATGGCTGGTTGGAGACAGTCCGAACCACAAGTACCGGGTCCATGGTTCTGGCCGTATACTGGGGGGACGGGGACGACTCCCATTAACCCCTGACTATACCGGGGATACGCTTATCACAATGCCTTTCTGGTCTGTGCTGAAGCAGGGCATTCTGGCAGCCAAGTGGCTTGACCTTTATTAGTGAGCCTGGTTACCCCCTCTCGGAACCACAGACTTAGAAATCGCCAGCTCATATACAGTGCATAAAATATATTTATATAATATATTTATATATATACCCTTATACACCATTTTAATAAAAAATATCACAAAATTCTTCTAAGTCCCTCGGGAAGAGTGAAAGACGCGCACGTTCATTTTCAGAGCTCCTAGACCTTCCTATAAGAAGTTAGCCAAAAAGTAGCTTCGAAAAACGCTTAGGTTAAGTTTCAGAGTTGCTTCTAATGTACCAAAGCTGGACTTAGACATAATTTCACTCTCACAACATTATGGCTGGTTGGAGAAAGTCCGAACCACAAGTACCGGGTCGATGGTTCTGGGCGTATACTGGGGGGACGGGGACGACTCCCATTAACCCCTGACTATACCGGGGATACGCTTATCACAATGCCTTTCTGGTCTGTGCTGAAGCAGGGCATTCTGGCAGCCAAGTGGCTTGACCTTTATTAGTGAGCCTGGTTACCCCCTCTCGGAACCACAGACTTAGAAATCGCCAGCTCATATACAGTGCATAAAATATATTTATATAATATATTTATATATATACCCTTATACACCATTTTAATAAAAAATATCACAAAATTCTTCTAAGTCCCTCGGGAAGAGTGAAAGACGCGCACGTTCATTTTCAGAGCTCCTAGACCTTCCTATAAGAAATTAGCCAAAAAGTAGCTTCGAAAAACGCTTAGGTTAAGTTTCAGAGTTGCTTCTAATGTACCAAAGCTGGACTTAGACATAATTTCACTCTCACAACATTATGGCTGGTTGGAGAAAGTCCGAACCACAAGTACCGGGTCGATGGTTCTGGGCGTATACTGGGGGGACGGGGACGACTCCCATTAACCCCTGACTATACCGGGGATACGCTTATCACAATGCCTTTCTGGTCTGTGCTGAAGCAGGGCATTCTGGCAGCCAAGTGGCTTGACCTTTATTAGTGAGCCTGGTTACCCCCTCTCGGAACCACAGACTTAGAAATCGCCAGCTCATATACAGTGCATAAAATATATTTATATATATACCCTTATACACCATTTTAATAAAAAATATCACAAAATTCTTCTAAGTCCCTCGGGAAGAGTGAAAGACGCGCACGTTCATTTTCAGAGCTCCTAGACCTTCCTATAAGAAGTTAGCCAAAAAGTAGCTTCGAAAAACGCTTAGGTTAAGTTTCAGAGTTGCTTCTAATGTACCAAAGCTGGACTTAGACATAATTTCACTCTCACAACATTATGGCTGGTTGGAGACAGTCCGAACCACAAGTACCGGATCGATGGTTCTGGGCGTATACTGGGGGGACGGGGACGACTCCCATTAACCCCTGACTATACCGGGGATACGCTTATCACAATGCCTTTCTGGTCTGTGCTGAAGCAGGGCATTCTGGCAGCCAAGTGGCTTGACCTTTATTAGTGAGCCTGGTTACCCCCTCTCGGAACCACAGACTTAGAAATCGCCAGCTCATATACAGTGCATAAAATATATTTATATATATATACCCTTATACACCATTTTAATAAAAAATATCACTAAATTCTTCTAAGTCCCTCGGGAAGAGTGAAAGACGCGCACGTTCATTTTCAGAGCTCCTAGACCTTCCTATAAGAAGTTAGCCAAAAAGTAGCTTCGAAAAACGCTTAGGTTAAGTTTCAGAGTTGCTTCTAATGTACCAAAGCTGGACTTAGACATAATTTCACTCTCAATACATTATGACTGGTTGGAGACAGTCCGAACCACAAGTACCGGATCGATGGTTCTGGGCGTATACTGGGGGGACGGGGACGACTCCCATTAATCCCTGACTATACCGGGGATACGCTTATCACAATGCCTTTCTGGTCTGTGCTGAAGCAGGGCATTCTGGCAGCCAAGTGGCTTGACCTTTATTAGTGAGCCTGGTTACCCCCTCTCGGAACCACAGACTTAGAAATCGCCAGCTCATATACAGTGCATAAAATATATTTATATATATATACCCTTATACACCATTTAATAAAAAATATCACAAAATTCTTCTAAGTCCCTCGGGAAGAGTGAAAGACGCGCACGTTCATTTTCAGAGCTCCTAGACCTTCCTATAAGAAGTTAGCCAAAAAGTAGCTTCGAAAAACGCTTAGGTAAAGTTTCAGAGTTGCTTCTAATGTACCAAAGCTGGACTTAGACATAATTTCACTCTCACAACATTATGGCTGGTTGGAGACAGTCCGAACCACAAGTACCGGGTCGATGGTTCTGGGCGTATACTGGGGGGACGGGGACGACTCCCATTAACCCCTGACTATACTGGGGATACGCTTATCACAATGCTTTTCTGGTCTGTGCTGAAGCAGGGCATTCTGGCAGCCAAGTGGCTTGACCTTTATTAGTGAGCCTGGTTACCCCCTCTCGGAACCACAGACTTAGAAATCGCCAGCTCATACACAGTGCATAAAATATATTTATATATATACCCTTATACACCATTTTAATAAAACATATCACAAAATTCTTCTAAGTCCCTCGGGAAGAGTGAAAGACGCGCACGTTCATTTTCAGAGCTCCTAGACCTTCCTATAAGAAGTTAGCCAAAAAGTAGCTTCGAAAAACGCTTAGGTTAAGTTTCAGAGTTGCTTCTAATGTACCAAAGCTGGACTTAGACATAATTTCACTCTCACAACATTATGGCTGGTTGGAGACAGTCCGAACCACAAGTACCGGGTCCATGGTTCTGGGCGTATACTGGGGGGACGGGGACGACTCCCATTAACCCCTTACTATACCGGGGATACGCTTATCACAATGCCTTTCTGGTCTGTGCTGAAGCAGGGCATTCTGGCAGCCAAGTGGCTTGACCTTTATTAGTGAGCCTGGTTACCCCCTCTCGGAACCACAGACTTAGAAATCGCCAGCTCATATACAGTGCATAAAATATATTTATATATATACCCTTATACACCATTTTAATAAAAAATATCACAAAATTCTTCTAAGTCCCTCGGGAAGAGTGAAAGACGCGCACGTTCATTTTCAGAGCTCCTAGACCTTCCTATAAGAAGTTAGCCAAAAAGTAGCTTCGAAAAACGCTTAGGTTAAGTTTCAGAGTTGCTTCTAATGTACCAAAGCTGGACTTAGACATAATTTCACTCTCACAACATTATAATGGTTGGAGACAGTCCGAACCACAAGTACCGGGTCCATGGTTCTGGGCGTATACTGGGGGGGACGGGGACGACTCCCATTAACCCCTGACTATACCGGGGATACGCTTATCACAATGCCTTTCTGGTCTGTGCTGAAGCAGGGCATTCTGGCAGCCAAGTGGCTTGACCTTTATTAGTGAGCCTGGTTACCCCCTCTCGGAAACACAGACTTAGAAATCGCCAGCTCATATACAGTGCATAAAATATATTTCTATATATACCCTTATACACCATTTTAATAAAAAATATCACAAAATTCTTCTAAGTCCCTCGGGAAGAGTGAAAGACGCGCACGTTCATTTTCAGAACTCCTAGACCTTCCTATAAGAAGTTAGCCAAAAAGTAGCTTCGAAAAACGCTTAGGTTAAGTTTCAGAGTTGCTTCTAATGTACCAAAGCTGGACTTAGACATAATTTCACTCTCACAACATTATGGCTGGTTGGAGACAGTCCGAACCACAAGTACCGGGTCCATGGTTCTGGGCGTATACTGGGGGGACGGGGACGACTCCCATTAACCCCTGACTATACTGGGGATACGCTTATCACAATGCCTTTCTGGTCTGTGCTGAAGCAGGGCATTCTGGCAGCCAAGTGGCTTGACCTTTATTAGTGAGCCTGGTTACCCCCTCTCGGAACCACAGACTTAGAAATCGCCAGCTCATATACAGTGCATAAAATATATTTATATATATATACCCTTATACACCATTTTAATAAAAAATATCACTAAATTCTTCTAAGTCCCTCGGGAAGAGTGAAAGACGCGCACGTTCATTTTCAGAGCTCCTAGACCTTCCTATAAGAAGTTAGCCAAAAAGTAGCTTCGAAAAACGCTTAGGTTAAGTTTCAGAGTTGCTTCTAATGTACCAAAGCTGGACTTAGACATAATTTCACTCTCAATACATTATGACTGGTTGGAGACAGTCCGAACCACAAGTACCGGATCGATGGTTCTGGGCGTATACTGGGGGGACGGGGACGACTCCCATTAATCCCTGACTATACCGGGGATACGCTTATCACAATGCCTTTCTGGTCTGTGCTGAAGCAGGGCATTCTGGCAGCCAAGTGGCTTGACCTTTATTAGTGAGCCTGGTTACCCCCTCTCGGAACCACAGACTTAGAAATCGCCAGCTCATATACAGTGCATAAAATATATTTATATATATATACCCTTATACACCATTTAATAAAAAATATCACAAAATTCTTCTAAGTCCCTCGGGAAGAGTGAAAGACGCGCACGTTCATTTTCAGAGCTCCTAGACCTTCCTATAAGAAGTTAGCCAAAAAGTAGCTTCGAAAAACGCTTAGGTAAAGTTTCAGAGTTGCTTCTAATGTACCAAAGCTGGACTTAGACATAATTTCACTCTCACAACATTATGGCTGGTTGGAGACAGTCCGAACCACAAGTACCGGGTCGATGGTTCTGGGCGTATACTGGGGGGACGGGGACGACTCCCATTAACCCCTGACTATACTGGGGATACGCTTATCACAATGCTTTTCTGGTCTGTGCTGAAGCAGGGCATTCTGGCAGCCAAGTGGCTTGACCTTTATTAGTGAGCCTGGTTACCCCCTCTCGGAACCACAGACTTAGAAATCGCCAGCTCATACACAGTGCATAAAATATATTTATATATATACCCTTATACACCATTTTAATAAAACATATCACAAAATTCTTCTAAGTCCCTCGGGAAGAGTGAAAGACGCGCACGTTCATTTTCAGAGCTCCTAGACCTTCCTATAAGAAGTTAGCCAAAAAGTAGCTTCGAAAAACGCTTAGGTTAAGTTTCAGAGTTGCTTCTAATGTACCAAAGCTGGACTTAGACATAATTTCACTCTCACAACATTATGGCTGGTTGGAGACAGTCCGAACCACAAGTACCGGGTCCATGGTTCTGGGCGTATACTGGGGGGACGGGGACGACTCCCATTAACCCCTGACTATACCGGGGATACGCTTATCACAATGCCTTTCTGGTCTGTGCTGAAGCAGGGCATTCTGGCAGCCAAGTGGCTTGACCTTTATTAGTGAGCCTGGTTACCCCCTCTCGGAACCACAGACTTAGAAATCGCCAGCTCATATACAGTGCATAAAATATATTTATATATATACCCTTATACACCATTTTAATAAAAAATATCACAAAATTCTTCTAAGTCCCTCGGGAAGAGTGAAAGACGCGCACGTTCATTTTCAGAGCTCCTAGACCTTCCTATAAGAAGTTAGCCAAAAAGTAGCTTCGAAAAACGCTTAGGTTAAGTTTCAGAGTTGCTTCTAATGTACCAAAGCTGGACTTAGACATAATTTCACTCTCACAACATTATAATGGTTGGAGACAGTCCGAACCACAAGTACCGGGTCCATGGTTCTGGGCGTATACTGGGGGGGACGGGGACGACTCCCATTAACCCCTGACTATACCGGGGATACGCTTATCACAATGCCTTTCTGGTCTGTGCTGAAGCAGGGCATTCTGGCAGCCAAGTGGCTTGACCTTTATTAGTGAGCCTGGTTACCCCCTCTCGGAAACACAGACTTAGAAATCGCCAGCTCATATACAGTGCATAAAATATATTTCTATATATACCCTTATACACCATTTTAATAAAAAATATCACAAAATTCTTCTAAGTCCCTCGGGAAGAGTGAAAGACGCGCACGTTCATTTTCAGAACTCCTAGACCTTCCTATAAGAAGTTAGCCAAAAAGTAGCTTCGAAAAACGCTTAGGTTAAGTTTCAGAGTTGCTTCTAATGTACCAAAGCTGGACTTAGACATAATTTCACTCTCACAACATTATGGCTGGTTGGAGACAGTCCGAACCACAAGTACCGGGTCCATGGTTCTGGGCGTATACTGGGGGGACGGGGACGACTCCCATTAACCCCTGACTATACTGGGGATACGCTTATCACAATGCCTTTCTGGTCTGTGCTGAAGCAGGGCATTCTGGCAGCCAAGTGGCTTGACCGTTATTAGTGAGCCTGGTTACCCCCTCTCGGAACCACAGACTTAGAAATCGCCAGCTCATATACAGTGCATAAAATATATTTATATATATACCCTTATACACCATTTTAATAAAAAATATCACAAAATTCTTCTAAGTCCCTCGGGAAAAGTGAAAGACGCGCACGTTCATTTTCAGAGCTCCTAGACCTTCCTATAAGAAGTTAGCCAAAAAGTAGCTTCGAAAAACGCTTAGGTTAAGTTTCAGAGTTGCTTCTAATGTACCAAAGCTGGACTTAGACATAATTTCACTCTCACAACATTATGGCTGGTTGGAGACAATCCGAACCACAAGTACCGGGTCCATGGTTCTGGGCGTATACTGGGGGGACGGGGACGACTCCCATTAACCCCTGACTATACCGGGGATACGCTTATCACAATGCCTTTCTGGTCTGTGCTGAAGCAGGGCATTCTGGCAGCCAAGTGGCTTGACCTTTATTAGTGAGCCTGGTTACCCCCTCTCGGAACCACAGACTTAGAAATCGCCAGCTCATATACAGTGCATAAAATATATTTATATAATATATTTATATATACCCTTATACACCATTTTAATAAAAAATATCACAAAATTCTTCTAAGTCCCTCGGGAAGAGTGAAAGACGCGCACGTTCATTTTCAGAACTCCTAGACCTTCCTATAAGAAGTTAGCCAAAAAGTAGCTTCGAAAAACGCTTAGGTTAAGTTTCAGAGTTGCTTCTAATGTACCAAAGCTGGACTTAGACATAATTTCACTCTCACAACATTATGGCTGGTTGGAGACAGTCCGAACCACAAGTACCGGGTCGATGGTTCTGGGCGTATACTGGGGGGACGGGGACGACTCCCATTAACCCCTGACTATACTGGGGATACGCTTATCACAATGCCTTTCTGGTCTGTGCTGAAGCAGGGCATTCTGGCAGCCAAGTGGCTTGACTTTTATTAGTGAGCCTGGTTACCCCCTCTCGGAACCACAGACTTAGAAATCGCCAGCTCATATACAGTGCATAAAATATATTTATATATATACCCTTATACACCATTTTAATAAAAAATATCACAAAATTCTTCTAAGTCCCTCGGGAAGAGTGAAAGACGCGCACGTTCATTTTCAGAGCTCCTAGACCTTCCTATAAGAAGTTAGCCAAAAAGTAGCTTCGAAAAACGCTTAGGTTAAGTTTCAGAGTTGCTTCTAATGTACCAAAGCTGGACTTAGACATAATTTCACTCTCACAACATTATGGCTGGTTAGAGACAATCCGAACCACAAGTACCGGGTCCATGGTTCTGGGCGTATACTGGGGGGACGGGGACGATTCCCATTAACCCCTGACTATACCGGGGATACGCTTATCACAATGCCTTTCTGGTCTGTGCTGAAGCAGGGCATTCTGGCAGCCAAGTGGCTTGACCTTTATTAGTGAGCCTGGTTATCCCCTCTCGGAACCACAGACTTAGAAATCGCCAGCTCATATACAGTGCATAAAATATATTTATATATATATACCCTTATACACCATTTTAATAAAAAATATCACAAAATTCTTCTAAGTCCCTCGGGAAGAGTGAAAGACGCGCACGTTCATTTTCAGAGCTCCTAGACCTTCCTATAAGAAGTTAGCCAAAAAGTAGCTTCGAAAAACGCTTAGATTAAGTTTCAGAGTTGCTTCTAATGTACCAAAGCTGGACTTAGACATAATTTCACTCTCACAACATTATGGCTGGTTGGAGACAGTCCGAACCACAAGTACCGGATCGATGGTTCTGGGCGTATACTGGGGGGACGGGGACGACTCCCATTAACCCCTGACTATACCGGGGATACGCTTATCACAATGCCTTTCTGGTCTGTGCTGAAGCAGGGCATTCTGGCAGCCAAGTGGCTTGACCTTTATTAGTGAGCCTGGTTACCCCCTCTCGGAACCACAGACTTAGAAATCGCCAGCTCATATACAGTGCATAAAATATATTTATATATATATACCCTTATACACCATTTTAATAAAAAATATCACAAAATTCTTCTAAGTCCCTCGGGAAGAGTGAAAGACGCGCACGTTCATTTTCAGAGCTCCTAGACCTTCCTACTGGTATAAGAAGTTAGCCAAAAAGTAGCTTCGAAAAACGCTTAGGTTAAGTTTCAGAGTTGCTTCTAATGTACCAAAGCTGAACTTAGACATAATTTCACTCTCACAACATTATGGCTGGTTGGAGACAGTCCGAACCACAAGTACCGGGTCCATGGTTCTGGCCGTATACTGGGGGGACGGGGACGACTCCCATTAACCCCTGACTATACCGGGGATACGCTTATCACAATGCCTTTCTGGTCTGTGCTGAAGCAGGGCATTCTGGCAGCCAAGTGGCTTGACCTTTATTAGTGAGCCTGGTTACCCCCTCTCGGAACCACAGACTTAGAAATCGCCAGCTCATATACAGTGCATAAAATATATTTATATAATATATTTATATATATACCCTTATACACCATTTTAATAAAAAATATCACAAAATTCTTCTAAGTCCCTCGGGAAGAGTGAAAGACGCGCACGTTCATTTTCAGAGCTCCTAGACCTTCCTATAAGAAGTTAGCCAAAAAGTAGCTTCGAAAAACGCTTAGGTTAAGTTTCAGAGTTGCTTCTAATGTACCAAAGCTGGACTTAGACATAATTTCACTCTCACAACATTATGGCTGGTTGGAGAAAGTCCGAACCACAAGTACCGGGTCGATGGTTCTGGGCGTATACTGGGGGGACGGGGACGACTCCCATTAACCCCTGACTATACCGGGGATACGCTTATCACAATGCCTTTCTGGTCTGTGCTGAAGCAGGGCATTCTGGCAGCCAAGTGGCTTGACCTTTATTAGTGAGCCTGGTTACCCCCTCTCGGAACCACAGACTTAGAAATCGCCAGCTCATATACAGTGCATAAAATATATTTATATAATATATTTATATATATACCCTTATACACCATTTTAATAAAAAATATCACAAAATTCTTCTAAGTCCCTCGGGAAGAGTGAAAGACGCGCACGTTCATTTTCAGAGCTCCTAGACCTTCCTATAAGAAGTTAGCCAAAAAGTAGCTTCGAAAAACGCTTAGGTTAAGTTTCAGAGTTGCTTCTAATGTACCAAAGCTGGACTTAGACATAATTTCACTCTCACAACATTATGGCTGGTTGGAGAAAGTCCGAACCACAAGTACCGGGTCGATGGTTCTGGGCGTATACTGGGGGGACGGGGACGACTCCCATTAACCCCTGACTATACCGGGGATACGCTTATCACAATGCCTTTCTGGTCTGTGCTGAAGCAGGGCATTCTGGCAGCCAAGTGGCTTGACCTTTATTAGTGAGCCTGGTTACCCCCTCTCGGAACCACAGACTTAGAAATCGCCAGCTCATATACAGTGCATAAAATATATTTATATATATACCCTTATACACCATTTTAATAAAAAATATCACAAAATTCTTCTAAGTCCCTCGGGAAGAGTGAAAGACGCGCACGTTCATTTTCAGAGCTCCTAGACCTTCCTATAAGAAGTTAGCCAAAAAGTAGCTTCGAAAAACGCTTAGGTTAAGTTTCAGAGTTGCTTCTAATGTACCAAAGCTGGACTTAGACATAATTTCACTCTCACAACATTATGGCTGGTTGGAGACAGTCCGAACCACAAGTACCGGATCGATGGTTCTGGGCGTATACTGGGGGGACGGGGACGACTCCCATTAACCCCTGACTATACCGGGGATACGCTTATCACAATGCCTTTCTGGTCTGTGCTGAAGCAGGGCATTCTGGCAGCCAAGTGGCTTGACCTTTATTAGTGAGCCTGGTTACCCCCTCTCGGAACCACAGACTTAGAAATCGCCAGCTCATATACAGTGCATAAAATATATTTATATATATATACCCTTATACACCATTTTAATAAAAAATATCACTAAATTCTTCTAAGTCCCTCGGGAAGAGTGAAAGACGCGCACGTTCATTTTCAGAGCTCCTAGACCTTCCTATAAGAAGTTAGCCAAAAAGTAGCTTCGAAAAACGCTTAGGTTAAGTTTCAGAGTTGCTTCTAATGTACCAAAGCTGGACTTAGACATAATTTCACTCTCAATACATTATGACTGGTTGGAGACAGTCCGAACCACAAGTACCGGATCGATGGTTCTGGGCGTATACTGGGGGGACGGGGACGACTCCCATTAATCCCTGACTATACCGGGGATACGCTTATCACAATGCCTTTCTGGTCTGTGCTGAAGCAGGGCATTCTGGCAGCCAAGTGGCTTGACCTTTATTAGTGAGCCTGGTTACCCCCTCTCGGAACCACAGACTTAGAAATCGCCAGCTCATATACAGTGCATAAAATATATTTATATATATATACCCTTATACACCATTTAATAAAAAATATCACAAAATTCTTCTAAGTCCCTCGGGAAGAGTGAAAGACGCGCACGTTCATTTTCAGAGCTCCTAGACCTTCCTATAAGAAGTTAGCCAAAAAGTAGCTTCGAAAAACGCTTAGGTAAAGTTTCAGAGTTGCTTCTAATGTACCAAAGCTGGACTTAGACATAATTTCACTCTCACAACATTATGGCTGGTTGGAGACAGTCCGAACCACAAGTACCGGGTCGATGGTTCTGGGCGTATACTGGGGGGACGGGGACGACTCCCATTAACCCCTGACTATACTGGGGATACGCTTATCACAATGCTTTTCTGGTCTGTGCTGAAGCAGGGCATTCTGGCAGCCAAGTGGCTTGACCTTTATTAGTGAGCCTGGTTACCCCCTCTCGGAACCACAGACTTAGAAATCGCCAGCTCATACACAGTGCATAAAATATATTTATATATATACCCTTATACACCATTTTAATAAAACATATCACAAAATTCTTCTAAGTCCCTCGGGAAGAGTGAAAGACGCGCACGTTCATTTTCAGAGCTCCTAGACCTTCCTATAAGAAGTTAGCCAAAAAGTAGCTTCGAAAAACGCTTAGGTTAAGTTTCAGAGTTGCTTCTAATGTACCAAAGCTGGACTTAGACATAATTTCACTCTCACAACATTATGGCTGGTTGGAGACAGTCCGAACCACAAGTACCGGGTCCATGGTTCTGGGCGTATACTGGGGGGACGGGGACGACTCCCATTAACCCCTGACTATACCGGGGATACGCTTATCACAATGCCTTTCTGGTCTGTGCTGAAGCAGGGCATTCTGGCAGCCAAGTGGCTTGACCTTTATTAGTGAGCCTGGTTACCCCCTCTCGGAACCACAGACTTAGAAATCGCCAGCTCATATACAGTGCATAAAATATATTTATATATATACCCTTATACACCATTTTAATAAAAAATATCACAAAATTCTTCTAAGTCCCTCGGGAAGAGTGAAAGACGCGCACGTTCATTTTCAGAGCTCCTAGACCTTCCTATAAGAAGTTAGCCAAAAAGTAGCTTCGAAAAACGCTTAGGTTAAGTTTCAGAGTTGCTTGTAATGTACCAAAGCTGGACTTAGACATAATTTCACTCTCACAACATTATAATGGTTGGAGACAGTCCGAACCACAAGTACCGGGTCCATGGTTCTGGGCGTATACTGGGGGGGACGGGGACGACTCCCATTAACCCCTGACTATACCGGGGATACGCTTATCACAATGCCTTTCTGGTCTGTGCTGAAGCAGGGCATTCTGGCAGCCAAGTGGCTTGACCTTTATTAGTGAGCCTGGTTACCCCCTCTCGGAAACACAGACTTAGAAATCGCCAGCTCATATACAGTGCATAAAATATATTTCTATATATACCCTTATACACCATTTTAATAAAAAATATCACAAAATTCTTCTAAGTCCCTCGGGAAGAGTGAAAGACGCGCACGTTCATTTTCAGAACTCCTAGACCTTCCTATAAGAAGTTAGCCAAAAAGTAGCTTCGAAAAACGCTTAGGTTAAGTTTCAGAGTTGCTTCTAATGTACCAAAGCTGGACTTAGACATAATTTCACTCTCACAACATTATGGCTGGTTGGAGACAGTCCGAACCACAAGTACCGGGTCCATGGTTCTGGGCGTATACTGGGGGGACGGGGACGACTCCCATTAACCCCTGACTATACTGGGGATACGCTTATCACAATGCCTTTCTGGTCTGTGCTGAAGCAGGGCATTCTGGCAGCCAAGTGGCTTGACCTTTATTAGTGAGCCTGGTTACCCCCTCTCGGAACCACAGACTTAGAAATCGCCAGCTCATATACAGTGCATAAAATATATTTATATATATACCCTTATACACCATTTTAATAAAAAATATCACAAAATTCTTCTAAGTCCCTCGGGAAGAGTGAAAGACGCGCACGTTCATTTTCAGAGCTCCTAGACCTTCCTATAAGAAGTTAGCCAAAAAGTAGCTTCGAAAAACGCTTAGGTTAAGTTTCAGAGTTGCTTCTAATGTACCAAAGCTGGACTTAGACATAATTTCACTCTCACAACATTATGGCTGGTTGGAGACAGTCCGAACCACAAGTACCGGATCGATGGTTCTGGGCGTATACTGGGGGGACGGGGACGACTCCCATTAACCCCTGACTATACCGGGGATACGCTTATCACAATGCCTTTCTGGTCTGTGCTGAAGCAGGGCATTCTGGCAGCCAAGTGGCTTGACCTTTATTAGTGAGCCTGGTTACCCCCTCTCGGAACCACAGACTTAGAAATCGCCAGCTCATATACAGTGCATAAAATATATTTATATATATATACCCTTATACACCATTTTAATAAAAAATATCACTAAATTCTTCTAAGTCCCTCGGGAAGAGTGAAAGACGCGCACGTTCATTTTCAGAGCTCCTAGACCTTCCTATAAGAAGTTAGCCAAAAAGTAGCTTCGAAAAACGCTTAGGTTAAGTTTCAGAGTTGCTTCTAATGTACCAAAGCTGGACTTAGACATAATTTCACTCTCAATACATTATGACTGGTTGGAGACAGTCCGAACCACAAGTACCGGATCGATGGTTCTGGGCGTATACTGGGGGGACGGGGACGACTCCCATTAATCCCTGACTATACCGGGGATACGCTTATCACAATGCCTTTCTGGTCTGTGCTGAAGCAGGGCATTCTGGCAGCCAAGTGGCTTGACCTTTATTAGTGAGCCTGGTTACCCCCTCTCGGAACCACAGACTTAGAAATCGCCAGCTCATATACAGTGCATAAAATATATTTATATATATATACCCTTATACACCATTTAATAAAAAATATCACAAAATTCTTCTAAGTCCCTCGGGAAGAGTGAAAGACGCGCACGTTCATTTTCAGAGCTCCTAGACCTTCCTATAAGAAGTTAGCCAAAAAGTAGCTTCGAAAAACGCTTAGGTAAAGTTTCAGAGTTGCTTCTAATGTACCAAAGCTGGACTTAGACATAATTTCACTCTCACAACATTATGGCTGGTTGGAGACAGTCCGAACCACAAGTACCGGGTCGATGGTTCTGGGCGTATACTGGGGGGACGGGGACGACTCCCATTAACCCCTGACTATACTGGGGATACGCTTATCACAATGCTTTTCTGGTCTGTGCTGAAGCAGGGCATTCTGGCAGCCAAGTGGCTTGACCTTTATTAGTGAGCCTGGTTACCCCCTCTCGGAACCACAGACTTAGAAATCGCCAGCTCATACACAGTGCATAAAATATATTTATATATATACCCTTATACACCATTTTAATAAAACATATCACAAAATTCTTCTAAGTCCCTCGGGAAGAGTGAAAGACGCGCACGTTCATTTTCAGAGCTCCTAGACCTTCCTATAAGAAGTTAGCCAAAAAGTAGCTTCGAAAAACGCTTAGGTTAAGTTTCAGAGTTGCTTCTAATGTACCAAAGCTGGACTTAGACATAATTTCACTCTCACAACATTATGGCTGGTTGGAGACAGTCCGAACCACAAGTACCGGGTCCATGGTTCTGGGCGTATACTGGGGGGACGGGGACGACTCCCATTAACCCCTGACTATACCGGGGATACGCTTATCACAATGCCTTTCTGGTCTGTGCTGAAGCAGGGCATTCTGGCAGCCAAGTGGCTTGACCTTTATTAGTGAGCCTGGTTACCCCCTCTCGGAACCACAGACTTAGAAATCGCCAGCTCATATACAGTGCATAAAATATATTTATATATATACCCTTATACACCATTTTAATAAAAAATATCACAAAATTCTTCTAAGTCCCTCGGGAAGAGTGAAAGACGCGCACGTTCATTTTCAGAGCTCCTAGACCTTCCTATAAGAAGTTAGCCAAAAAGTAGCTTCGAAAAACGCTTAGGTTAAGTTTCAGAGTTGCTTCTAATGTACCAAAGCTGGACTTAGACATAATTTCACTCTCACAACATTATAATGGTTGGAGACAGTCCGAACCACAAGTACCGGGTCCATGGTTCTGGGCGTATACTGGGGGGGACGGGGACGACTCCCATTAACCCCTGACTATACCGGGGATACGCTTATCACAATGCCTTTCTGGTCTGTGCTGAAGCAGGGCATTCTGGCAGCCAAGTGGCTTGACCTTTATTAGTGAGCCTGGTTACCCCCTCTCGGAAACACAGACTTAGAAATCGCCAGCTCATATACAGTGCATAAAATATATTTCTATATATACCCTTATACACCATTTTAATAAAAAATATCACAAAATTCTTCTAAGTCCCTCGGGAAGAGTGAAAGACGCGCACGTTCATTTTCAGAACTCCTAGACCTTCCTATAAGAAGTTAGCCAAAAAGTAGCTTCGAAAAACGCTTAGGTTAAGTTTCAGAGTTGCTTCTAATGTACCAAAGCTGGACTTAGACATAATTTCACTCTCACAACATTATGGCTGGTTGGAGACAGTCCGAACCACAAGTACCGGGTCCATGGTTCTGGGCGTATACTGGGGGGACGGGGACGACTCCCATTAACCCCTGACTATACTGGGGATACGCTTATCACAATGCCTTTCTGGTCTGTGCTGAAGCAGGGCATTCTGGCAGCCAAGTGGCTTGACCGTTATTAGTGAGCCTGGTTACCCCCTCTCGGAACCACAGACTTAGAAATCGCCAGCTCATATACAGTGCATAAAATATATTTATATATATACCCTTATACACCATTTTAATAAAAAATATCACAAAATTCTTCTAAGTCCCTCGGGAAAAGTGAAAGACGCGCACGTTCATTTTCAGAGCTCCTAGACCTTCCTATAAGAAGTTAGCCAAAAAGTAGCTTCGAAAAACGCTTAGGTTAAGTTTCAGAGTTGCTTCTAATGTACCAAAGCTGGACTTAGACATAATTTCACTCTCACAACATTATGGCTGGTTGGAGACAATCCGAACCACAAGTACCGGGTCCATGGTTCTGGGCGTATACTGGGGGGACGGGGACGACTCCCATTAACCCCTGACTATACCGGGGATACGCTTATCACAATGCCTTTCTGGTCTGTGCTGAAGCAGGGCATTCTGGCAGCCAAGTGGCTTGACCTTTATTAGTGAGCCTGGTTACCCCCTCTCGGAACCACAGACTTAGAAATCGCCAGCTCATATACAGTGCATAAAATATATTTATATAATATATTTATATATACCCTTATACACCATTTTAATAAAAAATATCACAAAATTCTTCTAAGTCCCTCGGGAAGAGTGAAAGACGCGCACGTTCATTTTCAGAACTCCTAGACCTTCCTATAAGAAGTTAGCCAAAAAGTAGCTTCGAAAAACGCTTAGGTTAAGTTTCAGAGTTGCTTCTAATGTACCAAAGCTGGACTTAGACATAATTTCACTCTCACAACATTATGGCTGGTTGGAGACAGTCCGAACCACAAGTACCGGGTCGATGGTTCTGGGCGTATACTGGGGGGACGGGGACGACTCCCATTAACCCCTGACTATACTGGGGATACGCTTATCACAATGCCTTTCTGGTCTGTGCTGAAGCAGGGCATTCTGGCAGCCAAGTGGCTTGACTTTTATTAGTGAGCCTGGTTACCCCCTCTCGGAACCACAGACTTAGAAATCGCCAGCTCATATACAGTGCATAAAATATATTTATATATATACCCTTATACACCATTTTAATAAAAAATATCACAAAATTCTTCTAAGTCCCTCGGGAAGAGTGAAAGACGCGCACGTTCATTTTCAGAGCTCCTAGACCTTCCTATAAGAAGTTAGCCAAAAAGTAGCTTCGAAAAACGCTTAGGTTAAGTTTCAGAGTTGCTTCTAATGTACCAAAGCTGGACTTAGACATAATTTCACTCTCACAACATTATGGCTGGTTAGAGACAATCCGAACCACAAGTACCGGGTCCATGGTTCTGGGCGTATACTGGGGGGACGGGGACGATTCCCATTAACCCCTGACTATACCGGGGATACGCTTATCACAATGCCTTTCTGGTCTGTGCTGAAGCAGGGCATTCTGGCAGCCAAGTGGCTTGACCTTTATTAGTGAGCCTGGTTATCCCCTCTCGGAACCACAGACTTAGAAATCGCCAGCTCATATACAGTGCATAAAATATATTTATATATATATACCCTTATACACCATTTTAATAAAAAATATCACAAAATTCTTCTAAGTCCCTCGGGAAGAGTGAAAGACGCGCACGTTCATTTTCAGAGCTCCTAGACCTTCCTATAAGAAGTTAGCCAAAAAGTAGCTTCGAAAAACGCTTAGGTTAAGTTTCAGAGTTGCTTCTAATGTACCAAAGCTGGACTTAGACATAATTTCACTCTCACAACATTATGGCTGGTTGGAGACAGTCCGGACCACAAGTACCGGGTCCATGGTTCTGGGCGTATACTGGGGGGGACGGGGACGACTCCCATTAACCCCTGACTATACCGTGGATACGCTTATCACAATGCCTTTCTGGTCTGTGCTGAAGCAGGGCATTCTGGCAGCCAAGTGGCTTGACCTTTATTAGTGAGCCTGGTTACCCCCTCTCGGAACCACAGACTTAGAAATCGCCAGCTCATATACAGTGCATAAAATATATTTATATAATATATTTATATATATACCCTTATACACCATTTTAATAAAAAATATCACAAAATTCTTCTAAGTCCCTCGGGAAGAGTGAAAGACGCGCACGTTCATTTTCAGAGCTCCTAGACCTTCCTATAAGAAGTTAGCCAAAAAGAAGCTTCGAAAAACGCTTAGGTTAAGTTTCAGAGTTGCTTCTAATGTACCAAAGCTGGACTTAGACATAATTTCACTCTCACAACATTATGGCTGGTTGGAGACTGTCCGAACCACAAGTACCGGATCGATGGTTCTGGGCGTATACTGGGGGGACGGGGACGACTCCCATTAACCCCTGACTATACCGGGGATACGCTTATCACAATGCCTTTCTGGTCTGTGCTGAAGCAGGGCATTCTGGCAGCCAAGTGGCTTGACCTTTATTAGTGAGCCTGGTTACCCCCTCTCGGAACCACAGACTTAGAAATCGCCAGCTCATATACAGTGCATAAAATATATTTATATATATATACCCTTATACACCATTTTAATAAAAAATATCACAAAATTCTTCTAAGTCCCTCGGGAAGAGTGAAAGACGCGCACGTTCATTTTCAGAGCTCCTAGACCTTCCTACTGGTATAAGAAGTTAGCCAAAAAGTAGCTTCGAAAAACGCTTAGGTTAAGTTTCAGAGTTGCTTCTAATGTACCAAAGCTGAACTTAGACATAATTTCACTCTCACAACATTATGGCTGGTTGGAGACAGTCCGAACCACAAGTACCGGGTCCATGGTTCTGGCCGTATACTGGGGGGACGGGGACGACTCCCATTAACCCCTGACTATACCGGGGATACGCTTATCACAATGCCTTTCTGGTCTGTGCTGAAGCAGGGCATTCTGGCAGCCAAGTGGCTTGACCTTTATTAGTGAGCCTGGTTACCCCCTCTCGGAACCACAGACTTAGAAATCGCCAGCTCATATACAGTGCATAAAATATATTTATATAATATATTTATATATATACCCTTATACACCATTTTAATAAAAAATATCACAAAATTCTTCTAAGTCCCTCGGGAAGAGTGAAAGACGCGCACGTTCATTTTCAGAGCTCCTAGACCTTCCTATAAGAAGTTAGCCAAAAAGTAGCTTCGAAAAACGCTTAGATTAAGTTTCAGAGTTGCTTCTAATGTACCAAAGCTGGACTTAGACATAATTTCACTCTCACAACATTATGGCTGGTTGGAGACAGTCCGAACCACAAGTACCGGATCGATGGTTCTGGGCGTATACTGGGGGGACGGGGACGACTCCCATTAACCCCTGACTATACCGGGGATACGCTTATCACAATGCCTTTCTGGTCTGTGCTGAAGCAGGGCATTCTGGCAGCCAAGTGGCTTGACCTTTATTAGTGAGCCTGGTTACCCCCTCTCGGAACCACAGACTTAGAAATCGCCAGCTCATATACAGTGCATAAAATATATTTATATATATATACCCTTATACACCATTTTAATAAAAAATATCACAAAATTCTTCTAAGTCCTTCGGGAAGAGTGAAAGACGCGCACGTTCATTTTCAGAGCTCCTAGACCTTCCTACTGGTATAAGAAGTTAGCCAAAAAGTAGCTTCGAAAAACGCTTAGGTTAAGTTTCAGAGTTGCTTCTAATGTACCAAAGCTGAACTTAGACATAATTTCACTCTCACAACATTATGGCTGGTTGGAGACAGTCCGAACCACAAGTACCGGGTCCATGGTTCTGGCCGTATACTGGGGGGACGGGGACGACTCCCATTAACCCCTGACTATACCGGGGATACGCTTATCACAATGCCTTTCTGGTCTGTGCTGAAGCAGGGCATTCTGGCAGCCAAGTGGCTTGACCTTTATTAGTGAGCCTGGTTACCCCCTCTCGGAACCACAGACTTAGAAATCGCCAGCTCATATACAGTGCATAAAATATATTTATATAATATATTTATATATATACCCTTATACACCATTTTAATAAAAAATATCACAAAATTCTTCTAAGTCCCTCGGGAAGAGTGAAAGACGCGCACGTTCATTTTCAGAGCTCCTAGACCTTCCTATAAGAAGTTAGCCAAAAAGTAGCTTCGAAAAACGCTTAGGTTAAGTTTCAGAGTTGCTTCTAATGTACCAAAGCTGGACTTAGACATAATTTCACTCTCACAACATTATGGCTGGTTGGAGAAAGTCCGAACCACAAGTACCGGGTCGATGGTTCTGGGCGTATACTGGGGGGACGGGGACGACTCCCATTAACCCCTGACTATACCGGGGATACGCTTATCACAATGCCTTTCTGGTCTGTGCTGAAGCAGGGCATTCTGGCAGCCAAGTGGCTTGACCTTTATTAGTGAGCCTGGTTACCCCCTCTCGGAACCACAGACTTAGAAATCGCCAGCTCATATACAGTGCATAAAATATATTTATATAATATATTTATATATATACCCTTATACACCATTTTAATAAAAAATATCACAAAATTCTTCTAAGTCCCTCGGGAAGAGTGAAAGACGCGCACGTTCATTTTCAGAGCTCCTAGACCTTCCTATAAGAAGTTAGCCAAAAAGTAGCTTCGAAAAACGCTTAGGTTAAGTTTCAGAGTTGCTTCTAATGTACCAAAGCTGGACTTAGACATAATTTCACTCTCACAACATTATGGCTGGTTGGAGAAAGTCCGAACCACAAGTACCGGGTCGATGGTTCTGGGCGTATACTGGGGGGACGGGGACGACTCCCATTAACCCCTGACTATACCGGGGATACGCTTATCACAATGCCTTTCTGGTCTGTGCTGAAGCAGGGCATTCTGGCAGCCAAGTGGCTTGACCTTTATTAGTGAGCCTGGTTACCCCCTCTCGGAACCACAGACTTAGAAATCGCCAGCTCATATACAGTGCATAAAATATATTTATATATATACCCTTATACACCATTTTAATAAAAAATATCACAAAATTCTTCTAAGTCCCTCGGGAAGAGTGAAAGACGCGCACGTTCATTTTCAGAGCTCCTAGACCTTCCTATAAGAAGTTAGCCAAAAAGTAGCTTCGAAAAACGCTTAGGTTAAGTTTCAGAGTTGCTTCTAATGTACCAAAGCTGGACTTAGACATAATTTCACTCTCACAACATTATGGCTGGTTGGAGACAGTCCGAACCACAAGTACCGGATCGATGGTTCTGGGCGTATACTGGGGGGACGGGGACGACTCCCATTAACCCCTGACTATACCGGGGATACGCTTATCACAATGCCTTTCTGGTCTGTGCTGAAGCAGGGCATTCTGGCAGCCAAGTGGCTTGACCTTTATTAGTGAGCCTGGTTACCCCCTCTCGGAACCACAGACTTAGAAATCGCCAGCTCATATACAGTGCATAAAATATATTTATATATATATACCCTTATACACCATTTTAATAAAAAATATCACTAAATTCTTCTAAGTCCCTCGGGAAGAGTGAAAGACGCGCACGTTCATTTTCAGAGCTCCTAGACCTTCCTATAAGAAGTTAGCCAAAAAGTAGCTTCGAAAAACGCTTAGGTTAAGTTTCAGAGTTGCTTCTAATGTACCAAAGCTGGACTTAGACATAATTTCACTCTCAATACATTATGACTGGTTGGAGACAGTCCGAACCACAAGTACCGGATCGATGGTTCTGGGCGTATACTGGGGGGACGGGGACGACTCCCATTAATCCCTGACTATACCGGGGATACGCTTATCACAATGCCTTTCTGGTCTGTGCTGAAGCAGGGCATTCTGGCAGCCAAGTGGCTTGACCTTTATTAGTGAGCCTGGTTACCCCCTCTCGGAACCACAGACTTAGAAATCGCCAGCTCATATACAGTGCATAAAATATATTTATATATATATACCCTTATACACCATTTAATAAAAAATATCACAAAATTCTTCTAAGTCCCTCGGGAAGAGTGAAAGACGCGCACGTTCATTTTCAGAGCTCCTAGACCTTCCTATAAGAAGTTAGCCAAAAAGTAGCTTCGAAAAACGCTTAGGTAAAGTTTCAGAGTTGCTTCTAATGTACCAAAGCTGGACTTAGACATAATTTCACTCTCACAACATTATGGCTGGTTGGAGACAGTCCGAACCACAAGTACCGAGTCGATGGTTCTGGGCGTATACTGGGGGGACGGGGACGACTCCCATTAACCCCTGACTATACTGGGGATACGCTTATCACAATGCTTTTCTGGTCTGTGCTGAAGCAGGGCATTCTGGCAGCCAAGTGGCTTGACCTTTATTAGTGAGCCTGGTTACCCCCTCTCGGAACCACAGACTTAGAAATCGCCAGCTCATACACAGTGCATAAAATATATTTATATATATACCCTTATACACCATTTTAATAAAACATATCACAAAATTCTTCTAAGTCCCTCGGGAAGAGTGAAAGACGCGCACGTTCATTTTCAGAGCTCCTAGACCTTCCTATAAGAAGTTAGCCAAAAAGTAGCTTCGAAAAACGCTTAGGTTAAGTTTCAGAGTTGCTTCTAATGTACCAAAGCTGGACTTAGACATAATTTCACTCTCACAACATTATGGCTGGTTGGAGACAGTCCGAACCACAAGTACCGGGTCCATGGTTCTGGGCGTATACTGGGGGGACGGGGACGACTCCCATTAACCCCTGACTATACCGGGGATACGCTTATCACAATGCCTTTCTGGTCTGTGCTGAAGCAGGGCATTCTGGCAGCCAAGTGGCTTGACCTTTATTAGTGAGCCTGGTTACCCCCTCTCGGAACCACAGACTTAGAAATCGCCAGCTCATATACAGTGCATAAAATATATTTATATATATATACCCTTATACACCATTTTAATAAAAAATATCACAAAATTCTTCTAAGTCCCTCGGGAAGAGTGAAAGACGCGCACGTTCATTTTCAGAGCTCCTAGACCTTCCTATAAGAAGTTAGCCAAAAAGTAGCTTCGAAAAACGCTTAGGTAAAGTTTCAGAGTTGCTTCTAATGTACCAAAGCTGGACTTAGACATAATTTCACTCTCACAACATTATGGCTGGTTGGAGACAGTCCGAACCACAAGTACCGGGTCGATGGTTCTGGGCGTATACTGGGGGGACGGGGACGACTCCCATTAACCCCTGACTATACTGGGGATACGCTTATCACAATGCTTTTCTGGTCTGTGCTGAAGCAGGGCATTCTGGCAGCCAAGTGGCTTGACCTTTATTAGTGAGCCTGGTTACCCCCTCTCGGAACCACAGACTTAGAAATTGCCAGCTCATATACAGTGCATAAAATATATTTATATAATATATTTATATATATACCCTTATACACCTTTTTAATAAAAAATATCACAAAATTCTTCTAAGTCCCTCGGGAAGAGTGAAAGACGCGCACGTTCATTTTCAGCGCTCCTAGACCTTCCTATAAGAAGTTAGCCAAAAAGTAGCTTCGAAAAACGCTTAGGTTAAGTTTCAGAGTTGCTTCTAATGTACCAAAGCTGGACTTAGACATAATTTCACTCTCACAACCTTATGGCTGGTTGGAGACATTCTGAACCACAAGTACCGGGTCGATGGTTCTGAGCGTATACTGGGGGGACGGGGACGACTCCCATTAACCCCTGACTATACCGGGGATACGCTTATCACAATGCCTTTCTGGTCTGTGCTGAAGCAGGGCATTCTGGCAGCCAAGTGGCTTGACCTTTATTAGTGAGCCTGGTTACCCCCTCTCGGAACCACAGACTTAGAAATCGCCAGCTCATATACAGTGCATAAAATATATTTATATAATATATTTATATATACCCTTATACACCATTTTAATAAAAAATATCACAAAATTCTTCTAAGTCCCTCGGGAAGAGTGAAAGACGCGCACGTTCATTTTCAGAACTCCTAGACCTTCCTATAAGAAGTTAGCCAAAAAGTAGCTTCGAAAAACGCTTAGGTTAAGTTTCAGAGTTGCTTCTAATGTACCAAAGCTGGACTTAGACATAATTTCACTCTCACAACATTATGGCTGGTTGGAGACAGTCCGAACCACAAGTACCGGGTCGATGGTTCTGGGCGTATACTGGGGGGACGGGGACGACTCCCATTAACCCCTGACTATACTGGGGATACGCTTATCACAATGCCTTTCTGGTCTGTGCTGAAGCAGGGCATTCTGGCAGCCAAGTGGCTTGACTTTTATTAGTGAGCCTGGTTACCCCCTCTCGGAACCACAGACTTAGAAATCGCCAGCTCATATACAGTGCATAAAATATATTTATATATATACCCTTATACACCATTTTAATAAAAAATATCACAAAATTCTTCTAAGTCCCTCGGGAAGAGTGAAAGACGCGCACGTTCATTTTCAGAGCTCCTAGACCTTCCTATAAGAAGTTAGCCAAAAAGTAGCTTCGAAAAACGCTTAGGTTAAGTTTCAGAGTTGCTTCTAATGTACCAAAGCTGGACTTAGACATAATTTCACTCTCAATACATTATGACTGGTTGGAGACAGTCCGAACCACAAGTACCGGATCGATGGTTCTGGGCGTATACTGGGGGGACGGGGACGACTCCCATTAATCCCTGACTATACCGGGGATACGCTTATCACAATGCCTTTCTGGTCTGTGCTGAAGCAGGGCATTCTGGCAGCCAAGTGGCTTGACCTTTATTAGTGAGCCTGGTTACCCCCTCTCGGAACCACAGACTTAGAAATCGCCAGCTCATATACAGTGCATAAAATATATTTATATATATATACCCTTATACACCATTTAATAAAAAATATCACAAAATTCTTCTAAGTCCCTCGGGAAGAGTGAAAGACGCGCACGTTCATTTTCAGAGCTCCTAGACCTTCCTATAAGAAGTTAGCCAAAAAGTAGCTTCGAAAAACGCTTAGGTAAAGTTTCAGAGTTGCTTCTAATGTACCAAAGCTGGACTTAGACATAATTTCACTCTCACAACATTATGGCTGGTTGGAGACAGTCCGAACCACAAGTACCGAGTCGATGGTTCTGGGCGTATACTGGGGGGACGGGGACGACTCCCATTAACCCCTGACTATACTGGGGATACGCTTATCACAATGCTTTTCTGGTCTGTGCTGAAGCAGGGCATTCTGGCAGCCAAGTGGCTTGACCTTTATTAGTGAGCCTGGTTACCCCCTCTCGGAACCACAGACTTAGAAATCGCCAGCTCATACACAGTGCATAAAATATATTTATATATATACCCTTATACACCATTTTAATAAAACATATCACAAAATTCTTCTAAGTCCCTCGGGAAGAGTGAAAGACGCGCACGTTCATTTTCAGAGCTCCTAGACCTTCCTATAAGAAGTTAGCCAAAAAGTAGCTTCGAAAAACGCTTAGGTTAAGTTTCAGAGTTGCTTCTAATGTACCAAAGCTGGACTTAGACATAATTTCACTCTCACAACATTATGGCTGGTTGGAGACAGTCCGAACCACAAGTACCGGGTCCATGGTTCTGGGCGTATACTGGGGGGACGGGGACGACTCCCATTAACCCCTGACTATACCGGGGATACGCTTATCACAATGCCTTTCTGGTCTGTGCTGAAGCAGGGCATTCTGGCAGCCAAGTGGCTTGACCTTTATTAGTGAGCCTGGTTACCCCCTCTCGGAACCACAGACTTAGAAATCGCCAGCTCATATACAGTGCATAAAATATATTTATATATATATACCCTTATACACCATTTTAATAAAAAATATCACAAAATTCTTCTAAGTCCCTCGGGAAGAGTGAAAGACGCGCACGTTCATTTTCAGAGCTCCTAGACCTTCCTATAAGAAGTTAGCCAAAAAGTAGCTTCGAAAAACGCTTAGGTAAAGTTTCAGAGTTGCTTCTAATGTACCAAAGCTGGACTTAGACATAATTTCACTCTCACAACATTATGGCTGGTTGGAGACAGTCCGAACCACAAGTACCGGGTCGATGGTTCTGGGCGTATACTGGGGGGACGGGGACGACTCCCATTAACCCCTGACTATACTGGGGATACGCTTATCACAATGCTTTTCTGGTCTGTGCTGAAGCAGGGCATTCTGGCAGCCAAGTGGCTTGACCTTTATTAGTGAGCCTGGTTACCCCCTCTCGGAACCACAGACTTAGAAATTGCCAGCTCATATACAGTGCATAAAATATATTTATATAATATATTTATATATATACCCTTATACACCTTTTTAATAAAAAATATCACAAAATTCTTCTAAGTCCCTCGGGAAGAGTGAAAGACGCGCACGTTCATTTTCAGCGCTCCTAGACCTTCCTATAAGAAGTTAGCCAAAAAGTAGCTTCGAAAAACGCTTAGGTTAAGTTTCAGAGTTGCTTCTAATGTACCAAAGCTGGACTTAGACATAATTTCACTCTCACAACCTTATGGCTGGTTGGAGACATTCTGAACCACAAGTACCGGGTCGATGGTTCTGAGCGTATACTGGGGGGACGGGGACGACTCCCATTAACCCCTGACTATACCGGGGATACGCTTATCACAATGCCTTTCTGGTCTGTGCTGAAGCAGGGCATTCTGGCAGCCAAGTGGCTTGACCTTTATTAGTGAGCCTGGTTACCCCCTCTCGGAACCACAGACTTAGAAATCGCCAGCTCATATACAGTGCATAAAATATATTTATATAATATATTTATATATACCCTTATACACCATTTTAATAAAAAATATCACAAAATTCTTCTAAGTCCCTCGGGAAGAGTGAAAGACGCGCACGTTCATTTTCAGAACTCCTAGACCTTCCTATAAGAAGTTAGCCAAAAAGTAGCTTCGAAAAACGCTTAGGTTAAGTTTCAGAGTTGCTTCTAATGTACCAAAGCTGGACTTAGACATAATTTCACTCTCACAACATTATGGCTGGTTGGAGACAGTCCGAACCACAAGTACCGGGTCGATGGTTCTGGGCGTATACTGGGGGGACGGGGACGACTCCCATTAACCCCTGACTATACTGGGGATACGCTTATCACAATGCCTTTCTGGTCTGTGCTGAAGCAGGGCATTCTGGCAGCCAAGTGGCTTGACTTTTATTAGTGAGCCTGGTTACCCCCTCTCGGAACCACAGACTTAGAAATCGCCAGCTCATATACAGTGCATAAAATATATTTATATATATACCCTTATACACCATTTTAATAAAAAATATCAGAAAATTCTTCTAAGTCCCTCGGGAAGAGTGAAAGACGCGCACGTTCATTTTCAGAGCTCCTAGACCTTCCTATAAGAAGTTAGCCAAAAAGTAGCTTCGAAAAACGCTTAGGTTAAGTTTCAGAGTTGCTTCTAATGTACCAAAGCTGGACTTAGACATAATTTCACTCTCACAACATTATGGCTGGTTAGAGACAATCCGAACCACAAGTACCGGGTCCATGGTTCTGGGCGTATACTGGGGGGACGGGGACGATTCCCATTAACCCCTGACTATACCGGGGATACGCTTATCACAATGCCTTTCTGGTCTGTGCTGAAGCAGGGCATTCTGGCAGCCAAGTGGCTTGACCTTTATTAGTGAGCCTGGTTATCCCCTCTCGGAACCACAGACTTAGAAATCGCCAGCTCATATACAGTGCATAAAATATATTTATATATATATACCCTTATACACCATTTTAATAAAAAATATCACAAAATTCTTCTAAGTCCCTCGGGAAGAGTGAAAGACGCGCACGTTCATTTTCAGAGCTCCTAGACCTTCCTATAAGAAGTTAGCCAAAAAGTAGCTTCGAAAAACGCTTAGGTTAAGTTTCAGAGTTGCTTCTAATGTACCAAAGCTGGACTTAGACATAATTTCACTCTCACAACATTATGGCTGGTTGGAGACAGTCCGGACCACAAGTACCGGGTCCATGGTTCTGGGCGTATACTGGGGGGGACGGGGACGACTCCCATTAACCCCTGACTATACCGTGGATACGCTTATCACAATGCCTTTCTGGTCTGTGCTGAAGCAGGGCATTCTGGCAGCCAAGTGGCTTGACCTTTATTAGTGAGCCTGGTTACCCCCTCTCGGAACCACAGACTTAGAAATCGCCAGCTCATATACAGTGCATAAAATATATTTATATAATATATTTATATATATACCCTTATACACCATTTTAATAAAAAATATCACAAAATTCTTCTAAGTCCCTCGGGAAGAGTGAAAGACGCGCACGTTCATTTTCAGAGCTCCTAGACCTTCCTATAAGAAGTTAGCCAAAAAGAAGCTTCGAAAAACGCTTAGGTTAAGTTTCAGAGTTGCTTCTAATGTACCAAAGTTGGACTTAGACATAATTTCACTCTCACAACATTATGGCTGGTTGGAGACAGTCCGAACCACAAGTACCGGGTCCATGGTTCTGGGCGTATACTGGGGGGACGGGGACGACTCCCATTAACCCCTGACTATACCGGGGATACGCTTATCACAATGCCTTTCTGGTCTGTGCTGAAGCAGGGCATTCTGGCAGCCAAGAGCTTGACCTTTGTTAGTGCGCCTGGTTACCCCCTCTCGGAACCACAGACTTAGAAATCGCCAGCTCATATACAGTGCATAAAATATATTTATATATATACCCTTATACACCATTTTAATAAAAAATATCACAAAATTCTTCTAAGTCCCTCGGGAAGAGTGAAAGACTCGCACGTTCATTTTCAGAGCTCCTAGACCTTCCTATAAGAAGTTAGCCAAAAAGTAGCTTCGAAAAACGCTTAGGTTAAGTTTCAGAGTTGCTTCTAATGTACCAAAGCTGGACTTAGACATAATTTCACTCTCACAACATTATGGCTGGTTGGAGACAGTCCGAACCACAAGTACCGGGTCGATGGTTCTGGGCGTATACTGGGGGGACGGGGACGACTCCCATTAACCCCTGACTATACTGGGGATACGCTTATCACAATGCCTTTCTGGTCTGTGCTGAAGCAGGGCATTCTGGCAGCCAAGTGGCTTGACTTTTATTAGTGAGCCTGGTTACCCCCTCTCGGAACCACAGACTTAGAAATCGCCAGCTCATATACAGTGCATAAAATATATTTATATATATACCCTTATACACCATTTTAATAAAAAATATCACAAAATTCTTCTAAGTCCCTCGGGAAGAGTGAAAGACGCGCACGTTCATTTTCAGAGCTCCTAGACCTTCCTATAAGAAGTTAGCCAAAAAGTAGCTTCGAAAAACGCTTAGGTTAAGTTTCAGAGTTGCTTCTAATGTACCAAAGCTGGACTTAGACATAATTTCACTCTCACAACATTATGGCTGGTTGGAGACAATCCGAACCACAAGTACCGGGTCCATGGTTCTGGGCGTATACTGGGGGGACGGGGACGATTCCCATTAACCCCTGACTATACCGGGGATACGCTTATCACAATGCCTTTCTGGTCTGTGCTGAAGCAGGGCATTCTGGCAGCCAAGTGGCTTGACCTTTATTAGTGAGCCTGGTTATCCCCTCTCGGAACCACAGACTTAGAAATCGCCAGCTCATATACAGTGCATAAAATATATTTATATATATATACCCTTATACACCATTTTAATAAAAAATATCACAAAATTCTTCTAAGTCCCTCGGGAAGAGTGAAAGACGCGCACGTTCATTTTCAGAGCTCCTAGACCTTCCTATAAGAAGTTAGCCAAAAAGTAGCTTCGAAAAACGCTTAGGTTAAGTTTCAGAGTTGCTTCTAATGTACCAAAGCTGGACTTAGACATAATTTCACTCTCACAACATTATGGCTGGTTGGAGACAATCCGAACCACAAGTACCGGGTCCATGGTTCTGGGCGTATACTGGGGGGACGGGGACGATTCCCATTAACCCCTGACTATACCGGGGATACGCTTATCACAATGCCTTTCTGGTCTGTGCTGAAGCAGGGCATTCTGGCAGCCAAGTGGCTTGACCTTTATTAGTGAGCCTGGTTATCCCCTCTCGGAACCACAGACTTAGAAATCGCCAGCTCATATACAGTGCATAAAATATATTTATATATATATACCCTTATACACCATTTTAATAAAAAATATCACAAAATTCTTCTAAGTCCCTCGGGAAGAGTGAAAGACGCGCACGTTCATTTTCAGAGCTCCTAGACCTTCCTATAAGAAGTTAGCCAAAAAGAAGCTTCGAAAAACGCTTAGGTTAAGTTTCAGAGTTGCTTCTAATGTACCAAAGTTGGACTTAGACATAATTTCACTCTCACAACATTATGGCTGGTTGGAGACAGTCCGAACCACAAGTACCGGGTCCATGGTTCTGGGCGTATACTGGGGGGACGGGGACGACTCCCATTAACCCCTGACTATACCGGGGATACGCTTATCACAATGCCTTTCTGGTCTGTGCTGAAGCAGGGCATTCTGGCAGCCAAGAGCTTGACCTTTATTAGTGCGCCTGGTTACCCCCTCTCGGAACCACAGACTTAGAAATCGCCAGCTCATATACAGTGCATAAAATATATTTATATATATACCCTTATACACCATTTTAATAAAAAATATCACAAAATTCTTCTAAGTCCCTCGGGAAGAGTGAAAGACGCGCACGTTCATGTTCAGCGCTCCTAGACCTTCCTATAAGAAGTTAGCCAAAAAGTAGCTTCGAAAAACGCTTAGGTTAAGTTTCAGAGTTGCTTCTAATGTACCAAAGCTGGACTTACTGTAGACATAATTTCACTCTCACAACATTATGGCTGGTTGGAGACAGTCCGAACCACAAGTACCGGGTCGATGGTTCTGGGCGTATACTGGGGGGACGGGGACGACTCCCATTAACCCCTGACTATACCGGGGATACGCTTATCACAATGCCTTTCTGGTCTGTGCTGAAGCAGGGCATTCTGGCAGCCAAGTGGCTTGACCTTTATTAGTGAGCCTGGTTACCCCCTCTCGGAACCACAGACTTAGAAATCGCCAGCTCATATACAGTGCATAAAATATATTTATATAATATATTTATATATATACCCTTATACACCATTTTAATAAAAAATATCACAAAATTCTTCTAAGTCCCTCGGGAAGAGTGAAAGACGCGCACGTTCATTTTCAGAGCTCCTAGACCTTCCTATAAGAAGTTAGCCAAAAAGTAGCTTCGAAAAACGCTTAGGTTAAGTTTCAGAGTTGCTTCTAATGTACCAAAGCTGGACTTAGACATAATTTCACTCTCACAACATTATGGCTGGTTGGAGAAAGTCCGAACCACAAGTACCGGGTCGATGGTTCTGGGCGTATACTGGGGGGACGGGGACGACTCCCATTAACCCCTGACTATACCGGGGATACGCTTATCACAATGCCTTTCTGGTCTGTGCTGAAGCAGGGCATTCTGGCAGCCAAGTGGCTTGACCTTTATTAGTGAGCCTGGTTACCCCCTCTCGGAACCACAGACTTAGAAATCGCCAGCTCATATACAGTGCATAAAATATATTTATATAATATATTTATATATATACCCTTATACACCATTTTAATAAAAAATATCACAAAATTCTTCTAAGTCCCTCGGGAAGAGTGAAAGACGCGCACGTTCATTTTCAGAGCTCCTAGACCTTCCTATAAGAAGTTAGCCAAAAAGTAGCTTCGAAAAACGCTTAGGTTAAGTTTCAGAGTTGCTTCTAATGTACCAAAGCTGGACTTAGACATAATTTCACTCTCACAACATTATGGCTGGTTGGAGAAAGTCCGAACCACAAGTACCGGGTCGATGGTTCTGGGCGTATACTGGGGGGACGGGGACGACTCCCATTAACCCCTGACTATACCGGGGATACGCTTATCACAATGCCTTTCTGGTCTGTGCTGAAGCAGGGCATTCTGGCAGCCAAGTGGCTTGACCTTTATTAGTGAGCCTGGTTACCCCCTCTCGGAACCACAGACTTAGAAATCGCCAGCTCATATACAGTGCATAAAATATATTTATATATATACCCTTATACACCATTTTAATAAAAAATATCACAAAATTCTTCTAAGTCCCTCGGGAAGAGTGAAAGACGCGCACGTTCATTTTCAGAGCTCCTAGACCTTCCTATAAGAAGTTAGCCAAAAAGTAGCTTCGAAAAACGCTTAGGTTAAGTTTCAGAGTTGCTTCTAATGTACCAAAGCTGGACTTAGACATAATTTCACTCTCACAACATTATGGCTGGTTGGAGACAGTCCGAACCACAAGTACCGGATCGATGGTTCTGGGCGTATACTGGGGGGACGGGGACGACTCCCATTAACCCCTGACTATACCGGGGATACGCTTATCACAATGCCTTTCTGGTCTGTGCTGAAGCAGGGCATTCTGGCAGCCAAGTGGCTTGACCTTTATTAGTGAGCCTGGTTACCCCCTCTCGGAACCACAGACTTAGAAATCGCCAGCTCATATACAGTGCATAAAATATATTTATATATATATACCCTTATACACCATTTTAATAAAAAATATCACTAAATTCTTCTAAGTCCCTCGGGAAGAGTGAAAGACGCGCACGTTCATTTTCAGAGCTCCTAGACCTTCCTATAAGAAGTTAGCCAAAAAGTAGCTTCGAAAAACGCTTAGGTTAAGTTTCAGAGTTGCTTCTAATGTACCAAAGCTGGACTTAGACATAATTTCACTCTCAATACATTATGACTGGTTGGAGACAGTCCGAACCACAAGTACCGGATCGATGGTTCTGGGCGTATACTGGGGGGACGGGGACGACTCCCATTAATCCCTGACTATACCGGGGATACGCTTATCACAATGCCTTTCTGGTCTGTGCTGAAGCAGGGCATTCTGGCAGCCAAGTGGCTTGACCTTTATTAGTGAGCCTGGTTACCCCCTCTCGGAACCACAGACTTAGAAATCGCCAGCTCATATACAGTGCATAAAATATATTTATATATATATACCCTTATACACCATTTAATAAAAAATATCACAAAATTCTTCTAAGTCCCTCGGGAAGAGTGAAAGACGCGCACGTTCATTTTCAGAGCTCCTAGACCTTCCTATAAGAAGTTAGCCAAAAAGTAGCTTCGAAAAACGCTTAGGTAAAGTTTCAGAGTTGCTTCTAATGTACCAAAGCTGGACTTAGACATAATTTCACTCTCACAACATTATGGCTGGTTGGAGACAGTCCGAACCACAAGTACCGGGTCGATGGTTCTGGGCGTATACTGGGGGGACGGGGACGACTCCCATTAACCCCTGACTATACTGGGGATACGCTTATCACAATGCTTTTCTGGTCTGTGCTGAAGCAGGGCATTCTGGCAGCCAAGTGGCTTGACCTTTATTAGTGAGCCTGGTTACCCCCTCTCGGAACCACAGACTTAGAAATCGCCAGCTCATACACAGTGCATAAAATATATTTATATATATACCCTTATACACCATTTTAATAAAACATATCACAAAATTCTTCTAAGTCCCTCGGGAAGAGTGAAAGACGCGCACGTTCATTTTCAGAGCTCCTAGACCTTCCTATAAGAAGTTAGCCAAAAAGTAGCTTCGAAAAACGCTTAGGTTAAGTTTCAGAGTTGCTTCTAATGTACCAAAGCTGGACTTAGACATAATTTCACTCTCACAACATTATGGCTGGTTGGAGACAGTCCGAACCACAAGTACCGGGTCCATGGTTCTGGGCGTATACTGGGGGGACGGGGACGACTCCCATTAACCCCTGACTATACCGGGGATACGCTTATCACAATGCCTTTCTGGTCTGTGCTGAAGCAGGGCATTCTGGCAGCCAAGTGGCTTGACCTTTATTAGTGAGCCTGGTTACCCCCTCTCGGAACCACAGACTTAGAAATCGCCAGCTCATATACAGTGCATAAAATATATTTATATATATATACCCTTATACACCATTTTAATAAAAAATATCACAAAATTCTTCTAAGTCCCTCGGGAAGAGTGAAAGACGCGCACGTTCATTTTCAGAGCTCCTAGACCTTCCTATAAGAAGTTAGCCAAAAAGTAGCTTCGAAAAACGCTTAGGTAAAGTTTCAGAGTTGCTTCTAATGTACCAAAGCTGGACTTAGACATAATTTCACTCTCACAACATTATGGCTGGTTGGAGACAGTCCGAACCACAAGTACCGGGTCGATGGTTCTGGGCGTATACTGGGGGGACGGGGACGACTCCCATTAACCCCTGACTATACTGGGGATACGCTTATCACAATGCTTTTCTGGTCTGTGCTGAAGCAGGGCATTCTGGCAGCCAAGTGGCTTGACCTTTATTAGTGAGCCTGGTTACCCCCTCTCGGAACCACAGACTTAGAAATTGCCAGCTCATATACAGTGCATAAAATATATTTATATAATATATTTATATATATACCCTTATACACCTTTTTAATAAAAAATATCACAAAATTCTTCTAAGTCCCTCGGGAAGAGTGAAAGACGCGCACGTTCATTTTCAGAGCTCCTAGACCTTCCTACTGGTATAAGAAGTTAGCCAAAAAGTAGCTTCGAAAAACGCTTAGGTTAAGTTTCAGAGTTGCTTCTAATGTACCAAAGCTGGACTTAGACATAATTTCACTCTCACAACATTATGGCTGGTTGGAGACAGTCCGAACCACAAGTACCGGGTCCATGGTTCTGGCCGTATACTGGGGGGACGGGGACGACTCCCATTAACCCCTGACTATACCGGGGATACGCTTATCACAATGCCTTTCTGGTCTGTGCTGAAGCAGGGCATTCTGGCAGCCAAGTGGCTTGACCTTTATTAGTGAGCCTGGTTACCCCCTCTCGGAACCACAGACTTAGAAATCGCCAGCTCATATACAGTGCATAAAATATATTTATATATATACCATTATACACCATTTTAATAAAAAATATAACAAAATTCTTCTAAGTCCCTCGGGAAGAGTGAAAGACGAGCACGTTCATTTTCAGAGCTCCTAGACCTTCCTATAAGAAGTTAGCCAAAAAGTAGCTTCGAAAAACGCTTAGGTTAAGTTTCAGAGTTGCTTCTAATGTACCAAAGCTGGACTTAGACATAATTTCACTCTCACAACATTATGGCTGGTTGGAGACAGTCCGAACCACAAGTACCGGATCGATGGTTCTGGGCGTATACTGGGGGGACGGGGACGACTCCCATTAACCCCTGACTATACCGGGGATACGCTTATCACAATGCCTTTCTGGACTGTGCTGAAGCAGGGCATTCTGGCAGCCAAGTGGCTTGACCTTTATTAGTGAGCCTGGTTACCCCCTCTCGGAACCACAGACTTAGAAATCGCCAGCTCATATACAGTGCATAAAATATATTTATATAATATATTTATATATATACCCTTATACACCTTTTTAATAAAAAATATCACAAAATTCTTCTAAGTCCCTCGGGAAGAGTGAAAGACGCGCACGTTCATTTTCAGAGCTCCTAGACCTTCCTACTGGTAAAAGAAGTTAGCCAAAAAGTAGCTTCGAAAAACGCTTAGGTTAAGTTTCAGAGTTGCTTCTAATGTACCAAAGCTGGACTTAGACATAATTTCACTCTCACAACATTATGGCTGGTTGGAGACAATCCGAACCACAAGTACCGGGTCCATGGTTCTGGGCGTATACTGGGGGGACGGGGACGATTCCCATTAACCCCTGACTATACCGGGGATACGCTTATCACAATGCCTTTCTGGTCTGTGCTGAAGCAGGGCATTCTGGCAGCCAAGTGGCTTGACCTTTATTAGTGAGCCTGGTTATCCCCTCTCGGAACCACAGACTTAGAAATCGCCAGCTCATATACAGTGCATAAAATATATTTATATATATATACCCTTATACACCATTTTAATAAAAAATATCACAAAATTCTTCTAAGTCCCTCGGGAAGAGTGAAAGACGCGCACGTTCATTTTCAGAGCTCCTAGACCTTCCTATAAGAAGTTAGCCAAAAAGTAGCTTCGAAAAACGCTTAGGTTAAGTTTCAGAGTTGCTTCTAATGTACCAAAGCTGGACTTAGACATAATTTCACTCTCACAACATTATGGCTGGTTGGAGACAATCCGAACCACAAGTACCGGGTCCATGGTTCTGGGCGTATACTGGGGGGACGGGGACGATTCCCATTAACCCCTGACTATACCGGGGATACGCTTATCACAATGCCTTTCTGGTCTGTGCTGAAGCAGGGCATTCTGGCAGCCAAGTGGCTTGACCTTTATTAGTGAGCCTGGTTATCCCCTCTCGGAACCACAGACTTAGAAATCGCCAGCTCATATACAGTGCATAAAATATATTTATATATATATACCCTTATACACCATTTTAATAAAAAATATCACAAAATTCTTCTAAGTCCCTCGGGAAGAGTGAAAGACGCGCACGTTCATTTTCAGAGCTCCTAGACCTTCCTATAAGAAGTTAGCCAAAAAGTAGCTTCGAAAAACGCTTAGGTTAAGTTTCAGAGTTGCTTCTAATGTACCAAAGCTGGACTTAGACATAATTTCACTCTCACAACATTATGGCTGGTTGGAGACAGTCCGGACCACAAGTACCGGGTCCATGGTTCTGGGCGTATACTGGGGGGGACGGGGACGACTCCCATTAACCCCTGACTATACCGTGGATACGCTTATCACAATGCCTTTCTGGTCTGTGCTGAAGCAGGGCATTCTGGCAGCCAAGTGGCTTGACCTTTATTAGTGAGCCTGGTTACCCCCTCTCGGAACCACAGACTTAGAAATCGCCAGCTCATATACAGTGCATAAAATATATTTATATAATATATTTATATATATACCCTTATACACCATTTTAATAAAAAATATCACAAAATTCTTCTAAGTCCCTCGGGAAGAGTGAAAGACGCGCACGTTCATTTTCAGAGCTCCTAGACCTTCCTATAAGAAGTTAGCCAAAAAGAAGCTTCGAAAAACGCTTAGGTTAAGTTTCAGAGTTGCTTCTAATGTACCAAAGTTGGACTTAGACATAATTTCACTCTCACAACATTATGGCTGGTTGGAGACAGTCCGAACCACAAGTACCGGGTCCATGGTTCTGGGCGTATACTGGGGGGACGGGGACGACTCCCATTAACCCCTGACTATACCGGGGATACGCTTATCACAATGCCTTTCTGGTCTGTGCTGAAGCAGGGCATTCTGGCAGCCAAGAGCTTGACCTTTATTAGTGCGCCTGGTTACCCCCTCTCGGAACCACAGACTTAGAAATCGCCAGCTCATATACAGTGCATAAAATATATTTATATATATACCCTTATACACCATTTTAATAAAAAATATCACAAAATTCTTCTAAGTCCCTCGGGAAGAGTGAAAGACGCGCACGTTCATGTTCAGCGCTCCTAGACCTTCCTATAAGAAGTTAGCCAAAAAGTAGCTTCGAAAAACGCTTAGGTTAAGTTTCAGAGTTGCTTCTAATGTACCAAAGCTGGACTTACTGTAGACATAATTTCACTCTCACAACATTATGGCTGGTTGGAGACAGTCCGAACCACAAGTACCGGGTCGATGGTTCTGGGCGTATACTGGGGGGACGGGGACGACTCCCATTAACCCCTGACTATACCGGGGATACGCTTATCACAATGCCTTTCTGGTCTGTGCTGAAGCAGGGCATTCTGGCAGCCAAGTGGCTTGACCTTTATTAGTGAGCCTGGTTACCCCCTCTCGGAACCACAGACTTAGAAATCGCCAGCTCATATACAGTGCATAAAATATATTTATATAATATATTTATATATATACCCTTATACACCATTTTAATAAAAAATATCACAAAATTCTTCTAAGTCCCTCGGGAAGAGTGAAAGACGCGCACGTTCATTTTCAGAGCTCCTAGACCTTCCTATAAGAAGTTAGCCAAAAAGTAGCTTCGAAAAACGCTTAGGTTAAGTTTCAGAGTTGCTTCTAATGTACCAAAGCTGGACTTAGACATAATTTCACTCTCACAACATTATGGCTGGTTGGAGAAAGTCCGAACCACAAGTACCGGGTCGATGGTTCTGGGCGTATACTGGGGGGACGGGGACGACTCCCATTAACCCCTGACTATACCGGGGATACGCTTATCACAATGCCTTTCTGGTCTGTGCTGAAGCAGGGCATTCTGGCAGCCAAGTGGCTTGACCTTTATTAGTGAGCCTGGTTACCCCCTCTCGGAACCACAGACTTAGAAATCGCCAGCTCATATACAGTGCATAAAATATATTTATATAATATATTTATATATATACCCTTATACACCATTTTAATAAAAAATATCACAAAATTCTTCTAAGTCCCTCGGGAAGAGTGAAAGACGCGCACGTTCATTTTCAGAGCTCCTAGACCTTCCTATAAGAAGTTAGCCAAAAAGTAGCTTCGAAAAACGCTTAGGTTAAGTTTCAGAGTTGCTTCTAATGTACCAAAGCTGGACTTAGACATAATTTCACTCTCACAACATTATGGCTGGTTGGAGAAAGTCCGAACCACAAGTACCGGGTCGATGGTTCTGGGCGTATACTGGGGGGACGGGGACGACTCCCATTAACCCCTGACTATACCGGGGATACGCTTATCACAATGCCTTTCTGGTCTGTGCTGAAGCAGGGCATTCTGGCAGCCAAGTGGCTTGACCTTTATTAGTGAGCCTGGTTACCCCCTCTCGGAACCACAGACTTAGAAATCGCCAGCTCATATACAGTGCATAAAATATATTTATATATATACCCTTATACACCATTTTAATAAAAAATATCACAAAATTCTTCTAAGTCCCTCGGGAAGAGTGAAAGACGCGCACGTTCATTTTCAGAGCTCCTAGACCTTCCTATAAGAAGTTAGCCAAAAAGTAGCTTCGAAAAACGCTTAGGTTAAGTTTCAGAGTTGCTTCTAATGTACCAAAGCTGGACTTAGACATAATTTCACTCTCACAACATTATGGCTGGTTGGAGACAGTCCGAACCACAAGTACCGGATCGATGGTTCTGGGCGTATACTGGGGGGACGGGGACGACTCCCATTAACCCCTGACTATACCGGGGATACGCTTATCACAATGCCTTTCTGGTCTGTGCTGAAGCAGGGCATTCTGGCAGCCAAGTGGCTTGACCTTTATTAGTGAGCCTGGTTACCCCCTCTCGGAACCACAGACTTAGAAATCGCCAGCTCATATACAGTGCATAAAATATATTTATATATATATACCCTTATACACCATTTTAATAAAAAATATCACTAAATTCTTCTAAGTCCCTCGGGAAGAGTGAAAGACGCGCACGTTCATTTTCAGAGCTCCTAGACCTTCCTATAAGAAGTTAGCCAAAAAGTAGCTTCGAAAAACGCTTAGGTTAAGTTTCAGAGTTGCTTCTAATGTACCAAAGCTGGACTTAGACATAATTTCACTCTCAATACATTATGACTGGTTGGAGACAGTCCGAACCACAAGTACCGGATCGATGGTTCTGGGCGTATACTGGGGGGACGGGGACGACTCCCATTAATCCCTGACTATACCGGGGATACGCTTATCACAATGCCTTTCTGGTCTGTGCTGAAGCAGGGCATTCTGGCAGCCAAGTGGCTTGACCTTTATTAGTGAGCCTGGTTACCCCCTCTCGGAACCACAGACTTAGAAATCGCCAGCTCATATACAGTGCATAAAATATATTTATATATATATACCCTTATACACCATTTAATAAAAAATATCACAAAATTCTTCTAAGTCCCTCGGGAAGAGTGAAAGACGCGCACGTTCATTTTCAGAGCTCCTAGACCTTCCTATAAGAAGTTAGCCAAAAAGTAGCTTCGAAAAACGCTTAGGTAAAGTTTCAGAGTTGCTTCTAATGTACCAAAGCTGGACTTAGACATAATTTCACTCTCACAACATTATGGCTGGTTGGAGACAGTCCGAACCACAAGTACCGGGTCGATGGTTCTGGGCGTATACTGGGGGGACGGGGACGACTCCCATTAACCCCTGACTATACTGGGGATACGCTTATCACAATGCTTTTCTGGTCTGTGCTGAAGCAGGGCATTCTGGCAGCCAAGTGGCTTGACCTTTATTAGTGAGCCTGGTTACCCCCTCTCGGAACCACAGACTTAGAAATCGCCAGCTCATACACAGTGCATAAAATATATTTATATATATACCCTTATACACCATTTTAATAAAACATATCACAAAATTCTTCTAAGTCCCTCGGGAAGAGTGAAAGACGCGCACGTTCATTTTCAGAGCTCCTAGACCTTCCTATAAGAAGTTAGCCAAAAAGTAGCTTCGAAAAACGCTTAGGTTAAGTTTCAGAGTTGCTTCTAATGTACCAAAGCTGGACTTAGACATAATTTCACTCTCACAACATTATGGCTGGTTGGAGACAGTCCGAACCACAAGTACCGGGTCCATGGTTCTGGGCGTATACTGGGGGGACGGGGACGACTCCCATTAACCCCTGACTATACCGGGGATACGCTTATCACAATGCCTTTCTGGTCTGTGCTGAAGCAGGGCATTCTGGCAGCCAAGTGGCTTGACCTTTATTAGTGAGCCTGGTTACCCCCTCTCGGAACCACAGACTTAGAAATCGCCAGCTCATATACAGTGCATAAAATATATTTATATATATATACCCTTATACACCATTTTAATAAAAAATATCACAAAATTCTTCTAAGTCCCTCGGGAAGAGTGAAAGACGCGCACGTTCATTTTCAGAGCTCCTAGACCTTCCTATAAGAAGTTAGCCAAAAAGTAGCTTCGAAAAACGCTTAGGTAAAGTTTCAGAGTTGCTTCTAATGTACCAAAGCTGGACTTAGACATAATTTCACTCTCACAACATTATGGCTGGTTGGAGACAGTCCGAACCACAAGTACCGGGTCGATGGTTCTGGGCGTATACTGGGGGGACGGGGACGACTCCCATTAACCCCTGACTATACTGGGGATACGCTTATCACAATGCTTTTCTGGTCTGTGCTGAAGCAGGGCATTCTGGCAGCCAAGTGGCTTGACCTTTATTAGTGAGCCTGGTTACCCCCTCTCGGAACCACAGACTTAGAAATTGCCAGCTCATATACAGTGCATAAAATATATTTATATAATATATTTATATATATACCCTTATACACCTTTTTAATAAAAAATATCACAAAATTCTTCTAAGTCCCTCGGGAAGAGTGAAAGACGCGCACGTTCATTTTCAGAGCTCCTAGACCTTCCTACTGGTATAAGAAGTTAGCCAAAAAGTAGCTTCGAAAAACGCTTAGGTTAAGTTTCAGAGTTGCTTCTAATGTACCAAAGCTGGACTTAGACATAATTTCACTCTCACAACATTATGGCTGGTTGGAGACAGTCCGAACCACAAGTACCGGGTCCATGGTTCTGGGCGTATACTGGGGGGACGGGGACGACTCCCATTAACCCCTGACTATACCGGGGATACGCTTATCACAATGCCTTTCTGGTCTGTGCTGAAGCAGGGCATTCTGGCAGCCAAGTGGCTTGACCTTTATTAGTGAGCCTGGTTACCCCCTCTCGGAACCACAGACTTAGAAATCGCCAGCTCATATACAGTGCATAAAATAAATTTATATATATATACCCTTATACACCATTTTAATAAAAAATATCACAAAATTCTTCTAAGTCCCTCGGGAAGAGTGAAAGACGCGCACGTTCATTTTCAGAGCTCCTAGACCTTCCTATAAGAAGTTAGCCAAAAAGTAGCTTCGAAAAACGCTTAGGTAAAGTTTCAGAGTTGCTTCTAATGTACCAAAGCTGGACTTAGACATAATTTCACTCTCACAACATTATGGCTGGTTGGAGACAGTCCGAACCACAAGTACCGGGTCGATGGTTCTGGGCGTATACTGGGGGGACGGGGACGACTCCCATTAACCCCTGACTATACTGGGGATACGCTTATCACAATGCTTTTCTGGTCTGTGCTGAAGCAGGGCATTCTGGCAGCCAAGTGGCTTGACCTTTATTAGTGAGCCTGGTTACCCCCTCTCGGAACCACAGACTTAGAAATTGCCAGCTCATATACAGTGCATAAAATATATTTATATAATATATTTATATATATACCCTTATACACCTTTTTAATAAAAAATATCACAAAATTCTTCTAAGTCCCTCGGGAAGAGTGAAAGACGCGCACGTTCATTTTCAGAGCTCCTAGACCTTCCTACTGGTATAAGAAGTTAGCCAAAAAGTAGCTTCGAAAAACGCTTAGGTTAAGTTTCAGAGTTGCTTCTAATGTACCAAAGCTGGACTTAGACATAATTTCACTCTCACAACATTATGGCTGGTTGGAGACAGTCCGAACCACAAGTACCGGGTCCATGGTTCTGGCCGTATACTGGGGGGACGGGGACGACTCCCATTAACCCCTGACTATACCGGGGATACGCTTATCACAATGCCTTTCTGGTCTGTGCTGAAGCAGGGCATTCTGGCAGCCAAGTGGCTTGACCTTTATTAGTGAGCCTGGTTACCCCCTCTCGGAACCACAGACTTAGAAATCGCCAGCTCATATACAGTGCATAAAATAAATTTATATAATATATTTATATATATACCCTTATACACCATTTTAATAAAAAATATCACAAAATTCTTCTAAGTCCCTCGGGAAGAGTGAAAGACGCGCACGTTCATTTTCAGAGCTCCTAGACCTTCCTATAAGAAGTTAGCCAAAAAGTAGCTTCGAAAAACGCTTAGGTTAAGTTTCAGAGTTGCTTCTAATGTACCAAAGCTGGACTTAGACATAATTTCACTCTCACAACATTATGGCTGGTTGGAGACAGTCCGAACCACAAGTACCGGGTCCATGGTTCTGGGCGTATACTGGGGGGACGGGGACGACTCCCATTAACCCCTGACTATACCGGGGATACGCTTATCACAATGCCTTTCTGGTCTGTGCTGAAGCAGGGCATTCTGGCAGCCAAGTGGCTTGACCTTTATTAGTGAGCCTGGTTACCCCCTCTCGGAACCACAGACTTAGAAATCGCCAGCTCATATACAGTGCATAAAATATATTTATATATATACCATTATACACCATTTTAATAAAAAATATAACAAAATTCTTCTAAGTCCCTCGGGAAGAGTGAAAGACGAGCACGTTCATTTTCAGAGCTCCTAGACCTTCCTATAAGAAGTTAGCCAAAAAGTAGCTTCGAAAAACGCTTAGGTTAAGTTTCAGAGTTGCTTCTAATGTACCAAAGCTGGACTTAGACATAATTTCACTCTCACAACATTATGGCTGGTTGGAGACAGTCCGAACCACAAGTACCGGATCGATGGTTCTGGGCGTATACTGGGGGGACGGGGACGACTCCCATTAACCCCTGACTATACCGGGGATACGCTTATCACAATGCCTTTCTGGACTGTGCTGAAGCAGGGCATTCTGGCAGCCAAGTGGCTTGACCTTTATTAGTGAGCCTGGTTACCCCCTCTCGGAACCACAGACTTAGAAATCGCCAGCTCATATACAGTGCATAAAATATATTTATATAATATATTTATATATATACCCTTATACACCTTTTTAATAAAAAATATCACAAAATTCTTCTAAGTCCCTCGGGAAGAGTGAAAGACGCGCACGTTCATTTTCAGAGCTCCTAGACCTTCCTACTGGTAAAAGAAGTTAGCCAAAAAGTAGCTTCGAAAAACGCTTAGGTTAAGTTTCAGAGTTGCTTCTAATGTACCAAAGCTGGACTTAGACATAATTTCACTCTCACAACATTATGGCTGGTTGGAGACAGTCCGAACCACAAGTACCGGGTCCATGGTTCTGGGCGTATACTGGGGGGACGGGGACGACTCCCATTAACCCCTGACTATACCGGGGATACGCTTATCACAATGCCTTTCTGGTCTGTGCTGAAGCAGGGCATTCTGGCAGCCAAGTGGCTTGACCTTTATTAGTGCGCCTGGTTACCCCCTCTCGGAACCACAGACTTAGAAATCGCCAGCTCATATACAGTGCATAAAATATATTTATATATATACCCTTATACACCATTTTAATAAAAAATATCACAAAATTCTTCTAAGTCCCTCGGGAAGAGTGAAAGACGCGCACGTTAATTTTCAGAGCTCCTAGACCTTCCTATAAGAAGTTAGCCAAAAAGTAGCTTCGAAAAACGCTTAGGTTAAGTTTCAGAGTTGCTTCTAATGTACCAAAGCTGGACTTAGACATAATTTCACTCTCACAACATTATGGCTGGTTGGAGACAGTCCGAACCACAAGTACCGGGTCCATGGTTCTGGGCGTATACTGGGGGGACGGGGACGACTCCCATTAACCCCTGACTATACCGGGGATACGCTTATCACATTGCCTTTGTGGTCTGTGCTGAAGCAGGGCATTCTGGCAGCCAAGTGGCTTGACCTTTATTAGTGAGCCTGGTTACCCCCTCTCGGAACCACAGACTTAGAAATCGCCAGCTCATATACAGTGCATAAAATATATTTATACAATATATTTATATATATACCCTTATACACCATTTTAATAAAAAATATCACAAAATTCTTCTAAGTCCCTCGGGAAGAGTGAAAGACGCGCACGTTCATTTTCAGAGCTCCTAGACCTTCCTATAAGAAGTTAGCCAAAAAGAAGCTTCGAAAAACGCTTAGGTTAAGTTTCAGAGTTGCTTCTAATGTACCAAAGCTGGACTTAGACATAATTTCACTCTCACAACATTATGGCTGGTTGGAGACTGTCCGAACCACAAGTACCGGATCGATGGTTCTGGGCGTATACTGGGGGGACGGGGACGACTCCCATTAACCCCTGACTATACCGGGGATACGCTTATCACAATGCCTTTCTGGTCTGTGCTGAAGCAGGGCATTCTGGCAGCCAAGTGGCTTGACCTTTATTAGTGAGCCTGGTTACCCCCTCTCGGAACCACAGACTTAGAAATCGCCAGCTCATATACAGTGCATAAAATATATTTATATATATATACCCTTATACACCATTTTAATAAAAAATATCACAAAATTCTTCTAAGTCCCTCGGGAAGAGTGAAAGACGCGCACGTTCATTTTCAGAGCTCCTAGACCTTCCTACTGGTATAAGAAGTTAGCCAAAAAGTAGCTTCGAAAAACGCTTAGGTTAAGTTTCAGAGTTGCTTCTAATGTACCAAAGCTGAACTTAGACATAATTTCACTCTCACAACATTATGGCTGGTTGGAGACAGTCCGAACCACAAGTACCGGGTCCATGGTTCTGGCCGTATACTGGGGGGACGGGGACGACTCCCATTAACCCCTGACTATACCGGGGATACGCTTATCACAATGCCTTTCTGGTCTGTGCTGAAGCAGGGCATTCTGGCAGCCAAGTGGCTTGACCTTTATTAGTGAGCCTGGTTACCCCCTCTCGGAACCACAGACTTAGAAATCGCCAGCTCATATACAGTGCATAAAATATATTTATATAATATATTTATATATATACCCTTATACACCATTTTAATAAAAAATATCACAAAATTCTTCTAAGTCCCTCGGGAAGAGTGAAAGACGCGCACGTTCATTTTCAGAGCTCCTAGACCTTCCTATAAGAAGTTAGCCAAAAAGTAGCTTCGAAAAACGCTTAGATTAAGTTTCAGAGTTGCTTCTAATGTACCAAAGCTGGACTTAGACATAATTTCACTCTCACAACATTATGGCTGGTTGGAGACAGTCCGAACCACAAGTACCGGATCGATGGTTCTGGGCGTATACTGGGGGGACGGGGACGACTCCCATTAACCCCTGACTATACCGGGGATACGCTTATCACAATGCCTTTCTGGTCTGTGCTGAAGCAGGGCATTCTGGCAGCCAAGTGGCTTGACCTTTATTAGTGAGCCTGGTTACCCCCTCTCGGAACCACAGACTTAGAAATCGCCAGCTCATATACAGTGCATAAAATATATTTATATATATATACCCTTATACACCATTTTAATAAAAAATATCACAAAATTCTTCTAAGTCCCTCGGGAAGAGTGAAAGACGCGCACGTTCATTTTCAGAGCTCCTAGACCTTCCTACTGGTATAAGAAGTTAGCCAAAAAGTAGCTTCGAAAAACGCTTAGGTTAAGTTTCAGAGTTGCTTCTAATGTACCAAAGCTGAACTTAGACATAATTTCACTCTCACAACATTATGGCTGGTTGGAGACAGTCCGAACCACAAGTACCGGGTCCATGGTTCTGGCCGTATACTGGGGGGACGGGGACGACTCCCATTAACCCCTGACTATACCGGGGATACGCTTATCACAATGCCTTTCTGGTCTGTGCTGAAGCAGGGCATTCTGGCAGCCAAGTGGCTTGACCTTTATTAGTGAGCCTGGTTACCCCCTCTCGGAACCACAGACTTAGAAATCGCCAGCTCATATACAGTGCATAAAATATATTTATATAATATATTTATATATATACCCTTATACACCATTTTAATAAAAAATATCACAAAATTCTTCTAAGTCCCTCGGGAAGAGTGAAAGACGCGCACGTTCATTTTCAGAGCTCCTAGACCTTCCTATAAGAAGTTAGCCAAAAAGTAGCTTCGAAAAACGCTTAGGTTAAGTTTCAGAGTTGCTTCTAATGTACCAAAGCTGGACTTAGACATAATTTCACTCTCACAACATTATGGCTGGTTGGAGAAAGTCCGAACCACAAGTACCGGGTCGATGGTTCTGGGCGTATACTGGGGGGACGGGGACGACTCCCATTAACCCCTGACTATACCGGGGATACGCTTATCACAATGCCTTTCTGGTCTGTGCTGAAGCAGGGCATTCTGGCAGCCAAGTGGCTTGACCTTTATTAGTGAGCCTGGTTACCCCCTCTCGGAACCACAGACTTAGAAATCGCCAGCTCATATACAGTGCATAAAATATATTTATATAATATATTTATATATATACCCTTATACACCATTTTAATAAAAAATATCACAAAATTCTTCTAAGTCCCTCGGGAAGAGTGAAAGACGCGCACGTTCATTTTCAGAGCTCCTAGACCTTCCTATAAGAAGTTAGCCAAAAAGTAGCTTCGAAAAACGCTTAGGTTAAGTTTCAGAGTTGCTTCTAATGTACCAAAGCTGGACTTAGACATAATTTCACTCTCACAACATTATGGCTGGTTGGAGAAAGTCCGAACCACAAGTACCGGGTCGATGGTTCTGGGCGTATACTGGGGGGACGGGGACGACTCCCATTAACCCCTGACTATACCGGGGATACGCTTATCACAATGCCTTTCTGGTCTGTGCTGAAGCAGGGCATTCTGGCAGCCAAGTGGCTTGACCTTTATTAGTGAGCCTGGTTACCCCCTCTCGGAACCACAGACTTAGAAATCGCCAGCTCATATACAGTGCATAAAATATATTTATATATATACCCTTATACACCATTTTAATAAAAAATATCACAAAATTCTTCTAAGTCCCTCGGGAAGAGTGAAAGACGCGCACGTTCATTTTCAGAGCTCCTAGACCTTCCTATAAGAAGTTAGCCAAAAAGTAGCTTCGAAAAACGCTTAGGTTAAGTTTCAGAGTTGCTTCTAATGTACCAAAGCTGGACTTAGACATAATTTCACTCTCACAACATTATGGCTGGTTGGAGACAGTCCGAACCACAAGTACCGGATCGATGGTTCTGGGCGTATACTGGGGGGACGGGGACGACTCCCATTAACCCCTGACTATACCGGGGATACGCTTATCACAATGCCTTTCTGGTCTGTGCTGAAGCAGGGCATTCTGGCAGCCAAGTGGCTTGACCTTTATTAGTGAGCCTGGTTACCCCCTCTCGGAACCACAGACTTAGAAATCGCCAGCTCATATACAGTGCATAAAATATATTTATATATATATACCCTTATACACCATTTTAATAAAAAATATCACTAAATTCTTCTAAGTCCCTCGGGAAGAGTGAAAGACGCGCACGTTCATTTTCAGAGCTCCTAGACCTTCCTATAAGAAGTTAGCCAAAAAGTAGCTTCGAAAAACGCTTAGGTTAAGTTTCAGAGTTGCTTCTAATGTACCAAAGCTGGACTTAGACATAATTTCACTCTCAATACATTATGACTGGTTGGAGACAGTCCGAACCACAAGTACCGGATCGATGGTTCTGGGCGTATACTGGGGGGACGGGGACGACTCCCATTAATCCCTGACTATACCGGGGATACGCTTATCACAATGCCTTTCTGGTCTGTGCTGAAGCAGGGCATTCTGGCAGCCAAGTGGCTTGACCTTTATTAGTGAGCCTGGTTACCCCCTCTCGGAACCACAGACTTAGAAATCGCCAGCTCATATACAGTGCATAAAATATATTTATATATATATACCCTTATACACCATTTAATAAAAAATATCACAAAATTCTTCTAAGTCCCTCGGGAAGAGTGAAAGACGCGCACGTTCATTTTCAGAGCTCCTAGACCTTCCTATAAGAAGTTAGCCAAAAAGTAGCTTCGAAAAACGCTTAGGTAAAGTTTCAGAGTTGCTTCTAATGTACCAAAGCTGGACTTAGACATAATTTCACTCTCACAACATTATGGCTGGTTGGAGACAGTCCGAACCACAAGTACCGGGTCGATGGTTCTGGGCGTATACTGGGGGGACGGGGACGACTCCCATTAACCCCTGACTATACTGGGGATACGCTTATCACAATGCTTTTCTGGTCTGTGCTGAAGCAGGGCATTCTGGCAGCCAAGTGGCTTGACCTTTATTAGTGAGCCTGGTTACCCCCTCTCGGAACCACAGACTTAGAAATCGCCAGCTCATACACAGTGCATAAAATATATTTATATATATACCCTTATACACCATTTTAATAAAACATATCACAAAATTCTTCTAAGTCCCTCGGGAAGAGTGAAAGACGCGCACGTTCATTTTCAGAGCTCCTAGACCTTCCTATAAGAAGTTAGCCAAAAAGTAGCTTCGAAAAACGCTTAGGTTAAGTTTCAGAGTTGCTTCTAATGTACCAAAGCTGGACTTAGACATAATTTCACTCTCACAACATTATGGCTGGTTGGAGACAGTCCGAACCACAAGTACCGGGTCCATGGTTCTGGGCGTATACTGGGGGGACGGGGACGACTCCCATTAACCCCTGACTATACCGGGGATACGCTTATCACAATGCCTTTCTGGTCTGTGCTGAAGCAGGGCATTCTGGCAGCCAAGTGGCTTGACCTTTATTAGTGAGCCTGGTTACCCCCTCTCGGAACCACAGACTTAGAAATCGCCAGCTCATATACAGTGCATAAAATATATTTATATATATATACCCTTATACACCATTTTAATAAAAAATATCACAAAATTCTTCTAAGTCCCTCGGGAAGAGTGAAAGACGCGCACGTTCATTTTCAGAGCTCCTAGACCTTCCTATAAGAAGTTAGCCAAAAAGTAGCTTCGAAAAACGCTTAGGTAAAGTTTCAGAGTTGCTTCTAATGTACCAAAGCTGGACTTAGACATAATTTCACTCTCACAACATTATGGCTGGTTGGAGACAGTCCGAACCACAAGTACCGGGTCGATGGTTCTGGGCGTATACTGGGGGGACGGGGACGACTCCCATTAACCCCTGACTATACTGGGGATACGCTTATCACAATGCTTTTCTGGTCTGTGCTGAAGCAGGGCATTCTGGCAGCCAAGTGGCTTGACCTTTATTAGTGAGCCTGGTTACCCCCTCTCGGAACCACAGACTTAGAAATTGCCAGCTCATATACAGTGCATAAAATATATTTATATAATATATTTATATATATACCCTTATACACCTTTTTAATAAAAAATATCACAAAATTCTTCTAAGTCCCTCGGGAAGAGTGAAAGACGCGCACGTTCATTTTCAGAGCTCCTAGACCTTCCTACTGGTATAAGAAGTTAGCCAAAAAGTAGCTTCGAAAAACGCTTAGGTTAAGTTTCAGAGTTGCTTCTAATGTACCAAAGCTGGACTTAGACATAATTTCACTCTCACAACATTATGGCTGGTTGGAGACAGTCCGAACCACAAGTACCGGGTCCATGGTTCTGGCCGTATACTGGGGGGACGGGGACGACTCCCATTAACCCCTGACTATACCGGGGATACGCTTATCACAATGCCTTTCTGGTCTGTGCTGAAGCAGGGCATTCTGGCAGCCAAGTGGCTTGACCTTTATTAGTGAGCCTGGTTACCCCCTCTCGGAACCACAGACTTAGAAATCGCCAGCTCATATACAGTGCATAAAATATATTTATATAATATATTTATATATATACCCTTATACACCATTTTAATAAAAAATATCACAAAATTCTTCTAAGTCCCTCGGGAAGAGTGAAAGACGCGCACGTTCATTTTCAGAGCTCCTAGACCTTCCTATAAGAAGTTAGCCAAAAAGTAGCTTCGAAAAACGCTTAGGTTAAGTTTCAGAGTTGCTTCTAATGTACCAAAGCTGGACTTAGACATAATTTCACTCTCACAACATTATGGCTGGTTGGAGACAGTCCGAACCACAAGTACCGGGTCCATGGTTCTGGGCGTATACTGGGGGGACGGGGACGACTCCCATTAACCCCTGACTATACCGGGGATACGCTTATCACAATGCCTTTCTGGTCTGTGCTGAAGCAGGGCATTCTGGCAGCCAAGTGGCTTGACCTTTATTAGTGAGCCTGGTTACCCCCTCTCGGAACCACAGACTTAGAAATCGCCAGCTCATATACAGTGCATAAAATATATTTATATATATACCATTATACACCATTTTAATAAAAAATATAACAAAATTCTTCTAAGTCCCTCGGGAAGAGTGAAAGACGAGCACGTTCATTTTCAGAGCTCCTAGACCTTCCTATAAGAAGTTAGCCAAAAAGTAGCTTCGAAAAACGCTTAGGTTAAGTTTCAGAGTTGCTTCTAATGTACCAAAGCTGGACTTAGACATAATTTCACTCTCACAACATTATGGCTGGTTGGAGACAGTCCGAACCACAAGTACCGGATCGATGGTTCTGGGCGTATACTGGGGGGACGGGGACGACTCCCATTAACCCCTGACTATACCGGGGATACGCTTATCACAATGCCTTTCTGGACTGTGCTGAAGCAGGGCATTCTGGCAGCCAAGTGGCTTGACCTTTATTAGTGAGCCTGGTTACCCCCTCTCGGAACCACAGACTTAGAAATCGCCAGCTCATATACAGTGCATAAAATATATTTATATAATATATTTATATATATACCCTTATACACCTTTTTAATAAAAAATATCACAAAATTCTTCTAAGTCCCTCGGGAAGAGTGAAAGACGCGCACGTTCATTTTCAGAGCTCCTAGACCTTCCTACTGGTAAAAGAAGTTAGCCAAAAAGTAGCTTCGAAAAACGCTTAGGTTAAGTTTCAGAGTTGCTTCTAATGTACCAAAGCTGGACTTAGACATAATTTCACTCTCACAACATTATGGCTGGTTGGAGACAGTCCGAACCACAAGTACCGGGTCCATGGTTCTGGGCGTATACTGGGGGGACGGGGACGACTCCCATTAACCCCTGACTATACCGGGGATACGCTTATCACAATGCCTTTCTGGTCTGTGCTGAAGCAGGGCATTCTGGCAGCCAAGTGGCTTGACCTTTATTAGTGCGCCTGGTTACCCCCTCTCGGAACCACAGACTTAGAAATCGCCAGCTCATATACAGTGCATAAAATATATTTATATATATACCCTTATACACCATTTTAATAAAAAATATCACAAAATTCTTCTAAGTCCCTCGGGAAGAGTGAAAGACGCGCACGTTAATTTTCAGAGCTCCTAGACCTTCCTATAAGAAGTTAGCCAAAAAGTAGCTTCGAAAAACGCTTAGGTTAAGTTTCAGAGTTGCTTCTAATGTACCAAAGCTGGACTTAGACATAATTTCACTCTCACAACATTATGGCTGGTTGGAGACAGTCCGAACCACAAGTACCGGGTCCATGGTTCTGGGCGTATACTGGGGGGACGGGGACGACTCCCATTAACCCCTGACTATACCGGGGATACGCTTATCACAATGCCTTTCTGGTCTGTGCTGAAGCAGGGCATTCTGGCAGCCAAGTGGCTTGACCTTTATTAGTGCGCCTGGTTACCCCCTCTCGGAACCACAGACTTAGAAATCGCCAGCTCATATACAGTGCATAAAATATATTTATATATATACCCTTATACACCATTTTAATAAAAAATATCACAAAATTCTTCTAAGTCCCTCGGAAGAGTGAAAGACGCGCAGGTTCATTTTGAGAGCTCCTAGACCTTCCTATAAGAAGTTAGCCAAAAAGTAGCTTCGAAAAACGCTTAGGTTAAGTTTCAGAGTTGCTTCTAATGTACCAAAGCTGGACTTAGACATAATTTCACTCTCACAACATTATGGCTGGTTGGAGACAGTCCGAACCACAAGTACCGGGTCCATGGTTCTGGGCGTATACTGGGGGGACGGGGACGACTCCCATTAACCCCTGACTATACCGGGGATACGCTTATCACAATGCCTTTCTGGTCTGTGCTGAAGCAGGGCATTCTGGCAGCCAAGTTGCTTGACCTTTATTAGTGAGCCTGGTTACCCCCTCTCGGAACCACAGACTTAGAAATCGCCAGCTCATATACAGTGCATAAAATATATTTATATATATACCCTTATACACCATTTTAATAAAAAATATCACAAAATTCTTCTAAGTCCCTCGGGAAGAGTGAAAGACGCGCACGTTCATTTTGAGAGCTCCTATACCTTCCTATAAGAAGTTAGCCAAAAAGTAGCTTCGAAAAACGCTTAGGTTAAGTTTCAGAGTTGCTTCTAATGTACCAAAGCTGGACTTAGACATAATTTCACTCTCACAACATTATGGCTGGTTGGAGACAGTCCGCACCACAAGTACCGGGTCCATGGTTCTGGGCGTATACTGGGGGAAGGGGACGACTCCCATTAACCCCTGACTATACCGGGGATACGCTTATCACAATGCCTTTCTGGTCTGTGCTGAAGCAGGGCATTCTGGCAGCCAAGTGGCTTGACCTTTATTAGTGAGCCTTGTTACCCCCTCTCGGAACCACAGACTTAGAAATCGCCAGCTCATATACAGTGCATAAAATATATTTATATATATACCCTTATACACCATTTTAATAAAAAATATAACAAAATTCTTCTAAGTCCCTCGGGAAGAGTGAAAGACGCGCACGTTCATTTTCAGAGCTCCTAGACCTTCCTATAAGAAGTTAGCCAAAAAGTAGCTTCGAAAAACGCTTAGGTTAAGTTTCAGAGTTGCTTCTAATGTACCAAAGCTGGACTTAGACATAATTTTACTCTCACAACATTATGGCTGGTTGGAGACAGTCCGAACCACAAGTACCGGATCGATGGTTCTGGGCGTATACTGGGGGGACGGGGACAACTCCCATTAACCCCTGACTATACCGGGGATACGCTTATCACAATGCCTTTCTGGACTGTGCTGAAGCAGGGCATTCTGGCAGCCAAGTGCCTTGACCTTTATTAGTGAGCCTGGTTACCCCCTCTCGGAACCACAGACTTAGAAATCGCCAGCTCATATACAGTGCATAAAATATATTTATATAATATATTTATATATATACCCTTATACACCTTTTTAATAAAAAATATCACAAAATTCTTCTAAGTCCCTCGGGAAGAGTGAAAGACGCGCACGTTCATTTTCAGAGCTCCTAGACCTTCCTACTGGTATAAGAAGTTAGCCAAAAAGTAGCTTCGAAAAACGCTTAGGTTAAGTTTCAGAGTTGCTTCTAATGTACCAAAGCTGGACTTAGACATAATTTCACTCTCACAACATTATGGCTGGTTGGAGACAGTCCGAACCACAAGTACCGGATCCATGGTTCTGGCCGTATACTGGGGGGACGGGGACGACTCCCATTAACCCCTGACTATACCGGGGATACGCTTATCACAATGCCTTTCTGGTCTGTGCTGAAGCAGGGCATTCTGGCAGCCAAGTGGCTTGACCTTTATTAGTGAGCCTGGTTACCCCCTCTCGGAACCACAGACTTAGAAATCGCCAGCTCATGTACAGTGCATAAAATATATTTATATAATATATTTATATATATACCCTTATACACCATTTTAATAAAAAATATCACAAAATTCTTCTAAGTCCCTCGGGAAGAGTGAAAGACGCGCACGTTCATTTTCAGAGCTCCTTGACCTTCCTATAAGAAGTTAGCCAAAAAGTAGCTTCGAAAAACGCTTAGGTTAAGTTTCAGAGTTGCTTCTAATGTACCAAAGCTGGACTTAGACATAATTTCACTCTCACAACATTATGGCTGGTTGGAGACAGTCCGAACCACAAGTACCGGGTCCATGGTTCTGGGCGTATACTGGGGGGACGGGGACGACTCCCATTAACCCCTGACTATACCGGGGATACGCTTATCACAATGCCTTTCTGGTCTGTGCTGAAGCAGGGCATTCTGGCAGCCAAGTGGCTTGACCTTTATTAGTGCGCCTGGTTACCCCCTCTCGGAACCACAGACTTAGAAATCGCCAGCTCATATAGAGTGCATAAAATATATTTATATATATACCCTTATACACCATTTTAATAAAAAATATCACAAAATTCTTCTAAGTCCCTCGGGAAGAGTGAAAGACGCGCACGTTAATTTTCAGAGCTCCTAGACCTTCCTATAAGAAGTTAGCCAAAAAGTAGCTTCGAAAAACGCTTAGGTTAAGTTTCAGAGTTGCTTCTAATGTACCAAAGCTGGACTTAGACATAATTTCACTCTCACAACATTATGGCTGGTTGGAGACAGTCCGAACCACAAGTACCGGGTCCATGGTTCTGGGCGTATACTGGGGGGACGGGGATGACTCCCATTAACCCCTGACTATACCGGGGATACGCTTATCACAATGCCTTTCTGGTCTGTGCTGAAGCAGGGCATTCTGGCAGCCAAGTGGCTTGACCTTTATTAGTGCGCCTGGTTACCCCCTCTCGGAACCACAGACTTAGAAATCGCCAGCTCATATACAGTGCATAAAATATATTTATATATATACCCTTATACACCATTTTAATAAAAAATATCACAAAATTCTTCTAAGTCCCTCGGAAGAGTGAAAGACGCGCACGTTCATTTTGAGAGCTCCTAGACCTTCCTATAAGAAGTTAGCCAAAAAGTAGCTTCGAAAAACGCTTAGGTTAAGTTTCAGAGTTGCTTCTAATGTACCAAAGCTGGACTTAGACATAATTTCACTCTCACAACATTATGGCTGGTTGGAGACAGTCCGCACCACAAGTACCGGGTAAATGGTTCTGGGCGTATACTGGGGGAAGGGGACGACTCCCATTAACCCCTGACTATACCGGGGATACGCTTATCACAATGCCTTTCTGGTCTGTGCTGAAGCAGGGCATTCTGGCAGCCAAGTGGCTTGACCTTTATTAGTGAGCCTGGTTACCCCCTCTCGGAACCACAGACTTAGAAATCGCCAGCTCATATACAGTGCATAAAATATATTTATATATATACCCTTATACACCATTTTAATAAAAAATATCACAAAATTCTTCTAAGTCCCTCGGGAAGAGTGAAAGACGCGCACGTTCATTTTCAGCGCTCCTATACCTTCCTATAAGAAGTTAGCCAAAAAGTAGCTTCGAAAAACGCTTAGGTTAAGTTTCAGAGTTGCTTCTAATGTACCAAAGCTGGACTTAGACATAATTTCACTCTCACAACATTATGGCTGGTTGGAGACAGTCCGAACCACAAGTACCGGGTCCATGGTTCTGGGCGTATACTGGGGGAAGGGGACGACTCCCATTAACCCCTGACTATACCGGGGATACGCTTATCACAATGCCTTTCTGGTCTGTGCTGAAGCAGGGCATTCTGGCAGCCAAGTGGCTTGACCTTTATTAGTGAGCCTGGTTACCCCCTCTCGGAACCACAGACTTAGAAATCGCCAGCTCATATACAGTGCATAAAATATATTTATATATATACCCTTATACACCATTTTAATAAAAAATATAACAAAATTCTTCTAAGTCCCTCGGGAAGAGTGAAAGACGCGCACGTTCATTTTCAGAGCTCCTAGACCTTCCTATAAGAAGTTAGCCAAAAAGTAGCTTCGAAAAACGCTTAGGTTAAGTTTCAGAGTTGCTTCTAATGTACCAAAGCTGGACTTAGACATAATTTCACTCTCACAACATTATGGCTGGTTGGAGACAGTCCGAACCACAAGTACCGGATCGATGGTTCTGGGCGTATACTGGGGGGACGGGGACGACTCCCATTAACCCCTGACTATACCGGGGATACGCTTATCACAATGCCTTTCTGGACTGTGCTGAAGCAGGGCATTCTGGCAGCCAAGTGCCTTGACCTTTATTAGTGAGCCTGGTTACCCCCTCTCGGAACCACAGACTTAGAAATCGCCAGCTCATACAGTATACAGTGCATAAAATATATTTATATAATATATTTATATATATACCCTTATACACCTTTTTAATAAAAAATATCACAAAATTCTTCTAAGTCCCTCGGGAAGAGTGAAAGACGCGCACGTTCATTTTCAGAGCTCCTAGACCTTCCTACTGGTATAAGAAGTTAGCCAAAAAGTAGCTTCGAAAAACGCTTAGGTTAAGTTTCAGAGTTGCTTCTAATGTACCAAAGCTGGACTTAGACATAATTTCACTCTCACAACATTATGGCTGGTTGGAGACAGTCCGAACCACAAGTACCGGGTCCATGGTTCTGGGCGTATACTGGGGGGACGGGGACGACTCCCATTAACCCCTGACTATACCGGGGATACGCTTATCACAATGCCTTTCTGGTCTGTGCTGAAGCAGGGCATTCTGGCAGCCAAGTGGCTTGACCTTTATTAGTGCGCCTGGTTACCCCCTCTCGGAACCACAGACTTAGAAATCGCCAGCTCATATACAGTGCATAAAATATATTTATATATATACCCTTATACACCATTTTAATAAAAAATATCACAAAATTCTTCTAAGTCCCTCGGGAAGAGTGAAAGACGCGCACGTTAATTTTCAGAGCTCCTAGACCTTCCTACTGTATAAGAAGTTAGCCAAAAAGTAGCTTCGAAAAACGCTTAGGTTAAGTTTCAGAGTTGCTTCTAATGTACCAAAGCTGGACTTAGACATAATTTCACTCTCACAACATTATGGCTGGTTGGAGACAGTCCGAACCACAAGTACCGGGTCCATGGTTCTGGGCGTATACTGGGGGGACGGGGACGACTCCCATTAACCCCTGACTATACCGGGGATACGCTTATCACAATGCCTTTCTGGTCTGTGCTGAAGCAGGGCATTCTGGCAGCCAAGTGGCTTGACCTTTATTAGTGCGCCTGGTTACCCCCTCTCGGAACCACAGACTTAGAAATCGCCAGCTCATATACAGTGCATAAAATATATTTATATATATACCCTTATACACCATTTTAATAAAAAATATCACAAAATTCTTCTAAGTCCCTCGGAAGAGTGAAAGACGCGCACGTTCATTTTGAGAGCTCCTAGACCTTCCTATAAGAAGTTAGCCAAAAAGTAGCTTCGAAAAACGCTTAGGTTAAGTTTCAGAGTTGCTTCTAATGTACCAAAGCTGGACTTAGACATAATTTCACTCTCACAACATTATGGCTGGTTGGAGACAGTCCGAACCACAAGTACCGGGTCCATGGTTCTGGCCGTATACTGGGGGGACGGGGACGACTCCCATTAACCCCTGACTATACCGGGGATACGCTTATCACAATGCCTTTCTGGTCTGTGCTGAAGCAGGGCATTCTGGCAGCCAAGTGGCTTGACCTTTATTAGTGAGCCTGGTTACCCCCTCTCGGAACCACAGACTTAGAAATCGCCAGCTCATGTACAGTGCATAAAATATATTTATATAATATATTTATATATATACCCTTATACACCATTTTAATAAAAAATATCACAAAATTCTTCTAAGTCCCTCGGGAAGAGTGAAAGACGCGCACGTTCATTTTCAGAGCTCCTTGACCTTCCTATAAGAAGTTAGCCAAAAAGTAGCTTCGAAAAACGCTTAGGTTAAGTTTCAGAGTTGCTTCTAATGTACCAAAGCTGGACTTAGACATAATTTCACTCTCACAACATTATGGCTGGTTGGAGACAGTCCGAACCACAAGTACCGGGTCCATGGTTCTGGGCGTATACTGGGGGGACGGGGACGACTCCCATTAACCCCTGACTATACCGGGGATACGCTTATCACAATGCCTTTCTGGTCTGTGCTGAAGCAGGGCATTCTGGCAGCCAAGTGGCTTGACCTTTATTAGTGCGCCTGGTTACCCCCTCTCGGAACCACAGACTTAGAAATCGCCAGCTCATATACAGTGCATAAAATATATTTATATATATACCCTTATACACCATTTTAATAAAAAATATCACAAAATTCTTCTAAGTCCCTCGGGAAGAGTGAAAGACGCGCACGTTAATTTTCAGAGCTCCTAGACCTTCCTATAAGAAGTTAGCCAAAAAGTAGCTTCGAAAAACGCTTAGGTTAAGTTTCAGAGTTGCTTCTAATGTACCAAAGCTGGACTTAGACATAATTTCACTCTCACAACATTATGGCTGGTTGGAGACAGTCCGAACCACAAGTACCGGGTCCATGGTTCTGGGCGTATACTGGGGGGACGGGGACGACTCCCATTAACCCCTGACTATACCGGGGATACGCTTATCACAATGCCTTTCTGGTCTGTGCTGAAGCAGGGCATTCTGGCAGCCAAGTGGCTTGACCTTTATTAGTGCGCCTGGTTACCCCCTCTCGGAACCACAGACTTAGAAATCGCCAGCTCATATATACAGTACAGTGCATAAAATATATTTATATATATACCCTTATACACCATTTTAATAAAAAATATCACAAAATTCTTCTAAGTCCCTCGGAAGAGTGAGAGACGCGCACGTTCATTTTGAGAGCTCCTAGACCTTCCTATAAGAAGTTAGCCAAAAAGTAGCTTCGAAAAACGCTTAGGTTAAGTTTCAGAGTTGCTTCTAATGTACTAAAGCTGGACTTAGACATAATTTCACTCTCACAACATTATGGCTGGTTGGAGACAGTCCGAACCACAAGTACCGGGTCCATGGTTCTGGCCGTATACTGGGGGGACGGGGACGACTCCCATTAACCCCTGACTATACCGGGGATACGCTTATCACAATGCCTTTCTGGTCTGTGCTGAAGCAGGGCATTCTGGCAGCCAAGTGGCTTGACCTTTATTAGTGAGCCTGGTTACCCCCTCTCGGAACCACAGACTTAGAAATCGCCAGCTCATGTACAGTGCATAAAATATATTTATATAATATATTTATATATATACCCTTATACACCATTTTAATAAAAAATATCACAAAATTCTTCTAAGTCCCTCGGGAAGAGTGAAAGACGCGCACGTTCATTTTCAGAGCTCCTTGACCTTCCTATAAGAAGTTAGCCAAAAAGTAGCTTCGAAAAACGCTTAGGTTAAGTTTCAGAGTTGCTTCTAATGTACCAAAGCTGGACTTAGACATAATTTCACTCTCACAACATTATGGCTGGTTGGAGACAGTCCGAACCACAAGTACCGGGTCCATGGTTCTGGGCGTATACTGGGGGGACGGGGACGACTCCCATTAACCCCTGACTATACCGGGGATACGCTTATCACAATGCCTTTCTGGTCTGTGCTGAAGCAGGGCATTCTGGCAGCCAAGTGGCTTGACCTTTATTAGTGCGCCTGGTTACCCCCTCTCGGAACCACAGACTTAGAAATCGCCAGCTCATATACAGTGCATAAAATATATTTATATATATACCCTTATACACCATTTTAATAAAAAATATCACAAAATTCTTCTAAGTCCCTCGGGAGGAGTGAAAGACGCGCACGTTAATTTTCAGAGCTCCTAGACCTTCCTATAAGAAGTTAGCCAAAAAGTAGCTTCGAAAAACGCTTAGGTTAAGTTTCAGAGTTGCTTCTAATGTACCAAAGCTGGACTTAGACATAATTTCACTCTCACAACATTATGGCTGGTTGGAGACAGTCCGAACCACAAGTACCGGGTCCATGGTTCTGGGCGTATACTGGGGGGACGGGGACGACTCCCATTAACCCCTGACTATACCGGGGATACGCTTATCACAATGCCTTTCTGGTCTGTGCTGAAGCAGGGCATTCTGGCAGCCAAGTGGCTTGACCTTTATTAGTGCGCCTGGTTACCCCCTCTCGGAACCACAGACTTAGAAATCGCCAGCTCATATACAGTGCATAAAATATATTTATATATATACCCTTATACACCATTTTAATAAAAAATATCACAAAATTCTTCTAAGTCCCTCGGAAGAGTGAAAGACGCGCACGTTCATTTTGAGAGCTCCTAGACCTTCCTATAAGAAGTTAGCCAAAAAGTAGCTTCGAAAAACGCTTAGGTTAAGTTTCAGAGTTGCTTCTAATGTACCAAAGCTGGACTTAGACATAATTTCACTCTCACAACATTATGGCTGGTTGGAGACAGTCCGCACCACAAGTACCGGGTCCATGGTTCTGGGCGTATACTGGGGGGACGGGGACGACTCCCATTAACCCCTGACTATACCGGGGATACGCTTATCACAATGCCTTTCTGGTCTGTGCTGAAGCAGGGCATTCTGGCAGCCAAGTGGCTTGACCTTTATTAGTGCGCCTGGTTACCCCCTCTCGGAACCACAGACTTAGAAATCGCCAGCTCATATACAGTGCATAAAATATATTTATATATATACCCTTATACACCATTTTAATAAAAAATATCACAAAATTCTTCTAAGTGCCTCGGAAGAGTGAAAGACGCGCACGTTCATTTTGAGAGCTCCTAGACCTTCCTATAAGAAGTTAGCCAAAAAGTAGCTTCGAAAAACGCTTAGGTTAAGTTTCAGAGTTGCTTCTAATGTACCAAAGCTGGACTTAGACATAATTTCACTCTCACAACATTATGGCTGGTTGGAGACAGTCCGCACCACAAGTACCGGGTCCATGGTTCTGGGCGTATACTGGGGGAAGGGGACGACTCCCATTAACCCCTGACTATACCGGGGATACGCTTATCACAATGCCTTTCTGGTCTGTGCTGAAGCAGGGCATTCTGGCAGCCAAGTGGCTTGACCTTTATTAGTGAGCCTGGTTACCCCCTCTCGGAACCACAGACTTAGAAATCGCCAGCTCATATACAGTGCATAAAATATATTTATATATATAACCTTATACACCATTTTAATAAAAAATATCACAAAATTCTTCTAAGTCCCTCGGGAAGAGTGAAAGACGCGCACGTTCATTTTCAGCGCTCCTATACCTTCCTATAAGAAGTTAGCCAAAAAGTAGCTTCGAAAAACGCTTAGGTTAAGTTTCAGAGTTGTTTCTAATGTACCAAAGCTGGACTTAGACATAATATCACTCTCACAACATTATGGCTGGTTGGAGACAGTCCGAACCACAAGTACCGGATCGATGGTTCTGGGCGTATACTGGGGGGACGGGGACGACTCCCATTAACCCCTGACTATACCGGGGATACGCTTATCACAATGCCTTTCTGGTCTGTGCTGAAGCAGGGCATTCTGGCAGCCAAGTGGCTTGACCTTTATTAGTGAGCCTGGTTACCCCCTCTCGGAACCACAGACTTAGAAATCGCCAGCTCATATACAGTGCATAAAATATATTTATATAATATATTTATATATATACCCTTATACACCATTTTAATAAAAAATATCACAAAATTCTTCTAAGTCCCTCGGGAAAAGTGAAAGACGCGCACGTTCATTTTCAGAGCTCCTTGACCTTCCTATAAGAAGTTAGCCAAAAAGTAGCTTCGAAAAACGCTTAGGTTAAGTTTCAGAGTTGCTTCTAATGTTCCAAAGCTGGACTTAGACAAAATTTCACTCTCACAACATTATGGCTGGTTGGAGACAGTCCGAACCACAAGTACCGGGTCCATGGTTCTGGGCGTATACTGGGGGGATGGGGACGACTCCCATTAACCCCTGACTATACCGGGGATACGCTTATCACAATGCCTTTCTGGTCTGTGCTGAAGCAGGGCATTCTGGCAGCCAAGTGGCTTGACCTTTATTAGTGAGCCTGGTTACCCCCTCTCGGAACCACAGACTTAGAAATCGCCAGCTCATATACAGTGCATAAAATATATTTATATATATACCCTTATACACCATTTTAATAAAAAATATCACAAAATTCTTCTAAGTCCCTCGGAAAAGTGAAAGACGCGCACGTTCATTTTGAGAGCTCCTAGACCTTCCTATAAGAATTTAGCAAAAAGTTGCTTCGAAAAACGCTTAGGTTAAGTTTCAGAGTTGCTTCTAATGTACCAAAGCTGGACTTAGACATAATTTCACTCTCACAACATTATGGCTGGTTGGAGACAGTCCGAACCACAAGTACCGGGTCCATGGTTCTGGGCGTATACTGGGGGGACGGGGACGACTCCCATTAACCCCTGACTATATCGGGGATACGCTTATCACAATGCCTTTCTTTTCTGTGCTGAAGCAGGGCATTCTGGCAGCCAAGTGGCTTGACCTTTATTAGTGAGCCTGGTTACCCCCTCTCGGAACCACAGACTTAGAAATCGCCAGCTCATATACAGTGCTTAAAATATATTTATATAATATATTTATATATATACCCTTATACACCATTTTAATAAAAAATATCACAAAATTCTTCTAAGTCCCTCGGGAAGAGTGAAAGACGCGCACGTTCATTTTCAGCGCTCCTATACCTTCCTATAAGAAGTTAGCCAAAAAGTAGCTTCGAAAAACGCTTAGGTTAAGTTTCAGAGTTGTTTCTAATGTACCAAAGCTGGACTTAGACATAATATCACTCTCACAACATTATGGCTGGTTGGAGACAGTCCGAACCACAAGTACCGGATCGATGGTTCTGGGCGTATACTGGGGGGACGGGGACGACTCCCATTAACCCCTGACTATACCGGGGATACGCTTATCACAATGCCTTTCTGGTCTGTGCTGAAGCAGGGCATTCTGGCAGCCAAGTGGCTTGACCTTTATTAGTGAGCCTGGTTACCCCCTCTCGGAACCACAGACTTAGAAATCGCCAGCTCATATACAGTGCATAAAATATATTTATATATATACCCTTATACACCATTTTAATAAAAAATATCACAATATTCTTCTAAGTCCCTCGGAAGAGTGAAAGACGCGCACGTTCATTTTGAGAGCTCCTAGACCTTCCTATAAGAAGTTAGCCAAAAAGTAGCTTCGAAAAACGCTTAGGTTAAGTTTCAGAGTTGCTTCTAATGTACCAAAGCTGGACTTAGACATAATTTCACTCTCACAACATTATGGCTGGTTGGAGACAGTCCGAACCACAAGTACCGGGTCCATGGTTCTGGGCGTATACTGGGGGAAGGGGACGACTCTCATTAACCCCTGACTATACCGGGGATACGCTTATCACAATGCCTTTCTGGTCTGTGCTGAAGCAGGGCATTCTGGCAGCCAAGTGGCTTGACCTTTATTAGTGAGCCTGGTTACCCCCTCTCGGAACCACAGACTTAGAAATCGCCAGCTCATATACAGTGCATAAAATATATTTATATAATATATTTATATATATACCCTTATACACCATTTTAATAAAAAATATCACAAAATTCTTCTAAGTCCCTCGGGAAGAGTGAAAGACGCGCACGTTCATTTTCAGCGCTCCTAGACCTAACTATAAGACGTTAGCCAAAAAGTAGCTTCGAAAAACGCTTAGGTTAAGTTTCAGAGTTGCTTCTAATGTACCAAAGCTGGACATAGACATAATATCACTATCACAACATTATGGCTGGTTGGAGACAGTCCGAACCACAAGTACCGGATCGATGGTTCTGGGCGTATACTGGGGGGACGGGGACGACTCCCATTAACCCCTGACTATACCGGGGATACGCTTATCACAATGCCTTTCTGGTCTGTGCTGAAGCAGGGCATTCTGGCAGCCAAGTGGCTTGACCTTTATTAGTGAGCCTGGTTACCCCCTCTCGGAACCACAGACTTAGAAATCGCCAGCTCATATACAGTGCATAAAATATATTTATTTAATATATTTATATATATACCCTTATACACCATTTTAATAAAAAATATCACAAAATTCTTCTAAGTTCCTCGGGAAGAATGAAAGACGCGCACGTTCATTTTCAGAGCTCCTAGACCTTCCTATAAGAAGTTAGCCAAAAAGTAGCTTCGAAAAACGCTTAGGTTAAGTTTCAGAGTTGCTTCTAATGTACCAAAGCTGAACTTAGACATAATTTCACTCTCACAACATTATGGCTGGTTGGAGACAGTCCGAACCACAAGTACCGGGTCCATGGTTCTGGGCGTATACTGGGGGAAGGGGACGACTCTCATTAACCCCTGACTATACCGGGGATACGCTTATCACAATGCCTTTCTGGTCTGTGCTGAAGCAGGGCATTCTGGCAGTCAAGTGGCTTGACCTTTATTAGTGAGCCTGGTTACCCCCTCTCGGAACCACAGACTTAGAAATCGCCAGCTCATATACAGTGCATAAAATATATTTATATAATATATTTTTATATATACCCTTATACACCATTTTAATAAAAAATATCACAAAATTCTTCTAAGTCCCTCGGGAAGAGTGAAAGACGCGCACGTTCATTTTCAGCGCTCCTAGACCTAACTATAAGACGTTAGCCAAAAAGTAGCTTCGAAAAACGCTTAGGTTAAGTTTCAGAGTTGTTTCTAATGTACCAAAGCTGGACTTAGACATAATATCACTATCACAACATTATGGCTGGTTGGAGACAGTCCGAACCACAAGTACCGGATCGATGGTTCTGGGCGTATACTGGGGGGACGGGGACGACTCCCATTAACCCCTGACTATACCGGGGATACGCTTATCACAATGCCTTTCTGGTCTGTGCTGAAGCAGGGCATTCTGGCAGCCAAGTGGCTTGACCTTTATTAGTGAGCCTGGTTACCCCCTCTCGGAACCACAGACTTAGAAATCGCCAGCTCATATACAGTGCATAAAATATATTTATTTAATATATTTATATATATACCCTTATACACCATTTTAATAAAAAATATCACAAAATTCTTCTAAGTCCCTCTGGAAGAATGAAAGACGCGCACGTTCATTTTCAGAGCTCCTACACCTTCCTATAAGAAGTTAGCCAAAAAGTAGCTTCGAAAAACGCTTAGGTTAAGTTTCAGAGTTGCTTCTAATGTACCAAAGCTGGACTTAGACATAATTTCACTCTCACAACATTATGGCTGGTTGGAGACAGTCCGAACCACAAGTACCGGGTCCATGGTTCTGGGCGTATACTGTGGGAAGGGGACGACTCCCATTAACCCCTGACTATACCGGGGATACGCTTATCACAATGCATTTCTGGTCTGTGCTGAAGCAGGGCATTCTGGCAGCCAAGTGGCTTGACCTTTATTAGTGAGCCTGGTTACCCCCTCTCGGAACCACAGACTTAGAAATCGCCAGCTCATATACAGTGCATAAAATATATTTATATATATACCCTTATACACCATTTTAATAAAAAATATCACAAAATTCTTCTAAGTCCCTCGGGAAGAGTGAAAGACGCGCACGTTCATTTTCAGCGCTCCTAGACCTTCCTATAAGAAGTTAGCCAAAAAGTAGCTTCGAAAAACGCTTAGGTTAAGTTTCAGAGTTGCTTCTAATGTACCAAAGCTGGACTTAGACATAATTTCACTCTCACAACATTATGGCTGGTTGGAGACAGTCCGAACCACAAGTACCGGATCGATGGTTCTGGGCGTATACTGGGGGGACGGGGGGGACTCCCATTAACCCCTGACTATACCGGGGATACGCTTATCACAATGCCTTTCTGGTCTGTGCTGAAGCAGGGCATTCTGCCAGCCAAGTGGCTTGACCTTTATTAGTGAGCCTGGTTACCCCCTCTCGGAACCACAGACTTAGAAATCGCCAGCTCATATACAGTGCATAAAATATATTTACTGTATATAATATATTTATATATATACCCTTATACCCCATTTTAATAAAAAAATATCCCAAAATTCTTCTAAGTCCCTCGGGAAGAGTGAAAGACGCGCACGTTCATTTTCAGAGCTCCTAGACCTTCCTATAAGAAGTTAGCCAAAAAGTAGCTTCGAAAAACGCTTAGGTTAAGTTTCAGAGTTGCTTCTAATCTACCAAAGCTGGACTTAGACATAATTTCACTCTCACAACATTATGGCTGGTTGGAGACAGTCCGAACCACAAGCACCGGGTCCATGGTTCTGGGCGTATACTGGGGGAAGGGGACGACTCCCATTAACCCCTGACTATACCGGGGATACGCTTATCACAAAGCATTTCTGGTCTGTGCTGAAGCAGGGCATTCTGGCAGCCAAGTGGCTTGACCTTTATTAGTGAGCCTGGTTACCCCCTCTCGGAACCACAGACTTAGAAATCGCCAGCTCATATACAGTGCATAAAATATATTTATATAATATATTTATATATATACCCTTATACACCATTTTAATAAAAAATATCACAAAATTCTTCTAAGTCCCTCGGGAAGAGTGAAAGACGCGCACGTTCATTTTCAGCGCTCCTAGACCTTCCTATAAGAAGTTAGCCAATAAGTAGCTTCGAAAAACGCTTAGGTAAAGTTTCAGAGTTGCTTCTAATGTACCAAAGCTGGACTTAGACATAATTTCACTCTCACAACATTATGGCTGGTTGGAGACAGTCCGAACCACAAGTACCGGATCGATGGTTCTGGGCGTATACTGGGGGGACGGGGGGGACTCCCATTAACCCCTGACTATACCGGGGATACGCTTATCACAATGCCTTTCTGGTCTGTGCTGAAGCAGGGCATTCTGCCAGCCAAGTGGCTTGACCTTTATTAGTGAGCCTGGTTACCCCCTCTCGGAACCACAGACTTAGAAATCGCCAGCTCATATACAGTGCATAAAATATATTTATATATATACCCTTATACACAATTTTAATAAAAAATATCACAAAATTCTTCTAAGTCCCTCGGGAAGAGTGAAAGACGCGCACGTTCATTTTCAGAGCTCCTTGACCTTCCTATAAGAAGTTAGCCAAAAAGTAGCTTCGAAAAACGCTTAGGTTAAGTTTCAGAGTTGCTTCTAATGTACCAAAGCTGGACTTAGACATAATTTCACTCTCACAACATTATGGCTGGTTGGAGACAGTCCGAACCACAAGTACCGGGTCCATGGTTCTGGGCGTATACTGGGGGGACGGGGATTACTCCCATTAACCCCTGACAATACCGGGGATACGCTTATCACAATGCCTTTCTGGTCTGTGCTGAAGCAGGGCATTCTGGCAGCCAAGTGGCTTGACCTTTATTAGTGAGCCTGGTTACCCCCTCTCGGAACCACAGACTTAGAAATCGCCAGCTCATATACAGTGCATAAAATATATTTATATAATATATTTATATATATACCCTTATACACCATTTTAATACAAAATATCACAAAATTCTTCTAAGTCCCTCGGGAAGAGTGAAAGACGCGCACGTTCATTTTCAGCGCTCCTAGACCTTCCTATAAGAAGTTAGCCAAAAAGTAGCTTCGAAAAACGCTTAGGTTAAGTTTCAGAGTTGCTTCTAATGTACCAAAGCTGGACTTAGACATAATTTCACTCTCACAACATTATGGCTGGTTGGAGACAGTCCGAACCACAAGTACCGGATCGATGGTTCTGGGCGTATACTGGGGGAAGGGGACGACTCCCATTAACCCCTGACTATATCGGGGATACGCTTATCACAATGCATTTCTGGTCTGTGCTGAAGCAGGGCATTCTGGCAGCCAAGTGGCTTGACCTTTATTAGTGAGCCTGGTTACCCCCTCTCGGAACCACAGACTTAGAAATCGCCAGCTCATATACAGTGCATAAAATATATTTATATATATACCCTTATACACAATTTTAATAAAAAATATCACAAAATTCTTCTAAGTCCCTCGGGAAGAGTGAAAGACGCGCACGTTCATTTTCAGAGCTCCTTGACCTTCCTATAAGAAGTTAGCCAAAAAGTAGCTTCGAAAAACGCTTAGGTTAAGTTTCAGAGTTGCTTCTAATGTACCAAAGCTGGACTTAGACATAATTTCACTCTCACAACATTATGGCTGGTTGGAGACAGTCCGAACCACAAGTACCGGGTCCATGGTTCTGGGCGTATACTGGGGGGACGGGGATTACTCCCATTAACCCCTGACTATACCGGGGATACGCTTATCACAATGCCTTTCTGGTCTGTGCTGAAGCAGGGCATTCTGGCAGCCAAGTGGCTTGACCTTTATTAGTGAGCCTGGTTACCCCCTCTCGGAACCACAGACTTAGAAATCGCCAGCTCATATACAGTGCATAAAATATATTTATATATATATACCCTTATACACCATTTTAATAAAAAATATCACAAACATTTTCTAAGTCCCTCGGGAAGAGTGAAAGACGCGCACGTTCATTTTCAGCGCTCCTAGACCTTCCTATAAGAAGTTAGCCAAAAAGTAGCTTCGAAAAACGCTTAGGTTAAGTTTCAGAGTTGCTTCTAATGTACCAAAGCTGGACTTAGACATAATTTCACTCTCACAACATTATGGCTGGTTGGAGACAGTCCGAACCACAAGTACCGGATCGATGGTTCTGGGCGTATACTGGGGGGACGGGGGGGACTCCCATTAACCCCTGACTATACCGGGGATACGCTTATCACAATGCCTTTCTGGTCTGTGCTGAAGCAGGGCATTCTGGCAGCCAAGTGGCTTGACCTTTATTAGTGAGCCTGGTTACCCCCTCTCGGAACCACAGACTTAGAAATCGCCAGCTCATATACAGTGCATAAAATATATTTATATAATATATTTATATATATACCCTTATACACCATTTTAATACAAAATATCACAAAATTCTTCTAAGTCCCTCGGGAAGAGTGAAAGACGCGCACGTTCATTTTCAGCGCTCCTAGACCTTCCTATAAGAAGTTAGCCAAAAAGTAGCTTCGAAAAACGCTTAGGTTAAGTTTCAGAGTTGCTTCTAATGTACCAAAGCTGGACTTAGACATAATTTCACTCTCACAACATTATGGCTGGTTGGAGACAGTCCGAACCACAAGTACCGGGTCGATGGTTCTGGCCGTATATTGGGGGGACGGGGATGACTCACATTAACCCCTGACTATACCGGGGATACGCTTATCACAATGCCTTTCTGGTCTGTGCTGAAGCAGGGCATTCTGGCAACCAAGTGGCTTGACCTATATTAGTGAGCCTGGTTACCCCCTCTCGGAACCACAGACTTAGAAATCGCCAGCTCATATACAGTGCATAAAATATATTTATATAATATATTTATATATATACCCTTATACACCATTTTAATAAAAAATATCACAAAATTCTTCTAAGTCCCTCGGGAAGAGTGAAAGACGCGCACGTTCATTTTAAGAGCTCCTTGACCTTCCTATAAGAAGTTAGCCAATAAGTAGCTTCGAAAAACGCTTAGGTAAAGTTTCAGAGTTGCTTCTAATGTACCAAAGCTGGACTTAGACATAATTTCACTCTCACAACATTATGGCTGGTTGGAGACAGTCCGAACCACAAGTACCGGGTCCATGGTTCTGGGCGTATACTGGGGGAAGGGGACGACTCCCATTAACCCCTGACTATACCGGGGATACGCTTATCACAATGCATTTCTGGTCTGTGCTGAAGCAGGGCATTCTGGCAGCCAAGTGGCTTGACCTTTATTAGTGAGCCTGGTTACCCCCTCTCGGAACCACAGACTTAGAAATCGCCAGCTCATATACAGTGCATAAAATATATTTATATATATACCCTTATACACCATTTTAATAAAAAATATCACAAAATTCTTCTAAGTCCCTCGGGAAGAGTGAAAGACGCGCACGTTCATTTTCAGAGCTCCTTGACCTTCCTATAAGAAGTTAGCCAAAAAGTAGCTTCGAAAAACGCTTAGGTTAAGTTTCAGAGTTGCTTCTAATGTACCAAAGCTGGACTTAGACATAATTTCACTCTCACAACATCTCACAACATTATGGCTGGTTGGAGACAGTCCGAACCACAAGTACCGGGTCCATGGTTCTGGGCGTATACTGGGGGGACGGGGATTACTCCCATTAACCCCTGACTATACCGGGGATACGCTTATCACAATGCCTTTCTGGTCTGTGCTGAAGCAGGGCATTCTGGCAGCCAAGTGGCTTGACCTTTATTAGTGAGCCTGGTTACCCCCTCTCGGAACCACAGACTTAGAAATCGCCAGCTCATATACAGTGCATAAAATATATTTATATATATACCCTTATACACCATTTTAATAAAAAATATCACAAAATTCTTCTAAGTCCCTCGGGAAGAGTGAAAGACGCGCACGTTCATTTTCAGAGCTCCTTGACCTTCCTATAAGAAGTTAGCCAAAAAGTAGCTTCGAAAAACGCTTAGGTTAAGTTTCAGATTTTCTTCTAATGTACCAAAGCTGGACTTAGACATAATTTCACTCTCACAACATTATGGCTGGTTGGAGACAGTCCGAACCACAAGTACCGGGTCCATGGTTCTGGGCGTATACTGGGGGGACGGGGATTACTCCCATTAACCCCTGACTATACCGGGGATACGCTTATCACAATGCCTTTCTGGTCTGTGCTGAAGCAGGGCATTCTGGCAGCCAAGTGGCTTGACCTTTATTAGTGAGCCTGGTTACCCCCTCTCGGAACCACAGACTTAGAAATCGCCAGCTCATATACAGTGCATAAAATATATTTATATATATATACCCTTATACACCATTTTAATAAAAAATATCACAAACATTTTCTAAGTCCCTCGGGAAGAGTGAAAGACGCGCACGTTCATTTTCAGCGCTCCTAGACCTTCCTATAAGAAGTTAGCCAAAAAGTAGCTTCGAAAAACGCTTAGGTTAAGTTTCAGAGTTGCTTCTAATGTACCAAAGCTGGACTTAGACATAATTTCACTCTCACAACATTATGGCTGGTTGGAGACAGTCCGAACCACAAGTACCGGATCGATGGTTCTGGGCGTATACTGGGGGGACGGGGGGGACTCCCATTAACCCCTGACTATACCGGGGATACGCTTATCACAATGCCTTTCTGGTCTGTGCTGAAGCAGGGCATTCTGGCAGCCAAGTGGCTTGACCTTTATTAGTGAGCCTGGTTACCCCCTCTCGGAACCACAGACTTAGAAATCGCCAGCTCATATACAGTGCATAAAATATATTTATATAATATATTTATATATATACCCTTATACACCATTTTAATACAAAATATCACAAAATTCTTCTAAGTCCCTCGGGAAGAGTGAAAGACGCGCACGTTCATTTTCAGCGCTCCTAGACCTTCCTATAAGAAGTTAGCCAAAAAGTAGCTTCGAAAAACGCTTAGGTTAAGTTTCAGAGTTGCTTCTAATGTACCAAAGCTGGACTTAGACATAATTTCACTCTCACAACATTATGGCTGGTTGGAGACAGTCCGAACCACAAGTACCGGGTCGATGGTTCTGGCCGTATATTGGGGGGACGGGGACGACTCACATTAACCCCTGACTATACCGGGGATACGCTTATCACAATGCCTTTCTGGTCTGTGCTGAAGCAGGGCATTCTGGCAACCAAGTGGCTTGACCTATATTAGTGAGCCTGGTTACCCCCTCTCGGAACCACAGACTTAGAAATCGCCAGCTCATATACAGTGCATAAAATATATTTATATAATATATTTATATATATACCCTTATACACCATTTTAATAAAAAATATCACAAAATTCTTCTAAGTCCCTCGGGAAGAGTGAAAGACGCGCACGTTCATTTTAAGAGCTCCTTGACCTTCCTATAAGAAGTTAGCCAATAAGTAGCTTCGAAAAACGCTTAGGTAAAGTTTCAGAGTTGCTTCTAATGTACCAAAGCTGGACTTAGACATAATTTCACTCTCACAACATTATGGCTGGTTGGAGACAATCCGAACCACAAGTACCGGGTCCATGGTTCTGGGCGTATACTGGGGGAAGGGGACGACTCCCATTAACCCCTGACTATACCGGGGATACGCTTATCACAATGCATTTCTGGTCTGTGCTGAAGCAGGGCATTCTGGCAGCCAAGTGGCTTGACCTTTATTAGTGAGCCTGGTTACCCCCTCTCGGAACCACAGACTTAGAAATCGCCAGCTCATATACAGTGCATAAAATATATTTATATATATACCCTTATACACCATTTTAATAAAAAATATCACAAAATTCTTCTAAGTCCCTCGGGAAGAGTGAAAGACGCGCACGTTCATTTTCAGAGCTCCTTGACCTTCCTATAAGAAGTTAGCCAAAAAGTAGCTTCGAAAAACGCTTAGGTTAAGTTTCAGAGTTGCTTCTAATGTACCAAAGCTGGACTTAGACATAATTTCACTCTCACAACATTATGGCTGGTTGGAGACAGTCCGAACCACAAGTACCGGGTCCATGGTTCTGGGCGTATACTGGGGGGACGGGGATTACTCCCATTAACCCCTGACTATACCGGGGATACGCTTATCACAATGCCTTTCTGGTCTGTGCTGAAGCAGGGCATTCTGGCAGCCAAGTGGCTTGACCTTTATTAGTGAGCCTGGTTACCCCCTCTCGGAACCACAGACTTAGAAATCGCCAGCTCATATACAGTGCATAAAATATATTTATATATATACCCTTATACACCATTTTAATAAAAAATATCACAAAATTCTTCTAAGTCCCTCGGGAAGAGTGAAAGACGCGCACGTTCATTTTCAGAGCTCCTTGACCTTCCTATAAGAAGTTAGCCAAAAAGTAGCTTCGAAAAACGCTTAGGTTAAGTTTCAGAGTTTCTTCTAATGTACCAAAGCTGGACTTAGACATAATTTCACTCTCACAACATTATGGCTGGTTGGAGACAGTCCGAACCACAAGTACCGGGTCCATGGTTCTGGGCGTATACTGGGGGGACGGGGATTACTCCCATTAACCCCTGACTATACCGGGGATATGCTTATCACAATGCCTTTCTGGTCTGTGCTGAAGCAGGGCATTCTGGCAGCCAAGTGGCTTGACCTTTATTAGTGAGCCTGGTTACCCCCTCTCGGAACCACAGACTTAGAAATCGCCAGCTCATATACAGTGCATAAAATACATTTATATAATATATTTATATATATACCCTTATACACCATTTTATAAAAAATATCACAAAATTCTTCTAAGTCCCTCGGGAAGAGTGAAAGACGCGCACGTTCATTTTCAGAGCTCCTAGACCTTCCTATAAGAAGTTAGCCAAAAAGTAGCTTCGAAAAACGCTTAGGTTAAGTTTCAGAGTTGCTTCTAATGTACCAAAGCTGGACTTAGACATAATTTCACTCTCACAACATTATGGCTGGTTGGAGACAGTCCGAACCACAAGTACCGGGTCCATGGTTCTGGCCGTATACTGGGGGGACGGGGACGACTTCCATTAACCCCTGACTATACCGGGGATACGCTTATCACAATGCCTTTCTGGTCTGTGCTGAAGCAGGGCATTCTGGCAACCAAGTGGCTTGACCTTTATTAGTGAGCCTGGAAACCCCCTCTCGGAACCACAGACTTAGAAATCGCCAGCTCATATACAGTGCATAAAATATATTTATATATATACCCTTATACACCATTTTAATAAAAAATATCACAAAATTATTCTAAGTCCGTCGGGAAGAGTGAAAGATGCGCACGTTCATTTTTAGCGTTCCTAGACCTTCCTATAAGAAGTTAGCCAAAAAGTAGCTTCGAAAAACGCTTAGGTTAAGTTTCAGAGTTGCTTCTAATGTACCAAAGCTGGACTTAGACATAATTTCACTCTCACAACATTATGGCTGGTTGGAGACAGTCCGAACCACAAGTACCGGGTCGATGGTTCTGGGCGTATACTGGGGGACGGGGACGACTCCCATTAACCCCTGACTATATCGGGGATACGCTTATCACAATGCCTTTCTGGTCTGTGCTGAAGCAGGGCATTCTGGCAGCCAAGTGGCTTGACCTTTATTAGTGAGCCTGGTTACCCCCTCTCGGAACCACAGACTTAGAAATCGCCAGCTCATATACAGTGCATAAAATACATTTATATAATATATTTATATATATACCCTTATACACCATTTTAATAAAAAATATCACAAAATTCTTCTAAGTCCCTCGGGAAGAGTGAAAGACGCGCACGTTCATTTTCAGAGCTCCTAGACCTTCCTATAAGAAGTTAGCCAAAAAGTAGCTTCGAAAAACGCTTAGGTTAAGTTTCAGAGTTGCTTCTAATGTACCAAAGCTGGACTTAGACATAATTTCACTCTCACAACATTATGGCTGGTTGGAGACAGTCCGAACCACAAGTACCGGGTCCATGGTTCTGGCCGTATACTGGGGGGACGGGGACGACTTCCATTAACCCCTGACTATACCGGGGATACGCTTATCACAATGCCTTTCTGGTCTGTGCTGAAGCAGGGCATTCTGGCAACCAAGTGGCTTGACCTTTATTAGTGAGCCTGGAAACCCCCTCTCGGAACCACAGACTTAGAAATCGCCAGCTCATATACAGTGCATAAAATATATTTATATATATACCCTTATACACCATTTTAATAAAAAATATCACAAAATTATTCTAAGTCCCTCGGGAAGAGTGAAAGATGCGCATGTTCATTTTTAGCGTTCCTAGACCTTCCTATAAGAAGTTAGCCAAAAAGTAGCTTCGAAAAACGCTTAGGTTAAGTTTCAGAGTTGCTTCTAATGTACCAAAGCTGGACTTAGACATAATTTCACTCTCACAACATTATGGCTGGTTGGAGACAGTCCGAACCACAAGTACCGGGTCCATGGTTCTGGGCGTATACTGGGGGGACGGGGATTACTCCCATTAACCCCTGACTATACCGGGGATACGCTTATCACAATGCCTTTCTGGTCTGTGCTGAAGCAGGGCATTCTGGCAGCCAAGTGGCTTGACCTTTATTAGTGAGCCTGGTTACCCCCTCTCGGAACCACAGACTTAGAAATCGCCAGCTCATATACAGTGCATAAAATATATTTATATATATACCCTTATACACCATTTTAATAAAAAATATCACAAAATTCTTCTAAGTCCCTCGGGAAGAGTGAAAGACGCGCACGTTCATTTTCAGAGCTCCTTGACCTTCCTATAAGAAGTTAGCCAAAAAGTAGCTTCGAAAAACGCTTAGGTTAAGTTTCAGAGTTTCTTCTAATGTACCAAAGCTGGACTTAGACATAATTTCACTCTCACAACATTATGGCTGGTTGGAGACAGTCCGAACCACAAGTACCGGGTCCATGGTTCTGGGCGTATACTGGGGGGACGGGGATTACTCCCATTAACCCCTGACTATACCGGGGATATGCTTATCACAATGCCTTTCTGGTCTGTGCTGAAGCAGGGCATTCTGGCAGCCAAGTGGCTTGACCTTTATTAGTGAGCCTGGTTACCCCCTCTCGGAACCACAGACTTAGAAATCGCCAGCTCATATACAGTGCATAAAATACATTTATATAATATATTTATATATATACCCTTATACACCATTTTATAAAAAATATCACAAAATTCTTCTAAGTCCCTCGGGAAGAGTGAAAGACGCGCACGTTCATTTTCAGAGCTCCTAGACCTTCCTATAAGAAGTTAGCCAAAAAGTAGCTTCGAAAAACGCTTAGGTTAAGTTTCAGAGTTGCTTCTAATGTACCAAAGCTGGACTTAGACATAATTTCACTCTCACAACATTATGGCTGGTTGGAGACAGTCCGAACCACAAGTACCGGGTCCATGGTTCTGGCCGTATACTGGGGGGACGGGGACGACTTCCATTAACCCCTGACTATACCGGGGATACGCTTATCACAATGCCTTTCTGGTCTGTGCTGAAGCAGGGCATTCTGGCAACCAAGTGGCTTGACCTTTATTAGTGAGCCTGGAAACCCCCTCTCGGAACCACAGACTTAGAAATCGCCAGCTCATATACAGTGCATAAAATATATTTATATATATACCCTTATACACCATTTTAATAAAAAATATCACAAAATTATTCTAAGTCCGTCGGGAAGAGTGAAAGATGCGCACGTTCATTTTTAGCGTTCCTAGACCTTCCTATAAGAAGTTAGCCAAAAAGTAGCTTCGAAAAACGCTTAGGTTAAGTTTCAGAGTTGCTTCTAATGTACCAAAGCTGGACTTAGACATAATTTCACTCTCACAACATTATGGCTGGTTGGAGACAGTCCGAACCACAAGTACCGGGTCGATGGTTCTGGGCGTATACTGGGGGACGGGGACGACTCCCATTAACCCCTGACTATATCGGGGATACGCTTATCACAATGCCTTTCTGGTCTGTGCTGAAGCAGGGCATTCTGGCAGCCAAGTGGCTTGACCTTTATTAGTGAGCCTGGTTACCCCCTCTCGGAACCACAGACTTAGAAATCGCCAGCTCATATACAGTGCATAAAATACATTTATATAATATATTTATATATATACCCTTATACACCATTTTAATAAAAAATATCACAAAATTCTTCTAAGTCCCTCGGGAAGAGTGAAAGACGCGCACGTTCATTTTCAGAGCTCCTAGACCTTCCTATAAGAAGTTAGCCAAAAAGTAGCTTCGAAAAACGCTTAGGTTAAGTTTCAGAGTTGCTTCTAATGTACCAAAGCTGGACTTAGACATAATTTCACTCTCACAACATTATGGCTGGTTGGAGACAGTCCGAACCACAAGTACCGGGTCCATGGTTCTGGCCGTATACTGGGGGGACGGGGACGACTTCCATTAACCCCTGACTATACCGGGGATACGCTTATCACAATGCCTTTCTGGTCTGTGCTGAAGCAGGGCATTCTGGCAACCAAGTGGCTTGACCTTTATTAGTGAGCCTGGAAACCCCCTCTCGGAACCACAGACTTAGAAATCGCCAGCTCATATACAGTGCATAAAATATATTTATATATATACCCTTATACACCATTTTAATAAAAAATATCACAAAATTATTCTAAGTCCCTCGGGAAGAGTGAAAGATGCGCATGTTCATTTTTAGCGTTCCTAGACCTTCCTATAAGAAGTTAGCCAAAAAGTAGCTTCGAAAAACGCTTAGGTTAAGTTTCAGAGTTGCTTCTAATGTACCAAAGCTGGACTTAGACATAATTTCACACTCACAACATTATGGCTGGTTGGAGACAGTCCGAACCACAAGTACCGGGTCGATGGTTCTGGACGTATACTGGGGGACGGGGACGACTCCCATTAACCCCTGACTATATCGGGGATACGCTTATCACAATGCCTTTCTGGTCTGTGCTGAAGCAGGGCATTCTGGCAGCCAAGTGGCTTGACCTTTATTAGTGAGCCTGGTTACCCCCTCTCGGAACCACAGACTTAGAAATCGCCAGCTCATATACAGTGCATAAAATATATTTATATATATACCCTTATACACCATTTTAATAAAAAATATCACAAAATTATTCTAAGTCCCTCGGGAAGAGTGAAAGATGCGCACGTTCATTTTTAGCGTTCCTAGACCTTCCTATAAGAAGTTAGCCAAAAAGTAGCTTCGAAAAACGCTTAGGTTAAGTTTCAGAGTTGCTTCTAATGTACCAAAGCTGGACTTAGACATAATTTCACTCTCACAACATTATGGCTGGTTGGAGACAGTCCGAACCACAAGTACCGGGTCGATGGTTCTGGGCGTATACTGGGGGACGGGGACGACTCCCATTAACCCCTGACTATATCGGGGATACGCTTATCACAATGCCTTTCTGGTCTGTGCTGAAGCAGGGCATTCTGGCAGCCAAGTGGCTTGACCTTTATTAGTGAGCCTGGTTACCCCCTCTCGGAACCACAGACTTAGAAATCGCCAGCTCATATACAGTGCATAAAATATATTTATATAATATATTTATATATATACCCTTATACACCATTTTAATAAAAAATATCACAAAATTCTTCTAAGTCCCTCGGGAAGAGTGAAAGACGCGCACGTTCATTTTCAGAGCTCCTTGACCTTCCTATAAGAAGTTAGCCAAAAATTAGCTTCGAAAAACGCTTAGGTTAAGTTTCAGAGTTGCTTCTAATGTACCAAAGCTGGACTTAGACATAATTTCACTCTCACAACATTATGGCTGGTTGGAGACAGTCCGAACCACAAGTACCGGGTCCATGGTTCTGGGCGTATACTGGGGGGACGGGGATTACTCCCATTAACCCCTGACTATACCGGGGATACGCTTATCACAATGCCTTTCTGGTCTGTGCTGAAGCAGGGCATTCTGGCAGCCAAGTGGCTTGACCTTTATTAGTGAGCCTGGTTACCCCCTCTCGGAACCACAGACTTAGAAATCGCCAGCTCATATACAGTGCATAAAATATATTTATATATATACCCTTATACACCATTTTAATAAAAAATATCACAAAATTCTTCTAAGTCCCTCGGGAAGAGTGAAAGACGCGCACGTTCATTTTCAGAGCTCCTTGACCTTCCTATAAGAAGTTAGCCAAAAAGTAGCTTCGAAAAACGCTTAGGTTAAGTTTCAGAGTTGCTTCTAATGTACCAAAGCTGGACTTAGACATAATTTCACTCTCACAACATTATGGCTGGTTGGAGACAGTCCGAACCACAAGTACCGGGTCCATGGTTCTGGCCGTATACTGGGGGGACGGGGACGACTCCCATTAACCCCTGACTATACCGGGGATATGCTTATCACAATGCCTTTCTGGTCTGTGCTGAAGCAGGGCATTCTGGCAACCAAGTGGCTTGACCTTTATTAGTGAGCCTGGTTACCCCCTCTCGGAACCACAGACTTAGAAATCGCCAGCTCATATACAGTGCATAAAATATATTTATATAATATATTTATATATATACCCTTATACACCATTTTAATAAAAAATATCACAAAATTCTTCTAAGTCCCTCAGGAAGAGTGAAAGACGCGCACGTTCATTTTCAGAGCTCCTAGACCTTCCTATAAGAATTTAGCCAAAAAGTAGCTTGGAAAAACGCTTAGGTTAAGTTTCAGAGTTGCTTCTAATGTACCAAAGCTGGACTTAGACATAATTTCACTCTCACAACATTATGGCTGGTTGGAGACAGTCCGAACCACAAGTACCGGGTCCATGGTTCTGGCCGTATACTGGGGGGACGGGGACGACTTCCATTAACCCCTGACTATACCGGGGATACGCTTATCACAATGCCTTTCTGGTCTGTGCTGAAGCAGGGCATTCTGGCAACCAAGTGGCTTGACCTTTATTAGTGAGCCTGGAAACCCCCTCTCGGAACCACAGACTTAGAAATCGCCAGCTCATATACAGTGCATAAAATATATTTATATATATACCCTTATACACCATTTTAATAAAAAATATCACAAAATTATTCTAAGTCCCTCGGGAAGAGTGAAAGATGCGCATGTTCATTTTTAGCGTTCCTAGACCTTCCTATAAGAAGTTAGCCAAAAAGTAGCTTCGAAAAACGCTTAGGTTAAGTTTCAGAGTTGCTTCTAATGTACCAAAGCTGGACTTAGACATAATTTCACTCTCACAACATTATGGCTGGTTGGAGACAGTCCGAACCACAAGTACCGGGTCGATGGTTCTGGACGTATACTGGGGGACGGGGACGACTCCCATTAACCCCTGACTATATCGGGGATACGCTTATCACAATGCCTTTCTGGTCTGTGCTGAAGCAGGGCATTCTGGCAGCCAAGTGGCTTGACCTTTATTAGTGAGCCTGGTTACCCCCTCTCGGAACCACAGACTTAGAAATCGCCAGCTCATATACAGTGCATAAAATATATTTATATATATACCCTTATACACCATTTTAATAAAAAATATCACAAAATTATTCTAAGTCCCTCGGGAAGAGTGAAAGATGCGTACGTTCATTTTTAGCGTTCCTAGACCTTCCTATAAGAAGTTAGCCAAAAAGTAGCTTCGAAAAACGCTTAGGTTAAGTTTCAGAGTTGCTTCTAATGTACCAAAGCTGGACTTAGACATAATTTCACTCTCACAACATTATGGCTGGTTGGAGACAGTCCGAACCACAAGTACCGGGTCGATGGTTCTGGGCGTATACTGGGGGACGGGGACGACTCCCATTAACCCCTGACTATATCGGGGATACGCTTATCACAATGCCTTTCTGGTCTGTGCTGAAGCAGGGCATTCTGGCAGCCAAGTGGCTTGACCTTTATTAGTGAGCCTGGTTACCCCCTCTCGGAACCACAGACTTAGAAATCGCCAGCTCATATACAGTGCATAAAATATATTTATATAATATATTTATATATATACCCTTATACACCATTTTAATAAAAAATATCACAAAATTCTTCTAAGTCCCTCGGGAAGAGTGAAAGACGCGCACGTTCATTTTCAGAGCTCCTTGACCTTCCTATAAGAAGTTAGCCAAAAAGTAGCTTCGAAAAACGCTTAGGTTAAGTTTCAGAGTTGCTTCTAATGTACCAAAGCTGGACTTAGACATAATTTCACTCTCACAACATTATGGCTGGTTGGAGACAGTCCGAACCACAAGTACCGGGTCCATGGTTCTGGGCGTATACTGGGGGGACGGGGATTACTCCCATTAACCCCTGACTATACCGGGGATACGCTTATCACAATGCCTTTCTGGTCTGTGCTGAAGCAGGGCATTCTGGCAGCCAAGTGGCTTGACCTTTATTAGTGAGCCTGGTTACCCCCTCTCGGAACCACAGACTTAGAAATCGCCAGCTCATATACAGTGCATAAAATATATTTATATATATACCCTTATACACCATTTTAATAAAAAATATCACAAAATTCTTCTAAGTCCCTCGGGAAGAGTGAAAGACGCGCACGTTCATTTTCAGAGCTCCTTGACCTTCCTATAAGAAGTTAGCCAAAAAGTAGCTTCGAAAAACGCTTAGGTTAAGTTTCAGAGTTGCTTCTAATGTACCAAAGCTGGACTTAGAAATAATTTCACTCTCACAACATTATGGCTGGTTGGAGACAGTCCGAACCACAAGTACCGGGTCGATGGTTCTGGGCGTATACTGGGGGACGGGGACGACTCCCATTAACCCCTGACTATATCGGGGATACGCTTATCACAATGCCTTTCTGGTCTGTGCTGAAGCAGGGCATTCTGGCAGCCAAGTGGCTTGACCTTTATTAGTGAGCCTGGTTACCCCCTCTCGGAACCACAGACTTAGAAATCGCCAGCTCATATACAGTGCATAAAATATATTTATATAATATATTTATATATATACCCTTATACACCATTTTAATAAAAAATATCACAAAATTCTTCTAAGTCCCTCGGGAAAAGTGAAAGACGCGGACGTTCATTTTCAGAGCTCCTAGACCTTCCTATAAGAAGTTAGCCAAAAAGTAGCTTCGAAAAACGCTTAGGTTAAGTTTCAGAGTTGCTTCTAATGTACCAAAGCTGGACTTAGACATAATTTCACTCTCACAACATTATGGCTGGTTGGAGACAGTCCGAACCACAAGTACCGGGTCCATGGTTCTGGCCGTATACTGGGGGGACGGGGACGACTCCCATTAACCCCTGACTATACCGGGGATATGCTTATCACAATGCCTTTCTGGTCTGTGCTGAAGCAGGGCATTCTGGCAACCAAGTGGCTTGACCTTTATTAGTGAGCCTGGTTACCCCCTCTCGGAACCACAGACTTAGAAATCGCCAGCTCATATACAGTGCATAAAATATATTTATATAATATATTTATATATATACCCTTATACACCATTTTAATAAAAAATATCACAAAATTCTTCTAAGTCCCTCAGGAAGAGTGAAAGACGCGCACGTTCATTTTCAGAGCTCCTAGACCTTCCTATAAGAATTTAGCCAAAAAGTAGCTTGGAAAAACGCTTAGGTTAAGTTTCAGAGTTGCTTCTAATGTACCAAAGCTGGACTTAGACATAATTTCACTCTCACAACATTATGGCTGGTTGGAGACAGTCCGAACCACAAGTACCGGGTCCATGGTTCTGGGCGTATACTGGGGGAAGGGGACGACTCCCATTAACCCCTGACTATACCGGGGATACGCTTATCACAATGCATTTCTGGTCTGTGCTGAAGCAGGGCATTCTGGCAGCCAAGTGGCTTGACCTTTATTAGTGAGCCTGGTTACCCCCTCTCGGAACCACAGACTTAGAAATCGCCAGCTCATATACAGTGCATAAAATATATTTATATAATATATTTATATATATACCCTTATACACCATTTTAATAAAAAATATCACAAAATTCTTCTAAGTCCCTCGGGAAGAGTGAAAGACGCGCACATTCATTTTCAGAGCTCCTTGACCTTCCTATAAGAAGTTAGCCAAAAAGTAGCTTCGAAAAACGCTTAGGTTAAGTTTCAGAATTGCTTCTAATGTACCAAAGCTGGACTTAGACATAATTTCACTCTCACAACATTATGGCTGGTTGGAGACAGTCCGAACCACAAGTACCGGGTCCATGGTTCTGGGCGTATACTGGGGGGACCGGGATTACTCCCATTAACCCCTGACTATACCGGGGATACGCTTATCACAATGCCTTTCTGGTCTGTGCTGAAGCAGGGCATTCTGGCAGCCAAGTGGCTTGACCTTTATTAGTGAGCCTGGTTACCCCCTCTCGGAACCACAGACTTAGAAATCGCCAGCTCATATACAGTGCATAAAATATATTTATATAATATATTTATATATATACCCTTATACACCATTTTAATACAAAATATCACAAAATTCTTCTAAGTCCCTCGGGAAGAGTGAAAGACGCGCACGTTCATTTTCAGTGCTCCTCGACCTTCCTATAAGAAGTTAGCCAAAAAGTAGCTTCGAAAAACGCTTAGGTTAAGTTTCAGAGTTGCTTCTAATGTACCAAAGCTGGACTTAGACATAATTTCACTCTCACAACATTATGGCTGGTTGGAGACAGTCCGAACCACAAGTACCGGGTCCATGGTTCTGGCCGTATACTGGGGGGACGGGGACGACTTCCATTAACCCCTGACTATACCGGGGATACGCTTATCACAATGCCTTTCTGGTCTGTGCTGAAGCAGGGCATTCTGGCAACCAAGTGGCTTGACCTTTATTAGTGAGCCTGGAAACCCCCTCTCGGAACCACAGACTTAGAAATCGCCAGCTCATATACAGTGCATAAAATATATTTATATATATACCCTTATACACCATTTTAATAAAAAATATCACAAAATTATTCTAAGTCCCTCGGGAAGAGTGAAAGATGCGCACGTTCATTTTTAGCGTTCCTAGACCTTCCTATAAGAAGTTAGCCAAAAAGTAGCTTCGAAAAACGCTTAGGTTAAGTTTCAGAGTTGCTTCTAATGTACCAAAGCTGGACTTAGACATAATTTCACTCTCACAACATTATGGCTGGTTGGAGACAGTCCGAACCACAAGTACCGGGTCGATGGTTCTGGGCGTATACTGGGGGACGGGGACGACTCCCATTAACCCCTGACTATATCGGGGATACGCTTATCACAATGCCTTTCTGGTCTGTGCTGAAGCAGGGCATTCTGGCAGCCAAGTGGCTTGACCTTTATTAGTGAGCCTGGTTACCCCCTCTCGGAACCACAGACTTAGAAATCGCCAGCTCATATACAGTGCATAAAATATATTTATATAATATATTTATATATATACCCTTATACACCATTTTAATAAAAAATATCACAAAATTCTTCTAAGTCCCTCGGGAAAAGTGAAAGACGCGGACGTTCATTTTCAGAGCTCCTAGACCTTCCTATAAGAAGTTAGCCAAAAAGTAGCTTCGAAAAACGCTTAGGTTAAGTTTCAGAGTTGCTTCTAATGTACCAAAGCTGGACTTAGACATAATTTCACTCTCACAACATTATGGCTGGTTGGAGACAGTCCGAACCACAAGTACCGGGTCCATGGTTCTGGCCGTATACTGGGGGGACGGGGACGACTCCCATTAACCCCTGACTATACCGGGGATATGCTTATCACAATGCCTTTCTGGTCTGTGCTGAAGCAGGGCATTCTGGCAACCAAGTGGCTTGACCTTTATTAGTGAGCCTGGTTACCCCCTCTCGGAACCACAGACTTAGAAATCGCCAGCTCATATACAGTGCATAAAATATATTTATATAATATATTTATATATATACCCTTATACACCATTTTAATAAAAAATATCACAAAATTCTTCTAAGTCCCTCAGGAAGAGTGAAAGACGCGCACGTTCATTTTCAGAGCTCCTAGACCTTCCTATAAGAATTTAGCCAAAAAGTAGCTTGGAAAAACGCTTAGGTTAAGTTTCAGAGTTGCTTCTAATGTACCAAAGCTGGACTTAGACATAATTTCACTCTCACAACATTATGGCTGGTTGGAGACAGTCCGAACCACAAGTACCGGGTCCATGGTTCTGGGCGTATACTGGGGGAAGGGGACGACTCCCATTAACCCCTGACTATACCGGGGATACGCTTATCACAATGCATTTCTGGTCTGTGCTGAAGCAGGGCATTCTGGCAGCCAAGTGGCTTGACCTTTATTAGTGAGCCTGGTTACCCCCTCTCGGAACCACAGACTTAGAAATCGCCAGCTCATATACAGTGCATAAAATATATTTATATAATATATTTATATATATACCCTTATACACCATTTTAATAAAAAATATCACAAAATTCTTCTAAGTCCCTCGGGAAGAGTGAAAGACGCGCACGTTCATTTTCAGAGCTCCTTGACCTTCCTATAAGAAGTTAGCCAAAAAGTAGCTTCGAAAAACGCTTAGGTTAAGTTTCAGAATTGCTTCTAATGTACCAAAGCTGGACTTAGACATAATTTCACTCTCACAACATTATGGCTGGTTGGAGACAGTCCGAACCACAAGTACCGGGTCCATGGTTCTGGGCGTATACTGGGGGGACGGGGATTACTCCCATTAACCCCTGACTATACCGGGGATACGCTTATCACAATGCCTTTCTGGTCTGTGCTGAAGCAGGGCATTCTGGCAGCAGGGTGGCTTGACCTTTATTAGTGAGCCTGGTTACCCCCTCTCGGAACCACAGACTTAGAAATCGCCAGCTCATATACAGTGCATAAAATATATTTATATAATATATTTATATATATACCCTTATACACCATTTTAATACAAAATATCACAAAATTCTTCTAAGTCCCTCGGGAAGAGTGAAAGACGAGCACGTTCATTTTCAGAGCTCCTCGACCTTCCTATAAGAAGTTAGCCAAAAAGTAGCTTCGAAAAACGCTTAGGTTAAGTTTCAGAGTTGCTTCTAATGTACCAAAGCTGGACTTAGACATAATTTCACTCTCACAACATTATGGCTGGTTGGAGACAGTCCGAACCACAAGTACCGGGTCCATGGTTCTGGCCGTATACTGGGGGGACGGGGACGACTTCCATTAACCCCTGACTATACCGGGGATACGCTTATCACAATGCCTTTCTGGTCTGTGCTGAAGCAGGGCATTCTGGCAACCAAGTGGCTTGACCTTTATTAGTGAGCCTGGAAACCCCCTCTCGGAACCACAGACTTAGAAATCGCCAGCTCATATACAGTGCATAAAATATATTTATATATATACCCTTATACACCATTTTAATAAAAAATATCACAAAATTATTCTAAGTCCCTCGGGAAGAGTGAAAGATGCGCACGTTCATTTTTAGCGTTCCTAGACCTTCCTATAAGAAGTTAGCCAAAAAGTAGCTTCGAAAAACGCTTAGGTTAAGTTTCAGAGTTGCTTCTAATGTACCAAAGCTGGACTTAGACATAATTTCACTCTCACAACATTATGGCTGGTTGGAGACAGTCCGAACCACAAGTACCGGGTCGATGGTTCTGGGCGTATACTGGGGGACGGGGACGACTCCCATTAACCCCTGACTATATCGGGGATACGCTTATCACAATGCCTTTCTGGTCTGTGCTGAAGCAGGGCATTCTGGCAGCCAAGTGGCTTGACCTTTATTAGTGAGCCTGGTTACCCCCTCTCGGAACCACAGACTTAGAAATCGCCAGCTCATATACAGTGCATAAAATACATTTATATAATATATTTATATATATACCCTTATACACCATTTTAATAAAAAATATCACAAAATTCTTCTAAGTCCCTCGGGAAGAGTGAAAGACGCGCACGTTCATTTTCAGAGCTCCTAGACCTTCCTATAAGAAGTTAGCCAAAAAGTAGCTTCGAAAAACGCTTAGGTTAAGTTTCAGAGTTGCTTCTAATGTACCAAAGCTGGACTTAGACATAATTTCACTCTCACAACATTATGGCTGGTTGGAGACAGTCCGAACCACAAGTACCGGGTCCATGGTTCTGGCCGTATACTGGGGGGACGGGGACGACTTCCATTAACCCCTGACTATACCGGGGATACGCTTATCACAATGCCTTTCTGGTCTGTGCTGAAGCAGGGCATTCTGGCAACCAAGTGGCTTGACCTTTATTAGTGAGCCTGGAAACCCCCTCTCGGAACCACAGACTTAGAAATCGCCAGCTCATATACAGTGCATAAAATATATTTATATATATACCCTTATACACCATTTTAATAAAAAATATCACAAAATTATTCTAAGTCCCTCGGGAAGAGTGAAAGATGCGCATGTTCATTTTTAGCGTTCCTAGACCTTCCTATAAGAAGTTAGCCAAAAAGTAGCTTCGAAAAACGCTTAGGTTAAGTTTCAGAGTTGCTTCTAATGTACCAAAGCTGGACTTAGACATAATTTCACTCTCACAACATTATGGCTGGTTGGAGACAGTCCGAACCACAAGTACCGGGTCGATGGTTCTGGACGTATACTGGGGGACGGGGACGACTCCCATTAACCCCTGACTATATCGGGGATACGCTTATCACAATGCCTTTCTGGTCTGTGCTGAAGCAGGGCATTCTGGCAGCCAAGTGGCTTGACCTTTATTAGTGAGCCTGGTTACCCCCTCTCGGAACCACAGACTTAGAAATCGCCAGCTCATATACAGTGCATAAAATATATTTATATATATACCCTTATACACCATTTTAATAAAAAATATCACAAAATTATTCTAAGTCCCTCGGGAAGAGTGAAAGATGCGCACGTTCATTTTTAGCGTTCCTAGACCTTCCTATAAGAAGTTAGCCAAAAAGTAGCTTCGAAAAACGCTTAGGTTAAGTTTCAGAGTTGCTTCTAATGTACCAAAGCTGGACTTAGACATAATTTCACTCTCACAACATTATGGCTGGTTGGAGACAGTCCGAACCACAAGTACCGGGTCGATGGTTCTGGGCGTATACTGGGGGACGGGGACGACTCCCATTAACCCCTGACTATATCGGGGATACGCTTATCACAATGCCTTTCTGGTCTGTGCTGAAGCAGGGCATTCTGGCAGCCAAGTGGCTTGACCTTTATTAGTGAGCCTGGTTACCCCCTCTCGGAACCACAGACTTAGAAATCGCCAGCTCATATACAGTGCATAAAATATATTTATATAATATATTTATATATATACCCTTATACACCATTTTAATAAAAAATATCACAAAATTCTTCTAAGTCCCTCGGGAAGAGTGAAAGACGCGCACGTTCATTTTCAGAGCTCCTTGACCTTCCTATAAGAAGTTAGCCAAAAAGTAGCTTCGAAAAACGCTTAGGTTAAGTTTCAGAGTTGCTTCTAATGTACCAAAGCTGGACTTAGACATAATTTCACTCTCACAACATTATGGCTGGTTGGAGACAGTCCGAACCACAAGTACCGGGTCCATGGTTCTGGGCGTATACTGGGGGGACGGGGATTACTCCCATTAACCCCTGACTATACCGGGGATACGCTTATCACAATGCCTTTCTGGTCTGTGCTGAAGCAGGGCATTCTGGCAGCCAAGTGGCTTGACCTTTATTAGTGAGCCTGGTTACCCCCTCTCGGAACCACAGACTTAGAAATCGCCAGCTCATATACAGTGCATAAAATATATTTATATATATACCCTTATACACCATTTTAATAAAAAATATCACAAAATTCTTCTAAGTCCCTCGGGAAGAGTGAAAGACGCGCACGTTCATTTTCAGAGCTCCTTGACCTTCCTATAAGAAGTTAGCCAAAAAGTAGCTTCGAAAAACGCTTAGGTTAAGTTTCAGAGTTGCTTCTAATGTACCAAAGCTGGACTTAGACATAATTTCACTCTCACAACATTATGGCTGGTTGGAGACAGTCCGAACCACAAGTACCGGGTCCATGGTTCTGGGCGTATACTGGGGGAAGGGGACGACTCCCATTAACCCCTGACTATACCGGGGATATGCTTATCACAATGCCTTTCTGGTCTGTGCTGAAGCAGGGCATTCTGGCAACCAAGTGGCTTGACCTTTATTAGTGAGCCTGGTTACCCCCTCTCGGAACCACAGACTTAGAAATCGCCAGCTCATATACAGTGCATAAAATATATTTATATAATATATTTATATATATACCCTTATACACCATTTTAATAAAAAATATCACAAAATTCTTCTAAGTCCCTCAGGAAGAGTGAAAGACGCGCACGTTCATTTTCAGAGCTCCTAGACCTTCCTATAAGAATTTAGCCAAAAAGTAGCTTGGAAAAACGCTTAGGTTAAGTTTCAGAGTTGCTTCTAATGTACCAAAGCTGGACTTAGACATAATTTCACTCTCACAACATTATGGCTGGTTGGAGACAGTCCGAACCACAAGTACCGGGTCCATGGTTCTGGGCGTATACTGGGGGAAGGGGACGACTCCCATTAACCCCTGACTATACCGGGGATACGCTTATCACAATGCATTTCTGGTCTGTGCTGAAGCAGGGCATTCTGGCAGCCAAGTGGCTTGACCTTTATTAGTGAGCCTGGTTACCCCCTCTCGGAACCACAGACTTAGAAATCGCCAGCTCATATACAGTGCATAAAATATATTTATATAATATATTTATATATATACCCTTATACACCATTTTAATAAAAAATATCACAAAATTCTTCTAAGTCCCTCGGGAAGAGTGAAAGACGCGCACGTTCATTTTCAGAGCTCCTTGACCTTCCTATAAGAAGTTAGCCAAAAAGTAGCTTCGAAAAACGCTTAGGTTAAGTTTCAGAATTGCTTCTAATGTACCAAAGCTGGACTTAGACATAATTTCACTCTCACAACATTATGGCTGGTTGGAGACAGTCCGAACCACAAGTACCGGGTCCATGGTTCTGGGCGTATACTGGGGGGACGGGGATTACTCCCATTAACCCCTGACTATACCGGGGATACGCTTATCACAATGCCTTTCTGGTCTGTGCTGAAGCAGGGCATTCTGGCAGCCAAGTGGCTTGACCTTTATTAGTGAGCCTGGTTACCCCCTCTCGGAACCACAGACTTAGAAATCGCCAGCTCATATACAGTGCATAAAATATATTTATATAATATATTTATATATATACCCTTATACACCATTTTAATACAAAATATCACAAAATTCTTCTAAGTCCCTCGGGAAGAGTGAAAGACGAGCACGTTCATTTTCAGAGCTCCTCGACCTTCCTATAAGAAGTTAGCCAAAAAGTAGCTTCGAAAAACGCTTAGGTTAAGTTTCAGAGTTGCTTCTAATGTACCAAAGCTGGACTTAGACATAATTTCACTCTCACAACATTATGGCTGGTTGGAGACAGTCCGAACCACAAGTACCGGGTCCATGGTTCTGGCCGTATACTGGGGGGACGGGGACGACTTCCATTAACCCCTGACTATACCGGGGATACGCTTATCACAATGCCTTTCTGGTCTGTGCTGAAGCAGGGCATTCTGGCAACCAAGTGGCTTGACCTTTATTAGTGAGCCTGGAAACCCCCTCTCGGAACCACAGACTTAGAAATCGCCAGCTCATATACAGTGCATAAAATATATTTATATATATACCCTTATACACCATTTTAATAAAAAATATCACAAAATTATTCTAAGTCCCTCGGGAAGAGTGAAAGATGCGCACGTTCATTTTTAGCGTTCCTAGACCTTCCTATAAGAAGTTAGCCAAAAAGTAGCTTCGAAAAACGCTTAGGTTAAGTTTCAGAGTTGCTTCTAATGTACCAAAGCTGGACTTAGACATAATTTCACTCTCACAACATTATGGCTGGTTGGAGACAGTCCGAACCACAAGTACCGGGTCGATGGTTCTGGGCGTATACTGGGGGACGGGGACGACTCCCATTAACCCCTGACTATATCGGGGATACGCTTATCACAATGCCTTTCTGGTCTGTGCTGAAGCAGGGCATTCTGGCAGCCAAGTGGCTTGACCTTTATTAGTGAGCCTGGTTACCCCCTCTCGGAACCACAGACTTAGAAATCGCCAGCTCATATACAGTGCATAAAATACATTTATATAATATATTTATATATATACCCTTATACACCATTTTAATAAAAAATATCACAAAATTCTTCTAAGTCCCTCGGGAAGAGTGAAAGACGCGCACGTTCATTTTCAGAGCTCCTAGACCTTCCTATAAGAAGTTAGCCAAAAAGTAGCTTCGAAAAACGCTTAGGTTAAGTTTCAGAGTTGCTTCTAATGTACCAAAGCTGGACTTAGACATAATTTCACTCTCACAACATTATGGCTGGTTGGAGACAGTCCGAACCACAAGTACCGGGTCCATGGTTCTGGCCGTATACTGGGGGGACGGGGACGACTTCCATTAACCCCTGACTATACCGGGGATACGCTTATCACAATGCCTTTCTGGTCTGTGCTGAAGCAGGGCATTCTGGCAACCAAGTGGCTTGACCTTTATTAGTGAGCCTGGAAACCCCCTCTCGGAACCACAGACTTAGAAATCGCCAGCTCATATACAGTGCATAAAATATATTTATATATATACCCTTATACACCATTTTAATAAAAAATATCACAAAATTATTCTAAGTCCCTCGGGAAGAGTGAAAGATGCGCATGTTCATTTTTAGCGTTCCTAGACCTTCCTATAAGAAGTTAGCCAAAAAGTAGCTTCGAAAAACGCTTAGGTTAAGTTTCAGAGTTGCTTCTAATGTACCAAAGCTGGACTTAGACATAATTTCACTCTCACAACATTATGGCTGGTTGGAGACAGTCCGAACCACAAGTACCGGGTCGATGGTTCTGGACGTATACTGGGGGACGGGGACGACTCCCATTAACCCCTGACTATATCGGGGATACGCTTATCACAATGCCTTTCTGGTCTGTGCTGAAGCAGGGCATTCTGGCAGCCAAGTGGCTTGACCTTTATTAGTGAGCCTGGTTACCCCCTCTCGGAACCACAGACTTAGAAATCGCCAGCTCATATACAGTGCATAAAATATATTTATATATATACCCTTATACACCATTTTAATAAAAAATATCACAAAATTATTCTAAGTCCCTCGGGAAGAGTGAAAGATGCGCACGTTCATTTTTAGCGTTCCTAGACCTTCCTATAAGAAGTTAGCCAAAAAGTAGCTTCGAAAAACGCTTAGGTTAAGTTTCAGAGTTGCTTCTAATGTACCAAAGCTGGACTTAGACATAATTTCACTCTCACAACATTATGGCTGGTTGGAGACAGTCCGAACCACAAGTACCGGGTCGATGGTTCTGGGCGTATACTGGGGGACGGGGACGACTCCCATTAACCCCTGACTATATCGGGGATACGCTTATCACAATGCCTTTCTGGTCTGTGCTGAAGCAGGGCATTCTGGCAGCCAAGTGGCTTGACCTTTATTAGTGAGCCTGGTTACCCCCTCTCGGAACCACAGACTTAGAAATCGCCAGCTCATATACAGTGCATAAAATATATTTATATAATATATTTATATATATACCCTTATACACCATTTTAATAAAAAATATCACAAAATTCTTCTAAGTCCCTCGGGAAGAGTGAAAGACGCGCACGTTCATTTTCAGAGCTCCTTGACCTTCCTATAAGAAGTTAGCCAAAAAGTAGCTTCGAAAAACGCTTAGGTTAAGTTTCAGAGTTGCTTCTAATGTACCAAAGCTGGACTTAGACATAATTTCACTCTCACAACATTATGGCTGGTTGGAGACAGTCCGAACCACAAGTACCGGGTCCATGGTTCTGGGCGTATACTGGGGGGACGGGGATTACTCCCATTAACCCCTGACTATACCGGGGATACGCTTATCACAATGCCTTTCTGGTCTGTGCTGAAGCAGGGCATTCTGGCAGCCAAGTGGCTTGACCTTTATTAGTGAGCCTGGTTACCCCCTCTCGGAACCACAGACTTAGAAATCGCCAGCTCATATACAGTGCATAAAATATATTTATATATATACCCTTATACACCATTTTAATAAAAAATATCACAAAATTCTTCTAAGTCCCTCGGGAAGAGTGAAAGACGCGCACGTTCATTTTCAGAGCTCCTTGACCTTCCTATAAGAAGTTAGCCAAAAAGTAGCTTCGAAAAACGCTTAGGTTAAGTTTCAGAGTTGCTTCTAATGTACCAAAGCTGGACTTAGAAATAATTTCACTCTCACAACATTATGGCTGGTTGGAGACAGTCCGAACCACAAGTACCGGGTCGATGGTTCTGGGCGTATACTGGGGGACGGGGACGACTCCCATTAACCCCTGACTATATCGGGGATACGCTTATCACAATGCCTTTCTGGTCTGTGCTGAAGCAGGGCATTCTGGCAGCCAAGTGGCTTGACCTTTATTAGTGAGCCTGGTTACCCCCTCTCGGAACCACAGACTTAGAAATCGCCAGCTCATATACAGTGCATAAAATATATTTATATAATATATTTATATATATACCCTTATACACCATTTTAATAAAAAATATCACAAAATTCTTCTAAGTCCCTCGGGAAAAGTGAAAGACGCGGACGTTCATTTTCAGAGCTCCTAGACCTTCCTATAAGAAGTTAGCCAAAAAGTAGCTTCGAAAAACGCTTAGGTTAAGTTTCAGAGTTGCTTCTAATGTACCAAAGCTGGACTTAGACATAATTTCACTCTCACAACATTATGGCTGGTTGGAGACAGTCCGAACCACAAGTACCGGGTCCATGGTTCTGGCCGTATACTGGGGGGACGGGGACGACTCCCATTAACCCCTGACTATACCGGGGATATGCTTATCACAATGCCTTTCTGGTCTGTGCTGAAGCAGGGCATTCTGGCAACCAAGTGGCTTGACCTTTATTAGTGAGCCTGGTTACCCCCTCTCGGAACCACAGACTTAGAAATCGCCAGCTCATATACAGTGCATAAAATATATTTATAATATATTTATATATATACCCTTATACACCATTTTAATAAAAAATATCACAAAATTCTTCTAAGTCCCTCAGGAAGAATGAAAGACGCGCACGTTCATTTTCAGAGCTCCTAGACCTTCCTATAAGAATTTAGCCAAAAAGTAGCTTGGAAAAACGCTTAGGTTAAGTTTCAGAGTTGCTTCTAATGTACCAAAGCTGGACTTAGACATAATTTCACTCTCACAACATTATGGCTGGTTGGAGACAGTCCGAACCACAAGTACCGGGTCCATGGTTCTGGGCGTATACTGGGGGAAGGGGACGACTCCCATTAACCCCTGACTATACCGGGGATACGCTTATCACAATGCATTTCTGGTCTGTGCTGAAGCAGGGCATTCTGGCAGCCAAGTGGCTTGACCTTTATTAGTGAGCCTGGTTACCCCCTCTCGGAACCACAGACTTAGAAATCGCCAGCTCATATACAGTGCATAAAATATATTTATATAATATATTTATATATATACCCTTATACACCATTTTAATAAAAAATATCACAAAATTCTTCTAAGTCCCTCGGGAAGAGTGAAAGACGCGCACGTTCATTTTCAGAGCTCCTTGACCTTCCTATAAGAAGTTAGCCAAAAAGTAGCTTCGAAAAACGCTTAGGTTAAGTTTCAGAATTGCTTCTAATGTACCAAAGCTGGACTTAGACATAATTTCACTCTCACAACATTATGGCTGGTTGGAGACAGTCCGAACCACAAGTACCGGGTCCATGGTTCTGGGCGTATACTGGGGGGACGGGGATTACTCCCATTAACCCCTGACTATACCGGGGATACGCTTATCACAATGCCTTTCTGGTCTGTGCTGAAGCAGGGCATTCTGGCAGCCAAGTGGCTTGACCTTTATTAGTGAGCCTGGTTACCCCCTCTCGGAACCACAGACTTAGAAATCGCCAGCTCATATACAGTGCATAAAATATATTTATATAATATATTTATATATATACCCTTATACACCATTTTAATACAAAATATCACAAAATTCTTCTAAGTCCCTCGGGAAGAGTGAAAGACGCGCACGTTCATTTTCAGAGCTCCTCGACCTTCCTATAAGAAGTTAGCCAAAAAGTAGCTTCGAAAAACGCTTAGGTTAAGTTTCAGAGTTGCTTCTAATGTACCAAAGCTGGACTTAGACATAATTTCACTCTCACAACATTATGGCTGGTTGGAGACAGTCCGAACCACAAGTACCGGGTCCATGGTTCTGGGCGTATACTGGGGGAAGGGGACGACTCCCATTAACCCCTGACTATACCGGGGATACGCTTATCACAATGCATTTCTGGTCTGTGCTGAAGCAGGGCATTCTGGCAGCCAAGTGGCTTGACCTTTATTAGTGAGCCTGGTTACCCCCTCTCGGAACCACAGACTTAGAAATCGCCAGCTCATATACAGTGCATAAAATATATTTATATAATATATTTATATATATACCCTTATACACCATTTTAATAAAAAATATCACAAAATTCTTCTAAGTCCCTCGGGAAGAGTGAAAGACGCGCACGTTCATTTTCAGAGCTCCTAGACCTTCCTATAAGAAGTTAGCCAAAAAGTAGCTTCGAAAAACGCTTAGGTTAAGTTTCAGAGTTGCTTCTAATGTACCAAAGCTGGACTTAGACATAATTTCACTCTCACAACATTATGGCTGGTTGGAGACAGTCCGAACCACAAGTACCGGGTCCATGGTTCTGGCCGTATATTGGGGGGACGGGGACGACTCCCATTAACCCCTGACTATACCGGGGATACGCTTATCACAATGCCTTTCTGGTCTGTGCTGAAGCAGGGCATTCTGGCAACCAAGTGGCTTGACCTATATTAGTGAGCCTGGTTACCCCCTCTCGGAACCACAGACTTAGAAATCGCCAGCTCATATACAGTGCATAAAATATATTTATATAATATATTTATATATATACCCTTATACACCATTTTAATAAAAAATATCACAAAATTCTTCTAAGTCCCTCGGGAAGAGTGAAAGACGCGCACGTTCATTTTCAGAGCTCCTTGACCTTCCTATAAGAAGTTAGCCAATAAGTAGCTTCGAAAAACGCTTAGGTAAAGTTTCAGAGTTGCTTCTAATGTACCAAAGCTGGACTTAGACATAATTTCACTCTCACAACATTATGGCTGGTTGGAGACAGTCCGAACCACAAGTACCGGGTCCATGGTTCTGGGCGTATACTGGGGGGACGGGGATTACTCCCATTAACCCCTGACTATACCGGGGATACGCTTATCACAATGCCTTTCTGGTCTGTGCTGAAGCAGGGCATTCTGGCAGCCAAGTGGCTTGACCTTTATTAGTGAGCCTGGTTACCCCCTCTCGGAACCACAGACTTAGAAATCGCCAGCTCATATACAGTGCATAAAATATATTTATATATATACCCTTATACACCATTTTAATAAAAAATATCACAAAATTCTTCTAAGTCCCTCGGGAAGAGTGAAAGACGCGCACGTTCATTTTCAGAGCTCCTTGACCTTCCTATAAGAAGTTAGCCAAAAAGTAGCTTCGAAAAACGCTTAGGTTAAGTTTCAGAGTTGCTTCTAATGTACCAAAGCTGGACTTAGACATAATTTCACTCTCACAACATTATGGCTGGTTGGAGACAGTCCGAACCACAAGTACCGGGTCCATGGTTCTGGGCGTATACTGGGGGGGACGGGGATTACTCCCATTAACCCCTGACTATACCGGGGATACGCTTATCACAATGCCTTTCTGGTCTGTGCTGAAGCAGGGCATTCTGGCAGCCAAGTGGCTTGACCTTTATTAGTGAGCCTGGTTACCCCCTCTCGGAACCACAGACTTAGAAATCGCCAGCTCATATACAGTGCATAAAATATATTTATATAATATATTTATATATATACCCTTATACACCATTTTAATACAAAATATCACAAAATTCTTCTAAGTCCCTCGGGAAGAGTGAAAGACGCGCACGTTCATTTTCAGCGCTCCTAGACCTTCCTATAAGAAGTTAGCCAAAAAGTAGCTTCGAAAAACGCTTAGGTTAAGTTTCAGAGTTGCTTCTAATGTACCAAAGCTGGACTTAGACATAATTTGACTCTCACAACATTATGGCTGGTTGGAGACAGTCCGAACCACAAGTACCGGATCGATGGTTCTGGGCGTATACTGGGGGGACGGGGGGGATTCCCATTAACCCCTGACTATACCGGGGATACGCTTATCACAATGCCTTTCTGGTCTGTGCTGAAGCAGGGCATTCTGCCAGCCAAGTGGCTTGACCTTTATTAGTGAGCCTGGTTACCCCCTCTCGGAACCACAGACTTAGAAATCGCCAGCTCATATACAGTGCATAAAATATATTTATATAATATATTTATATATATATACCCTTATACACCATTTTAATAAAAAAATATCACAAAATTCTTCTAAGTCCCTCGGGAAGAGTGAAAGACGCGCACGTTCATTTTCAGAGCTCCTAGACCTTCCTATAAGAAGTTAGCCAAAAAGTAGCTTCGAAAAACGCTTAGGTTAAGTTTCAGAGTTGCTTCTAATGTACCAAAGCTGGACTTAGACATAATTTCACTCTCACAACATTATGGCTGGTTGGAGACAGTCCGAACCACAAGTACCGGGTCCATGGTTCTGGCCGTATATTGGGGGGACGGGGACGACTCCCATTAACCCCTGACTATACCGGGGATACGCTTATCACAATGCCTTTCTGGTCTGTGCTGAAGCAGGGCATTCTGGCAACCAAGTGGCTTGACCTATATTAGTGAGCCTGGTTACCCCCTCTCGGAACCACAGACTTAGAAATCGCCAGCTCATATACAGTGCATAAAATATATTTATATAATATATTTATATATATACCCTTATACACCATTTTAATAAAAAATATCACAAAATTCTTCTAAGTCCCTCGGGAAGAGTGAAAGACGCGCACGTTCATTTTCAGAGCTCCTTGACCTTCCTATAAGAAGTTAGCCAATAAGTAGCTTCGAAAAACGCTTAGGTAAAGTTTCAGAGTTGCTTCTAATGTACCAAAGCTGGACTTAGACATAATTTCACTCTCACAACATTATGGCTGGTTGGAGACAGTCCGAACCACAAGTACCGGGTCCATGGTTCTGGGCGTATACTGGGGGGACGGGGATTACTCCCATTAACCCCTGACTATACCGGGGATACGCTTATCACAATGCCTTTCTGGTCTGTGCTGAAGCAGGGCATTCTGGCAGCCAAGTGGCTTGACCTTTATTAGTGAGCCTGGTTACCCCCTCTCGGAACCACAGACTTAGAAATCGCCAGCTCATATACAGTGCATAAAATATATTTATATAATATATTTATATATATACCCTTATACACCATTTTAATACAAAATATCACAAAATTCTTCTAAGTCCCTCGGGAAGAGTGAAAGACGCGCACGTTCATTTTCAGCGCTCCTAGACCTTCCTATAAGAAGTTAGCCAAAAAGTAGCTTCGAAAAACGCTTAGGTTAAGTTTCAGAGTTGCTTCTAATGTACCAAAGCTGGACTTAGACATAATTTCACTCTCACAACATTATGGCTGGTTGGAGACAGTCCGAACCACAAGTACCGGATCGATGGTTCTGGGCGTATACTGGGGGGACGGGGGGGATTCCCATTAACCCCTGACTATACCGGGGATACGCTTATCACAATGCATTTCTGGTCTGTGCTGAAGCAGGGCATTCTGGCAGCCAAGTGGCTTGACGTTTATTAGTGAGCCTGGTTACCCCCTCTCGGAACCACAGACTTAGAAATCGCCAGCTCATATACAGTGCATAAAATATATTTATATAATATATTTATATATATACCCTTATACACCATTTTAATAAAAAATATCACAAAATTCTTCTAAGTCCCTCGGGAAGAGTGAAAGACGCGCACGTTCATTTTCAGAGCTCCTTGACCTTCCTATAAGAAGTTAGCCAATAAGTAGCTTCGAAAAACGCTTAGGTAAAGTTTCAGAGTTGCTTCTAATGTACCAAAGCTGGACTTAGACATAATTTCACTCTCACAACATTATGGCTGGTTGGAGACAGTCCGAACCACAAGTACCGGGTCCATGGTTCTGGGCGTATACTGGGGGAAGGGGACGACTCCCATTAACCCCTGACTATACCGGGGATACGCTTATCACAATGCATTTCTGGTCTGTGCTGAAGCAGGGCATTCTGGCAGCCAAGTGGCTTGACCTTTATTAGTGAGCCTGGTTACCCCCTCTCGGAACCACAGACTTAGAAATCGCCAGCTCATATACAGTGCATAAAATATATTTATATATATACCCTTATACACCATTTTAATAAAAAATATCACAAAATTCTTCTAAGTCCCTCGGGAAGAGTGAAAGACGCGCACGTTCATTTTCAGAGCTCCTTGACCTTCCTATAAGAAGTTAGCCAAAAAGTAGCTTCGAAAAACGCTTAGGTTAAGTTTCAGAGTTGCTTCTAATGTACCAAAGCTGGACTTAGACATAATTTCACTCTCACAACATTATGGCTGGTTGGAGACAGTCCGAACCACAAGTACCGGGTCCATGGTTCTGGGCGTATACTGGGGGGACGGGGATTACTCCCATTAACCCCTGACTATACCGGGGATACGCTTATCACAATGCCTTTCTGGTCTGTGCTGAAGCAGGGCATTCTGGCAGCCAAGTGGCTTGACCTTTATTAGTGAGCCTGGTTACCCCCTCTCGGAACCACAGACTTAGAAATCGCCAGCTCATATACAGTGCATAAAATATATTTATATATATACCCTTATACACCATTTTAATAAAAAATATCACAAAATTCTTCTAAGTCCCTCGGGAAGAGTGAAAGACGCGCACGTTCATTTTCAGAGCTCCTTGACCTTCCTATAAGAAGTTAGCCAAAAAGTAGCTTCGAAAAACGCTTAGGTTAAGTTTCAGAGTTTCTTCTAATGTACCAAAGCTGGACTTAGACATAATTTCACTCTCACAACATTATGGCTGGTTGGAGACAGTCCGAACCACAAGTACCGGGTCCATGGTTCTGGCCGTATACTGGGGGGACGGGGACGACTTCCATTAACCCCTGACTATACCGGGGATACGCTTATCACAATGCCTTTCTGGTCTGTGCTGAAGCAGGGCATTCTGGCAACCAAGTGGCTTGACCTTTATTAGTGAGCCTGGAAACCCCCTCTCGGAACCACAGACTTAGAAATCGCCAGCTCATATACAGTGCATAAAATATATTTATATATATACTGTACCCTTATACACCATTTTAATAAAAAATATCACAAAATTATTCTAAGTCCCTCGGGAAGAGTGAAAGATGCGCACGTTCATTTTTAGCGTTCCTAGACCTTCCTATAAGAAGTTAGCCAAAAAGTAGCTTCGAAAAACGCTTAGGTTAAGTTTCAGAGTTGCTTCTAATGTACCAAAGCTGGACTTAGACATAATTTCACTCTCACAACATTATGGCTGGTTGGAGACAGTCCGAACCACAAGTACCGGGTCGATGGTTCTGGGCGTATACTGGGGGACGGGGACGACTCCCATTAACCCCTGACTATATCGGGGATACGCTTATCACAATGCCTTTCTGGTCTGTGCTGAAGCAGGGCATTCTGGCAGCCAAGTGGCTTGACCTTTATTAGTGAGCCTGGTTACCCCCTCTCGGAACCACAGACTTAGAAATCGCCAGCTCATATACAGTGCATAAAATATATTTATATAATATATTTATATATATACCCTTATACACCATTTTAATAAAAAATATCACAAAATTCTTCTAAGTCCCTCGGGAAGAGTGAAAGACGCGCACGTTCATTTTCAGAGCTCCTTGACCTTCCTATAAGAAGTTAGCCAAAAAGTAGCTTCGAAAAACGCTTAGGTTAAGTTTCAGAGTTGCTTCTAATGTACCAAAGCTGGACTTAGACATAATTTCACTCTCACAACATTATGGCTGGTTGGAGACAGTCCGAACCACAAGTACCGGGTCCATGGTTCTGGGCGTATACTGGGGGGACGGGGATTACTCCCATTAACCCCTGACTATACCGGGGATACGCTTATCACAATGCCTTTCTGGTCTGTGCTGAAGCAGGGCATTCTGGCAGCCAAGTGGCTTGACCTTTATTAGTGAGCCTGGTTACCCCCTCTCGGAACCACAGACTTAGAAATCGCCAGCTCATATACAGTGCATAAAATATATTTATATATATACCCTTATACACCATTTTAATAAAAAATATCACAAAATTCTTCTAAGTCCCTCGGGAAGAGTGAAAGACGCGCACGTTCATTTTCAGAGCTCCTTGACCTTCCTATAAGAAGTTAGCCAAAAAGTAGCTTCGAAAAACGCTTAGGTTAAGTTTCAGAGTTGCTTCTAATGTACCAAAGCTGGACTTAGACATAATTTCACTCTCACAACATTATGGCTGGTTGGAGACAGTCCTAACCACAAGTACCGGGTCGATGGTTCTGGGCGTACACTGGGGGACGGGGACGACTCCCATTAACCCCTGACTATATCGGGGATACGCTTATCACAATGCCTTTCTGGTCTGTGCTGAAGCAGGGCATTCTGGCAGCCAAGTGGCTTGACCTTTATTAGTGAGCCTGGTTACCCCCTCTCGGAACCACAGACTTAGAAATCGATAGCTCATATACAGTGCATAAAATATATTTATATAATATATTTATATATATATACCCTTATACACCATTTTAATAAAAAATATCACAAAATTCTTCTAAGTCCCTCGGGAAGAGTGAAAGACGCGCACGTTCATTTTCAGAGCTCCTAGACCTTCCTATAAGAAGTTAGCCAAAAAGTAGCTTCGAAAAACGCTTAGGTTAAGTTTCAGAGTTGCTTCTAATGTACCAAAGCTGGACTTAGACATAATTTCACTCTCACAACATTATGGCTGGTTGGAGACAGTCCGAACCACAAGTACCGGGTCCATGGTTCTGGCCGTATACTGGGGGGACGGGGACGACTCCCATTAACCCCTGACTATACCGGGGATACGCTTATCACAATGCCTTTCTGGTCTGTGCTGAAGCAGGGCATTCTGGCAACCAAGTGGCTTGACCTTTATTAGTGAGCCTGGTTACCCCCTCTCGGAACCACAGACTTAGAAATCGCCAGCTCATATACAGTGCATAAAATATATTTATATAATATATTTATATATATACCCTTATACACCATTTTAATAAAAAATATCACAAAATTCTTCTAAGTCCCTCGGGAAGAGTGAAAGACGCGCACGTTCATTTTCAGAGCTCCTAGACCTTCCTATAAGAAGTTAGCCAAAAAGTAGCTTCGAAAAACGCTTAGGTTAAGTTTCAGAGTTGCTTCTAATGTACCAAAGCTGGACTTAGACATAATTTCACTCTCACAACATTATGGCTGGTTGGAGACAGTCCGAACCACAAGTACCGGGTCCATGGTTCTGGGCGTATACTGGGGGAAGGGGACGACTCCCATTAACCCCTGACTATACCGGGGATACGCTTATCACAATGCATTTCTGGTCTGTGCTGAAGCAGGGCATTCTGGCAGCCAAGTGGCTTGACCTTTATTAGTGAGCCTGGTTACCCCCTCTCGGAACCACAGACTTAGAAATCGCCAGCTCATATACAGTGCATAAAATATATTTATATATATACCCTTATACACCATTTTAATAAAAAATATCACAAATTTCTTCTAAGTCCCTCGGGAAGAGTGAAAGACGCGCACGTTCATTTTCAGAGCTCCTTGACCTTCCTATAAGAAGTTAGCCAAAAAGTAGCTTCGAAAAACGCTTAGGTTAAGTTTCAGAGTTGCTTCTAATGTACCAAAGCTGGACTTAGACATAATTTCACTCTCACAACATTATGGCTGGTTGGAGACAGTCCGAACCACAAGTACCGGGTCCATGGTTCTGGGCGTATACTGGGGGGACGGGGATTACTCCCATTAACCCCTGACTATACCGGGGATACGCTTATCACAATGCCTTTCTGGTCTGTGCTGAAGCAGGGCATTCTGGCAGCCAAGTGGCTTGACCTTTATTAGTGAGCCTGGTTACCCCCTCTCGGAACCACAGACTTAGAAATCGCCAGCTCATATACAGTGCATAAAATATATTTATATATATACCCTTATACACCATTTTAATAAAAAATATCACAAAATTCTTCTAAGTCCCTCGGGAAGAGTGAAAGACGCGCACGTTCATTTTCAGAGCTCCTTGACCTTCCTATAAGAAGTTAGCCAAAAAGTAGCTTCGAAAAACGCTTAGGTTAAGTTTCAGAGTTGCTTCTAATGTACCAAAGCTGGACTTAGACATAATTTCACTCTCACAACATTATGGCTGGTTGGAGACAGTCCGAACCACAAGTACCGGGTCCATGGTTCTGGGCGTATACTGGGGGAAGGGGACGACTCCCATTAACCCCTGACTATACCGGGGATACGCTTATCACAATGCATTTCTGGTCTGTGCTGAAGCAGGGCATTCTGGCAGCCAAGTGGCTTGACCTTTATTAGTGAGCCTGGTTACCCCCTCTCGGAACCATAGACTTAGAAATCGCCAGCTCATATACAGTGCATAAAATATATTTATATAATATATTTATATATATACCCTTATACACCATTTTAATAAAAAATATCACAAAATTCTTCTAAGTCCCTCGGGAAGAGTGAAAGACGCGCACGTTCATTTTCAGAGCTCCTAGACCTTCCTATAAGAAGTTAGCCAAAAAGTAGCTTCGAAAAACGCTTAGGTTAAGTTTCAGAGTTGCTTCTAATGTACCAAAGCTGGACTTAGACATAATTTCACTCTCACAACATTATGGCTGGTTGGAGACAGTCCGAACCACAAGTACCGGGTCCATGGTTCTGGCCGTATATTGGGGGGACGGGGACGACTCCCATTAACCCCTGACTATACCGGGGATACGCTTATCACAATGCCTTTCTGGTCTGTGCTGAAGCAGGGCATTCTGGCAACCAAGTGGCTTGACCTATATTAGTGAGCCTGGTTACCCCCTCTCGGAACCACAGACTTAGAAATCGCCAGCTCATATACAGTGCATAAAATATATTTATAAAATATATTTATATATATACCCTTATACACCATTTTAATAAAAAATATCACAAAATTCTTCTAAGTCCCTCGGGAAGAGTGAAAGACGCGCACGTTCATTTTCAGAGCTCCTTGACCTTCCTATAAGAAGTTAGCCAAAAAGTAGCTTCGAAAAACGCTTAGGTTAAGTTTCAGAGTTGCTTCTAATGTACCAAAGCTGGACTTAGACATAATTTCACTCTCACAACATTATGGCTGGTTGGAGACAGTCCGAACCACAAGTACCGGGTCCATGGTTCTGGGCGTATACTGGGGGGACGGGGATTACTCCCATTAACCCCTGACTATACCGGGGATACGCTTATCACAATGCCTTTCTGGTCTGTGCTGAAGCAGGGCATTCTGGCAGCCAAGTGGCTTGACCTTTATTAGTGAGCCTGGTTACCCCCTCTCGGAACCACAGACTTAGAAATCGCCAGCTCATATACAGTGCATAAAATATATTTATATATATACCCTTATACACCATTTTAATAAAAAATATCACAAAATTCTTCTAAGTCCCTCGGGAAGAGTGAAAGACGCGCACGTTCATTTTCAGAGCTCCTTGACCTTCCTATAAGAAGTTAGCCAAAAAGTAGCTTCGAAAAACGCTTAGGTTAAGTTTCAGAGTTGCTTCTAATGTACCAAAGCTGGACTTAGACATAATTTCACTCTCACAACATTATGGCTGGTTGGAGACAGTCCGAACCACAAGTACCGGGTCCATGGTTCTGGGCGTATACTGGGGGGACGGGGATTACTCCCATTAACCCCTGACTATACCGGGGATACGCTTATCACAATGCCTTTCTGGTCTGTGCTGAAGCAGGGCATTCTGGCAGCCAAGTGGCTTGACCTTTATTAGTGAGCCTGGTTACCCCCTCTCGGAACCACAGACTTAGAAATCGCCAGCTCATATACAGTGCATAAAATATATTTATATATATACCCTTATACACCATTTTAATAAAAAATATCACAAAATTCTTCTAAGTCCCTCGGGAAGAGTGAAAGACGCGCACGTTCATTTTCAGAGCTCCTTGACCTTCCTATAAGAAGTTAGCCAAAAAGTAGCTTCGAAAAACGCTTAGGTTAAGTTTCAGAGTTGCTTCTAATGTACCAAAGCTGGACTTAGACATAATTTCACTCTCACAACATTATGGCTGGTTGGAGACAGTCCGAACCACAAGTACCGGGTCCATGGTTCTGGGCGTATACTGGGGGGACGGGGATTACTCCCATTAACCCCTGACTATACCGGGGATACGCTTATCACAATGCCTTTCTGGTCTGTGCTGAAGCAGGGCATTCTGGCAGCCAAGTGGCTTGACCTTTATTAGTGAGCCTGGTTACCCCCTCTCGGAACCACAGACTTAGAAATCGCCAGCTCATATACAGTGCATAAAATATATTTATATAATATATTTATATATATACCCTTATACACCATTTTAATACAAAATATCACAAAATTCTTCTAAGTCCCTCGGGAAGAGTGAAAGACGCGCACGTTCATTTTCAGCGCTCCTAGACCTTCCTATAAGAAGTTAGCCAAAAAGTAGCTTCGAAAAACGCTTAGGTTAAGTTTCAGAGTTGCTTCTAATGTACCAAAGCTGGACTTAGACATAATTTCACTCTCACAATATTATGGCTGGTTGGAGACAGTCCGAACCACAAGTACCGGATCGATGGTTCTGGGCGTATACTGGGGGGACTGGCGGGACTCCCATTAACCCCTGACTATACCGGGGATACGCTTATCACAATGCCTTTCTGGTCTGTGCTGAAGCAGGGCATTCTGCCAGCCAAGTGGCTTGACCTTTATTAGTGAGCCTGGTTACCCCCTCTCGGAACCACAGACTTAGAAATCGCCAGCTCATATACAGTGCATAAAATATATTTATATAATATATTTATATATATACCCTTATACACCATTTTAATAAAGAAATATCACAAAATTCTTCTAAGTCCCTCGGGAAGAGTGAAAGACGCGCACGTTCATTTTCAGAGCTCCTAGACCTTCCTATAAGAAGTTAGCCAAAAAGTAGCTTCGAAAAACGCTTAGGTTAAGTTTCAGAGTTGCTTCTAATGTACCAAAGCTGGACTTAGACATAATTTCACTCTCACAACATTATGGCTGGTTGGAGACAGTCCGAACCACAAGTACCGGGTCCATGGTTCTGGGCGTATACTGGGGGAAGGGGACGACTCCCATTAACCCCTGACTATACCGGGGATACGCTTATCACAATGCATTTCTGGTCTGTGCTGAAGCAGGGCATTCTGGCAGCCAAGTGGCTTGACCTTTATTAGTGAGCCTGGTTACCCCCTCTCGGAACCACAGACTTAGAAATCGCCAGCTCATATACAGTGCATAAAATATATTTATATAATATATTTATATATATACCCTTATACACCATTTTAATAAAAAAATATCACAAAATTCTTCTAAGTCCCTCGGGAAGAGTGAAAGACGCGCACGTTCATTTTCAGAGCTCCTAGACCTTCCTATAAGAAGTTAGCCAAAAAGTAGCTTCGAAAAACGCTTAGGTTAAGTTTCAGAGTTGCTTCTAATGTACCAAAGCTGGACTTAGACATAATTTCACTCTCACAACATTATGGCTGGTTGGAGACAGTCCGAACCACAAGTACCGGGTCCATGGTTCTGGGCGTATACTGGGGGGACGGGGATTACTCCCATTAACCCCTGACTATACCGGGGATACGCTTATCACAATGCCTTTCTGGTCTGTGCTGAAGCAGGGCATTCTGGCAGCCAAGTGGCTTGACCTTTATTAGTGAGCCTGGTTACCCCCTCTCGGAACCACAGACTTAGAAATCGCCAGCTCATATACAGTGGATAAAATATATTTATATAATATATTTATATATATACCCTTATACACCATTTTAATACAAAATATCACAAAATTCTTCTAAGTCCCTCGGGAAGAGTGAAAGACGCGCACGTTCATTTTCAGCGCTCCTAGACCTTCCTATAAGAAGTTAGCCAAAAAGTAGCTTCGAAAAACGCTTAGGTTAAGTTTCAGAGTTGCTTCTAATGTACCAAAGCTGGACTTAGACATAATTTCACTCTCACAATATTATGGCTGGTTGGAGACAGTCCGAACCACAAGTACCGGATCGATGGTTCTGGGCGTATACTGGGGGGACTGGCGGGACTCCCATTAACCCCTGACTATACCGGGGATACGCTTATCACAATGCCTTTCTGGTCTGTGCTGAAGCAGGGCATTCTGCCAGCCAAGTGGCTTGACCTTTATTAGTGAGCCTGGTTACCCCCTCTCGGAACCACAGACTTAGAAATCGCCAGCTCATATACAGTGCATAAAATATATTTATATAATATATTTATATATATACCCTTATACACCATTTTAATAAAGAAATATCACAAAATTCTTCTAAGTCCCTCGGGAAGAGTGAAAGACGCGCACGTTCATTTTCAGAGCTCCTAGACCTTCCTATAAGAAGTTAGCCAAAAAGTAGCTTCGAAAAACGCTTAGGTTAAGTTTCAGAGTTGCTTCTAATGTACCAAAGCTGGACTTAGACATAATTTCACTCTCACAACATTATGGCTGGTTGGAGACAGTCCGAACCACAAGTACCGGGTCCATGGTTCTGGGCGTATACTGGGGGAAGGGGACGACTCCCATTAACCCCTGACTATACCGGGGATACGCTTATCACAATGCATTTCTGGTCTGTGCTGAAGCAGGGCATTCTGGCAGCCAAGTGGCTTGACCTTTATTAGTGAGCCTGGTTACCCCCTCTCGGAACCACAGACTTAGAAATCGCCAGCTCATATACAGTGCATAAAATATATTTATATAATATATTTATATATATACCCTTATACACCATTTTAATAAAAAAATATCACAAAATTCTTCTAAGTCCCTCGGGAAGAGTGAAAGACGCGCACGTTCATTTTCAGAGCTCCTAGACCTTCCTATAAGAAGTTAGCCAAAAAGTAGCTTCGAAAAACGCTTAGGTTAAGTTTCAGAGTTGCTTCTAATGTACCAAAGCTGGACTTAGACATAATTTCACTCTCACAACATTATGGCTGGTTGGAGACAGTCCGAACCACAAGTACCGGGTCCATGGTTCTGGGCGTATACTGGGGGAAGGGGACGACTCCCATTAACCCCTGACTATACCGGGGATACGCTTATCACAATGCATTTCTGGTCTGTGCTGAAGCAGGGCATTCTGGCAGCCAAGTGGCTTGACCTTTATTAGTGAGCCTGGTTACCCCCTCTCGGAACCACAGACTTAGAAATCGCCAGCTCATATACAGTGCATAAAATATATTTATATAATATATTTATATATATACCCTTATACACCATTTTAATAAAAAATATCACAAAATTCTTCTAAGTCCCTCGGGAAGAGTCAAAGACGCGCACGTTCATTTTCAGAGCTCCTAGACCTTCCTATAAGAAGTTAGCCAAAAAGTAGCTTCGAAAAACGCTTAGGTTAACTTTCAGAGTTGCTTCTAATGTACCAAAGCTGGACTTAGACATAATTTCACTCTCACAACATTATGGCTGGTTGGAGACAGTCCGAACCACAAGTACCGGGTCCATGGTTCTGGCCGTATATTGGGGGGACGGGGACGACTCCCATTAACCCCTGACTATACCGGGGATACGCTTATCACAATGCCTTTCTGGTCTGTGCTGAAGCAGGGCATTCTGGCAACCAAGTGGCTTGACCTATATTAGTGAGCCTGGTTACCCCCTCTCGGAACCACAGACTTAGAAATCGCCAGCTCATATACAGTGCATAAAATATATTTATATAATATATTTATATATATACCCTTATACACCATTTTAATAAAAAATATCACAAAATTCTTCTAAGTCCCTCGGGAAGAGTGAAAGACGCGCACGTTCATTTTCAGAGCTCCTTGACCTTCCTATAAGAAGTTAGCCAATAAGTAGCTTCGAAAAACGCTTAGGTAAAGTTTCAGAGTTGCTTCTAATGTACCAAAGCTGGACTTAGACATAATTTCACTCTCACAACATTATGGCTGGTTGGAGACAGTCCGAACCACAAGTACCGGGTCCATGGTTCTGGGCGTATACTGGGGGAAGGGGACGACTCCCATTAACCCCTGACTATACCGGGGATACGCTTATCACAATGCATTTCTGGTCTGTGCTGAAGCAGGGCATTCTGGCAGCCAAGTGGCTTGACCTTTATTAGTGAGCCTGGTTACCCCCTCTCGGAACCACAGACTTAGAAATCGCCAGCTCATATACAGTGCATAAAATATATTTATATAATATATTTATATATATACCCTTATACACCATTTTAATAAAAAATATCACAAAATTCTTCTAAGTCCCTCGGGAAGAGTGAAAGACGCGCACGTTCATTTTCAGAGCTCCTTGACCTTCCTATAAGAAGTTAGCCAAAAAGTAGCTTCGAAAAACGCTTAGGTTAAGTTTCAGAGTTGCTTCTAATGTACCAAAGCTGGACTTAGACATAATTTCACTCTCACAACATTATGGCTGGTTGGAGACAGTCCGAACCACAAGTACCGGGTCCATGGTTCTGGGCGTATACTGGGGGGACGGGGATTACTCCCATTAACCCCTGACTATACCGGGGATACAGTACGCTTATCACAATGCCTTTCTGGTCTGTGCTGAAGCAGGGCATTCTGGCAGCCAAGTGGCTTGACCTTTATTAGTGAGCCTGGTTACCCCCTCTCGGAACCACAGACTTAGAAATCGCCAGCTCATATACAGTGCATAAAATATATTTATATATATACCCTTATACACCATTTTAATAAAAAATATCACAAAATTCTTCTAAGTCCCTCGGGAAGAGTGAAAGACGCGCACGTTCATTTTCAGAGCTCCTTGACCTTCCTATAAGAAGTTAGCCAATAAGTAGCTTCGAAAAACGCTTAGGTAAAGTTTCAGAGTTGCTTCTAATGTACCAAAGCTGGACTTAGACATAATTTCACTCTCACAACATTATGGCTGGTTGGAGACAGTCCGAACCACAAGTACCGGGTCCATGGTTCTGGGCGTATACTGGGGGAAGGGGACGACTCCCATTAACCCCTGACTATACCGGGGATACGCTTATCACAATGCATTTCTGGTCTGTGCTGAAGCAGGGCATTCTGGCAGCCAAGTGGCTTGACCTTTATTAGTGAGCCTGGTTACCCCCTCTTGGAACCACAGACTTAGAAATCGCCAGCTCATATACAGTGCATAAAATATATTTATATATATACCCTTATACACCATTTTAATAAAAAATATCACAAAATTCTTCTAAGTCCCTCGGGAAGAGTGAAAGACGCGCACGTTCATTTTCAGAGCTCCTTGACCTTCCTATAAGAAGTTAGCCAAAAAGTAGCTTCGAAAAACGCTTAGGTTAAGTTTCAGAGTTGCTTCTAATGTACCAAAGCTGGACTTAGACATAATTTCACTCTCACAACATTATGGCTGGTTGGAGACAGTCCGAACCACAAGTACCGGGTCCATGGTTCTGGGCGTATACTGGGGGGACGGGGATTACTCCCATTAACCCCTGACTATACCGGGGATACGCTTATCACAATGCCTTTCTGGTCTGTGCTGAAGCAGGGCATTCTGGCAGCCAAGTGGCTTGACCTTTATTAGTGAGCCTGGTTACCCCCTCTCGGAACCACAGACTTAGAAATCGCCAGCTCATATACAGTGCATAAAATATATTTATATATATACCCTTATACACCATTTTAATAAAAAATATCACAAAATTCTTCTAAGTCCCTCGGGAAGAGTGAAAGACGCGCACGTTCATTTTCAGAGCTCCTTGACCTTCCTATAAGAAGTTAGCCAAAAAGTAGCTTAAAAAACGCTTAGGTTAAGTTTCAGAGTTGCTTCTAATGTACCAAAGCTGGACTTAGACATAATTTCACTCTCACAACATTATGGCTGGTTGGAGACAGTCCGAACCACAAGTACCGGGTCCATGGTTCTGGGCGTATACTGGGGGGACGGGGATTACTCCCATTAACCCCTGACTATACCGGGGATACGCTTATCACAATGCCTTTCTGGTCTGTGCTGAAGCAGGGCATTCTGGCAGCCAAGTGGCTTGACCTTTATTAGTGAGCCTGGTTACCCCCTCTCGGAACCACAGACTTAGAAATCGCCAGCTCATATACAGTGCATAAAATATATTTATATAATATATTTATATATATACCCTTATACACCATTTTAATAAAAAAATATCACAAAATTCTTCTAAGTCCCTCGGGAAGAGTGAAAGACGCGCACGTTCATTTTCAGATCTCCTAAACCTTCCTATAAGAAGTTAGCCAAAAAGTAGCTTCGAAAAACGCTTAGGTTAAGTTTCAGAGTTGCTTCTAATGTACCAAAGCTGGACTTAGACATAATTTCACTCTCACAACATTATGGCTGGTTGGAGACAGTCCGAACCACAAGTACCGGGTCCATGGTTCTGGGCGTATACTGGGGGAAGGGGACGACTCCCATTAACCCCTGACTATACCGGGGATACGCTTATCACAATGCATTTCTGGTCTGTGCTGAAGCAGGGCATTCTGGCAGCCAAGTGGCTTGACCTTTATTAGTGAGCCTGGTTACCCCCTCTCGGAACCACAGACTTAGAAATCGCCAGCTCATATACAGTGCATAAAATATATTTATATAATATATTTATATATATACCCTTATACACCATTTTAATAAAAAATATCACAAAATTCTTCTAAGTCCCTCGGGAAGAGTCAAAGACGCGCACGTTCATTTTCAGAGCTCCTAGACCTTCCTATAAGAAGTTAGCCAAAAAGTAGCTTCGAAAAACGCTTAGGTTAACTTTCAGAGTTGCTTCTAATGTACCAAAGCTGGACTTAGACATAATTTCACTCTCACAACATTATGGCTGGTTGGAGACAGTCCGAACCACAAGTACCGGGTCCATGGTTCTGGCCGTATATTGGGGGGACGGGGACGACTCCCATTAACCCCTGACTATACCGGGGATACGCTTATCACAATGCCTTTCTGGTCTGTGCTGAAGCAGGGCATTCTGGCAACCAAGTGGCTTGACCTATATTAGTGAGCCTGGTTACCCCCTCTCGGAACCACAGACTTAGAAATCGCCAGCTCATATACAGTGCATAAAATATATTTATATAATATATTTATATATATACCCTTATACACCATTTTAATAAAAAATATCACAAAATTCTTCTAAGTCCCTCGGGAAGAGTGAAAGACGCGCACGTTCATTTTCAGAGCTCCTTGACCTTCCTATAAGAAGTTAGCCAATAAGTAGCTTCGAAAAACGCTTAGGTAAAGTTTCAGAGTTGCTTCTAATGTACCAAAGCTGGACTTAGACATAATTTCACTCTCACAACATTATGGCTGGTTGGAGACAGTCCGAACCACAAGTACCGGGTCCATGGTTCTGGGCGTATACTGGGGGAAGGGGACGACTCCCATTAACCCCTGACTATACCGGGGATACGCTTATCACAATGCATTTCTGGTCTGTGCTGAAGCAGGGCATTCTGGCAGCCAAGTGGCTTGACCTTTATTAGTGAGCCTGGTTACCCCCTCTCGGAACCACAGACTTAGAAATCGCCAGCTCATATACAGTGCATAAAATATATTTATATAATATATTTATATATATACCCTTATACACCATTTTAATAAAAAATATCACAAAATTCTTCTAAGTCCCTCGGGAAGAGTGAAAGACGCGCACGTTCATTTTCAGAGCTCCTTGACCTTCCTATAAGAAGTTAGCCAAAAAGTAGCTTCGAAAAACGCTTAGGTTAAGTTTCAGAGTTGCTTCTAATGTACCAAAGCTGGACTTAGACATAATTTCACTCTCACAACATTATGGCTGGTTGGAGACAGTCCGAACCACAAGTACCGGGTCCATGGTTCTGGGCGTATACTGGGGGGACGGGGATTACTCCCATTAACCCCTGACTATACCGGGGATACAGTACGCTTATCACAATGCCTTTCTGGTCTGTGCTGAAGCAGGGCATTCTGGCAGCCAAGTGGCTTGACCTTTATTAGTGAGCCTGGTTACCCCCTCTCGGAACCACAGACTTAGAAATCGCCAGCTCATATACAGTGCATAAAATATATTTATATATATACCCTTATACACCATTTTAATAAAAAATATCACAAAATTCTTCTAAGTCCCTCGGGAAGAGTGAAAGACGCGCACGTTCATTTTCAGAGCTCCTTGACCTTCCTATAAGAAGTTAGCCAAAAAGTAGCTTCGAAAAACGCTTAGGTTAAGTTTCAGAGTTTCTTCTAATGTACCAAAGCTGGACTTAGACATAATTTCACTCTCACAACATTATGGCTGGTTGGAGACAGTCCGAACCACAAGTACCGGGTCCATGGTTCTGGGCGTATACTGGGGGGACGGGGATTACTCCCATTAACCCCTGACTATACCGGGGATACGCTTATCACAATGCCTTTCTGGTCTGTGCTGAAGCAGGGCATTCTGGCAGCCAAGTGGCTTGACCTTTATTAGTGAGCCTGGTTACCCCCTCTCGGAACCACAGACTTAGAAATCGCCAGCTCATATACAGTGCATAAAATATATTTATATAATATATTTATATATATACCCTTATACACCATTTTAATAAAAAATATCACAAAATTCTTCTAAGTCCCTCGGGAAGAGTGAAAGACGCGCACGTTCATTTTCAGAGCTCCTTGACCTTCCTATAAGAAGTTAGCCAAAAAGTAGCTTAGAAAAACGCTTAGGTTAAGTTTCAGAGTTGCTTCTAATGTACCAAAGCTGGACTTAGACATAATTTCACACTCACAACATTATGGCTGGTTGGAGACAGTCCGAACCACAAGTACCGGGTCGATGGTTCTGGGCGTATACTGGGGGACGGGGACGACTCCCATTAACCCCTGACTATATCGGGGATACGCTTATCACAATGCCTTTCTGGTCTGTGCTGAAGCAGGGCATTCTGGCAGCCAAGTGGCTTGACCTTTATTAGTGAGCCTGGTTACCCCCTCTCGGAACCACAGACTTAGAAATCGCCAGCTCATATACAGTGCATAAAATATATTTATATAATATATTTATATATATACCCTTATACACCATTTTAATAAAAAATATCACAAAATTCTTCTAAGTCCCTCGGGAAGAGTGAAAGACGCGCATGTTCATTTTCAGAGCTCCTAGACCTTCCTATAAGAAGTTAGCCAAAAAGTAGCTTCGAAAAACGCTTAGGTTAAGTTTCAGAGTTGCTTCTAATGTACCAAAGCTGGACTTAGACATAATTTCACTCTCACAACATTATGGCTGGTTGGAGACAGTCCGAACCACAAGTACCGGGTCCATGGTTCTGGCCGTATACTGGGGGGACGGGGACGACTCCCATTAACCCCTGACTATACCGGGGATACGCTTATCACAATGCCTTTCTGGTCTGTGCTGAAGCAGGGCATTCTGGCAACCAAGTGGCTTGACCTTTATTAGTGAGCCTGGTTACCCCCTCTCGGAACCACAGACTTAGAAATCGCCAGCTCATATACAGTGCATAAAATATATTTATATAATATATTTATATATATACCCTTATACACCATTTTAATAAAAAATATCACAAAATTCTTCTAAGTCCCTCGGGAAGAGTGAAAGACGCGCACGTTCATTTTCAGAGCTCCTAGACCTTCCTATAAGAAGTTAGCCAAAAAGTAGCTTCGAAAAACGCTTAGGTTAAGTTTCAGAGTTGCTTCTAATGTACCAAAGCTGGACTTAGACATAATTTCACTCTCACAACATTATGGCTGGTTGGAGACAGTCCGAACCACAAGTACCGGGTCCATGGTTCTGGCCGTATACTGGGGGGACGGGGACGACTCCCATTAACCCCTGACTATACCGGGGATACGCTTATCACAATGCCTTTCTGGTCTGTGCTGAAGCAGGGCATTCTGGCAGCCAAGTGGCTTGACCTTTATTAGTGAGCCTGGTTACCCCCTCTCGGAACCACAGACTTAGAAATCGCCAGCTCATATACAGTGCATAAAATATATTTATATATATACCCTTATACACCATTTTAATAAAAAATATCACAAAATTATTCTAAGTCCCTCGGGAAGAGTGAAAGATGCGCACGTTCATTTTCAGCGTTCCTAGACCTTCCTATAAGAAGTTAGCCAAAAAGTAGCTTCGAAAAACGCTTAGATTAAGTTTCAGAGTTGCTTCTAATGTACCAAAGCTGGACTTAGACATAATTTCACTCTCACAACATTATGGCTGGTTGGAGACAGTCCGAACCACAAGTACCGGGTCGATGGTTCTGGGCGTATACTGGGGGACGGGGACGACTCCCATTAACCCCTGACTATATCGGGGATACGCTTATCACAATGCCTTTCTGGTCTGTGCTGAAGCAGGTCATTCTGGCAGCCAAGTGTCTTGACCTTTATTAGTGAGCCTGGTTACCCCCTCTCGGAACCACAGACTTAGAAATCGCCAGCTCATATACAGTGCATAAAATATATTTATATAATATATTTATATATATACCCTTATACACCATTTTAATAAAAAATATCACAAAATTCTTCTAAGTCCCTCGGGAAGAGTGAAAGACGCGCACGTTCATTTTCAGAGCTCCGAAACCTTCCTATAAGAAGTTAGCCAAAAAGTAGCTTCGAAAAACGCTTAGGTTAAGTTTCAGAGTTGCTTCTAATGTACCAAAGCTGGACTTAGACATAATTTCACTCTCACAACATTATGGCTGGTTGGAGACAGTCCGAACCACAAGTACCGGGTCCATGGTTCTGGGCGTATACTGGGGGAAGGGGACGACTCCCATTAACCCCTGACTATATCGGGGATACGCTTATCACAATGCCTTTCTGGTCTGTGCTGAAGCAGGGCATTCTGGCAGCCAAGTGGCTTGACCTTTATTAGTGAGCCTGGTTACCCCCTCTCGGAACCACAGACTTAGAAATCGCCAGCTCATATACAGTGCATAAAATATATTTATATAATATATTTATTATATACCCTTATACACCATTTTAATAAAAAATATCACAAAATTCTTCTAAGTCCCTCTGGAAGAGTGAAAGACGCGCACATTCATTTTCAGAGCTCCTAGACCTTCCTATAAGAAGTTAGCCAAAAAGTAGCTTCGAAAAACGCTTAGGTTAAGTTTCAGAGTTGCTTCTAATGTACCAAAGCTGGACTTAGACATAATTTCACTCTCACAACATTATGGCTGGTTGGAGACAGTCCGAACCACAAGTACCGGGTCCATGGTTCTGGCCGTATACTGGGGGGACGGGGACGACTCCCATTAACCCCTGACTTTACCGGGGATACGCTTATCACAATGCCTTTCTGGTCTGTGCTGAAGCAGGGCATTCTGGCAACCAAGTGGCTTGACCTTTATTAGTGAGCCTGGTTACCCCCTCTCGGAACCACAGACTTAGAAATCGCCAGCTCATATACAGTGCATAAAATATATTTATATAATATATTTATATATATACCCTTATACACCATTTTAATAAAAAATATCACAAAATTCTTCTAAGTCCCTCGGGAAGAGTGAAAGACGCGCACGTTCATTTTCAGAGCTCCTAGACCTTCCTATAAGAAGTTAGCCAAAAAGTAGCTTGGAAAAACGCTTAGGTTAAGTTTCAGAGTTGCTTCTAATGTACCAAAGCTGGACTTAGACATAATTTCACTCTCACAACATTATGGCTGGTTGGAGACAGTCCGAACCACAAGTACCGGGTCCATGGTTCTGGGCGTATACTGGGGGGACGGGGACGACTCCAATTAACCCCTGACTATACCGGGGATACGCTTATCACAATGCCTTTCTGGTCTGTGCTGAAGCAGGGCATTCTGGCAGCCAAGTGGCTTGACAATAATTAGTGAGCCAGGTTACCCCCTCTCGGAACCACAGACTTAGAAATCGCCAGCTCATATACAGTGCATAAAATATATTTATATAATATATTTATATATATACCCTTATACACCATTTTAATAAAAAATATCACAAAATTCTTCTAAGTCCCTCGGGAAGATTGAAAGACGCGCACGTTCATTTTCAGAGCTCCTAGACCTTCCTATAAGAAGTTAGCCAAAAAGTAGCTTGGAAAAACGCTTAGGTTAAGTTTCAGAGTTGCTTCTAATGTACCAAAGCTGGACTTAGACATAATTTCACTCTCACAACATTATGGCTGGTTGGAGACAGTCCGAACCACAAGTACCGGGTCCATGGTTCTGGCCGTATACTGGGGGGACGGGGACGACTCCCATTAACCCCTGACTATACCGGGGATACGCTTATCACAATGCCTTTCTGGTCTGTGCTGAAGCAGGGCATTCTGGCGACCAAGTGGCTTGACCTTTATTAGTGAGCCTGGTTACCCCCTCTCGGAACCACAGACTTAGAAATCGCCAGCTCATATACAGTGCATAAAATATATTTATATAATATATTTATATATATACCCTTATACACCATTTTAATAAAAAATATCACAAAATTCTTCTAAGTCCCTAGGGAAGAGTGAAAGACGCGCACGTTCATTTTCAGAGCTCCTAGACCTTCCTATAAGAAGTTAGCCAAAAAGTAGCTTCGAAAAACGCTTAGGTTAAGTTTCAGAGTTGCTTCTAATGTACCAAAGCTGGACTTAGACATAATTTCACTCTCACAACATTATGGCTGGTTGGAGACAGTCCGAACCACAAGTACCGGGTCCATGGTTCTGGGCGTATACTGGGGGAAGGGGACGACTCCCATTAACCCCTGACTATACCGGGGATACGCTTATCACAATGCATTTCTGGTCTGTGCTGAAGCAGGGCATTCTGGCAGCCAAGTGGCTTGACCTTTATTAGTGAGCCTGGTTACCCCCTCTCGGAACCACAGACTTAGAAATCGCCAGCTCATATACAGTGCATAAAATATATTTATATAATATATTTATATATATACCCTTATACACCATTTTAATAAAAAATATCACAAAATTCTTCTAAGTCCCTCGGGAAGAGTGAAAGATGCGTACGTTCATTTTCAGCGTTCCTAGACCTTCCTATAAGAAGTTAGCCAAAAAGTAGCTTGGAAAAACGCTTAGGTTAAGTTTCAGAGTTGCTTCTAATGTACCAAAGCTGGACTTAGACATAATTTCACTCTCACAACATTATGGCTGGTTGGAGACAGTCCGAACCACAAGTACCGGGTCGATGGTTCTGGGCGTATACTGGGGGACGGGGACGACTCCCATTAACCCCTGACTATATCGGGGATACGCTTATCACAATGCCTTTCTGGTCTGTGCTGAAGCAGGGCATTCTGGCAGCCAAGTGGCTTGACCTTTATAAGTGAGCCTGGTTACCCCCTCTCGGAACCACAGACTTAGAAATCGCTACAGTAGCTCATATACAGTGCATAAAATATATTTATATAATATATTTATATATATACCCTTATACACCATTTTAATAAAAAATATCACAAAATTCTTCTAAGTCCCTCGGGAAGAGTGAAAGACGCGCACGTTCATTTTCAGAGCTCCTAGACCTTCCTATAAGAAGTTAGCCAAAAAGTAGCTTCGAAAAACGCTTAGGTTAAGTTTCAGAGTTGCTTCTAATGTACCAAAGCTGGACTTAGACATAATTTCACTCTCACAACATTATGGCTGGTTGGAGACAGTCCGAACCACAAGTACCGGGTCCATGGTTCTGGGCGTATACTGGGGGGACGGGGACGACTCCCATGAACCCCTGACTATACCGGGGATACGCTTATCACAATGCCTTTCTGGTCTGTGCTGAAGCAGGGCATTCTGGCAACCCAGTGGCTTGACCTTTATTAGTGAGCCTGGTTACCCCCTCTCGGAACCACAGACTTAGAAATCGCCAGCTCATATACAGTGCATAAAATATATTTATATAATATATTTATATATATACCCTTATACACCATTTTAATAAAAAATATCACAAAATTCTTCTAAGTCCCTCGGGAAGAGTGAAAGACGCGCACGTTCATTTTCAGAGCTCCTAGACCTTCCTATAAGAAGTTAGCCAAAAAGTAGCTTGGAAAAACGCTTAGGTTAAGTTTCAGAGTTGCTTCTAATGTACCAAAGCTGGACTTAGACATAATTTCACTCTCACAACATTATGGCTGGTTGGAGACAGTCCGAACCACAAGTACCGGGTCGATGGTTCTGGGCGTATACTGGGGGACGGGGACGACTCCCATTAACCCCTGACTATATCGGGGATACGCTTATCACAATGCCTTTCTGGTCTGTGCTGAAGCAGGGCATTCTGGCAGCCAAGTGGCTTGACCTTTATTAGTGAGCCTGGTTACCCCCTCTCGGAACCACAGACTTAGAAATCGCCAGCTCATATACAGTGCATAAAATATATTTATATAATATATTTATATATATACCCTTATACACCATTTTAATAAAAAATATCACAAAATTCTTCTAAGTCCCTCGGGAAGAGTGAAAGACGCGCACGTTCATTTTCAGAGCTCCTAGACCTTCCAATAAGAAGTTAGCCAAAAAGTAGCTTGGAAAAACGCTTAGGTTAAGTTTCAGAGTTGCTTCTAATGTACCAAAGCTGGACTTAGACATAATTTCACTCTCACAACATTATGGCTGGTTGGAGACAGTCCGAACCACAAGTACCGGGTCCATGGTTCTGGCCGTATACTGGGGGGACGGGGACGACTCCCATTAACCCCTGACTATACCGGGGATACGCTTATCACAATGCCTTTCTGGTCTGTGCTGAAGCAGGGCATTCTGGCAACCAAGTGGCTTGACCTTTATTAGTGAGCCTGGTTACCCCCTCTCGGAACCACAGACTTAGAAATCGCCAGCTCATATACAGTGCATAAAATATATTTATATAATATATTTATATATATACCCTTATACACCATTTTAATAAAAAATATCACAAAATTCTTCTAAGTCCCTCGGGAAGAGTGAAAGACGCGCACGTTCATTTTCAGAGCTCCTAGACCTTCCTATAAGAAGTTAGCCAAAAAGTAGCTTCGAAAAACGCTTAGGTTAAGTTTCAGAGTTGCTTCTAATGTACCAAAGCTGGACTTAGACATAATTTCACTCTCACAACATTATGGCTGGTTGGAGACAGTCCGAACCACAAGTACCGGGTCCATGGTTCTGGGCGTATACTGGGGGAAGGGGACGACTCCCATTAACCCCTGACTATACCGGGGATACGCTTATCACAATGCATTTCTGGTCTGTGCTGAAGCAGGGCATTCTGGCAGCCAAGTGGCTTGACCTTTATTAGTGAGCCTGATTACCCCCTCTCGGAACCACAGACTTAGAAATCGCCAGCTCATATACAGTGCATAAAATATATTTATATAATATATTTATTATATACCCTTATACACCATTTTAATAAAAAATATCACAAAATTCTTCTAAGTCCCTCGGGAAGAGTGAAAGACGCGCACGTTCATTTTCAGAGCTCCTTGACCTTCCTATAAGAAGTTAGCCAAAAAGTAGCTTCGAAAAACGCTTAGGTTAAGTTTCAGAGTTGCTTCTAATGTACCAAAGCTGGACTTAGACATAATTTCACTCTCACAACATTATGGCTGGTTGGAGACAGTCCGAACCACAAGTACCGGGTCCATGGTTCTGGGCGTATACTGGGGGGACGGGGACGACTCCCATTAACCCCTGACTATACCGGGGATACGCTTATCACAATGCCTTTCTGGTCTGTGCAGAAGCAGGGCATTCTGCCAGCCAAGTGGCTTGACCTTTATTAGTGAGCCTGGTTACCCCCTCTCCGAACCACAGACTTAGAAATCGCCAGCTCATATACAGTGCATAAAATATATTTATATATATACCCTTATACACCATTTTAATAAAAAATATCACAAAATTCTTCTAAGTCCCTCGGGAAGAGTGAAAGATGCGCTCGTTCATTTTCAGCGTTCCTAGACCTTCCTATAAGAAGTTAGCCAAAAAGTAGCTTCGAAAAACGCTTAGGTTAAGTTTCAGAGTTGCTTCTAATGTACCAAAGCTGGACTTAGACATAATTTCACTCTCACAACATTATGGCTGGTTGGAGACAGTCCGAACCACAAGTACCGGGTCGATGGTTCTGGGCGTATACTGGGGGACGGGGACGACTCCCATTAACCCCTGACTATATCGGGGATACGCTTATCACAATGCCTTTCTGGTCTGTGCTGAAGCAGGGCATTCTGGCAGCCAAGTGGCTTGACCTTTATAAGTGAGCCTGGTTACCCCCTCTCGGAACCACAGACTTAGAAATCGCTAGCTCATATACAGTGCATAAAATATATTTATATAATATATTTATATATATACCCTTATACACCATTTTAATAAAAAATATCACAAAATTCTTCTAAGTCCCTCGGGAAGAGTGAAAGACGCGCACGTTCATTTTCAGAGCTCCTAGACCTTCCTATAAGAAGTTAGCCAAAAAGTAGCTTCGAAAAACGCTTAGGTTAAGTTTCAGAGTTGCTTCTAATGTACCAAAGCTGGACTTAGACATAATTTCACTCTCACAACATTATGGCTGGTTGGAGACAGTCCGAACCACAAGTACCGGGTCCATGGTTCTGGGCGTATACTGGGGGGACGGGGACGACTCCCATTAACCCCTGACTATACCGGGGATACGCTTATCACAATGCCTTTCTGGTCTGTGCTGAAGCAGGGCATTCTGGCAGCCAAGTGGCTTGACCTTTATTAGTGCGCCTGGTTACCCCCTCTCGGAACCACAGACTTAGAAATCGCCAGCTCATATACAGTGCATAAAATATATTTATATATATACCCTTATACACCATTTTAATAAAAAATATCACAAAATTCTTCTAAGTCCCTCGGGAAGAGTGAAAGATGCGCACGTTCATTTTCAGCGTTCCTAGACCTTCCTATAAGAAGTTAGCCAAAAAGTAGCTTCGAAAAACGCTTAGGTTAAGTTTCAGAGTTGCTTCTAATGTACCAAAGCTGGACTTAGACATAATTTCACTCTCACAACATTATGGCTGGTTGGAGACAGTCCGAACCACAAGTACCGGGTCGATGGTTCTGGGCGTATACTGGGGGACGGGGACGACTCCCATTAACCCCTGACTATATCGGGGATACGCTTATCACAATGCCTTTCTGGTCTGTGCTGAAGCAGGGCATTCTGGCAGCCAAGTGGCTTGACCTTTATTAGTGAGCCTGGTTACCCCCTCTCGGAACCACAGACTTAGAAATCGCCAGCTCATATACAGTGCATAAAATATATTTATATAATATATTTATATATATACCCTTATACACCATTTTAATAAAAAATATCACAAAATTCTTCTAAGTCCCTCGGGAAGAGTGAAAGACGCGCACGTTCATTTTCAGAGCTCCTAGACCTTCCTATAAGAAGTTAGCCAAAAAGTAGCTTCGAAAAACGCTTAGGTTAAGTTTCAGAGTTGCTTCTAATGTACCAAAGCTGGACTTAGACATAATTTCACTCTCACAACATTATGGCTGGTTGGAGACAGTCCGAACCACAAGTACCGGGTCCATGGTTCTGGCCGTATACTGGGGGGACGGGGACGACTCCCATTAACCCCTGACTATACCGGGGATACGCTTATCACAATGCCTTTCTGGTCTGTGCTGAAGCAGGGCATTCTGGCAACCCAGTGGCTTGACCTTTATTAGTGAGCCTGGTTACCCCCTCTCGGAACCACAGACTTAGAAATCGCCAGCTCATATACAGTGCATAAAATATATTTATATAATATATTTATATATATACCCTTATACACCATTTTAATAAAAAATATCACAAAATTCTTCTAAGTCCCTCGGGAAGAGTGAAAGACGCGCACGTTCATTTTCAGAGCTCCTAGACCTTCCTATAAGAAGTTAGCCAAAAAGTAGCTTGGAAAAACGCTTACTGTAGGTTAAGTTTCAGAGTTGCTTCTAATGTACCAAAGCTGGACTTAGACATAATTTCACTCTCACAACATTATGGCTGGTTGGAGACAGTCCGAACCACAAGTACCGGGTCCATGGTTCTGGGCGTATACTGGGGGAAGGGGACGACTCCCATTAACCCCTGACTATACCGGGGATACGCTTATCACAATGCATTTCTGGTCTGTGCTGAAGCAGGGCATTCTGGCAGCCAAGTGGCTTGACCTTTATTAGTGAGCCTGGTTACCCCCTCTCGGAACCACAGACTTAGAAATCGCCAGCTCATATACAGTGCATAAAATATATTTATATAATATATTTATATATATACCCTTATACACCATTTTAATAAAAAATATCACAAAATTCTTCTAAGTCCCTCGGGAAGAGTGAAAGACGCGCACGTTCATTTTCAGAGCTCCTAGACCTTCCTATAAGAAGTTAGCCAAAAAGTAGCTTGGAAAAACGCTTAGGTTAAGTTTCAGAGTTGCTTCTAATGTACCAAAGCTGGACTTAGACATAATTTCACTCTCACAACATTATGGCTGGTTGGAGACAGTCCGAACCACAAGTACCGGGTCGATGGTTCTGGGCGTATACTGGGGGACGGGGACGACTCCCATTAACCCCTGACTATATCGGGGATACGCTTATCACAATGCCTTTCTGGTCTGTGCTGAAGCAGGGCATTCTGGCAGCCAAGTGGCTTGACCTTTATTAGTGAGCCTGGTTACCCCCTCTCGGAACCACAGACTTAGAAATCGCCAGCTCATATACAGTGCATAAAATATATTTATATAATATATTTATATATATACCCTTATACACCATTTTAATAAAAAATATCACAAAATTCTTCTAAGTCCCTCGGGAAGAGTGAAAGACGCGCACGTTCATTTTCAGAGCTCCTAGACCTTCCTATAAGAAGTTAGCCAAAAAGTAGCTTGGAAAAACGCTTAGGTTAAGTTTCAGAGTTGCTTCTAATGTACCAAAGCTGGACTTAGACATAATTTCACTCTCACAACATTATGGCTGGTTGGAGACAGTCCGAACCACAAGTACCGGGTCCATGGTTCTGGCCGTATACTGGGGGGACGGGGACGACTCCCATTAACCCCTGACTATACCGGGGATACGCTTATCACAATGCCTTTCTGGTCTGTGCTGAAGCAGGGCATTCTGGCAACCAAGTGGCTTGACCTTTATTAGTGAGCCTGGTTACCCCCTCTCGGAACCACAGACTTAGAAATCGCCAGCTCATATACAGTGCATAAAATATATTTATATAATATATTTATATATATACCCTTATACACCATTTTAATAAAAAATATCACAAAATTCTTCTAAGTCCCTCGGGAAGAGTGAAAGACGCGCACGTTCATTTTCAGAGCTCCTAGACCTTCCTATAAGAAGTTAGCCAAAAAGTAGCTTCGAAAAACGCTTAGGTTAAGTTTCAGAGTTGCTTCTAATGTACCAAAGCTGGACTTAGACATAATTTCACTCTCACAACATTATGGCTGGTTGGAGACAGTCCGAACCACAAGTACCGGGTCCATGGTTCTGGGCGTATACTGGGGGAAGGGGACGACTCCCATTAACCCCTGACTATACCGGGGATACGCTTATCACAATGCATTTCTGGTCTGTGCTGAAGCAGGGCATTCTGGCAGCCAAGTGGCTTGACCTTTATTAGTGAGCCTGATTACCCCCTCTCGGAACCACAGACTTAGAAATCGCCAGCTCATATACAGTGCATAAAATATATTTATATAATATATTTATTATATACCCTTATACACCATTTTAATAAAAAATATCACAAAATTCTTCTAAGTCCCTCGGGAAGAGTGAAAGACGCGCACGTTCATTTTCAGAGCTCCTTGACCTTCCTATAAGAAGTTAGCCAAAAAGTAGCTTCGAAAAACGCTTAGGTTAAGTTTCAGAGTTGCTTCTAATGTACCAAAGCTGGACTTAGACATAATTTCGCTCTAACAACATTATGGCTGGTTGGAGACAGTCCGAACCACAAGTACCGGGTCCATGGTTCTGGGCGTATACTGGGGGGACGGGGACGACTCCCATTAACCCCTGACTATACCGGGGATACGCTTATCACAATGCCTTTCTGGTCTGTGCAGAAGCAGGGCAATCTGCCAGCCAAGTGGCTTGACCTTTATTAGTGAGCCTGGTTACCCCCTCTCGGAACCACAGACTTAGAAATCGCCAGCTCATATACAGTGCATAAAATATTTTTATATATATACCCTTATACACCATTTTAATAAAAAATATCACAAAATTCTTCTAAGTCCCTCGGGAAGAGTGAAAGATGCGCTCGTTCATTTTCAGCGTTCCTAGACCTTCCTATAAGAAGTTAGCCAAAAAGTAGCTTCGAAAAACGCTTAGGTTAAGTTTCAGAGTTTCTTCTAATGTACCAAAGCTGGACTTAGACATAATTTCACTCTCACAACATTATGGCTGGTTGGAGACAGTCCGAACCACAAGTACCGGGTCGATGGTTCTGGGCGTATACTGGGGGACGGGGACGACTCCCATTAACCCCTGACTATATCGGGGATACGCTTATCACAATGCCTTTCTGGTCTGTGCTGAAGCAGGGCATTCTGGCAGCCAAGTGGCTTGACCTTTATAAGTGAGCCTGGTTACCCCCTCTCGGAACCACAGACTTAGAAATCGCTAGCTCATATACAGTGCATAAAATATATTTATATAATATATTTATATATATACCCTTATACACCATTTTAATAAAAAATATCACAAAATTCTTCTAAGTCCCTCGGGAAGAGTGAAAGACGCGCACGTTCATTTTCAGAGCTCCTAGACCTTCCTATAAGAAGTTAGCCAAAAAGTAGCTTCGAAAAACGCTTAGGTTAAGTTTCAGAGTTGCTTCTAATGTACCAAAGCTGGACTTAGACATAATTTCACTCTCACAACATTATGGCTGGTTGGAGACAGTCCGAACCACAAGTACCGGGTCCATGGTTCTGGGCGTATACTGGGGGGACGGGGACGACTCCCATTAACCCCTGACTATACCGGGGATACGCTTATCACAATGCCTTTCTGGTCTGTGCTGAAGCAGGGCATTCTGGCAGCCAAGTGGCTTGACCTTTATTAGTGCGCCTGGTTACCCCCTCTCGGAACCACAGACTTAGAAATCGCCAGCTCATATACAGTGCATAAAATATATTTATATATATACCCTTATACACCATTTTAATAAAAAATATCACAAAATTCTTCTAAGTCCCTCGGGAAGAGTGAAAGACGCGCACGTTCATTTTCAGATCTCCTAGACCTTCCTATAAGAAGTTAGCCAAAAAGTAGCTTGGAAAAACGCTTAGGTTAAGTTTCAGAGTTGCTTCTAATGTACCAAAGCTGGACTTAGACATAATTTCACTCTCACAACATTATGGCTGGTTGGAGACAGTCCGAACCACAAGTACCGGGTCCATGGTTCTGGCCGTATACTGGGGGGACGGGGACGACTCCCATTAACCCCTGACTATACCGGGGATACGCTTATCACAATGCCTTTCTGGTCTGTGCTGAAGCAGGGCATTCTGGCAACCAAGTGACTTGACCTTTATTAGTGAGCCTGGTTACCCCCTCTCGGAACCACAGACTTAGAAATCGCCAGCTCATATACAGTGCATAAAATATATTTATATAATATATTTATATATATACCCTTATACACCATTTTAATAAAAAATATCACAAAATTCTTCTAAGTCCCTCGGGAAGAGTGAAAGACGCGCACGTTCATTTTCAGAGCTCCTAGACCTTCCTATAAGAAGTTAGCCAAAAAGTAGCTTGGAAAAACGCTTAGGTTAAGTTTCAGAGTTGCTTCTAATGTACCAAAGCTGGACTTAGACATAATTTCACTCTCACAACATTATGGCTGGTTGGAGACAGTCCGAACCACAAGTACCGGGTCGATGGTTCTGGGCGTATACTGGGGGACGGGGACGACTCCCATTAACCCCTGACTATATCGGGGATACGCTTATCACAATGCCTTTCTGGTCTGTGCTGAAGCAGGGCATTCTGGCAGCCAAGTGGCTTGACCTTTATTAGTGAGCCTGGTTACCCCCTCTCGGAACCACAGACTTAGAAATCGCCAGCTCATATACAGTGCATAAAATATATTTATATAATATATTTATATATATACCCTTATACACCATTTTAATAAAAAATATCACAAAATTATTCTAAGTCCCTCGGGAAGAGTGAAAGACGCGCACGTTCATTTTCAGCGCTCCTAGACCTTCCTATAAGAAGTTAGCCAAAAAGTAGCTTGGAAAAACGCTTAGGTTAAGTTTCAGAGTTGCTTCTAATGTACCAAAGCTGGACTTAAACATAATTTCACTCTCACAACATTATGGCTGGTTGGAGACAGTCCGAACCACAAGTACCGGGTCCATGGTTCTGGCCATATACTGGGGGGACGGGGACGACTCCCATTAACCCCTGACTATACCGGGGATACGCTTATCACAATGCCTTTCTGGTCTGTGCTGAAGCAGGGCATTCTGGCAACCAAGTGGCTTGACCTTTATTAGTGAGCCTGGTTACCCCCTCTCGGAACCACAGACTTAGAAATCGCCAGCTCATATACAGTGCATAAAATATATTTATATAATATATTTATATATATACCCTTATACACCATTTTAATAAAAAATATCACAAAATTCTTCTAAGTCCCTCGGGAAGAGTGAAAGACGCGCACGTTCATTTTCAGAGCTCCTTGACCTTCCTACTGTATAAGAAGTTAGCCAAAAAGTAGCTTCGAAAAACGCTTAGGTTAAGTTTCAGAATTGCTTCTAATGTACCAAAGCTGGACTTAGACATAATTTCACTCTCACAACATTATGGCTGGTTGGAGACAGTCCGAACCACAAGTACCGGGTCCATGGTTCTGGGCGTATACTGGGGGGACGGGGATTACTCCCATTAACCCCTGACTATACCGGGGATACGCTTATCACAATGCCTTTCTGGTCTGTGCTGAAGCAGGGCATTCTGGCAGCCAAGTGGCTTGACCTTTATTAGTGAGCCTGGTTACCCCCTCTCGGAACCACAGACTTAGAAATCGCCAGCTCATATACAGTGCATAAAATATATTTATATAATATATTTATATATATACCCTTATACACCATTTTAATACAAAATATCACAAAATTCTTCTAAGTCCCTCGGGAAGAGTGAAAGACGCGCACGTTCATTTTCAGAGCTCCTCGACCTTCCTATAAGAAGTTAGCCAAAAAGTAGCTTCGAAAAACGCTTAGGTTAAGTTTCAGAGTTGCTTCTAATGTACCAAAGCTGGACTTAGACATAATTTCACTCTCACAACATTATGGCTGGTTGGAGACAGTCCGAACCACAAGTACCGGGTCCATGGTTCTGGCCGTATACTGGGGGGACGGGGACGACTTCCATTAACCCCTGACTATACCGGGGATACGCTTATCACAATGCCTTTCTGGTCTGTGCTGAAGCAGGGCATTCTGGCAACCAAGTGGCTTGACCTTTATTAGTGAGCCTGGAAACCCCCTCTCGGAACCACAGACTTAGAAATCGCCAGCTCATATACAGTGCATAAAATATATTTATATATATACCCTTATACACCATTTTAATAAAAAATATCACAAAATTATTCTAAGTCCCTCGGGAAGAGTGAAAGATGCGCACGTTCATTTTTAGCGTTCCTAGACCTTCCTATAAGAAGTTAGCCAAAAAGTAGCTTCGAAAAACGCTTAGGTTAAGTTTCAGAGTTGCTTCTAATGTACCAAAGCTGGACTTAGACATAATTTCACTCTCACAACATTATGGCTGGTTGGAGACAGTCCGAACCACAAGTACCGGGTCGATGGTTCTGGGCGTATACTGGGGGACGGGGACGACTCCCATTAACCCCTGACTATATCGGGGATACGCTTATCACAATGCCTTTCTGGTCTGTGCTGAAGCAGGGCATTCTGGCAGCCAAGTGGCTTGACCTTTATTAGTGAGCCTGGTTACCCCCTCTCGGAACCACAGACTTAGAAATCGCCAGCTCATATACAGTGCATAAAATATATTTATATATATACCCTTATACACCATTTTAATAAAAAATATCACAAAATTATTCTAAGTCCCTCGGGAAGAGTGAAAGATGCGCACGTTCATTTTTAGCGTTCCTAGACCTTCCTATAAGAAGTTAGCCAAAAAGTAGCTTCGAAAAACGCTTAGGTTAAGTTTCAGAGTTGCTTCTAATGTACCAAAGCTGGACTTAGACATAATTTCACTCTCACAACATTATGGCTGGTTGGAGACAGTCCGAACCACAAGTACCGGGTCCATGGTTCTGGGCGTATTCTGGGGGAAGGGGACGACTCCCATTAACCCCTGACTATACCGGGGATACGCTTATCACAATGCATTTCTGGTCTGTGCTGAAGCAGGGCATTCTGGCAGCCAAGTGGCTTGACCTTTATTAGTGAGCCTGGTTACCCCCTCTCGGAACCACAGACTTAGAAATCGCCAGCTCATATACAGTGCATAAAATATATTTATATAATATATTTATATATATACCCTTATACACCATTTTAATAAAAAATATCACAAAATTCTTCTAAGTCCCTCGGGAAGAGTGAAAGACGCGCACGTTCATTTTCAGAGCTCCTAGACCTTCCTATAAGAAGTTAGCCAAAAAGTAGCTTCGAAAAACGCTTAGGTTAAGTTTCAGAGTTGCTTCTAATGTACCAAAGCTGGACTTAGACATAATTTCACTCTCACAACATTATGGCTGGTTGGAGACAGTCCGAACCACAAGTACCGGGTCCATGGTTCTGGCCGTATATTGGGGGGACGGGGACGACTCCCATTAACCCCTGACTATACCGGGGATACGCTTATCACAATGCCTTTCTGGTCTGTGCTGAAGCAGGGCATTCTGGCAACCAAGTGGCTTGACCTATATTAGTGAGCCTGGTTACCCCCTCTCGGAACCACAGACTTAGAAATCGCCAGCTCATATACAGTGCATAAAATATATTTATATAATATATTTATATATATACCCTTATACACCATTTTAATAAAAAATATCACAAAATTCTTCTAAGTCCCTCGGGAAGAGTGAAAGACGCGCACGTTCATTTTCAGAGCTCCTTGACCTTCCTATAAGAAGTTAGCCAATAAGTAGCTTCGAAAAACGCTTAGGTAAAGTTTCAGAGTTGCTTCTAATGTACCAAAGCTGGACTTAGACATAATTTCACTCTCACAACATTATGGCTGGTTGGAGACAGTCCGAACCACAAGTACCGGGTCCATGGTTCTGGGCGTATACTGGGGGGACGGGGATTACTCCCATTAACCCCTGACTATACCGGGGATACGCTTATCACAATGCCTTTCTGGTCTGTGCTGAAGCAGGGCATTCTGGCAGCCAAGTGGCTTGACCTTTATTAGTGAGCCTGGTTACCCCCTCTCGGAACCACAGACTTAGAAATCGCCAGCTCATATACAGTGCATAAAATATATTTATATATATACCCTTATACACCATTTTAATAAAAAATATCACAAAATTCTTCTAAGTCCCTCGGGAAGAGTGAAAGACGCGCACGTTCATTTTCAGAGCTCCTTGACCTTCCTATAAGAAGTTAGCCAAAAAGTAGCTTCGAAAAACGCTTAGGTTAAGTTTCAGAGTTGCTTCTAATGTACCAAAGCTGGACTTAGACATAATTTCACTCTCACAACATTATGGCTGGTTGGAGACAGTCCGAACCACAAGTACCGGGTCCATGGTTCTGGGCGTATACTGGGGGGACGGGGATTACTCCCATTAACCCCTGACTATACCGGGGATACGCTTATCACAATGCCTTTCTGGTCTGTGCTGAAGCAGGGCATTCTGGCAGCCAAGTGGCTTGACCTTTATTAGTGAGCCTGGTTACCCCCTCTCGGAACCACAGACTTAGAAATCGCCAGCTCATATACAGTGCATAAAATATATTTATATAATATATTTATATATATACCCTTATACACCATTTTAATAAAAAATATCACAAAATTCTTCTAAGTCCCTCGGGAAGAGTGAAAGACGCGCACGTTCATTTTCAGAGCTCCTTGACCTTCCTATAAGAAGTTAGCCAATAAGTAGCTTCGAAAAACGCTTAGGTAAAGTTTCAGAGTTGCTTCTAATGTACCAAAGCTGGACTTAGACATAATTTCACTCTCACAACATTATGGCTGGTTGGAGACAGTCCGAACCACAAGTACCGGGTCCATGGTTCTGGGCGTATACTGGGGGAAGGGGACGACTCCCATTAACCCCTGACTATACCGGGGATACGCTTATCACAATGCATTTCTGGTCTGTGCTGAAGCAGGGCATTCTGGCAGCCAAGTGGCTTGACCTTTATTAGTGAGCCTGGTTACCCCCTCTCGGAACCACAGACTTAGAAATCGCCAGCTCATATACAGTGCATAAAATATATTTATATATATACCCTTATACACCATTTTAATAAAAAATATCACAAAATTCTTCTAAGTCCCTCGGGAAGAGTGAAAGACGCGCACGTTCATTTTCAGAGCTCCTTGACCTTCCTATAAGAAGTTAGCCAAAAAGTAGCTTCGAAAAACGCTTAGGTTAAGTTTCAGAGTTGCTTCTAATGTACCAAAGCTGGACTTAGACATAATTTCACTCTCACAACATTATGGCTGGTTGGAGACAGTCCGAACCACAAGTACCGGGTCCATGGTTCTGGGCGTATACTGGGGGGACGGGGATTACTCCCATTAACCCCTGACTATACCGGGGATACGCTTATCACAATGCCTTTCTGGTCTGTGCTGAAGCAGGGCATTCTGGCAGCCAAGTGGCTTGACCTTTATTAGTGAGCCTGGTTACCCCCTCTCGGAATCACAGACTTAGAAATCGCCAGCTCATATACAGTTCATAAAATATATTTATATATATACCCTTATACACCATTTTAATAAAAAATATCACAAAATTCTTCTAAGTCCCTCGGGAAGAGTGAAAGACGCGCACGTTCATTTTCAGAGCTCCTTGACCTTCCTATAAGAAGTTAGCCAAAAAGTAGCTTCGAAAAACGCTTAGGTTAAGTTTCAGAGTTTCTTCTAATGTACCAAAGCTGGACTTAGACATAATTTCACTCTCACAACATTATGGCTGGTTGGAGACAGTCCGAACCACAAGTACCGGGTCCATGGTTCTGGGCGTATACTGGGGGGACGGGGATTACTCCCATTAACCCCTGACTATACCGGGGATACGCTTATCACAATGCCTTTCTGGTCTGTGCTGAAGCAGGGCATTCTGGCAGCCAAGTGGCTTGACCTTTATTAGTGAGCCTGGTTACCCCCTCTCGGAACCACAGACTTAGAAATCGCCAGCTCATATACAGTGCATAAAATATATTTATATAATATATTTATATATATACCCTTATACACCATTTTAATAAAAAATATCACAAAATTCTTCTAAGTCCCTCGGGAAGAGTGAAAGACGCGCACGTTCATTTTCAGAGCTCCTAGACCTTCCTATAAGAAGTTAGCCAAAAAGTAGCTTGGAAAAACGCTTAGGTTAAGTTTCAGAGTTGCTTCTAATGTACCAAAGCTGGACTTAGACATAATTTCACTCTCACAACATTATGGCTGGTTGGAGACAGTCCGAACCACAAGTACCGGGTCCATGGTTCTGGCCGTATACTGGGGGGACGGGGACGACTCCCATTAACCCCTGACTATACCGGGGATACGCTTATCACAATGCCTTTCTGGTCTGTGCTGAAGCAGGGCATTCTGGCAACCAAGTGGCTTGACCTTTATTAGTGAGCCTGGTTACCCCCTCTCGGAACCACAGACTTAGAAATCGCCAGCTCATATACAGTGCATAAAATATATTTATATAATATATTTATATATATACCCTTATACACCATTTTAATAAAAAATATCACAAAATTCTTCTAAGTCCCTCGGGAAGAGTGAAAGACGCGCACGTTCATTTTCAGAGCTCCTAGACCTTCCTATAAGAAGTTAGCCAAAAAGTAGCTTCGAAAAACGCTTAGGTTAAGTTTCAGAGTTGCTTCTAATGTACCAAAGCTGGACTTAGACATAATTTCACTCTCACAACATTATGGCTGGTTGGAGACAGTCCGAACCACAAGTACCGGGTCCATGGTTCTGGGCGTATACTGGGGGAAGGGGACGACTCCCATTAACCCCTGACTATACCGGGGATACGCTTATCACAATGCATTTCTGGTCTGTGCTGAAGCAGGGCATTCTGGCAGCCAAGTGGCTTGACCTTTATTAGTGAGCCTGATTACCCCCTCTCGGAACCACAGACTTAGAAATCGCCAGCTCATATACAGTGCATAAAATATATTTATATAATATATTTATTATATACCCTTATACACCATTTTAATAAAAAATATCACAAAATTCTTCTAAGTCCCTCGGGAAGAGTGAAAGACGCGCACGTTCATTTTCAGAGCTCCTTGACCTTCCTATAAGAAGTTAGCCAAAAAGTAGCTTCGAAAAACGCTTAGGTTAAGTTTCAGAGTTGCTTCTAATGTACCAAAGCTGGACTTAGACATAATTTCGCTCTAACAACATTATGGCTGGTTGGAGACAGTCCGAACCACAAGTACCGGGTCCATGGTTCTGGGCGTATACTGGGGGGACGGGGACGACTCCCATTAACCCCTGACTATACCGGGGATACGCTTATCACAATGCCTTTCTGGTCTGTGCAGAAGCAGGGCAATCTGCCAGCCAAGTGGCTTGACCTTTATTAGTGAGCCTGGTTACCCCCTCTCGGAACCACAGACTTAGAAATCGCCAGCTCATATACAGTGCATAAAATATTTTTATATATATACCCTTATACACCATTTTAATAAAAAATATCACAAAATTCTTCTAAGTCCCTCGGGAAGAGTGAAAGATGCGCTCGTTCATTTTCAGCGTTCCTAGACCTTCCTATAAGAAGTTAGCCAAAAAGTAGCTTCGAAAAACGCTTAGGTTAAGTTTCAGAGTTTCTTCTAATGTACCAAAGCTGGACTTAGACATAATTTCACTCTCACAACATTATGGCTGGTTGGAGACAGTCCGAACCACAAGTACCGGGTCGATGGTTCTGGGCGTATACTGGGGGACGGGGACGACTCCCATTAACCCCTGACTATATCGGGGATACGCTTATCACAATGCCTTTCTGGTCTGTGCTGAAGCAGGGCATTCTGGCAGCCAAGTGGCTTGACCTTTATAAGTGAGCCTGGTTACCCCCTCTCGGAACCACAGACTTAGAAATCGCTAGCTCATATACAGTGCATAAAATATATTTATATAATATATTTATATATATACCCTTATACACCATTTTAATAAAAAATATCACAAAATTCTTCTAAGTCCCTCGGGAAGAGTGAAAGACGCGCACGTTCATTTTCAGAGCTCCTAGACCTTCCTATAAGAAGTTAGCCAAAAAGTAGCTTCGAAAAACGCTTAGGTTAAGTTTCAGAGTTGCTTCTAATGTACCAAAGCTGGACTTAGACATAATTTCACTCTCACAACATTATGGCTGGTTGGAGACAGTCCGAACCACAAGTACCGGGTCCATGGTTCTGGGCGTATACTGGGGGGACGGGGACGACTCCCATTAACCCCTGACTATACCGGGGATACGCTTATCACAATGCCTTTCTGGTCTGTGCTGAAGCAGGGCATTCTGGCAGCCAAGTGGCTTGACCTTTATTAGTGCGCCTGGTTACCCCCTCTCGGAACCACAGACTTAGAAATCGCCAGCTCATATACAGTGCATAAAATATATTTATATATATACCCTTATACACCATTTTAATAAAAAATATCACAAAATTCTTCTAAGTCCCTCGGGAAGAGTGAAAGACGCGCACGTTCATTTTCAGATCTCCTAGACCTTCCTATAAGAAGTTAGCCAAAAAGTAGCTTGGAAAAACGCTTAGGTTAAGTTTCAGAGTTGCTTCTAATGTACCAAAGCTGGACTTAGACATAATTTCACTCTCACAACATTATGGCTGGTTGGAGACAGTCCGAACCACAAGTACCGGGTCCATGGTTCTGGCCGTATACTGGGGGGACGGGGACGACTCCCATTAACCCCTGACTATACCGGGGATACGCTTATCACAATGCCTTTCTGGTCTGTGCTGAAGCAGGGCATTCTGGCAACCAAGTGACTTGACCTTTATTAGTGAGCCTGGTTACCCCCTCTCGGAACCACAGACTTAGAAATCGCCAGCTCATATACAGTGCATAAAATATATTTATATAATATATTTATATATATACCCTTATACACCATTTTAATAAAAAATATCACAAAATTCTTCTAAGTCCCTCGGGAAGAGTGAAAGACGCGCACGTTCATTTTCAGAGCTCCTAGACCTTCCTATAAGAAGTTAGCCAAAAAGTAGCTTGGAAAAACGCTTAGGTTAAGTTTCAGAGTTGCTTCTAATGTACCAAAGCTGGACTTAGACATAATTTCACTCTCACAACATTATGGCTGGTTGGAGACAGTCCGAACCACAAGTACCGGGTCGATGGTTCTGGGCGTATACTGGGGGACGGGGACGACTCCCATTAACCCCTGACTATATCGGGGATACGCTTATCACAATGCCTTTCTGGTCTGTGCTGAAGCAGGGCATTCTGGCAGCCAAGTGGCTTGACCTTTATTAGTGAGCCTGGTTACCCCCTCTCGGAACCACAGACTTAGAAATCGCCAGCTCATATACAGTGCATAAAATATATTTATATAATATATTTATATATATACCCTTATACACCATTTTAATAAAAAATATCACAAAATTATTCTAAGTCCCTCGGGAAGAGTGAAAGACGCGCACGTTCATTTTCAGCGCTCCTAGACCTTCCTATAAGAAGTTAGCCAAAAAGTAGCTTGGAAAAACGCTTAGGTTAAGTTTCAGAGTTGCTTCTAATGTACCAAAGCTGGACTTAAACATAATTTCACTCTCACAACATTATGGCTGGTTGGAGACAGTCCGAACCACAAGTACCGGGTCCATGGTTCTGGCCGTATACTGGGGGGACGGGGACGACTCCCATTAACCCCTGACTATACCGGGGATACGCTTATCACAATGCCTTTCTGGTCTGTGCTGAAGCAGGGCATTCTGGCAACCAAGTGGCTTGACCTTTATTAGTGAGCCTGGTTACCCCCTCTCGGAACCACAGACTTAGAAATCGCCAGCTCATATACAGTGCATAAAATATATTTATATAATATATTTATATATATACCCTTATACACCATTTTAATAAAAAATATCACAAAATTCTTCTAAGTCCCTCGGGAAGAGTGAAAGACGCGCACGTTCATTTTCAGAGCTCCTTGACCTTCCTACTGTATAAGAAGTTAGCCAAAAAGTAGCTTCGAAAAACGCTTAGGTTAAGTTTCAGAATTGCTTCTAATGTACCAAAGCTGGACTTAGACATAATTTCACTCTCACAACATTATGGCTGGTTGGAGACAGTCCGAACCACAAGTACCGGGTCCATGGTTCTGGGCGTATACTGGGGGGACGGGGATTACTCCCATTAACCCCTGACTATACCGGGGATACGCTTATCACAATGCCTTTCTGGTCTGTGCTGAAGCAGGGCATTCTGGCAGCCAAGTGGCTTGACCTTTATTAGTGAGCCTGGTTACCCCCTCTCGGAACCACAGACTTAGAAATCGCCAGCTCATATACAGTGCATAAAATATATTTATATAATATATTTATATATATACCCTTATACACCATTTTAATACAAAATATCACAAAATTCTTCTAAGTCCCTCGGGAAGAGTGAAAGACGCGCACGTTCATTTTCAGAGCTCCTCGACCTTCCTATAAGAAGTTAGCCAAAAAGTAGCTTCGAAAAACGCTTAGGTTAAGTTTCAGAGTTGCTTCTAATGTACCAAAGCTGGACTTAGACATAATTTCACTCTCACAACATTATGGCTGGTTGGAGACAGTCCGAACCACAAGTACCGGGTCCATGGTTCTGGCCGTATACTGGGGGGACGGGGACGACTTCCATTAACCCCTGACTATACCGGGGATACGCTTATCACAATGCCTTTCTGGTCTGTGCTGAAGCAGGGCATTCTGGCAACCAAGTGGCTTGACCTTTATTAGTGAGCCTGGAAACCCCCTCTCGGAACCACAGACTTAGAAATCGCCAGCTCATATACAGTGCATAAAATATATTTATATATATACCCTTATACACCATTTTAATAAAAAATATCACAAAATTATTCTAAGTCCCTCGGGAAGAGTGAAAGATGCGCACGTTCATTTTTAGCGTTCCTAGACCTTCCTATAAGAAGTTAGCCAAAAAGTAGCTTCGAAAAACGCTTAGGTTAAGTTTCAGAGTTGCTTCTAATGTACCAAAGCTGGACTTAGACATAATTTCACTCTCACAACATTATGGCTGGTTGGAGACAGTCCGAACCACAAGTACCGGGTCGATGGTTCTGGGCGTATACTGGGGGACGGGGACGACTCCCATTAACCCCTGACTATATCGGGGATACGCTTATCACAATGCCTTTCTGGTCTGTGCTGAAGCAGGGCATTCTGGCAGCCAAGTGGCTTGACCTTTATTAGTGAGCCTGGTTACCCCCTCTCGGAACCACAGACTTAGAAATCGCCAGCTCATATACAGTGCATAAAATATATTTATATATATACCCTTATACACCATTTTAATAAAAAATATCACAAAATTATTCTAAGTCCCTCGGGAAGAGTGAAAGATGCGCACGTTCATTTTTAGCGTTCCTAGACCTTCCTATAAGAAGTTAGCCAAAAAGTAGCTTCGAAAAACGCTTAGGTTAAGTTTCAGAGTTGCTTCTAATGTACCAAAGCTGGACTTAGACATAATTTCACTCTCACAACATTATGGCTGGTTGGAGACAGTCCGAACCACAAGTACCGGGTCCATGGTTCTGGGCGTATACTGGGGGGACGGGGATTACTCCCATTAACCCCTGACTATACCGGGGATACGCTTATCACAATGCCTTTCTGGTCTGTGCTGAAGCAGGGCATTCTGGCAGCCAAGTGGCTTGACCTTTATTAGTGAGCCTGGTTACCCCCTCTCGGAACCACAGACTTAGAAATCGCCAGCTCATATACAGTGCATAAAATATATTTATATATATACCCTTATACACCATTTTAATAAAAAATATCACAAAATTCTTCTAAGTCCCTCGGGAAGAGTGAAAGACGCGCACGTTCATTTTCAGAGCTCCTTGACCTTCCTATAAGAAGTTAGCCAAAAAGTAGCTTCGAAAAACGCTTAGGTTAAGTTTCAGAGTTGCTTCTAATGTACCAAAGCTGGACTTAGAAATAATTTCACTCTCACAACATTATGGCTGGTTGGAGACAGTCCGAACCACAAGTACCGGGTCGATGGTTCTGGGCGTATACTGGGGGACGGGGACGACTCCCATTAACCCCTGACTATATCGGGGATACGCTTATCACAATGCCTTTCTGGTCTGTGCTGAAGCAGGGCATTCTGGCAGCCAAGTGGCTTGACCTTTATTAGTGAGCCTGGTTACCCCCTCTCGGAACCACAGACTTAGAAATCGCCAGCTCATATACAGTGCATAAAATATATTTATATAATATATTTATATATATACCCTTATACACCATTTTAATAAAAAATATCACAAAATTCTTCTAAGTCCCTCGGGAAAAGTGAAAGACGCGGACGTTCATTTTCAGAGCTCCTAGACCTTCCTATAAGAAGTTAGCCAAAAAGTAGCTTCGAAAAACGCTTAGGTTAAGTTTCAGAGTTGCTTCTAATGTACCAAAGCTGGACTTAGACATAATTTCACTCTCACAACATTATGGCTGGTTGGAGACAGTCCGAACCACAAGTACCGGGTCCATGGTTCTGGCCGTATACTGGGGGGACGGGGACGACTCCCATTAACCCCTGACTATACCGGGGATATGCTTATCACAATGCCTTTCTGGTCTGTGCTGAAGCAGGGCATTCTGGCAACCAAGTGGCTTGACCTTTATTAGTGAGCCTGGTTACCCCCTCTCGGAACCACAGACTTAGAAATCGCCAGCTCATATACAGTGCATAAAATATATTTATATAATATATTTATATATATACCCTTATACACCATTTTAATAAAAAATATCACAAAATTCTTCTAAGTCCCTCAGGAAGAGTGAAAGACGCGCACGTTCATTTTCAGAGCTCCTAGACCTTCCTATAAGAATTTAGCCAAAAAGTAGCTTGGAAAAACGCTTAGGTTAAGTTTCAGAGTTGCTTCTAATGTACCAAAGCTGGACTTAGACATAATTTCACTCTCACAACATTATGGCTGGTTGGAGACAGTCCGAACCACAAGTACCGGGTCCATGGTTCTGGGCGTATACTGGGGGAAGGGGACGACTCCCATTAACCCCTGACTATACCGGGGATACGCTTATCACAATGCATTTCTGGTCTGTGCTGAAGCAGGGCATTCTGGCAGCCAAGTGGCTTGACCTTTATTAGTGAGCCTGGTTACCCCCTCTCGGAACCACAGACTTAGAAATCGCCAGCTCATATACAGTGCATAAAATATATTTATATAATATATTTATATATATACCCTTATACACCATTTTAATAAAAAATATCACAAAATTCTTCTAAGTCCCTCGGGAAGAGTGAAAGACGCGCACGTTCATTTTCAGAGCTCCTTGACCTTCCTATAAGAAGTTAGCCAAAAAGTAGCTTCGAAAAACGCTTAGGTTAAGTTTCAGAATTGCTTCTAATGTACCAAAGCTGGACTTAGACATAATTTCACTCTCACAACATTATGGCTGGTTGGAGACAGTCCGAACCACAAGTACCGGGTCCATGGTTCTGGGCGTATACTGGGGGGACGGGGATTACTCCCATTAACCCCTGACTATACCGGGGATACGCTTATCACAATGCCTTTCTGGTCTGTGCTGAAGCAGGGCATTCTGGCAGCCAAGTGGCTTGACCTTTATTAGTGAGCCTGGTTACCCCCTCTCGGAACCACAGACTTAGAAATCGCCAGCTCATATACAGTGCATAAAATATATTTATATAATATATTTATATATATACCCTTATACACCATTTTAATACAAAATATCACAAAATTCTTCTAAGTCCCTCGGGAAGAGTGAAAGACGCGCACGTTCATTTTCAGAGCTCCTCGACCTTCCTATAAGAAGTTAGCCAAAAAGTAGCTTCGAAAAACGCTTAGGTTAAGTTTCAGAGTTGCTTCTAATGTACCAAAGCTGGACTTAGACATAATTTCACTCTCACAACATTATGGCTGGTTGGAGACAGTCCGAACCACAAGTACCGGGTCCATGGTTCTGGGCGTATTCTGGGGGAAGGGGACGACTCCCATTAACCCCTGACTATACCGGGGATACGCTTATCACAATGCATTTCTGGTCTGTGCTGAAGCAGGGCATTCTGGCAGCCAAGTGGCTTGACCTTTATTAGTGAGCCTGGTTACCCCCTCTCGGAACCACAGACTTAGAAATCGCCAGCTCATATACAGTGCATAAAATATATTTATATAATATATTTATATATATACCCTTATACACCATTTTAATAAAAAATATCACAAAATTCTTCTAAGTCCCTCGGGAAGAGTGAAAGACGCGCACGTTCATTTTCAGAGCTCCTAGACCTTCCTATAAGAAGTTAGCCAAAAAGTAGCTTCGAAAAACGCTTAGGTTAAGTTTCAGAGTTGCTTCTAATGTACCAAAGCTGGACTTAGACATAATTTCACTCTCACAACATTATGGCTGGTTGGAGACAGTCCGAACCACAAGTACCGGGTCCATGGTTCTGGCCGTATATTGGGGGGACGGGGACGACTCCCATTAACCCCTGACTATACCGGGGATACGCTTATCACAATGCCTTTCTGGTCTGTGCTGAAGCAGGGCATTCTGGCAACCAAGTGGCTTGACCTATATTAGTGAGCCTGGTTACCCCCTCTCGGAACCACAGACTTAGAAATCGCCAGCTCATATACAGTGCATAAAATATATTTATATAATATATTTATATATATACCCTTATACACCATTTTAATAAAAAATATCACAAAATTCTTCTAAGTCCCTCGGGAAGAGTGAAAGACGCGCACGTTCATTTTCAGAGCTCCTTGACCTTCCTATAAGAAGTTAGCCAATAAGTAGCTTCGAAAAACGCTTAGGTAAAGTTTCAGAGTTGCTTCTAATGTACCAAAGCTGGACTTAGACATAATTTCACTCTCACAACATTATGGCTGGTTGGAGACAGTCCGAACCACAAGTACCGGGTCCATGGTTCTGGGCGTATACTGGGGGGACGGGGATTACTCCCATTAACCCCTGACTATACCGGGGATACGCTTATCACAATGCCTTTCTGGTCTGTGCTGAAGCAGGGCATTCTGGCAGCCAAGTGGCTTGACCTTTATTAGTGAGCCTGGTTACCCCCTCTCGGAACCACAGACTTAGAAATCGCCAGCTCATATACAGTGCATAAAATATATTTATATATATACCCTTATACACCATTTTAATAAAAAATATCACAAAATTCTTCTAAGTCCCTCGGGAAGAGTGAAAGACGCGCACGTTCATTTTCAGAGCTCCTTGACCTTCCTATAAGAAGTTAGCCAAAAAGTAGCTTCGAAAAACGCTTAGGTTAAGTTTCAGAGTTGCTTCTAATGTACCAAAGCTGGACTTAGACATAATTTCACTCTCACAACATTATGGCTGGTTGGAGACAGTCCGAACCACAAGTACCGGGTCCATGGTTCTGGGCGTATACTGGGGGGACGGGGATTACTCCCATTAACCCCTGACTATACCGAGGATACGCTTATCACAATGCCTTTCTGGTCTGTGCTGAAGCAGGGCATTCTGGCAGCCAAGTGGCTTGACCTTTATTAGTGAGCCTGGTTACCCCCTCTCGGAACCACAGACTTAGAAATCGCCAGCTCATATACAGTGCATAAAATATATTTATATAATATATTTATATATATACCCTTATACACCATTTTAATAAAAAATATCACAAAATTCTTCTAAGTCCCTCGGGAAGAGTGAAAGACGCGCACGTTCATTTTCAGAGCTCCTTGACCTTCCTATAAGAAGTTAGCCAATAAGTAGCTTCGAAAAACGCTTAGGTAAAGTTTCAGAGTTGCTTCTAATGTACCAAAGCTGGACTTAGACATAATTTCACTCTCACAACATTATGGCTGGTTGGAGACAGTCCGAACCACAAGTACCGGGTCCATGGTTCTGGGCGTATACTGGGGGAAGGGGACGACTCCCATTAACCCCTGACTATACCGGGGATACGCTTATCACAATGCATTTCTGGTCTGTGCTGAAGCAGGGCATTCTGGCAGCCAAGTGGCTTGACCTTTATTAGTGAGCCTGGTTACCCCCTCTCGGAACCACAGACTTAGAAATCGCCAGCTCATATACAGTGCATAAAATATATTTATATATATACCCTTATACACCATTTTAATAAAAAATATCACAAAATTCTTCTAAGTCCCTCGGGAAGAGTGAAAGACGCGCACGTTCATTTTCAGAGCTCCTTGACCTTCCTATAAGAAGTTAGCCAAAAAGTAGCTTCGAAAAACGCTTAGGTTAAGTTTCAGAGTTGCTTCTAATGTACCAAAGCTGGACTTAGACATAATTTCACTCTCACAACATTATGGCTGGTTGGAGACAGTCCGAACCACAAGTACCGGGTCCATGGTTCTGGGCGTATACTGGGGGGACGGGGATTACTCCCATTAACCCCTGACTATACCGGGGATACGCTTATCACAATGCCTTTCTGGTCTGTGCTGAAGCAGGGCATTCTGGCAGCCAAGTGGCTTGACCTTTATTAGTGAGCCTGGTTACCCCCTCTCGGAATCACAGACTTAGAAATCGCCAGCTCATATACAGTTCATAAAATATATTTATATATATACCCTTATACACCATTTTAATAAAAAATATCACAAAATTCTTCTAAGTCCCTCGGGAAGAGTGAAAGACGCGCACGTTCATTTTCAGAGCTCCTTGACCTTCCTATAAGAAGTTAGCCAAAAAGTAGCTTCGAAAAACGCTTAGGTTAAGTTTCAGAGTTTCTTCTAATGTACCAAAGCTGGACTTAGACATAATTTCACTCTCACAACATTATGGCTGGTTGGAGACAGTCCGAACCACAAGTACCGGGTCCATGGTTCTGGGCGTATACTGGGGGGACGGGGATTACTCCCATTAACCCCTGACTATACCGGGGATACGCTTATCACAATGCCTTTCTGGTCTGTGCTGAAGCAGGGCATTCTGGCAGCCAAGTGGCTTGACCTTTATTAGTGAGCCTGGTTACCCCCTCTCGGAACCACAGACTTAGAAATCGCCAGCTCATATACAGTGCATAAAATATATTTATATAATATATTTATATATATACCCTTATACACCATTTTAATAAAAAATATCACAAAATTCTTCTAAGTCCCTCGGGAAGAGTGAAAGACGCGCACGTTCATTTTCAGAGCTCCTAGACCTTCCTATAAGAAGTTAGCCAAAAAGTAGCTTCGAAAAACGCTTAGGTTAAGTTTCAGAGTTGCTTCTAATGTACCAAAGCTGGACTTAGACATAATTTCACTCTCACAACATTATGGCTGGTTGGAGACAGTCCGAACCACAAGTACCGGGTCCATGGTTCTGGCCGTATACTGGGGGGACGGGGACGACTTCCATTAACCCCTGACTATACCGGGGATACGCTTATCACAATGCCTTTCTGGTCTGTGCTGAAGCAGGGCATTCTGGCAACCAAGTGGCTTGACCTTTATTAGTGAGCCTGGAAACCCCCTCTCGGAACCACAGACTTAGAAATCGCCAGCTCATATACAGTGCATAAAATATATTTATATATATACTGTACCCTTATACACCATTTTAATAAAAAATATCACAAAATTATTCTAAGTCCCTCGGGAAGAGTGAAAGATGCGCACGTTCATTTTTAGCGTTCCTAGACCTTCCTATAAGAAGTTAGCCAAAAAGTAGCTTCGAAAAACGCTTAGGTTAAGTTTCAGAGTTGCTTCTAATGTACCAAAGCTGGACTTAGACATAATTTCACTCTCACAACATTATGGCTGGTTGGAGACAGTCCGAACCACAAGTACCGGGTCGATGGTTCTGGGCGTATACTGGGGGACGGGGACGACTCCCATTAACCCCTGACTATATCGGGGATACGCTTATCACAATGCCTTTCTGGTCTGTGCTGAAGCAGGGCATTCTGGCAGCCAAGTGGCTTGACCTTTATTAGTGAGCCTGGTTACCCCCTCTCGGAACCACAGACTTAGAAATCGCCAGCTCATATACAGTGCATAAAATATATTTATATAATATATTTATATATATACCCTTATACACCATTTTAATAAAAAATATCACAAAATTCTTCTAAGTCCCTCGGGAAGAGTGAAAGACGCGCACGTTCATTTTCAGAGCTCCTTGACCTTCCTATAAGAAGTTAGCCAAAAAGTAGCTTCGAAAAACGCTTAGGTTAAGTTTCAGAGTTGCTTCTAATGTACCAAAGCTGGACTTAGACATAATTTCACTCTCACAACATTATGGCTGGTTGGAGACAGTCCGAACCACAAGTACCGGGTCCATGGTTCTGGGCGTATACTGGGGGGACGGGGATTACTCCCATTAACCCCTGACTATACCGGGGATACGCTTATCACAATGCCTTTCTGGTCTGTGCTGAAGCAGGGCATTCTGGCAGCCAAGTGGCTTGACCTTTATTAGTGAGCCTGGTTACCCCCTCTCGGAACCACAGACTTAGAAATCGCCAGCTCATATACAGTGCATAAAATATATTTATATATATACCCTTATACACCATTTTAATAAAAAATATCACAAAATTCTTCTAAGTCCCTCGGGAAGAGTGAAAGACGCGCACGTTCATTTTCAGAGCTCCTTGACCTTCCTATAAGAAGTTAGCCAAAAAGTAGCTTCGAAAAACGCTTAGGTTAAGTTTCAGAGTTGCTTCTAATGTACCAAAGCTGGACTTAGACATAATTTCACTCTCACAACATTATGGCTGGTTGGAGACAGTCCTAACCACAAGTACCGGGTCGATGGTTCTGGGCGTATACTGGGGGACGGGGACGACTCCCATTAACCCCTGACTATATCGGGGATACGCTTATCACAATGCCTTTCTGGTCTGTGCTGAAGCAGGGCATTCTGGCAGCCAAGTGGCTTGACCTTTATTAGTGAGCCTGGTTACCCCCTCTCGGAACCACAGACTTAGAAATCGATAGCTCATATACAGTGCATAAAATATATTTATATAATATATTTATATATATATACCCTTATACACCATTTTAATAAAAAATATCACAAAATTCTTCTAAGTCCCTCGGGAAGAGTGAAAGACGCGCACGTTCATTTTCAGAGCTCCTAGACCTTCCTATAAGAAGTTAGCCAAAAAGTAGCTTCGAAAAACGCTTAGGTTAAGTTTCAGAGTTGCTTCTAATGTACCAAAGCTGGACTTAGACATAATTTCACTCTCACAACATTATGGCTGGTTGGAGACAGTCCGAACCACAAGTACCGGGTCCATGGTTCTGGCCGTATACTGGGGGACGGGGACGACTCCCATTAACCCCTGACTATATCGGGGATACGCTTATCACAATGCCTTTCTGGTCTGTGCTGAAGCAGGGCATTCTGGCAGCCAAGTGGCTTGACCTTTATTAGTGAGCCTGGTTACCCCCTCTCGGAACCACAGACTTAGAAATCGCCAGCTCATATACAGTGCATAAAATATATTTATATAATATATTTATATATATACCCTTATACACCATTTTAATAAAAAATATCACAAAATTCTTCTAAGTCCCTCGGGAAGAGTGAAAGACGCGCACGTTCATTTTCAGAGCTCCTTGACCTTCCTATAAGAAGTTAGCCAAAAAGTAGCTTCGAAAAACGCTTAGGTTAAGTTTCAGAGTTGCTTCTAATGTACCAAAGCTGGACTTAGACATAATTTCACTCTCACAACATTATGGCTGGTTGGAGACAGTCCGAACCACAAGTACCGGGTCCATGGTTCTGGGCGTATACTGGGGGGACGGGGATTACTCCCATTAACCCCTGACTATACCGGGGATACGCTTATCACAATGCCTTTCTGGTCTGTGCTGAAGCAGGGCATTCTGGCAGCCAAGTGGCTTGACCTTTATTAGTGAGCCTGGTTACCCCCTCTCGGAACCACAGACTTAGAAATCGCCAGCTCATATACAGTGCATAAAATATATTTATATATATACCCTTATACACCATTTTAATAAAAAATATCACAAAATTCTTCTAAGTCCCTCGGGAAGAGTGAAAGACGCGCACGTTCATTTTCAGAGCTCCTTGACCTTCCTATAAGAAGTTAGCCAAAAAGTAGCTTCGAAAAACGCTTAGGTTAAGTTTCAGAGTTGCTTCTAATGTACCAAAGCTGGACTTAGACATAATTTCACTCTCACAACATTATGGCTGGTTGGAGACAGTCCTAACCACAAGTACCGGGTCGATGGTTCTGGGCGTATACTGGGGGACGGGGACGACTCCCATTAACCCCTGACTATATCGGGGATACGCTTATCACAATGCCTTTCTGGTCTGTGCTGAAGCAGGGCATTCTGGCAGCCAAGTGGCTTGACCTTTATTAGTGAGCCTGGTTACCCCCTCTCGGAACCACAGACTTAGAAATCGATAGCTCATATACAGTGCATAAAATATATTTATATAATATATTTATATATATATACCCTTATACACCATTTTAATAAAAAATATCACAAAATTCTTCTAAGTCCCTCGGGAAGAGTGAAAGACGCGCACGTTCATTTTCAGAGCTCCTAGACCTTCCTATAAGAAGTTAGCCAAAAAGTAGCTTCGAAAAACGCTTAGGTTAAGTTTCAGAGTTGCTTCTAATGTACCAAAGCTGGACTTAGACATAATTTCACTCTCACAACATTATGGCTGGTTGGAGACAGTCCGAACCACAAGTACCGGGTCCATGGTTCTGGCCGTATACTGGGGGGACGGGGACGACTCCCATTAACCCCTGACTATACCGGGGATACGCTTATCACAATGCCTTTCTGGTCTGTGCTGAAGCAGGGCATTCTGGCAACCAAGTGGCTTGACCTTTATTAGTGAGCCTGGTTACCCCCTCTCGGAACCACAGACTTAGAAATCGCCAGCTCATATACAGTGCATAAAATATATTTATATAATATATTTATATATATACCCTTATACACCATTTTAATAAAAAATATCACAAAATTCTTCTAAGTCCCTCGGGAAGAGTGAAAGACGCGCACGTTCATTTTCAGAGCTCCTAGACCTTCCTATAAGAAGTTAGCCAAAAAGTAGCTTCGAAAAACGCTTAGGTTAAGTTTCAGAGTTGCTTCTAATGTACCAAAGCTGGACTTAGACATAATTTCACTCTCACAACATTATGGCTGGTTGGAGACAGTCCGAACCACAAGTACCGGGTCCATGGTTCTGGGCGTATACTGGGGGAAGGGGACGACTCCCATTAACCCCTGACTATACCGGGGATACGCTTATCACAATGCATTTCTGGTCTGTGCTGAAGCAGGGCATTCTGGCAGCCAAGTGGCTTGACCTTTATTAGTGAGCCTGGTTACCCCCTCTCGGAACCACAGACTTAGAAATCGCCAGCTCATATACAGTGCATAAAATATATTTATATATATACCCTTATACACCATTTTAATAAAAAATATCACAAAATTCTTCTAAGTCCCTCGGGAAGAGTGAAAGACGCGCACGTTCATTTTCAGAGCTCCTTGACCTTCCTATAAGAAGTTAGCCAAAAAGTAGCTTCGAAAAACGCTTAGGTTAAGTTTCAGAGTTGCTTCTAATGTACCAAAGCTGGACTTAGACATAATTTCACTCTCACAACATTATGGCTGGTTGGAGACAGTCCGAACCACAAGTACCGGGTCCATGGTTCTGGGCGTATACTGGGGGGACGGGGATTACTCCCATTAACCCCTGACTATACCGGGGATACGCTTATCACAATGCCTTTCTGGTCTGTGCTGAAGCAGGGCATTCTGGCAGCCAAGTGGCTTGACCTTTATTAGTGAGCCTGGTTACCCCCTCTCGGAACCACAGACTTAGAAATCGCCAGCTCATATACAGTGCATAAAATATATTTATATATATACCCTTATACACCATTTTAATAAAAAATATCACAAAATTCTTCTAAGTCCCTCGGGAAGAGTGAAAGACGCGCACGTTCATTTTCAGAGCTCCTTGACCTTCCTATAAGAAGTTAGCCAAAAAGTAGCTTCGAAAAACGCTTAGGTTAAGTTTCAGAGTTGCTTCTAATGTACCAAAGCTGGACTTAGACATAATTTCACTCTCACAACATTATGGCTGGTTGGAGACAGTCCGAACCACAAGTACCGGGTCCATGGTTCTGGGCGTATACTGGGGGAAGGGGACGACTCCCATTAACCCCTGACTATACCGGGGATACGCTTATCACAATGCATTTCTGGTCTGTGCTGAAGCAGGGCATTCTGGCAGCCAAGTGGCTTGACCTTTATTAGTGAGCCTGGTTACCCCCTCTCGGAACCATAGACTTAGAAATCGCCAGCTCATATACAGTGCATAAAATATATTTATATATATACCCTTATACACCATTTTAATAAAAAATATCACAAAATTCTTCTAAGTCCCTCGGGAAGAGTGAAAGACGCGCACGTTCATTTTCAGAGCTCCTTGACCTTCCTATAAGAAGTTAGCCAAAAAGTAGCTTCGAAAAACGCTTAGGTTAAGTTTCAGAGTTGCTTCTAATGTACCAAAGCTGGACTTAGACATAATTTCACTCTCACAACATTATGGCTGGTTGGAGACAGTCCGAACCACAAGTACCGGGTCCATGGTTCTGGGCGTATACTGGGGGGACGGGGATTACTCCCATTAACCCCTGACTATACCGGGGATACGCTTATCACAATGCCTTTCTGGTCTGTGCTGAAGCAGGGCATTCTGGCAGCCAAGTGGCTTGACCTTTATTAGTGAGCCTGGTTACCCCCTCTCGGAACCACAGACTTAGAAATCGCCAGCTCATATACAGTGCATAAAATATATTTATATATATACCCTTATACACCATTTTAATAAAAAATATCACAAAATTCTTCTAAGTCCCTCGGGAAGAGTGAAAGACGCGCACGTTCATTTTCAGAGCTCCTTGACCTTCCTATAAGAAGTTAGCCAAAAAGTAGCTTCGAAAAACGCTTAGGTTAAGTTTCAGAGTTGCTTCTAATGTACCAAAGCTGGACTTAGACATAATTTCACTCTCACAACATTATGGCTGGTTGGAGACAGTCCGAACCACAAGTACCGGGTCCATGGTTCTGGGCGTATACTGGGGGGACGGGGATTACTCCCATTAACCCCTGACTATACCGGGGATACGCTTATCACAATGCCTTTCTGGTCTGTGCTGAAGCAGGGCATTCTGGCAGCCAAGTGGCTTGACCTTTATTAGTGAGCCTGGTTACCCCCTCTCGGAACCACAGACTTAGAAATCGCCAGCTCATATACAGTGCATAAAATATATTTATATATATACCCTTATACACCATTTTAATAAAAAATATCACAAAATTCTTCTAAGTCCCTCGGGAAGAGTGAAAGACGCGCACGTTCATTTTCAGAGCTCCTTGACCTTCCTATAAGAAGTTAGCCAAAAAGTAGCTTCGAAAAACGCTTAGGTTAAGTTTCAGAGTTGCTTCTAATGTACCAAAGCTGGACTTAGACATAATTTCACTCTCACAACATTATGGCTGGTTGGAGACAGTCCTAACCACAAGTACCGGGTCGATGGTTCTGGGCGTATACTGGGGGACGGGGACGACTCCCATTAACCCCTGACTATATCGGGGATACGCTTATCACAATGCCTTTCTGGTCTGTGCTGAAGCAGGGCATTCTGGCAGCCAAGTGGCTTGACCTTTATTAGTGAGCCTGGTTACCCCCTCTCGGAACCACAGACTTAGAAATCGATAGCTCATATACAGTGCATAAAATATATTTATATAATATATTTATATATATATACCCTTATACACCATTTTAATAAAAAATATCACAAAATTCTTCTAAGTCCCTCGGGAAGAGTGAAAGACGCGCACGTTCATTTTCAGAGCTCCTAGACCTTCCTATAAGAAGTTAGCCAAAAAGTAGCTTCGAAAAACGCTTAGGTTAAGTTTCAGAGTTGCTTCTAATGTACCAAAGCTGGACTTAGACATAATTTCACTCTCACAACATTATGGCTGGTTGGAGACAGTCCGAACCACAAGTACCGGGTCCATGGTTCTGGCCGTATACTGGGGGGACGGGGACGACTCCCATTAACCCCTGACTATACCGGGGATACGCTTATCACAATGCCTTTCTGGTCTGTGCTGAAGCAGGGCATTCTGGCAACCAAGTGGCTTGACCTTTATTAGTGAGCCTGGTTACCCCCTCTCGGAACCACAGACTTAGAAATCGCCAGCTCATATACAGTGCATAAAATATATTTATATAATATATTTATATATATACCCTTATACACCATTTTAATAAAAAATATCACAAAATTCTTCTAAGTCCCTCGGGAAGAGTGAAAGACGCGCACGTTCATTTTCAGAGCTCCTAGACCTTCCTATAAGAAGTTAGCCAAAAAGTAGCTTCGAAAAACGCTTAGGTTAAGTTTCAGAGTTGCTTCTAATGTACCAAAGCTGGACTTAGACATAATTTCACTCTCACAACATTATGGCTGGTTGGAGACAGTCCGAACCACAAGTACCGGGTCCATGGTTCTGGGCGTATACTGGGGGAAGGGGACGACTCCCATTAACCCCTGACTATACCGGGGATACGCTTATCACAATGCATTTCTGGTCTGTGCTGAAGCAGGGCATTCTGGCAGCCAAGTGGCTTGACCTTTATTAGTGAGCCTGGTTACCCCCTCTCGGAACCACAGACTTAGAAATCGCCAGCTCATATACAGTGCATAAAATATATTTATATATATACCCTTATACACCATTTTAATAAAAAATATCACAAAATTCTTCTAAGTCCCTCGGGAAGAGTGAAAGACGCGCACGTTCATTTTCAGAGCTCCTTGACCTTCCTATAAGAAGTTAGCCAAAAAGTAGCTTCGAAAAACGCTTAGGTTAAGTTTCAGAGTTGCTTCTAATGTACCAAAGCTGGACTTAGACATAATTTCACTCTCACAACATTATGGCTGGTTGGAGACAGTCCGAACCACAAGTACCGGGTCCATGGTTCTGGGCGTATACTGGGGGGACGGGGATTACTCCCATTAACCCCTGACTATACCGGGGATACGCTTATCACAATGCCTTTCTGGTCTGTGCTGAAGCAGGGCATTCTGGCAGCCAAGTGGCTTGACCTTTATTAGTGAGCCTGGTTACCCCCTCTCGGAACCACAGACTTAGAAATCGCCAGCTCATATACAGTGCATAAAATATATTTATATATATACCCTTATACACCATTTTAATAAAAAATATCACAAAATTCTTCTAAGTCCCTCGGGAAGAGTGAAAGACGCGCACGTTCATTTTCAGAGCTCCTTGACCTTCCTATAAGAAGTTAGCCAAAAAGTAGCTTCGAAAAACGCTTAGGTTAAGTTTCAGAGTTGCTTCTAATGTACCAAAGCTGGACTTAGACATAATTTCACTCTCACAACATTATGGCTGGTTGGAGACAGTCCGAACCACAAGTACCGGGTCCATGGTTCTGGGCGTATACTGGGGGAAGGGGACGACTCCCATTAACCCCTGACTATACCGGGGATACGCTTATCACAATGCATTTCTGGTCTGTGCTGAAGCAGGGCATTCTGGCAGCCAAGTGGCTTGACCTTTATTAGTGAGCCTGGTTACCCCCTCTCGGAACCATAGACTTAGAAATCGCCAGCTCATATACAGTGCATAAAATATATTTATATATATACCCTTATACACCATTTTAATAAAAAATATCACAAAATTCTTCTAAGTCCCTCGGGAAGAGTGAAAGACGCGCACGTTCATTTTCAGAGCTCCTTGACCTTCCTATAAGAAGTTAGCCAAAAAGTAGCTTCGAAAAACGCTTAGGTTAAGTTTCAGAGTTGCTTCTAATGTACCAAAGCTGGACTTAGACATAATTTCACTCTCACAACATTATGGCTGGTTGGAGACAGTCCGAACCACAAGTACCGGGTCCATGGTTCTGGGCGTATACTGGGGGGACGGGGATTACTCCCATTAACCCCTGACTATACCGGGGATACGCTTATCACAATGCCTTTCTGGTCTGTGCTGAAGCAGGGCATTCTGGCAGCCAAGTGGCTTGACCTTTATTAGTGAGCCTGGTTACCCCCTCTCGGAACCACAGACTTAGAAATCGCCAGCTCATATACAGTGCATAAAATATATTTATATATATACCCTTATACACCATTTTAATAAAAAATATCACAAAATTCTTCTAAGTCCCTCGGGAAGAGTGAAAGACGCGCACGTTCATTTTCAGAGCTCCTTGACCTTCCTATAAGAAGTTAGCCAAAAAGTAGCTTCGAAAAACGCTTAGGTTAAGTTTCAGAGTTGCTTCTAATGTACCAAAGCTGGACTTAGACATAATTTCACTCTCACAACATTATGGCTGGTTGGAGACAGTCCGAACCACAAGTACCGGGTCCATGGTTCTGGGCGTATACTGGGGGAAGGGGACGACTCCCATTAACCCCTGACTATACCGGGGATACGCTTATCACAATGCATTTCTGGTCTGTGCTGAAGCAGGGCATTCTGGCAGCCAAGTGGCTTGACCTTTATTAGTGAGCCTGGTTACCCCCTCTCGGAACCATAGACTTAGAAATCGCCAGCTCATATACAGTGCATAAAATATATTTATATAATATATTTATATATATACCCTTATACACCATTTTAATAAAAAATATCACAAAATTCTTCTAAGTCCCTCGGGAAGAGTGAAAGACGCGCACGTTCATTTTCAGAGCTCCTAGACCTTCCTATAAGAAGTTAGCCAAAAAGTAGCTTCGAAAAACGCTTAGGTTAAGTTTCAGAGTTGCTTCTAATGTACCAAAGCTGGACTTAGACATAATTTCACTCTCACAACATTATGGCTGGTTGGAGACAGTCCGAACCACAAGTACCGGGTCCATGGTTCTGGCCGTATATTGGGGGGACGGGGACGACTCCCATTAACCCCTGACTATACCGGGGATACGCTTATCACAATGCCTTTCTGGTCTGTGCTGAAGCAGGGCATTCTGGCAACCAAGTGGCTTGACCTATATTAGTGAGCCTGGTTACCCCCTCTCGGAACCACAGACTTAGAAATCGCCAGCTCATATACAGTGCATAAAATATATTTATAAAATATATTTATATATATACCCTTATACACCATTTTAATAAAAAATATCACAAAATTCTTCTAAGTCCCTCGGGAAGAGTGAAAGACGCGCACGTTCATTTTCAGAGCTCCTTGACCTTCCTATAAGAAGTTAGCCAATAAGTAGCTTCGAAAAACGCTTAGGTAAAGTTTCAGAGTTGCTTCTAATGTACCAAAGCTGGACTTAGACATAATTTCACTCTCACAACATTATGGCTGGTTGGAGACAGTCCGAACCACAAGTACCGGGTCCATGGTTCTGGGCGTATACTGGGGGAAGGGGACGACTCCCATTAACCCCTGACTATACCGGGGATACGCTTATCACAATGCATTTCTGGTCTGTGCTGAAGCAGGGCATTCTGGCAGCCAAGTGGCTTGACCTTTATTAGTGAGCCTGGTTACCCCCTCTCGGAACCACAGACTTAGAAATCGCCAGCTCATATACAGTGCATAAAATATATTTATATATATACCCTTATACACCATTTTAATAAAAAATATCACAAAATTCTTCTAAGTCCCTCGGGAAGAGTGAAAGACGCGCACGTTCATTTTCAGAGCTCCTTGACCTTCCTATAAGAAGTTAGCCAAAAAGTAGCTTCGAAAAACGCTTAGGTTAAGTTTCAGAGTTGCTTCTAATGTACCAAAGCTGGACTTAGACATAATTTCACTCTCACAACATTATGGCTGGTTGGAGACAGTCCGAACCACAAGTACCGGGTCCATGGTTCTGGGCGTATACTGGGGGGACGGGGATTACTCCCATTAACCCCTGACTATACCGGGGATACGCTTATCACAATGCCTTTCTGGTCTGTGCTGAAGCAGGGCATTCTGGCAGCCAAGTGGCTTGACCTTTATTAGTGAGCCTGGTTACCCCCTCTCGGAACCACAGACTTAGAAATCGCCAGCTCATATACAGTGCATAAAATATATTTATATAATATATTTATATATATACCCTTATACACCATTTTAATACAAAATATCACAAAATTCTTCTAAGTCCCTCGGGAAGAGTGAAAGACGCGCACGTTCATTTTCAGCGCTCCTAGACCTTCCTATAAGAAGTTAGCCAAAAAGTAGCTTCGAAAAACGCTTAGGTTAAGTTTCAGAGTTGCTTCTAATGTAACAAAGCTGGACTTAGACATAATTTCACTCTCACAATATTATGGCTGGTTGGAGACAGTCCGAACCACAAGTACCGGATCGATGGTTCTGGGCGTATACTGGGGGGACTGGCGGGACTCCCATTAACCCCTGACTATACCGGGGATACGCTTATCACAATGCCTTTCTGGTCTGTGCTGAAGCAGGGCATTCTGCCAGCCAAGTGGCTTGACCTTTATTAGTGAGCCTGGTTACCCCCTCTCGGAACCACAGACTTAGAAATCGCCAGCTCATATACAGTGCATAAAATATATTTATATAATATATTTATATATATACCCTTATACACCATTTTAATAAAGAAATATCACAAAATTCTTCTAAGTCCCTCGGGAAGAGTGAAAGACGCGCACGTTCATTTTCAGAGCTCCTAGACCTTCCTATAAGAAGTTAGCCAAAAAGTAGCTTCGAAAAACGCTTAGGTTAAGTTTCAGAGTTGCTTCTAATGTACCAAAGCTGGACTTAGACATAATTTCACTCTCACAACATTATGGCTGGTTGGAGACAGTCCGAACCACAAGTACCGGGTCCATGGTTCTGGGCGTATACTGGGGGAAGGGGACGACTCCCATTAACCCCTGACTATACCGGGGATACGCTTATCACAATGCATTTCTGGTCTGTGCTGAAGCAGGGCATTCTGGCAGCCAAGTGGCTTGACCTTTATTAGTGAGCCTGGTTACCCCCTCTCGGAACCACAGACTTAGAAATCGCCAGCTCATATACAGTGCATAAAATATATTTATATAATATATTTATATATATACCCTTATACACCATTTTAATAAAAAAATATCACAAAATTCTTCTAAGTCCCTCGGGAAGAGTGAAAGACGCGCACGTTCATTTTCAGAGCTCCTAGACCTTCCTATAAGAAGTTAGCCAAAAAGTAGCTTCGAAAAACGCTTAGGTTAAGTTTCAGAGTTGCTTCTAATGTACCAAAGCTGGACTTAGACATAATTTCACTCTCACAACATTATGGCTGGTTGGAGACAGTCCGAACCACAAGTACCGGGTCCATGGTTCTGGCCGTACTGTTTATTGGGGGGACGGGGACGACTCCTATTAACCCCTGACTATACCGGGGATACGCTTATCACAATGCCTTTCTGGTCTGTGCTGAAGCAGGGCATTCTGGCAACCAAGTGGCTTGACCTATATTAGTGAGCCTGGTTACCCCCTCTCGGAACCACAGACTTAGAAATCGCAAGCTCATATACAGTGCATAAAATATATTTATATAATATATTTATATATATACCCTTATACACCATTTTAATAAAAAATATCACAAAATTCTTCTAAGTCCCTCGGGAAGAGTGAAAGACGCGCACGTTCATTTTCAGAGCTCCTTGACCTTCCTATAAGAAGTTAGCCAATAAGTAGCTTCGAAAAACGCTTAGGTAAAGTTTCAGAGTTGCTTCTAATGTACCAAAGCTGGACTTAGACATAATTTCACTCTCACAACATTATGGCTGGTTGGAGACAGTCCGAACCACAAGTACCGGGTCCATGGTTCTGGGCGTATACTGGGGGAAGGGGACGACTCCCATTAACCCCTGACTATACCGGGGATACGCTTATCACAATGCATTTCTGGTCTGTGCTGAAGCAGGGCATTCTGGCAGCCAAGTGGCTTGACCTTTATTAGTGAGCCTGGTTACCCCCTCTTGGAACCACAGACTTAGAAATCGCCAGCTCATATACAGTGCATAAAATATATTTATATATATACCCTTATACACCATTTTAATAAAAAATATCACAAAATTCTTCTAAGTCCCTCGGGAAGAGTGAAAGACGCGCACGTTCATTTTCAGAGCTCCTTGACCTTCCTATAAGAAGTTAGCCAAAAAGTAGCTTCGAAAAACGCTTAGGTTAAGTTTCAGAGTTGCTTCTAATGTACCAAAGCTGGACTTAGACATAATTTCACTCTCACAACATTATGGCTGGTTGGAGACAGTCCGAACCACAAGTACCGGGTCCATGGTTCTGGGCGTATACTGGGGGGACGGGGATTACTCCCATTAACCCCTGACTATACCGGGGATACGCTTATCACAATGCCTTTCTGGTCTGTGCTGAAGCAGGGCATTCTGGCAGCCAAGTGGCTTGACCTTTATTAGTGAGCCTGGTTACCCCCTCTCGGAACCACAGACTTAGAAATCGCCAGCTCATATACAGTGCATAAAATATATTTATATATATACCCTTATACACCATTTTAATAAAAAATATCACAAAATTCTTCTAAGTCCCTCGGGAAGAGTGAAAGACGCGCACGTTCATTTTCAGAGCTCCTAAACCTTCCTATAAGAAGTTAGCCAAAAAGTAGCTTCGAAAAACGCTTAGGTTAAGTTTCAGAGTTGCTTCTAATGTACCAAAGCTGGACTTAGACATAATTTCACTCTCACAACATTATGGCTGGTTGGAGACAGTCCGAACCACAAGTACCGGGTCCATGGTTCTGGGCGTATACTGGGGGAAGGGGACGACTCCCATTAACCCCTGACTATACCGGGGATACGCTTATCACAATGCATTTCTGGTCTGTGCTGAAGCAGGGCATTCTGGCAGCCAAGTGGCTTGACCTTTATTAGTGAGCCTGGTTACCCCCTCTCGGAACCACAGACTTAGAAATCGCCAGCTCATATACAGTGCATAAAATATATTTATATAATATATTTATATATATACCCTTATACACCATTTTAATAAAAAATATCACAAAATTCTTCTAAGTCCCTCGGGAAGAGTCAAAGACGCGCACGTTCATTTTCAGAGCTCCTAGACCTTCCTATAAGAAGTTAGCCAAAAAGTAGCTTCGAAAAACGCTTAGGTTAACTTTCAGAGTTGCTTCTAATGTACCAAAGCTGGACTTAGACATAATTTCACTCTCACAACATTATGGCTGGTTGGAGACAGTCCGAACCACAAGTACCGGGTCCATGGTTCTGGCCGTATATTGGGGGGACGGGGACGACTCCCATTAACCCCTGACTATACCGGGGATACGCTTATCACAATGCCTTTCTGGTCTGTGCTGAAGCAGGGCATTCTGGCAACCAAGTGGCTTGACCTATATTAGTGAGCCTGGTTACCCCCTCTCGGAACCACAGACTTAGAAATCGCCAGCTCATATACAGTGCATAAAATATATTTATATAATATATTTATATATATACCCTTATACACCATTTTAATAAAAAATATCACAAAATTCTTCTAAGTCCCTCGGGAAGAGTGAAAGACGCGCACGTTCATTTTCAGAGCTCCTTGACCTTCCTATAAGAAGTTAGCCAATAAGTAGCTTCGAAAAACGCTTAGGTAAAGTTTCAGAGTTGCTTCTAATGTACCAAAGCTGGACTTAGACATAATTTCACTCTCACAACATTATGGCTGGTTGGAGACAGTCCGAACCACAAGTACCGGGTCCATGGTTCTGGGCGTATACTGGGGGAAGGGGACGACTCCCATTAACCCCTGACTATACCGGGGATACGCTTATCACAATGCATTTCTGGTCTGTGCTGAAGCAGGGCATTCTGGCAGCCAAGTGGCTTGACCTTTATTAGTGAGCCTGGTTACCCCCTCTCGGAACCACAGACTTAGAAATCGCCAGCTCATATACAGTGCATAAAATATATTTATATAATATATTTATATATATACCCTTATACACCATTTTAATAAAAAATATCACAAAATTCTTCTAAGTCCCTCGGGAAGAGTGAAAGACGCGCACGTTCATTTTCAGAGCTCCTTGACCTTCCTATAAGAAGTTAGCCAAAAAAGTAGCTTCGAAAAACGCTTAGGTTAAGTTTCAGAGTTGCTTCTAATGTACCAAAGCTGGACTTAGACATAATTTCACTCTCACAACATTATGGCTGGTTGGAGACAGTCCGAACCACAAGTACCGGGTCCATGGTTCTGGGCGTATACTGGGGGGACGGGGATTACTCCCATTAACCCCTGACTATACCGGGGATACAGTACGCTTATCACAATGCCTTTCTGGTCTGTGCTGAAGCAGGGCATTCTGGCAGCCAAGTGGCTTGACCTTTATTAGTGAGCCTGGTTACCCCCTCTCGGAACCACAGACTTAGAAATCGCCAGCTCATATACAGTGCATAAAATATATTTATATAATATATTTATATATATACCCTTATACACCATTTTAATACAAAATATCACAAAATTCTTCTAAGTCCCTCGGGAAGAGTGAAAGACGCGCACGTTCATTTTCAGCGCTCCTAGACCTTCCTATAAGAAGTTAGCCAAAAAGTAGCTTCGAAAAACGCTTAGGTTAAGTTTCAGAGTTGCTTCTAATGTAACAAAGCTGGACTTAGACATAATTTCACTCTCACAATATTATGGCTGGTTGGAGACAGTCCGAACCACAAGTACCGGATCGATGGTTCTGGGCGTATACTGGGGGGACTGGCGGGACTCCCATTAACCCCTGACTATACCGGGGATACGCTTATCACAATGCCTTTCTGGTCTGTGCTGAAGCAGGGCATTCTGCCAGCCAAGTGGCTTGACCTTTATTAGTGAGCCTGGTTACCCCCTCTCGGAACCACAGACTTAGAAATCGCCAGCTCATATACAGTGCATAAAATATATTTATATAATATATTTATATATATACCCTTATACACCATTTTAATAAAGAAATATCACAAAATTCTTCTAAGTCCCTCGGGAAGAGTGAAAGACGCGCACGTTCATTTTCAGAGCTCCTAGACCTTCCTATAAGAAGTTAGCCAAAAAGTAGCTTCGAAAAACGCTTAGGTTAAGTTTCAGAGTTGCTTCTAATGTACCAAAGCTGGACTTAGACATAATTTCACTCTCACAACATTATGGCTGGTTGGAGACAGTCCGAACCACAAGTACCGGGTCCATGGTTCTGGGCGTATACTGGGGGAAGGGGACGACTCCCATTAACCCCTGACTATACCGGGGATACGCTTATCACAATGCATTTCTGGTCTGTGCTGAAGCAGGGCATTCTGGCAGCCAAGTGGCTTGACCTTTATTAGTGAGCCTGGTTACCCCCTCTCGGAACCACAGACTTAGAAATCGCCAGCTCATATACAGTGCATAAAATATATTTATATAATATATTTATATATATACCCTTATACACCATTTTAATAAAAAAATATCACAAAATTCTTCTAAGTCCCTCGGGAAGAGTGAAAGACGCGCACGTTCATTTTCAGAGCTCCTAGACCTTCCTATAAGAAGTTAGCCAAAAAGTAGCTTCGAAAAACGCTTAGGTTAAGTTTCAGAGTTGCTTCTAATGTACCAAAGCTGGACTTAGACATAATTTCACTCTCACAACATTATGGCTGGTTGGAGACAGTCCGAACCACAAGTACCGGGTCCATGGTTCTGGCCGTACTGTTTATTGGGGGGACGGGGACGACTCCTATTAACCCCTGACTATACCGGGGATACGCTTATCACAATGCCTTTCTGGTCTGTGCTGAAGCAGGGCATTCTGGCAACCAAGTGGCTTGACCTATATTAGTGAGCCTGGTTACCCCCTCTCGGAACCACAGACTTAGAAATCGCAAGCTCATATACAGTGCATAAAATATATTTATATAATATATTTATATATATACCCTTATACACCATTTTAATAAAAAATATCACAAAATTCTTCTAAGTCCCTCGGGAAGAGTGAAAGACGCGCACGTTCATTTTCAGAGCTCCTTGACCTTCCTATAAGAAGTTAGCCAATAAGTAGCTTCGAAAAACGCTTAGGTAAAGTTTCAGAGTTGCTTCTAATGTACCAAAGCTGGACTTAGACATAATTTCACTCTCACAACATTATGGCTGGTTGGAGACAGTCCGAACCACAAGTACCGGGTCCATGGTTCTGGGCGTATACTGGGGGAAGGGGACGACTCCCATTAACCCCTGACTATACCGGGGATACGCTTATCACAATGCATTTCTGGTCTGTGCTGAAGCAGGGCATTCTGGCAGCCAAGTGGCTTGACCTTTATTAGTGAGCCTGGTTACCCCCTCTTGGAACCACAGACTTAGAAATCGCCAGCTCATATACAGTGCATAAAATATATTTATATATATACCCTTATACACCATTTTAATAAAAAATATCACAAAATTCTTCTAAGTCCCTCGGGAAGAGTGAAAGACGCGCACGTTCATTTTCAGAGCTCCTTGACCTTCCTATAAGAAGTTAGCCAAAAAGTAGCTTCGAAAAACGCTTAGGTTAAGTTTCAGAGTTGCTTCTAATGTACCAAAGCTGGACTTAGACATAATTTCACTCTCACAACATTATGGCTGGTTGGAGACAGTCCGAACCACAAGTACCGGGTCCATGGTTCTGGGCGTATACTGGGGGGACGGGGATTACTCCCATTAACCCCTGACTATACCGGGGATACGCTTATCACAATGCCTTTCTGGTCTGTGCTGAAGCAGGGCATTCTGGCAGCCAAGTGGCTTGACCTTTATTAGTGAGCCTGGTTACCCCCTCTCGGAACCACAGACTTAGAAATCGCCAGCTCATATACAGTGCATAAAATATATTTATATATATACCCTTATACACCATTTTAATAAAAAATATCACAAAATTCTTCTAAGTCCCTCGGGAAGAGTGAAAGACGCGCACGTTCATTTTCAGAGCTCCTAAACCTTCCTATAAGAAGTTAGCCAAAAAGTAGCTTCGAAAAACGCTTAGGTTAAGTTTCAGAGTTGCTTCTAATGTACCAAAGCTGGACTTAGACATAATTTCACTCTCACAACATTATGGCTGGTTGGAGACAGTCCGAACCACAAGTACCGGGTCCATGGTTCTGGGCGTATACTGGGGGAAGGGGACGACTCCCATTAACCCCTGACTATACCGGGGATACGCTTATCACAATGCATTTCTGGTCTGTGCTGAAGCAGGGCATTCTGGCAGCCAAGTGGCTTGACCTTTATTAGTGAGCCTGGTTACCCCCTCTCGGAACCACAGACTTAGAAATCGCCAGCTCATATACAGTGCATAAAATATATTTATATAATATATTTATATATATACCCTTATACACCATTTTAATAAAAAATATCACAAAATTCTTCTAAGTCCCTCGGGAAGAGTCAAAGACGCGCACGTTCATTTTCAGAGCTCCTAGACCTTCCTATAAGAAGTTAGCCAAAAAGTAGCTTCGAAAAACGCTTAGGTTAACTTTCAGAGTTGCTTCTAATGTACCAAAGCTGGACTTAGACATAATTTCACTCTCACAACATTATGGCTGGTTGGAGACAGTCCGAACCACAAGTACCGGGTCCATGGTTCTGGCCGTATATTGGGGGGACGGGGACGACTCCCATTAACCCCTGACTATACCGGGGATACGCTTATCACAATGCCTTTCTGGTCTGTGCTGAAGCAGGGCATTCTGGCAACCAAGTGGCTTGACCTATATTAGTGAGCCTGGTTACCCCCTCTCGGAACCACAGACTTAGAAATCGCCAGCTCATATACAGTGCATAAAATATATTTATATAATATATTTATATATATACCCTTATACACCATTTTAATAAAAAATATCACAAAATTCTTCTAAGTCCCTCGGGAAGAGTGAAAGACGCGCACGTTCATTTTCAGAGCTCCTTGACCTTCCTATAAGAAGTTAGCCAATAAGTAGCTTCGAAAAACGCTTAGGTAAAGTTTCAGAGTTGCTTCTAATGTACCAAAGCTGGACTTAGACATAATTTCACTCTCACAACATTATGGCTGGTTGGAGACAGTCCGAACCACAAGTACCGGGTCCATGGTTCTGGGCGTATACTGGGGGAAGGGGACGACTCCCATTAACCCCTGACTATACCGGGGATACGCTTATCACAATGCATTTCTGGTCTGTGCTGAAGCAGGGCATTCTGGCAGCCAAGTGGCTTGACCTTTATTAGTGAGCCTGGTTACCCCCTCTCGGAACCACAGACTTAGAAATCGCCAGCTCATATACAGTGCATAAAATATATTTATATAATATATTTATATATATACCCTTATACACCATTTTAATAAAAAATATCACAAAATTCTTCTAAGTCCCTCGGGAAGAGTGAAAGACGCGCACGTTCATTTTCAGAGCTCCTTGACCTTCCTATAAGAAGTTAGCCAAAAAAGTAGCTTCGAAAAACGCTTAGGTTAAGTTTCAGAGTTGCTTCTAATGTACCAAAGCTGGACTTAGACATAATTTCACTCTCACAACATTATGGCTGGTTGGAGACAGTCCGAACCACAAGTACCGGGTCCATGGTTCTGGGCGTATACTGGGGGGACGGGGATTACTCCCATTAACCCCTGACTATACCGGGGATACAGTACGCTTATCACAATGCCTTTCTGGTCTGTGCTGAAGCAGGGCATTCTGGCAGCCAAGTGGCTTGACCTTTATTAGTGAGCCTGGTTACCCCCTCTCGGAACCACAGACTTAGAAATCGCCAGCTCATATACAGTGCATAAAATATATTTATATATATACCCTTATACACCATTTTAATAAAAAATATCACAAAATTCTTCTAAGTCCCTCGGGAAGAGTGAAAGACGCGCACGTTCATTTTCAGAGCTCCTTGACCTTCCTATAAGAAGTTAGCCAAAAAGTAGCTTCGAAAAACGCTTAGGTTAAGTTTCAGAGTTTCTTCTAATGTACCAAAGCTGGACTTAGACATAATTTCACTCTCACAACATTATGGCTGGTTGGAGACAGTCCGAACCACAAGTACCGGGTCCATGGTTCTGGGCGTATACTGGGGGGACGGGGATTACTCCCATTAACCCCTGACTATACCGGGGATACGCTTATCACAATGCCTTTCTGGTCTGTGCTGAAGCAGGGCATTCTGGCAGCCAAGTGGCTTGACCTTTATTAGTGAGCCTGGTTACCCCCTCTCGGAACCACAGACTTAGAAATCGCCAGCTCATATACAGTGCATAAAATATATTTATATAATATATTTATATATATACCCTTATACACCATTTTAATAAAAAATATCACAAAATTCTTCTAAGTCCCTCGGGAAGAGTGAAAGACGCGCACGTTCATTTTCAGAGCTCCTTGACCTTCCTATAAGAAGTTAGCCAAAAAGTAGCTTAGAAAAACGCTTAGGTTAAGTTTCAGAGTTGCTTCTAATGTACCAAAGCTGGACTTAGACATAATTTCACACTCACAACATTATGGCTGGTTGGAGACAGTCCGAACCACAAGTACCGGGTCGATGGTTCTGGGCGTATACTGGGGGACGGGGACGACTCCCATTAACCCCTGACTATATCGGGGATACGCTTATCACAATGCCTTTCTGGTCTGTGCTGAAGCAGGGCATTCTGGCAGCCAAGTGGCTTGACCTTTATTAGTGAGCCTGGTTACCCCCTCTCGGAACCACAGACTTAGAAATCGCCAGCTCATATACAGTGCATAAAATATATTTATATAATATATTTATATATATACCCTTATACACCATTTTAATAAAAAATATCACAAAATTCTTCTAAGTCCCTCGGGAAGAGTGAAAGACGCGCATGTTCATTTTCAGAGCTCCTAGACCTTCCTATAAGAAGTTAGCCAAAAAGTAGCTTCGAAAAACGCTTAGGTTAAGTTTCAGAGTTGCTTCTAATGTACCAAAGCTGGACTTAGACATAATTTCACTCTCACAACATTATGGCTGGTTGGAGACAGTCCGAACCACAAGTACCGGGTCCATGGTTCTGGCCGTATACTGGGGGGACGGGGACGACTCCCATTAACCCCTGACTATACCGGGGATACGCTTATCACAATGCCTTTCTGGTCTGTGCTGAAGCAGGGCATTCTGGCAACCAAGTGGCTTGACCTTTATTAGTGAGCCTGGTTACCCCCTCTCGGAACCACAGACTTAGAAATCGCCAGCTCATATACAGTGCATAAAATATATTTATATAATATATTTATATATATACCCTTATACACCATTTTAATAAAAAATATCACAAAATTCTTCTAAGTCCCTCGGGAAGAGTGAAAGACGCGCACGTTCATTTTCAGAGCTCCTAGACCTTCCTATAAGAAGTTAGCCAAAAAGTAGCTTCGAAAAACGCTTAGGTTAAGTTTCAGAGTTGCTTCTAATGTACCAAAGCTGGACTTAGACATAATTTCACTCTCACAACATTATGGCTGGTTGGAGACAGTCCGAACCACAAGTACCGGGTCCATGGTTCTGGCCGTATACTGGGGGGACGGGGACGACTCCCATTAACCCCTGACTATACCGGGGATACGCTTATCACAATGCCTTTCTGGTCTGTGCTGAAGCAGGGCATTCTGGCAGCCAAGTGGCTTGACCTTTATTAGTGAGCCTGGTTACCCCCTCTCGGAACCACAGACTTAGAAATCGCCAGCTCATATACAGTGCATAAAATATATTTATATATATACCCTTATACACCATTTTAATAAAAAATATCACAAAATTATTCTAAGTCCCTCGGGAAGAGTGAAAGATGCGCACGTTCATTTTCAGCGTTCCTAGACCTTCCTATAAGAAGTTAGCCAAAAAGTAGCTTCGAAAAACGCTTAGATTAAGTTTCAGAGTTGCTTCTAATGTACCAAAGCTGGACTTAGACATAATTTCACTCTCACAACATTATGGCTGGTTGGAGACAGTCCGAACCACAAGTACCGGGTCGATAGTTCTGGGCGTATACTGGGGGACGGGGACGACTCCCATTAACCCCTGACTATATCGGGGATACGCTTATCACAATGCCTTTCTGGTCTGTGCTGAAGCAGGTCATTCTGGCAGCCAAGTGTCTTGACCTTTATTAGTGAGCCTGGTTACCCCCTCTCGGAACCACAGACTTAGAAATCGCCAGCTCATATACAGTGCATAAAATATATTTATATAATATATTTATATATATACCCTTATACACCATTTTAATAAAAAATATCACAAAATTCTTCTAAGTCCCTCGGGAAGAGTGAAAGACGCGCACGTTCATTTTCAGAGCTCCTAGACCTTCCTATAAGAAGTTAGCCAAAAAGTAGCTTCGAAAAACGCTTAGGTTAAGTTTCAGAGTTGCTTCTAATGTACCAAAGCTGGACTTAGACATAATTTCACTCTCACAACATTATGGCTGGTTGGAGACAGTCCGAACCACAAGTACCGGGTCCATGGTTCTGGGCGTATACTGGGGGAAGGGGACGACTCCCATTAACCCCTGACTATATCGGGGATACGCTTATCACAATGCCTTTCTGGTCTGTGCTGAAGCAGGGCATTCTGGCAGCCAAGTGGCTTGACCTTTATTAGTGAGCCTGGTTACCCCCTCTCGGAACCACAGACTTAGAAATCGCCAGCTCATATACAGTGCATAAAATATATTTATATAATATATTTATTATATACCCTTATACACCATTTTAATAAAAAATATCACAAAATTCTTCTAAGTCCCTCTGGAAGAGTGAAAGACGCGCACGTTCATTTTCAGAGCTCCTAGACCTTCCTATAAGAAGTTAGCCAAAAAGTAGCTTCGAAAAACGCTTAGGTTAAGTTTCAGAGTTGCTTCTAATGTACCAAAGCTGGACTTAGACATAATTTCACTCTCACAACATTATGGCTGGTTGGAGACAGTCCGAACCACAAGTACCGGGTCCATGGTTCTGGCCGTATACTGGGGGGACGGGGACGACTCCCATTAACCCCTGACTATACCGGGGATACGCTTATCACAATGCCTTTCTGGTCTGTGCTGAAGCAGGGCATTCTGGCAACCACGTGGCTTGACCTTTATTAGTGAGCCTGGTTACCCCCTCTCGGAACCACAGACTTAGAAATCGCCAGCTCATATACAGTGCATAAAATATATTTATATAATATATTTATATATATACCCTTATACACCATTTTAATAAAAAATATCACAAAATTCTTCTAAGTCCCTCGGGAAGAGTGAAAGACGCGCACGTTCATTTTCAGAGCTCCTTGACCTTCCTATAAGAAGTTAGCCAATAAGTAGCTTCGAAAAACGCTTAGGTAAAGTTTCAGAGTTGCTTCTAATGTACCAAAGCTGGACTTAGACATAATTTCACTCTCACAACATTATGGCTGGTTGGAGACAGTCCGAACCACAAGTACCGGGTCCATGGTTCTGGGCGTATACTGGGGGAAGGGGACGACTCCCATTAACCCCTGACTATACCGGGGATACGCTTATCACAATGCATTTCTGGTCTGTGCTGAAGCAGGGCATTCTGGCAGCCAAGTGGCTTGACGTTTATTAGTGAGCCTGGTTACCCCCTCTTGGAACCACAGACTTAGAAATCGCCAGCTCATATACAGTGCATAAAATATATTTATATATATACCCTTATACACCATTTTAATAAAAAATATCACAAAATTCTTCTAAGTCCCTCGGGAAGAGTGAAAGACGCGCACGTTCATTTTCAGAGCTCCTTGACCTTCCTATAAGAAGTTAGCCAAAAAGTAGCTTCGAAAAACGCTTAGGTTAAGTTTCAGAGTTGCTTCTAATGTACCAAAGCTGGACTTAGACATAATTTCACTCTCACAACATTATGGCTGGTTGGAGACAGTCCGAACCACAAGTACCGGGTCCATGGTTCTGGGCGTATACTGGGGGGACGGGGATTACTCCCATTAACCCCTGACTATACCGGGGATACGCTTATCACAATGCCTTTCTGGTCTGTGCTGAAGCAGGGCATTCTGGCAGCCAAGTGGCTTGACCTTTATTAGTGAGCCTGGTTACCCCCTCTCGGAACCACAGACTTAGAAATCGCCAGCTCATATACAGTGCATAAAATATATTTATATATATACCCTTATACACCATTTTAATAAAAAATATCACAAAATTCTTCTAAGTCCCTCGGGAAGAGTGAAAGACGCGCACGTTCATTTTCAGAGCTCCTTGACCTTCCTATAAGAAGTTAGCCAAAAAGTAGCTTAAAAAACGCTTAGGTTAAGTTTCAGAGTTGCTTCTAATGTACCAAAGCTGGACTTAGACATAATTTCACTCTCACAACATTATGGCTGGTTGGAGACAGTCCGAACCACAAGTACCGGGTCCATGGTTCTGGGCGTATACTGGGGGGACGGGGATTACTCCCATTAACCCCTGACTATACCGGGGATACGCTTATCACAATGCCTTTCTGGTCTGTGCTGAAGCAGGGCATTCTGGCAGCCAAGTGGCTTGACCTTTATTAGTGAGCCTGGTTACCCCCTCTCGGAACCACAGACTTAGAAATCGCCAGCTCATATACAGTGCATAAAATATATTTATATAATATATTTATATATATACCCTTATACACCATTTTAATAAAAAAATATCACAAAATTCTTCTAAGTCCCTCGGGAAGAGTGAAAGACGCGCACGTTCATTTTCAGAGCTCCTAAACCTTCCTATAAGAAGTTAGCCAAAAAGTAGCTTCGAAAAACGCTTAGGTTAAGTTTCAGAGTTGCTTCTAATGTACCAAAGCTGGACTTAGACATAATTTCACTCTCACAACATTATGGCTGGTTGGAGACAGTCCGAACCACAAGTACCGGGTCCATGGTTCTGGGCGTATACTGGGGGAAGGGGACGACTCCCATTAACCCCTGACTATACCGGGGATACGCTTATCACAATGCATTTCTGGTCTGTGCTGAAGCAGGGCATTCTGGCAGCCAAGTGGCTTGACCTTTATTAGTGAGCCTGGTTACCCCCTCTCGGAACCACAGACTTAGAAATCGCCAGCTCATATACAGTGCATAAAATATATTTATATAATATATTTATATATATACCCTTATACACCATTTTAATAAAAAATATCACAAAATTCTTCTAAGTCCCTCGGGAAGAGTCAAAGACGCGCACGTTCATTTTCAGAGCTCCTAGACCTTCCTATAAGAAGTTAGCCAAAAAGTAGCTTCGAAAAACGCTTAGGTTAACTTTCAGAGTTGCTTCTAATGTACCAAAGCTGGACTTAGACATAATTTCACTCTCACAACATTATGGCTGGTTGGAGACAGTCCGAACCACAAGTACCGGGTCCATGGTTCTGGCCGTATATTGGGGGGACGGGGACGACTCCCATTAACCCCTGACTATACCGGGGATACGCTTATCACAATGCCTTTCTGGTCTGTGCTGAAGCAGGGCATTCTGGCAACCAAGTGGCTTGACCTATATTAGTGAGCCTGGTTACCCCCTCTCGGAACCACAGACTTAGAAATCGCCAGCTCATATACAGTGCATAAAATATATTTATATAATATATTTATATATATACCCTTATACACCATTTTAATAAAAAATATCACAAAATTCTTCTAAGTCCCTTGGGAAGAGTGAAAGACGCGCACGTTCATTTTCAGAGCTCCTTGACCTTCCTATAAGAAGTTAGCCAATAAGTAGCTTCGAAAAACGCTTAGGTAAAGTTTCAGAGTTGCTTCTAATGTACCAAAGCTGGACTTAGACATAATTTCACTCTCACAACATTATGGCTGGTTGGAGACAGTCCGAACCACAAGTACCGGGTCCATGGTTCTGGGCGTATACTGGGGGGACGGGGATTACTCCCATTAACCCCTGACTATACCGGGGATACGCTTATCACAATGCCTTTCTGGTCTGTGCTGAAGCAGGGCATTCTGGCAGCCAAGTGGCTTGACCTTTATTAGTGAGCCTGGTTACCCCCTCTCGGAACCACAGACTTAGAAATCGCCAGCTCATATACAGTGCATAAAATATATTTATATATATACCCTTATACACCATTTTAATAAAAAATATCACAAAATTCTTCTAAGTCCCTCGGGAAGAGTGAAAGACGCGCACGTTCATTTTCAGAGCTCCTTGACCTTCCTATAAGAAGTTAGCCAAAAAGTAGCTTAAAAAACGCTTAGGTTAAGTTTCAGAGTTGCTTCTAATGTACCAAAGCTGGACTTAGACATAATTTCACTCTCACAACATTATGGCTGGTTGGAGACAGTCCGAACCACAAGTACCGGGTCCATGGTTCTGGGCGTATACTGGGGGGACGGGGATTACTCCCATTAACCCCTGACTATACCGGGGATACGCTTATCACAATGCCTTTCTGGTCTGTGCTGAAGCAGGGCATTCTGGCAGCCAAGTGGCTTGACCTTTATTAGTGAGCCTGGTTACCCCCTCTCGGAACCACAGACTTAGAAATCGCCAGCTCATATACAGTGCATAAAATATATTTATATAATATATTTATATATATACCCTTATACACCATTTTAATAAAAAAATATCACAAAATTCTTCTAAGTCCCTCGGGAAGAGTGAAAGACGCGCACGTTCATTTTCAGAGCTCCTAAACCTTCCTATAAGAAGTTAGACAAAAAGTAGCTTCGAAAAACGCTTAGGTTAAGTTTCAGAGTTGCTTCTAATGTACCAAAGCTGGACTTAGACATAATTTCACTCTCACAACATTATGGCTGGTTGGAGACAGTCCGAACCACAAGTACCGGGTCCATGGTTCTGGGCGTATACTGGGGGAAGGGGACGACTCCCATTAACCCCTGACTATACCGGGGATACGCTTATCACAATGCATTTCTGGTCTGTGCTGAAGCAGGGCATTCTGGCAGCCAAGTGGCTTGACCTTTATTAGTGAGCCTGGTTACCCCCTCTCGGAACCACAGACTTAGAAATCGCCAGCTCATATACAGTGCATAAAATATATTTATATAATATATTTATATATATACCCTTATACACCATTTTAATAAAAAATATCACAAAATTCTTCTAAGTCCCTCGGGAAGAGTCAAAGACGCGCACGTTCATTTTCAGAGCTCCTAGACCTTCCTATAAGAAGTTAGCCAAAAAGTAGCTTCGAAAAACGCTTAGGTTAACTTTCAGAGTTGCTTCTAATGTACCAAAGCTGGACTTAGACATAATTTCACTCTCACAACATTATGGCTGGTTGGAGACAGTCCGAACCACAAGTACCGGGTCCATGGTTCTGGCCGTATATTGGGGGGACGGGGACGACTCCCATTAACCCCTGACTATACCGGGGATACGCTTATCACAATGCCTTTCTGGTCTGTGCTGAAGCAGGGCATTCTGGCAACCAAGTGGCTTGACCTATATTAGTGAGCCTGGTTACCCCCTCTCGGAACCACAGACTTAGAAATCGCCAGCTCATATACAGTGCATAAAATATATTTATATAATATATTTATATATATACCCTTATACACCATTTTAATAAAAAATATCACAAAATTCTTCTAAGTCCCTCGGGAAGAGTGAAAGACGCGCACGTTCATTTTCAGAGCTCCTTGACCTTCCTATAAGAAGTTAGCCAATAAGTAGCTTCGAAAAACGCTTAGGTAAAGTTTCAGAGTTGCTTCTAATGTACCAAAGCTGGACTTAGACATAATTTCACTCTCACAACATTATGGCTGGTTGGAGACAGTCCGAACCACAAGTACCGGGTCCATGGTTCTGGGCGTATACTGGGGGAAGGGGACGACTCCCATTAACCCCTGACTATACCGGGGATACGCTTATCACAATGCATTTCTGGTCTGTGCTGAAGCAGGGCATTCTGGCAGCCAAGTGGCTTGACCTTTATTAGTGAGCCTGGTTACCCCCTCTCGGAACCACAGACTTAGAAATCGCCAGCTCATATACAGTGCATAAAATATATTTATATAATATATTTATATATATACCCTTATACACCATTTTAATAAAAAATATCACAAAATTCTTCTAAGTCCCTCGGGAAGAGTGAAAGACGCGCACGTTCATTTTCAGAGCTCCTTGACCTTCCTATAAGAAGTTAGCCAAAAAGTAGCTTCGAAAAACGCTTAGGTTAAGTTTCAGAGTTGCTTCTAATGTACCAAAGCTGGACTTAGACATAATTTCACTCTCACAACATTATGGCTGGTTGGAGACAGTCCGAACCACAAGTACCGGGTCCATGGTTCTGGGCGTATACTGGGGGGACGGGGATTACTCCCATTAACCCCTGACTATACCGGGGATACAGTACGCTTATCACAATGCCTTTCTGGTCTGTGCTGAAGCAGGGCATTCTGGCAGCCAAGTGGCTTGACCTTTATTAGTGAGCCTGGTTACCCCCTCTCGGAACCACAGACTTAGAAATCGCCAGCTCATATACAGTGCATAAAATATATTTATATATATACCCTTATACACCATTTTAATAAAAAATATCACAAAATTCTTCTAAGTCCCTCGGGAAGAGTGAAAGACGCGCACGTTCATTTTCAGAGCTCCTTGACCTTCCTATAAGAAGTTAGCCAAAAAGTAGCTTCGAAAAACGCTTAGGTTAAGTTTCAGAGTTTCTTCTAATGTACCAAAGCTGGACTTAGACATAATTTCACTCTCACAACATTATGGCTGGTTGGAGACAGTCCGAACCACAAGTACCGGGTCCATGGTTCTGGGCGTATACTGGGGGGACGGGGATTTCTCCCATTAACCCCTGACTATACCGGGGATACGCTTATCACAATGCCTTTCTGGTCTGTGCTGAAGCAGGGCATTCTGGCAGCCAAGTGGCTTGACCTTTATTAGTGAGCCTGGTTACCCCCTCTCGGAACCACAGACTTAGAAATCGCCAGCTCATATACAGTGCATAAAATATATTTATATAATATATTTATATATATACCCTTATACACCATTTTAATAAAAAATATCACAAAATTCTTCTAAGTCCCTCGGGAAGAGTGAAAGACGCGCACGTTCATTTTCAGAGCTCCTTGACCTTCCTATAAGAAGTTAGCCAAAAAGTAGCTTAGAAAAACGCTTAGGTTAAGTTTCAGAGTTGCTTCTAATGTACCAAAGCTGGACTTAGACATAATTTCACACTCACAACATTATGGCTGGTTGGAGACAGTCCGAACCACAAGTACCGGGTCGATGGTTCTGGGCGTATACTGGGGGACGGGGACGACTCCCATTAACCCCTGACTATATCGGGGATACGCTTATCACAATGCCTTTCTGGTCTGTGCTGAAGCAGGGCATTCTGGCAGCCAAGTGGCTTGACCTTTATTAGTGAGCCTGGTTACCCCCTCTCGGAACCACAGACTTAGAAATCGCCAGCTCATATACAGTGCATAAAATATATTTATATAATATATTTATATATATACCCTTATACACCATTTTAATAAAAAATATCACAAAATTCTTCTAAGTCCCTCGGGAAGAGTGAAAGACGCGCATGTTCATTTTCAGAGCTCCTAGACCTTCCTATAAGAAGTTAGCCAAAAAGTAGCTTCGAAAAACGCTTAGGTTAAGTTTCAGAGTTGCTTCTAATGTACCAAAGCTGGACTTAGACATAATTTCACTCTCACAACATTATGGCTGGTTGGAGACAGTCCGAACCACAAGTACCGGGTCCATGGTTCTGGCCGTATACTGGGGGGACGGGGACGACTCCCATTAACCCCTGACTATACCGGGGATACGCTTATCACAATGCCTTTCTGGTCTGTGCTGAAGCAGGGCATTCTGGCAACCAAGTGGCTTGACCTTTATTAGTGAGCCTGGTTACCCCCTCTCGGAACCACAGACTTAGAAATCGCCAGCTCATATACAGTGCATAAAATATATTTATATAATATATTTATATATATACCCTTATACACCATTTTAATAAAAAATATCACAAAATTCTTCTAAGTCCCTCGGGAAGAGTGAAAGACGCGCACGTTCATTTTCAGAGCTCCTTGACCTTCCTATAAGAAGTTAGCCAAAAAGTAGCTTAGAAAAACGCTTAGGTTAAGTTTCAGAGTTGCTTCTAATGTACCAAAGCTGGACTTAGACATAATTTCACACTCACAACATTATGGCTGGTTGGAGACAGTCCGAACCACAAGTACCGGGTCGATGGTTCTGGGCGTATACTGGGGGACGGGGACGACTCCCATTAACCCCTGACTATATCGGGGATACGCTTATCACAATGCCTTTCTGGTCTGTGCTGAAGCAGGGCATTCTGGCAGCCAAGTGGCTTGACCTTTATTAGTGAGCCTGGTTACCCCCTCTCGGAACCACAGACTTAGAAATCGCCAGCTCATATACAGTGCATAAAATATATTTATATAATATATTTATATATATACCCTTATACACCATTTTAATAAAAAATATCACAAAATTCTTCTAAGTCCCTCGGGAAGAGTGAAAGACGCGCATGTTCATTTTCAGAGCTCCTAGACCTTCCTATAAGAAGTTAGCCAAAAAGTAGCTTCGAAAAACGCTTAGGTTAAGTTTCAGAGTTGCTTCTAATGTACCAAAGCTGGACTTAGACATAATTTCACTCTCACAACATTATGGCTGGTTGGAGACAGTCCGAACCACAAGTACCGGGTCCATGGTTCTGGCCGTATACTGGGGGGACGGGGACGACTCCCATTAACCCCTGACTATACCGGGGATACGCTTATCACAATGCCTTTCTGGTCTGTGCTGAAGCAGGGCATTCTGGCAACCAAGTGGCTTGACCTTTATTAGTGAGCCTGGTTACCCCCTCTCGGAACCACAGACTTAGAAATCGCCAGCTCATATACAGTGCATAAAATATATTTATATAATATATTTATATATATACCCTTATACACCATTTTAATAAAAAATATCACAAAATTCTTCTAAGTCCCTCGGGAAGAGTGAAAGACGCGCACGTTCATTTTCAGAGCTCCTTGACCTTCCTATAAGAAGTTAGCCAAAAAGTAGCTTAGAAAAACGCTTAGGTTAAGTTTCAGAGTTGCTTCTAATGTACCAAAGCTGGACTTAGACATAATTTCACACTCACAACATTATGGCTGGTTGGAGACAGTCCGAACCACAAGTACCGGGTCGATGGTTCTGGGCGTATACTGGGGGACGGGGACGACTCCCATTAACCCCTGACTATATCGGGGATACGCTTATCACAATGCCTTTCTGGTCTGTGCTGAAGCAGGGCATTCTGGCAGCCAAGTGGCTTGACCTTTATTAGTGAGCCTGGTTACCCCCTCTCGGAACCACAGACTTAGAAATCGCCAGCTCATATACAGTGCATAAAATATATTTATATAATATATTTATATATATACCCTTATACACCATTTTAATAAAAAATATCACAAAATTCTTCTAAGTCCCTCGGGAAGAGTGAAAGACGCGCATGTTCATTTTCAGAGCTCCTAGACCTTCCTATAAGAAGTTAGCCAAAAAGTAGCTTCGAAAAACGCTTAGGTTAAGTTTCAGAGTTGCTTCTAATGTACCAAAGCTGGACTTAGACATAATTTCACTCTCACAACATTATGGCTGGTTGGAGACAGTCCGAACCACAAGTACCGGGTCCATGGTTCTGGCCGTATACTGGGGGGACGGGGACGACTCCCATTAACCCCTGACTATACCGGGGATACGCTTATCACAATGCCTTTCTGGTCTGTGCTGAAGCAGGGCATTCTGGCAACCAAGTGGCTTGACCTTTATTAGTGAGCCTGGTTACCCCCTCTCGGAACCACAGACTTAGAAATCGCCAGCTCATATACAGTGCATAAAATATATTTATATAATATATTTATATATATACCCTTATACACCATTTTAATAAAAAATATCACAAAATTCTTCTAAGTCCCTCGGGAAGAGTGAAAGACGCGCACGTTCATTTTCAGAGCTCCTAGACCTTCCTATAAGAAGTTAGCCAAAAAGTAGCTTCGAAAAACGCTTAGGTTAAGTTTCAGAGTTGCTTCTAATGTACCAAAGCTGGACTTAGACATAATTTCACTCTCACAACATTATGGCTGGTTGGAGACAGTCCGAACCACAAGTACCGGGTCCATGGTTCTGGCCGTATACTGGGGGGACGGGGACGACTCCCATTAACCCCTGACTATACCGGGGATACGCTTATCACAATGCCTTTCTGGTCTGTGCTGAAGCAGGGCATTCTGGCAGCCAAGTGGCTTGACCTTTATTAGTGAGCCTGGTTACCCCCTCTCGGAACCACAGACTTAGAAATCGCCAGCTCATATACAGTGCATAAAATATATTTATATAATATATTTATTATATACCCTTATACACCATTTTAATAAAAAATATCACAAAATTCTTCTAAGTCCCTCTGGAAGAGTGAAAGACGCGCACGTTCATTTTCAGAGCTTCTAGACCTTCCTATAAGAAGTTAGCCAAAAAGTAGCTTCGAAAAACGCTTAGGTTAAGTTTCAGAGTTGCTTCTAATGTACCAAAGCTGGACTTAGACATAATTTCACTCTCACAACATTATGGCTGGTTGGAGACAGTCCGAACCACAAGTACCGGGTCCATGGTTCTGGCCGTATACTGGGGGGACGGGGACGACTCCCATTAACCCCTGACTATACCGGGGATACGCTTATCACAATGCCTTTCTGGTCTGTGCTGAAGCAGGGCATTCTGGCAACCACGTGGCTTGACCTTTATTAGTGAGCCTGGTTACCCCCTCTCGGAACCACAGACTTAGAAATCGCCAGCTCATATACAGTGCATAAAATATATTTATATAATATATTTATATATATACCCTTATACACCATTTTAATAAAAAATATCACAAAATTCTTCTAAGTCCCTCGGGAAGAGTGAAAGACGCGCACGTTCATTTTCAGAGCTCCTAGACCTTCCTATAAGAAGTTAGCCAAAAAGTAGCTTCGAAAAACGCTTAGGTTAAGTTTCAGAGTTGCTTCTAATGTACCAAAGCTGGACTTAGACATAATTTCACTCTCACAACATTATGGCTGGTTGGAGACAGTCCGAACCACAAGTACCGGGTCCATGGTTCTGGGCGTATACTGGGGGAAGGGGACGACTCCCATTAACCCCTGACTATACCGGGGATACGCTTATCACAATGCATTTCTGGTCTGTGCTGAAGCAGGGCATTCTGGCGACCAAGTGGCTTGACCTTTATTAGTGAGCCTGGTTACCCCCTCTCGGAACCACAGACTTAGAAATCGCCAGCTCATATACAGTGCATAAAATATATTTATATAATATATTTATATATATACCCTTATTCACCATTTTAATAAAAAATATCACAAAATTCTTCTAAGTCCCTCGGGAAGAGTGAAAGACGCGCACGTTCATTTTCAGAGCTCCTAGACCTTCCTATAAGAAGTTAGCCAAAAAGTAGCTTCGAAAAACGCTTAGGTTAAGTTTCAGAGTTGCTTCTAATGTACCAAAGCTGGACTTAGACATAATTTCACTCTCACAACATTATGGCTGGTTGGAGACAGTCCGAACCACAAGTACCGGGTCCATGGTTCTGGGCGTATACTGGGGGAAGGGGACGACTCCCATTAACCCCTGACTATATCGGGGATACGCTTATCACAATGCCTTTCTGGTCTGTGCTGAAGCAGGGCATTCTGGCAGCCAAGTGGCTTGACCTTTATTAGTGAGCCTGGTTACCCCGTCTCGGAACCACAGACTTAGAAATCGCCAGCTCATATACAGTGCATAAAATATATTTATATAATATATTTATTATATACCCTTATACACCATTTTAATAAAAAATATCACAAAATTCTTCTAAGTCCCTCTGGAAGAGTGAAAGACGCGCACGTTCATTTTCAGAGCTCCTAGACCTTCCTATAAGAAGTTAGCCAAAAAGTAGCTTCGAAAAACGCTTAGGTTAAGTTTCAGAGTTGCTTCTAATGTACCAAAGCTGGACTTAGACATAATTTCACTCTCACAACATTATGGCTGGTTGGAGACAGTCCGAACCACAAGTACCGGGTCCATGGTTCTGGCCGTATACTGGGGGGACGGGGACGACTCCCATTAACCCCTGACTATACCGGGGATACGCTTATCACAATGCCTTTCTGGTCTGTGCTGAAGCAGGGCATTCTGGCAACCAAGTGGCTTGACCTTTATTAGTGAGCCTGGTTACCCCCTCTCGGAACCACAGACTTAGAAATCGCCAGCTCATATACAGTGCATAAAATATATTTATATAATATATTTATATATATACCCTTATACACCATTTTAATAAAAAATATCACAAAATTCTTCTAAGTCCCTCGGGAAGAGTGAAAGACGCGCACGTTCATTTTCAGAGCTCCTAGACCTTCCTATAAGAAGTTAGCCAAAAAGTAGCTTCGAAAAACGCTTAGGTTAAGTTTCAGAGTTGCTTCTAATGTACCAAAGCTGGACTTAGACATAATTTCACTCTCACAACATTATGGCTGGTTGGAGACAGTCCGAACCACAAGTACCGGGTCCATGGTTCTGGGCGTATACTGGGGGAAGGGGACGACTCCCATTAACCCCTGACTATACCGGGGATACGCTTATCACAATGCATTTCTGGTCTGTGCTGAAGCAGGGCATTCTGGCAGCCAAGTGGCTTGACCTTTATTAGTGAGCCTGGTTACCCCCTTTCGGAACCACAGACTTAGAAATCGCCAGCTCATATACAGTGCATAAAATATATTTATATAATATATTTATATATATACCCTTATACACCATTTTAATAAAAAATATCACAAAATTCTTCTAAGTCCCTCAGGAAGAGTGAAAGACGCGCACGTTCATTTTCAGAGCTCCTAGACCTTCCTATAAGAAGTTAGCCAAAAAGTAGCTTGGAAAAACGCTTAGGTTAAGTTTCAGAGTTGCTTCTAATGTACCAAAGCTGGACTTAGACATAATTTCACTCTCACAACATTATGGCTGGTTGGAGACAGTCCGAACCACAAGTACCGGGTCCATGGTTCTGGGCGTATACTGGGGGGACGGGGACGACTCCAATTAACCCCTGACTATACCGGGGATACGCTTATCACAATGCCTTTCTGGTCTGTGCTGAAGCAGGGCATTCTGGCAGCCAAGTGGCTTGACAATAATTAGTGAGCCAGGTTACCCCCTCTCGGAACCACAGACTTAGAAATCGCCAGCTCATATACAGTGCATAAAATATATTTATATAATATATTTATATATATACCCTTATACACCATTTTAATAAAAAATATCACAAAATTCTTCTAAGTCCCTCGGGAAGATTGAAAGACGCGCACGTTCATTTTCAGAGCTCCTAGACCTTCCTATAAGAAGTTAGCCAAAAAGTAGCTTGGAAAAACGCTTAGGTTAAGTTTCAGAGTTGCTTCTAATGTACCAAAGCTGGACTTAGACATAATTTCACTCTCACAACATTATGGCTGGTTGGAGACAGTCCGAACCACAAGTACCGGGTCCATGGTTCTGGCCGTATACTGGGGGGACGGGGACGACTCCCATTAACCCCTGACTATACCGGGGATACGCTTATCACAATGCCTTTCTGGTCTGTGCTGAAGCAGGGCATTCTGGCGACCAAGTGGCTTGACCTTTATTAGTGAGCCTGGTTACCCCCTCTCGGAACCACAGACTTAGAAATCGCCAGCTCATATACAGTGCATAAAATATATTTATATAATATATTTATATATATACCCTTATACACCATTTTAATAAAAAATATCACAAAATTCTTCTAAGTCCCTCGGGAAGAGTGAAAGACGCGCACGTTCATTTTCAGAGCTCCTAGACCTTCCTATAAGAAGTTAGCCAAAAAGTAGCTTCGAAAAACGCTTAGGTTAAGTTTCAGAGTTGCTTCTAATGTACCAAAGCTGGACTTAGACATAATTTCACTCTCACAACATTATGGCTGGTTGGAGACAGTCCGAACCACAAGTACCGGGTCCATGGTTCTGGGCGTATACTGGGGGGACGGGGACGACTCCCATTAACCCCTGACTATACCGGGGATACGCTTATCACAATGCCTTTCTGGTCTGTGCTGAAGCAGGGCATTCTGGCAGCCAAGTGGCTTGACCTTTATTAGTGCGCCTGGTTACCCCCTCTCGGAACCACAGACTTAGAAATCGCCAGCTCATATACAGTGCATAAAATATATTTATATATATACCCTTATACACCATTTTAATAAAAAATATCACAAAATTCTTCTAAGTCCCTCGGGAAGAGTGAAAGATGCGCACGTTCATTTTCAGCGTTCCTAGACCTTCCTATAAGAAGTTAGCCAAAAAGTAGCTTCGAAAAACGCTTAGGTTAAGTTTCAGAGTTGCTTCTAATGTACCAAAGCTGGACTTAGACATAATTTCACTCTCACAACATTATGGCTGGTTGGAGACAGTCCGAACCACAAGTACCGGGTCGATGGTTCTGGGCGTATACTGGGGGACGGGGACGACTCCCATTAACCCCTGACTATATCGGGGATACGCTTATCACAATGCCTTTCTGGTCTGTGCTGAAGCAGGGCATTCTGGCAGCCAAGTGGCTTGACCTTTATTAGTGAGCCTGGTTACCCCCTCTCGGAACCACAGACTTAGAAATCGCCAGCTCATATACAGTGCATAAAATATATTTATATAATATATTTATATATATACCCTTATACACCATTTTAATAAAAAATATCACAAAATTCTTCTAAGTCCCTCGGGAAGAGTGAAAGACGCGCACGTTCATTTTCAGAGCTCCTAGACCTTCCTATAAGAAGTTAGCCAAAAAGTAGCTTCGAAAAACGCTTAGGTTAAGTTTCAGAGTTGCTTCTAATGTACCAAAGCTGGACTTAGACATAATTTCACTCTCACAACATTATGGCTGGTTGGAGACAGTCCGAACCACAAGTACCGGGTCCATGGTTCTGGCCGTATACTGGGGGGACGGGGACGACTCCCATTAACCCCTGACTATACCGGGGATACGCTTATCACAATGCCTTTCTGGTCTGTGCTGAAGCAGGGCATTCTGGCAACCCAGTGGCTTGACCTTTATTAGTGAGCCTGGTTACCCCCTCTCGGAACCACAGACTTAGAAATCGCCAGCTCATATACAGTGCATAAAATATATTTATATAATATATTTATATATATACCCTTATACACCATTTTAATAAAAAATATCACAAAATTCTTCTAAGTCCCTCGGGAAGAGTGAAAGACGCGCACGTTCATTTTCAGTGCTCCTAGACCTTCCTATAAGAAGTTAGCCAAAAAGTAGCTTCGAAAAACGCTTAGGTTAAGTTTCAGAGTTGCTTCTAATGTACCAAAGCTGGACTTAGACATAATTTCACTCTCACAACATTATGGCTGGTTGGAGACAGTCCGAACCACAAGTACCGGGTCCATGGTTCTGGGCGTATACTGGGGGAAGGGGACGACTCCCATTAACCCCTGACTATACCGGGGATACGCTTATCACAATGCATTTCTGGTCTGTGCTGAAGCAGGGCATTCTGGCAGCCAAGTGGCTTGACCTTTATTAGTGAGCCTGGTTACCCCCTCTCGGAACCACAGACTTAGAAATCGCCAGCTCATATACAGTGCATAAAATATATTTATATAATATATTTATATATATACCCTTATACACCATTTTAATAAAAAATATCACAAAATTCTTCTAAGTCCCTCGGGAAGAGTGAAAGACGCGCACGTTCATTTTCAGAGCTCCTAGACCTTCCTATAAGAAGTTAGCCAAAAAGTAGCTTGGAAAAACGCTTAGGTTAAGTTTCAGAGTTGCTTCTAATGTACCAAAGCTGGACTTAGACATAATTTCACTCTCACAACATTATGGCTGGTTGGAGACAGTCCGAACCACAAGTACCGGGTCGATGGTTCTGGGCGTATACTGGGGGACGGGGACGACTCCCATTAACCCCTGACTATATCGGGGATACGCTTATCACAATGCCTTTCTGGTCTGTGCTGAAGCAGGGCATTCTGGCAGCCAAGTGGCTTGACCTTTATTAGTGAGCCTGGTTACCCCCTCTCGGAACCACAGACTTAGAAATCGCCAGCTCATATACAGTGCATAAAATATATTTATATAATATATTTATATATATACCCTTATACACCATTTTAATAAAAAATATCACAAAATTCTTCTAAGTCCCTCGGGAAGAGTGAAAGACGCGCACGTTCATTTTCAGAGCTCCTAGACCTTCCAATAAGAAGTTAGCCAAAAAGTAGCTTGGAAAAACGCTTAGGTTAAGTTTCAGAGTTGCTTCTAATGTACCAAAGCTGGACTTAGACATAATTTCACTCTCACAACATTATGGCTGGTTGGAGACAGTCCGAACCACAAGTACCGGGTCCATGGTTCTGGCCGTATACTGGGGGGACGGGGACGACTCCCATTAACCCCTGACTATACCGGGGATACGCTTATCACAATGCCTTTCTGGTCTGTGCTGAAGCAGGGCATTCTGGCAACCAAGTGGCTTGACCTTTATTAGTGAGCCTGGTTACCCCCTCTCGGAACCACAGACTTAGAAATCGCCAGCTCATATACAGTGCATAAAATATATTTATATAATATATTTATATAAAACCCTTATACTGTACACCATTTTAATAAAAAATATCACAAAATTCTTCTAAGTCCCTCGGGAAGAGTGAAAGACGCGCACGTTCATTTTCAGAGCTCCTAGACCTTCCTATAAGAAGTTAGCCAAAAAGTAGCTTCGAAAAACGCTTAGGTTAAGTTTCAGAGTTGCTTCTAATGTACCAAAGCTGGACTTAGACATAATTTCACTCTCACAACATTATGGCTGGTTGGAGACAGTCCGAACCACAAGTACCGGGTCCATGGTTCTGGGCGTATACTGGGGGACGGGGACGACTCCCATTAACCCCTGACTATATCGGGGATACGCTTATCACAATGCCTTTCTGGTCTGTGCTGAAGCAGGGCATTCTGGCAGCCAAGTGGCTTGACCTTTATAAGTGTGCCTGGTTACCCCCTCTCGGAACCACAGACTTAGAAATCGCTAGCTCATATACAGTGCATAAAATATATTTATATAATATATTTATATATATAACCTTATACACCATTTTAATAAAAAATATCACAAAATTCTTCTAAGTCCCTCGGGAAGAGTGAAAGACGCGCACGTTCATTTTCAGAGCTCCTAGACCTTCCTATAAGAAGTTAGCCAAAAAGTAGCTTGGAAAAACGCTTAGGTTAAGTTTCAGAGTTGCTTCTAATGTACCAAAGCTGGACTTAGACATAATTTCACTCTCACAACATTATGGCTGGTTGGAGACAGTCCGAACCACAAGTACCGGGTCCATGGTTCTGGCCGTATACTGGGGGGACGGGGACGACTCCCATTAACCCCTGACTATACCGGGGATACGCTTATCACAATGCCTTTCTGTTCTGTGCTGAAGCAGGGCATTCTGGCGACCAAGTGGCTTGACCTTTATTAGTGAGCCTGGTTACCCCCTCTCGGAACCACAGACTTAGAAATCGCCAGCTCATATACAGTGCATAAAATATATTTATATAATATATTTATATATATACCCTTATACACCATTTTAATAAAAAATATCACAAAATTCTTCTAAGTCCCTAGGGAAGAGTGAAAGACGCGCACGTTCATTTTCAGAGCTCCTAGACCTTCCTATAAGAAGTTAGCCAAAAAGTAGCTTCGAAAAACGCTTAGGTTAAGTTTCAGAGTTGCTTCTAATGTACCAAAGCTGGACTTAGACATAATTTCACTCTCACAACATTATGGCTGGTTGGAGACAGTCCGAACCACAAGTACCGGGTCCATGGTTCTGGGCGTATACTGGGGGAAGGGGACGACTCCCATTAACCCCTGACTATACCGGGGATACGCTTATCACAATGCATTTCTGGTCTGTGCTGAAGCAGGGCATTCTGGCAGCCAAGTGGCTTGACCTTTATTAGTGAGCCTGGTTACCCCCTCTCGGAACCACAGACTTAGAAATCGCCAGCTCATATACAGTGCATAAAATATATTTATATAATATATTTATATATATACCCTTATACACCATTTTAATAAAAAATATCACAAAATTCTTCTAAGTCCCTCGGGAAGAGTGAAAGATGCGTACGTTCATTTTCAGCGTTCCTAGACCTTCCTATAAGAAGTTAGCCAAAAAGTAGCTTCGAAAAACGCTTAGGTTAAGTTTCAGAGTTGCTTCTAATGTACCAAAGCTGGACTTAGACATAATTTCACTCTCACAACATTATGGCTGGTTGGAGACAGTCCGAACCACAAGTACCGGGTCGATGGTTCTGGGCGTATACTGGGGGACGGGGACGACTCCCATTAACCCCTGACTATATCGGGGATACGCTTATCACAATGCCTTTCTGGTCTGTGCTGAAGCAGGGCATTCTGGCAGCCAAGTGGCTTGACCTTTATAAGTGAGCCTGGTTACCCCCTCTCGGTACCACAGACTTATAAATCGCTACAGTAGCTCATATACAGTGCATAAAATATATTTATATAATATATTTATATATATACCCTTATACACCATTTTAATAAAAAATATCACAAAATTCTTCTAAGTCCCTCGGGAAGAGTGAAAGACGCGCACGTTCATTTTCAGAGCTCCTAGACCTTCCTATAAGAAGTTAGCCAAAAAGTAGCTTCGAAAAACGCTTAGGTTAAGTTTCAGAGTTGCTTCTAATGTACCAAAGCTGGACTTAGACATAATTTCACTCTCACAACATTATGGCTGGTTGGAGACAGTCCGAACCACAAGTACCGGGTCCATGGTTCTGGGCGTATACTGGGGGGACGGGGACGACTCCCATTAACCCCTGACTATACCGGGGATACGCTTATCACAATGCCTTTCTGGTCTGTGCTGAAGCAGGGCATTCTGGCAGCCAAGTGGCTTGACCTTTATTAGTGCGCCTGGTTACCCCCTCTCGGAACCACAGACTTAGAAATCGCCAGCTCATATACAGTGCATAAAATATATTTATATATATACCCTTATACACCATTTTAATAAAAAATATCACTAAATTCTTCTAAGTCCCTCGGGAAGAGTGAAAGACGCGCACGTTCATTTTCAGAGCTCCTAGACCTTCCTATAAGAAGTTAGCCAAAAAGTAGCTTCGAAAAACGCTTAGGTTAAGTTTCAGAGTTGCTTCTAATGTACCAAAGCTGGACTTAGACATAATTTCACTCTCAATACATTATGACTGGTTGGAGACAGTCCGAACCACAAGTACCGGATCGATGGTTCTGGGCGTATACTGGGGGGACGGGGACGACTCCCATTAATCCCTGACTATACCGGGGATACGCTTATCACAATGCCTTTCTGGTCTGTGCTGAAGCAGGGCATTCTGGCAGCCAAGTGGCTTGACCTTTATTAGTGAGCCTGGTTACCCCCTCTCGGAACCACAGACTTAGAAATCGCCAGCTCATATACAGTGCATAAAATATATTTATATATATATACCCTTATACACCATTTAATAAAAAATATCACAAAATTCTTCTAAGTCCCTCGGGAAGAGTGAAAGACGCGCACGTTCATTTTCAGAGCTCCTAGACCTTCCTATAAGAAGTTAGCCAAAAAGTAGCTTCGAAAAACGCTTAGGTAAAGTTTCAGAGTTGCTTCTAATGTACCAAAGCTGGACTTAGACATAATTTCACTCTCACAACATTATGGCTGGTTGGAGACAGTCCGAACCACAAGTACCGGGTCGATGGTTCTGGGCGTATACTGGGGGGACGGGGACGACTCCCATTAACCCCTGACTATACTGGGGATACGCTTATCACAATGCTTTTCTGGTCTGTGCTGAAGCAGGGCATTCTGGCAGCCAAGTGGCTTGACCTTTATTAGTGAGCCTGGTTACCCCCTCTCGGAACCACAGACTTAGAAATCGCCAGCTCATACACAGTGCATAAAATATATTTATATATATACCCTTATACACCATTTTAATAAAACATATCACAAAATTCTTCTAAGTCCCTCGGGAAGAGTGAAAGACGCGCACGTTCATTTTCAGAGCTCCTAGACCTTCCTATAAGAAGTTAGCCAAAAAGTAGCTTCGAAAAACGCTTAGGTTAAGTTTCAGAGTTGCTTCTAATGTACCAAAGCTGGACTTAGACATAATTTCACTCTCACAACATTATGGCTGGTTGGAGACAGTCCGAACCACAAGTACCGGGTCCATGGTTCTGGGCGTATACTGGGGGGACGGGGACGACTCCCATTAACCCCTGACTATACCGGGGATACGCTTATCACAATGCCTTTCTGGTCTGTGCTGAAGCAGGGCATTCTGGCAGCCAAGTGGCTTGACCTTTATTAGTGAGCCTGGTTACCCCCTCTCGGAACCACAGACTTAGAAATCGCCAGCTCATATACAGTGCATAAAATATATTTATATATATATACCCTTATACACCATTTTAATAAAAAATATCACAAAATTCTTCTAAGTCCCTCGGGAAGAGTGAAAGACGCGCACGTTCATTTTCAGAGCTCCTAGACCTTCCTATAAGAAGTTAGCCAAAAAGTAGCTTCGAAAAACGCTTAGGTAAAGTTTCAGAGTTGCTTCTAATGTACCAAAGCTGGACTTAGACATAATTTCACTCTCACAACATTATGGCTGGTTGGAGACAGTCCGAACCACAAGTACCGGGTCGATGGTTCTGGGCGTATACTGGGGGGACGGGGACGACTCCCATTAACCCCTGACTATACTGGGGATACGCTTATCACAATGCTTTTCTGGTCTGTGCTGAAGCAGGGCATTCTGGCAGCCAAGTGGCTTGACCTTTATTAGTGAGCCTGGTTACCCCCTCTCGGAACCACAGACTTAGAAATCGCCAGCTCATATACAGTGCATAAAATATATTTATATAATATATTTATATATATACCCTTATACACCATTTTAATAAAAAATATCACAAAATTCTTCTAAGTCCCTCGGGAAGAGTGAAAGACGCGCACGTTCATTTTCAGCGCTCCTAGACCTTCCTATAAGAAGTTAGCCAAAAAGTAGCTTCGAAAAACGCTTAGGTTAAGTTTCAGAGTTGCTTCTAATGTACCAAAGCTGGACTTAGACATAATTTCACTCTCACAACATTATGGCTGGTTGGAGACAGTCCGAACCACAAGTACCGGGTCCATGGTTCTGGCCGTATACTGGGGGGACGGGGACGACTCCCATTAACCCCTGACTATACCGGGGATACGCTTATCACAATGCCTTTCTGGTCTGTGCTGAAGCAGGGCATTCTGGCAACCAAGTGGCTTGACCTTTATTAGTGAGCCTGGTTACCCCCTCTCGGAACCACAGACTTAGAAATCGCCAGCTCATATACAGTGCATAAAATATATTTATATAATATATTTATATAAAACCCTTATACACCATTTTAATAAAAAATATCACAAAATTCTTCTAAGTCCCTCGGGAAGAGTGAAAGACGCGCACGTTCATTTTCAGAGCTCCTAGACCTTCCTATAAGAAGTTAGCCAAAAAGTAGCTTCGAAAAACGCTTAGGTTAAGTTTCAGAGTTGCTTCTAATGTACCAAAGCTGGACTTAGACATAATTTCACTCTCACAACATTATGGCTGGTTGGAGACAGTCCGAACCACAAGTACCGGGTCCATGGTTCTGGGCGTATACTGGGGGACGGGGACGACTCCCATTAACCCCTGACTATATCGGGGATACGCTTATCACAATGCCTTTCTGGTCTGTGCTGAAGCAGGGCATTCTGGCAGCCAAGTGGCTTGACCTTTATAAGTGTGCCTGGTTACCCCCTCTCGGAACCACAGACTTAGAAATCGCTAGCTCATATACAGTGCATAAAATATATTTATATAATATATTTATATATATAACCTTATACACCATTTTAATAAAAAATATCACAAAATTCTTCTAAGTCCCTCGGGAAGAGTGAAAGACGCGCACGTTCATTTTCAGAGCTCCTAGACCTTCCTATAAGAAGTTAGCCAAAAAGTAGCTTGGAAAAACGCTTAGGTTAAGTTTCAGAGTTGCTTCTAATGTACCAAAGCTGGACTTAGACATAATTTCACTCTCACAACATTATGGCTGGTTGGAGACAGTCCGAACCACAAGTACCGGGTCCATGGTTCTGGCCGTATACTGGGGGGACGGGGACGACTCCCATTAACCCCTGACTATACCGGGGATACGCTTATCACAATGCCTTTCTGGTCTGTGCTGAAGCAGGGCATTCTGGCGACCAAGTGGCTTGACCTTTATTAGTGAGCCTGGTTACCCCCTCTCGGAACCACAGACTTAGAAATCGCCAGCTCATATACAGTGCATAAAATATATTTATATAATATATTTATATATATACCCTTATACACCATTTTAATAAAAAATATCACAAAATTCTTCTAAGTCCCTAGGGAAGAGTGAAAGACGCGCACGTTCATTTTCAGAGCTCCTAGACCTTCCTATAAGAAGTTAGCCAAAAAGTAGCTTCGAAAAACGCTTAGGTTAAGTTTCAGAGTTGCTTCTAATGTACCAAAGCTGGACTTAGACATAATTTCACTCTCACAACATTATGGCTGGTTGGAGACAGTCCGAACCACAAGTACCGGGTCCATGGTTCTGGGCGTATACTGGGGGAAGGGGACGACTCCCATTAACCCCTGACTATACCGGGGATACGCTTATCACAATGCATTTCTGGTCTGTGCTGAAGCAGGGCATTCTGGCAGCCAAGTGGCTTGACCTTTATTAGTGAGCCTGGTTACCCCCTCTCGGAACCACAGACTTAGAAATCGCCAGCTCATATACAGTGCATAAAATATATTTATATAATATATTTATATATATACCCTTATACACCATTTTAATAAAAAATATCACAAAATTCTTCTAAGTCCCTCGGGAAGAGTGAAAGATGCGTACGTTCATTTTCAGCGTTCCTAGACCTTCCTATAAGAAGTTAGCCAAAAAGTAGCTTCGAAAAACGCTTAGGTTAAGTTTCAGAGTTGCTTCTAATGTACCAAAGCTGGACTTAGACATAATTTCACTCTCACAACATTATGGCTGGTTGGAGACAGTCCGAACCACAAGTACCGGGTCGATGGTTCTGGGCGTATACTGGGGGACGGGGACGACTCCCATTAACCCCTGACTATATCGGGGATACGCTTATCACAATGCCTTTCTGGTCTGTGCTGAAGCAGGGCATTCTGGCAGCCAAGTGGCTTGACCTTTATAAGTGAGCCTGGTTACCCCCTCTCGGTACCACAGACTTATAAATCGCTACAGTAGCTCATATACAGTGCATAAAATATATTTATATAATATATTTATATATATACCCTTATACACCATTTTAATAAAAAATATCACAAAATTCTTCTAAGTCCCTCGGGAAGAGTGAAAGACGCGCACGTTCATTTTCAGAGCTCCTAGACCTTCCTATAAGAAGTTAGCCAAAAAGTAGCTTCGAAAAACGCTTAGGTTAAGTTTCAGAGTTGCTTCTAATGTACCAAAGCTGGACTTAGACATAATTTCACTCTCACAACATTATGGCTGGTTGGAGACAGTCCGAACCACAAGTACCGGGTCCATGGTTCTGGGCGTATACTGGGGGGACGGGGACGACTCCCATTAACCCCTGACTATACCGGGGATACGCTTATCACAATGCCTTTCTGGTCTGTGCTGAAGCAGGGCATTCTGGCAGCCAAGTGGCTTGACCTTTATTAGTGCGCCTGGTTACCCCCTCTCGGAACCACAGACTTAGAAATCGCCAGCTCATATACAGTGCATAAAATATATTTATATATACCCTTATACACCATTTTAATAAAAAATATCACTAAATTCTTCTAAGTCCCTCGGGAAGAGTGAAAGACGCGCACGTTCATTTTCAGAGCTCCTAGACCTTCCTATAAGAAGTTAGCCAAAAAGTAGCTTCGAAAAACGCTTAGGTTAAGTTTCAGAGTTGCTTCTAATGTACCAAAGCTGGACTTAGACATAATTTCACTCTCAATACATTATGACTGGTTGGAGACAGTCCGAACCACAAGTACCGGATCGATGGTTCTGGGCGTATACTGGGGGGACGGGGACGACTCCCATTAATCCCTGACTATACCGGGGATACGCTTATCACAATGCCTTTCTGGTCTGTGCTGAAGCAGGGCATTCTGGCAGCCAAGTGGCTTGACCTTTATTAGTGAGCCTGGTTACCCCCTCTCGGAACCACAGACTTAGAAATCGCCAGCTCATATACAGTGCATAAAATATATTTATATATATATACCCTTATACACCATTTAATAAAAAATATCACAAAATTCTTCTAAGTCCCTCGGGAAGAGTGAAAGACGCGCACGTTCATTTTCAGAGCTCCTAGACCTTCCTATAAGAAGTTAGCCAAAAAGTAGCTTCGAAAAACGCTTAGGTAAAGTTTCAGAGTTGCTTCTAATGTACCAAAGCTGGACTTAGACATAATTTCACTCTCACAACATTATGGCTGGTTGGAGACAGTCCGAACCACAAGTACCGGGTCGATGGTTCTGGGCGTATACTGGGGGGACGGGGACGACTCCCATTAACCCCTGACTATACTGGGGATACGCTTATCACAATGCTTTTCTGGTCTGTGCTGAAGCAGGGCATTCTGGCAGCCAAGTGGCTTGACCTTTATTAGTGAGCCTGGTTACCCCCTCTCGGAACCACAGACTTAGAAATCGCCAGCTCATACACAGTGCATAAAATATATTTATATATATACCCTTATACACCATTTTAATAAAACATATCACAAAATTCTTCTAAGTCCCTCGGGAAGAGTGAAAGACGCGCACGTTCATTTTCAGAGCTCCTAGACCTTCCTATAAGAAGTTAGCCAAAAAGTAGCTTCGAAAAACGCTTAGGTTAAGTTTCAGAGTTGCTTCTAATGTACCAAAGCTGGACTTAGACATAATTTCACTCTCACAACATTATGGCTGGTTGGAGACAGTCCGAACCACAAGTACCGGGTCCATGGTTCTGGGCGTATACTGGGGGGACGGGGACGACTCCCATTAACCCCTGACTATACCGGGGATACGCTTATCACAATGCCTTTCTGGTCTGTGCTGAAGCAGGGCATTCTGGCAGCCAAGTGGCTTGACCTTTATTAGTGAGCCTGGTTACCCCCTCTCGGAACCACAGACTTAGAAATCGCCAGCTATACAGTGCATAAAATATATTTATATATATATACCCTTATACACCATTTTAATAAAAAATATCACAAAATTCTTCTAAGTCCCTCGGGAAGAGTGAAAGACGCGCACGTTCATTTTCAGAGCTCCTAGACCTTCCTATAAGAAGTTAGCCAAAAAGTAGCTTCGAAAAACGCTTAGGTAAAGTTTCAGAGTTGCTTCTAATGTACCAAAGCTGGACTTAGACATAATTTCACTCTCACAACATTATGGCTGGTTGGAGACAGTCCGAACCACAAGTACCGGGTCGATGGTTCTGGGCGTATACTGGGGGGACGGGGACGACTCCCATTAACCCCTGACTATACTGGGGATACGCTTATCACAATGCTTTTCTGGTCTGTGCTGAAGCAGGGCATTCTGGCAGCCAAGTGGCTTGACCTTTATTAGTGAGCCTGGTTACCCCCTCTCGGAACCACAGACTTAGAAATCGCCAGCTCATATACAGTGCATAAAATATATTTATATAATATATTTATATATATACCCTTATACACCATTTTAATAAAAAATATCACAAAATTCTTCTAAGTCCCTCGGGAAGAGTGAAAGACGCGCACGTTCATTTTCAGCGCTCCTAGACCTTCCTATAAGAAGTTAGCCAAAAAGTAGCTTCGAAAAACGCTTAGGTTAAGTTTCAGAGTTGCTTCTAATGTACCAAAGCTGGACTTAGACATAATTTCACTCTCACAACCTTATGGCTGGTTGGAAACATTCTGAACCACAAGTACCGGGTCGATGGTTCTGAGCGTATACTGGGGGGACGGGGACGACTCCCATTAACCCCTGACTATACCGGGGATACGCTTATCACAATGCCTTTCTGGTCTGTGCTGAAGCAGGGCATTCTGGCAGCCAAGTGGCTTGACCTTTATTAGTGAGCCTGGTTACCCCCTCTCGGAACCACAGACTTAGAAATCGCCAGCTCATATACAGTACAGTGCATAAAATATATTTATATATTTACCCTTATACACCATTTTAATAAAAAATATCACAAAATTCTTCTAAGTCCCTCGGGAAGAGTGAAAGACGCGCACGTTCATTTTCAGAGCTCCTAGACCTTCCTATAAGAAGTTAGCCAAAAAGTAGCTTCGAAAAACGCTTAGGTTAAGTTTCAGAGTTGCTTCTAATGTACCAAAGCTGGACTTAGACATAATTTCACTCTCACAACATTATGGCTGGTTGGAGACAGTCCGAACCACAAGTACCGGGTCCATGGTTCTGGGCGTATACTGGGGGGACGGGGACGACTCCCATTAACCCCTGACTATACCGGGGATACGCTTATCACAATGCCTTTCTGGTCTGTGCTGAAGCAGGGCATTCTGGCAGCCAAGTGGCTTGACCTTTATTAGTGAGCCTGGTTACCCCCTCTCGGAACCACAGACTTAGAAATCGCCAGCTCATATACAGTGCATAAAATATATTTATATAATATATTTATTATATACCCTTATACACCATTTTAATAAAAAATATCACAAAATTCTTCTAAGTCCCTCTGGAAGAGTGAAAGACGCGCACGTTCATTTTCAGAGCTTCTAGACCTTCCTATAAGAAGTTAGCCAAAAAGTAGCTTCGAAAAACGCTTAGGTTAAGTTTCAGAGTTGCTTCTAATGTACCAAAGCTGGACTTAGACATAATTTCACTCTCACAACATTATGGCTGGTTGGAGACAGTCCGAACCACAAGTACCGGGTCCATGGTTCTGGCCGTATACTGGGGGGACGGGGACGACTCCCATTAACCCCTGACTATACCGGGGATACGCTTATCACAATGCCTTTCTGGTCTGTGCTGAAGCAGGGCATTCTGGCAACCACGTGGCTTGACCTTTATTAGTGAGCCTGGTTACCCCCTCTCGGAACCACAGACTTAGAAATCGCCAGCTCATATACAGTGCATAAAATATATTTATATAATATATTTATATATATACCCTTATACACCATTTTAATAAAAAATATCACAAAATTCTTCTAAGTCCCTCGGGAAGAGTGAAAGACGCGCACGTTCATTTTCAGAGCTCCTAGACCTTCCTATAAGAAGTTAGCCAAAAAGTAGCTTCGAAAAACGCTTAGGTTAAGTTTCAGAGTTGCTTCTAATGTACCAAAGCTGGACTTAGACATAATTTCACTCTCACAACATTATGGCTGGTTGGAGACAGTCCGAACCACAAGTACCGGGTCCATGGTTCTGGGCGTATACTGGGGGAAGGGGACGACTCCCATTAACCCCTGACTATACCGGGGATACGCTTATCACAATGCATTTCTGGTCTGTGCTGAAGCAGGGCATTCTGGCGACCAAGTGGCTTGACCTTTATTAGTGAGCCTGGTTACCCCCTCTCGGAACCACAGACTTAGAAATCGCCAGCTCATATACAGTGCATAAAATATATTTATATAATATATTTATATATATACCCTTATTCACCATTTTAATAAAAAATATCACAAAATTCTTCTAAGTCCCTCGGGAAGAGTGAAAGACGCGCACGTTCATTTTCAGAGCTCCTAGACCTTCCTATAAGAAGTTAGCCAAAAAGTAGCTTCGAAAAACGCTTAGGTTAAGTTTCAGAGTTGCTTCTAATGTACCAAAGCTGGACTTAGACATAATTTCACTCTCACAACATTATGGCTGGTTGGAGACAGTCCGAACCACAAGTACCGGGTCCATGGTTCTGGGCGTATACTGGGGGAAGGGGACGACTCCCATTAACCCCTGACTATATCGGGGATACGCTTATCACAATGCCTTTCTGGTCTGTGCTGAAGCAGGGCATTCTGGCAGCCAAGTGGCTTGACCTTTATTAGTGAGCCTGGTTACCCCGTCTCGGAACCACAGACTTAGAAATCGCCAGCTCATATACAGTGCATAAAATATATTTATATAATATATTTATTATATACCCTTATACACCATTTTAATAAAAAATATCACAAAATTCTTCTAAGTCCCTCTGGAAGAGTGAAAGACGCGCACGTTCATTTTCAGAGCTCCTAGACCTTCCTATAAGAAGTTAGCCAAAAAGTAGCTTCGAAAAACGCTTAGGTTAAGTTTCAGAGTTGCTTCTAATGTACCAAAGCTGGACTTAGACATAATTTCACTCTCACAACATTATGGCTGGTTGGAGACAGTCCGAACCACAAGTACCGGGTCCATGGTTCTGGCCGTATACTGGGGGGACGGGGACGACTCCCATTAACCCCTGACTATACCGGGGATACGCTTATCACAATGCCTTTCTGGTCTGTGCTGAAGCAGGGCATTCTGGCAACCAAGTGGCTTGACCTTTATTAGTGAGCCTGGTTACCCCCTCTCGGAACCACAGACTTAGAAATCGCCAGCTCATATACAGTGCATAAAATATATTTATATAATATATTTATATATATACCCTTATACACCATTTTAATAAAAAATATCACAAAATTCTTCTAAGTCCCTCGGGAAGAGTGAAAGACGCGCACGTTCATTTTCAGAGCTCCTAGACCTTCCTATAAGAAGTTAGCCAAAAAGTAGCTTCGAAAAACGCTTAGGTTAAGTTTCAGAGTTGCTTCTAATGTACCAAAGCTGGACTTAGACATAATTTCACTCTCACAACATTATGGCTGGTTGGAGACAGTCCGAACCACAAGTACCGGGTCCATGGTTCTGGGCGTATACTGGGGGAAGGGGACGACTCCCATTAACCCCTGACTATACCGGGGATACGCTTATCACAATGCATTTCTGGTCTGTGCTGAAGCAGGGCATTCTGGCAGCCAAGTGGCTTGACCTTTATTAGTGAGCCTGGTTACCCCCTTTCGGAACCACAGACTTAGAAATCGCCAGCTCATATACAGTGCATAAAATATATTTATATAATATATTTATATATATACCCTTATACACCATTTTAATAAAAAATATCACAAAATTCTTCTAAGTCCCTCAGGAAGAGTGAAAGACGCGCACGTTCATTTTCAGAGCTCCTAGACCTTCCTATAAGAAGTTAGCCAAAAAGTAGCTTGGAAAAACGCTTAGGTTAAGTTTCAGAGTTGCTTCTAATGTACCAAAGCTGGACTTAGACATAATTTCACTCTCACAACATTATGGCTGGTTGGAGACAGTCCGAACCACAAGTACCGGGTCCATGGTTCTGGGCGTATACTGGGGGGACGGGGACGACTCCAATTAACCCCTGACTATACCGGGGATACGCTTATCACAATGCCTTTCTGGTCTGTGCTGAAGCAGGGCATTCTGGCAGCCAAGTGGCTTGACAATAATTAGTGAGCCAGGTTACCCCCTCTCGGAACCACAGACTTAGAAATCGCCAGCTCATATACAGTGCATAAAATATATTTATATAATATATTTATATATATACCCTTATACACCATTTTAATAAAAAATATCACAAAATTCTTCTAAGTCCCTCGGGAAGATTGAAAGACGCGCACGTTCATTTTCAGAGCTCCTAGACCTTCCTATAAGAAGTTAGCCAAAAAGTAGCTTGGAAAAACGCTTAGGTTAAGTTTCAGAGTTGCTTCTAATGTACCAAAGCTGGACTTAGACATAATTTCACTCTCACAACATTATGGCTGGTTGGAGACAGTCCGAACCACAAGTACCGGGTCCATGGTTCTGGCCGTATACTGGGGGGACGGGGACGACTCCCATTAACCCCTGACTATACCGGGGATACGCTTATCACAATGCCTTTCTGGTCTGTGCTGAAGCAGGGCATTCTGGCGACCAAGTGGCTTGACCTTTATTAGTGAGCCTGGTTACCCCCTCTCGGAACCACAGACTTAGAAATCGCCAGCTCATATACAGTGCATAAAATATATTTATATAATATATTTATATATATACCCTTATACACCATTTTAATAAAAAATATCACAAAATTCTTCTAAGTCCCTCGGGAAGAGTGAAAGACGCGCACGTTCATTTTCAGAGCTCCTAGACCTTCCTATAAGAAGTTAGCCAAAAAGTAGCTTCGAAAAACGCTTAGGTTAAGTTTCAGAGTTGCTTCTAATGTACCAAAGCTGGACTTAGACATAATTTCACTCTCACAACATTATGGCTGGTTGGAGACAGTCCGAACCACAAGTACCGGGTCCATGGTTCTGGGCGTATACTGGGGGGACGGGGACGACTCCCATTAACCCCTGACTATACCGGGGATACGCTTATCACAATGCCTTTCTGGTCTGTGCTGAAGCAGGGCATTCTGGCAGCCAAGTGGCTTGACCTTTATTAGTGCGCCTGGTTACCCCCTCTCGGAACCACAGACTTAGAAATCGCCAGCTCATATACAGTGCATAAAATATATTTATATATATACCCTTATACACCATTTTAATAAAAAATATCACAAAATTCTTCTAAGTCCCTCGGGAAGAGTGAAAGATGCGCACGTTCATTTTCAGCGTTCCTAGACCTTCCTATAAGAAGTTAGCCAAAAAGTAGCTTCGAAAAACGCTTAGGTTAAGTTTCAGAGTTGCTTCTAATGTACCAAAGCTGGACTTAGACATAATTTCACTCTCACAACATTATGGCTGGTTGGAGACAGTCCGAACCACAAGTACCGGGTCGATGGTTCTGGGCGTATACTGGGGGACGGGGACGACTCCCATTAACCCCTGACTATATCGGGGATACGCTTATCACAATGCCTTTCTGGTCTGTGCTGAAGCAGGGCATTCTGGCAGCCAAGTGGCTTGACCTTTATTAGTGAGCCTGGTTACCCCCTCTCGGAACCACAGACTTAGAAATCGCCAGCTCATATACAGTGCATAAAATATATTTATATAATATATTTATATATATACCCTTATACACCATTTTAATAAAAAATATCACAAAATTCTTCTAAGTCCCTCGGGAAGAGTGAAAGACGCGCACGTTCATTTTCAGAGCTCCTAGACCTTCCTATAAGAAGTTAGCCAAAAAGTAGCTTCGAAAAACGCTTAGGTTAAGTTTCAGAGTTGCTTCTAATGTACCAAAGCTGGACTTAGACATAATTTCACTCTCACAACATTATGGCTGGTTGGAGACAGTCCGAACCACAAGTACCGGGTCCATGGTTCTGGCCGTATACTGGGGGGACGGGGACGACTCCCATTAACCCCTGACTATACCGGGGATACGCTTATCACAATGCCTTTCTGGTCTGTGCTGAAGCAGGGCATTCTGGCAACCCAGTGGCTTGACCTTTATTAGTGAGCCTGGTTACCCCCTCTCGGAACCACAGACTTAGAAATCGCCAGCTCATATACAGTGCATAAAATATATTTATATAATATATTTATATATATACCCTTATACACCATTTTAATAAAAAATATCACAAAATTCTTCTAAGTCCCTCGGGAAGAGTGAAAGACGCGCACGTTCATTTTCAGAGCTCCTAGACCTTCCTATAAGAAGTTAGCCAAAAAGTAGCTTCGAAAAACGCTTAGGTTAAGTTTCAGAGTTGCTTCTAATGTACCAAAGCTGGACTTAGACATAATTTCACTCTCACAACATTATGGCTGGTTGGAGACAGTCCGAACCACAAGTACCGGGTCCATGGTTCTGGGCGTATACTGGGGGAAGGGGACGACTCCCATTAACCCCTGACTATACCGGGGATACGCTTATCACAATGCATTTCTGGTCTGTGCTGAAGCAGGGCATTCTGGCAGCCAAGTGGCTTGACCTTTATTAGTGAGCCTGGTTACCCCCTCTCGGAACCACAGACTTAGAAATCGCCAGCTCATATACAGTGCATAAAATATATTTATATAATATATTTATATATATACCCTTATACACCATTTTAATAAAAAATATCACAAAATTCTTCTAAGTCCCTCGGGAAGAGTGAAAGACGCGCACGTTCATTTTCAGAGCTCCTAGACCTTCCTATAAGAAGTTAGCCAAAAAGTAGCTTGGAAAAACGCTTAGGTTAAGTTTCAGAGTTGCTTCTAATGTACCAAAGCTGGACTTAGACATAATTTCACTCTCACAACATTATGGCTGGTTGGAGACAGTCCGAACCACAAGTACCGGGTCGATGGTTCTGGGCGTATACTGGGGGACGGGGACGACTCCCATTAACCCCTGACTATATCGGGGATACGCTTATCACAATGCCTTTCTGGTCTGTGCTGAAGCAGGGCATTCTGGCAGCCAAGTGGCTTGACCTTTATTAGTGAGCCTGGTTACCCCCTCTCGGAACCACAGACTTAGAAATCGCCAGCTCATATACAGTGCATAAAATATATTTATATAATATATTTATATATATACCCTTATACACCATTTTAATAAAAAATATCACAAAATTCTTCTAAGTCCCTCGGGAAGAGTGAAAGACGCGCACGTTCATTTTCAGAGCTCCTAGACCTTCCAATAAGAAGTTAGCCAAAAAGTAGCTTGGAAAAACGCTTAGGTTAAGTTTCAGAGTTGCTTCTAATGTACCAAAGCTGGACTTAGACATAATTTCACTCTCACAACATTATGGCTGGTTGGAGACAGTCCGAACCACAAGTACCGGGTCCATGGTTCTGGCCGTATACTGGGGGGACGGGGACGACTCCCATTAACCCCTGACTATACCGGGGATACGCTTATCACAATGCCTTTCTGGTCTGTGCTGAAGCAGGGCATTCTGGCAACCAAGTGGCTTGACCTTTATTAGTGAGCCTGGTTACCCCCTCTCGGAACCACAGACTTAGAAATCGCCAGCTCATATACAGTGCATAAAATATATTTATATAATATATTTATATAAAACCCTTATACACCATTTTAATAAAAAATATCACAAAATTCTTCTAAGTCCCTCGGGAAGAGTGAAAGACGCGCACGTTCATTTTCAGAGCTCCTAGACCTTCCTATAAGAAGTTAGCCAAAAAGTAGCTTCGAAAAACGCTTAGGTTAAGTTTCAGAGTTGCTTCTAATGTACCAAAGCTGGACTTAGACATAATTTCACTCTCACAACATTATGGCTGGTTGGAGACAGTCCGAACCACAAGTACCGGGTCCATGGTTCTGGGCGTATACTGGGGGACGGGGACGACTCCCATTAACCCCTGACTATATCGGGGATACGCTTATCACAATGCCTTTCTGGTCTGTGCTGAAGCAGGGCATTCTGGCAGCCAAGTGGCTTGACCTTTATAAGTGTGCCTGGTTACCCCCTCTCGGAACCACAGACTTAGAAATCGCTAGCTCATATACAGTGCATAAAATATATTTATATAATATATTTATATATATAACCTTATACACCATTTTAATAAAAAATATCACAAAATTCTTCTAAGTCCCTCGGGAAGAGTGAAAGACGCGCACGTTCATTTTCAGAGCTCCTAGACCTTCCTATAAGAAGTTAGCCAAAAAGTAGCTTGGAAAAACGCTTAGGTTAAGTTTCAGAGTTGCTTCTAATGTACCAAAGCTGGACTTAGACATAATTTCACTCTCACAACATTATGGCTGGTTGGAGACAGTCCGAACCACAAGTACCGGGTCCATGGTTCTGGGCGTATACTGGGGGAAGGGGACGACTCCCATTAACCCCTGACTATACCGGGGATACGCTTATCACAATGCATTTCTGGTCTGTGCTGAAGCAGGGCATTCTGGCAGCCAAGTGGCTTGACCTTTATTAGTGAGCCTGGTTACCCCCTCTCGGAACCACAGACTTAGAAATCGCCAGCTCATATACAGTGCATAAAATATATTTATATAATATATTTATATATATACCCTTATACACCATTTTAATAAAAAATATCACAAAATTCTTCTAAGTCCCTCGGGAAGAGTGAAAGATGCGTACGTTCATTTTCAGCGTTCCTAGACCTTCCTATAAGAAGTTAGCCAAAAAGTAGCTTCGAAAAACGCTTAGGTTAAGTTTCAGAGTTGCTTCTAATGTACCAAAGCTGGACTTAGACATAATTTCACTCTCACAACATTATGGCTGGTTGGAGACAGTCCGAACCACAAGTACCGGGTCGATGGTTCTGGGCGTATACTGGGGGACGGGGACGACTCCCATTAACCCCTGACTATATCGGGGATACGCTTATCACAATGCCTTTCTGGTCTGTGCTGAAGCAGGGCATTCTGGCAGCCAAGTGGCTTGACCTTTATAAGTGAGCCTGGTTACCCCCTCTCGGTACCACAGACTTATAAATCGCTACAGTAGCTCATATACAGTGCATAAAATATATTTATATAATATATTTATATATATACCCTTATACACCATTTTAATAAAAAATATCACAAAATTCTTCTAAGTCCCTCGGGAAGAGTGAAAGACGCGCACGTTCATTTTCAGAGCTCCTAGACCTTCCTATAAGAAGTTAGCCAAAAAGTAGCTTCGAAAAACGCTTAGGTTAAGTTTCAGAGTGGCTTCTAATGTACCAAAGCTGGACTTAGACATAATTTCACTCTCACAACATTATGGCTGGTTGGAGACAGTCCGAACCACAAGTACCGGGTCCATGGTTCTGGGCGTATACTGGGGGGACGGGGACGACTCCCATTAACCCCTGACTATACCGGGGATACGCTTATCACAATGCCTTTCTGGTCTGTGCTGAAGCAGGGCATTCTGGCAGCCAAGTGGCTTGACCTTTATTAGTGCGCCTGGTTACCCCCTCTCGGAACCACAGACTTAGAAATCGCCAGCTCATATACAGTGCATAAAATATATTTATATATATACCCTTATACACCATTTTAATAAAAAATATCACAAAATTCTTCTAAGTCCCTCGGGAAGAGTGAAAGATGCGCACGTTCATTTTCAGCGTTCCTAGACCTTCCTATAAGAAGTTAGCCAAAAAGTAGCTTCGAAAAACGCTTAGGTTAAGTTTCAGAGTTGCTTCTAATGTACCAAAGCTGGACTTAGACATAATTTCACTCTCTCAACATTATGGCTGGTTGGAGACAGTCCGAACCACAAGTACCGGGTCGATGGTTCTGGGCGTATACTGGGGGACGGGGACGACTCCCATTAACCCCTGACTATATCGGGGATACGCTTATCACAATGCCTTTCTGGTCTGTGCTGAAGCAGGGCATTCTGGCAGCCAAGTGGCTTGACCTTTATTAGTGAGCCTGGTTACCCCCTCTCGGAACCACAGACTTAGAAATCGCCAGCTCATATACAGTGCATAAAATATATTTATATAATATATTTATATATATACCCTTATACACCATTTTAATAAAAAATATCACAAAATTCTTCTAAGTCCCTCGGGAAGAGTGAAAGACGCGCACGTTCATTTTCAGAGCTCCTAGACCTTCCTATAAGAAGTTAGCCAAAAAGTAGCTTCGAAAAACGCTTAGGTTAAGTTTCAGAGTTGCTTCTAATGTACCAAAGCTGGACTTAGACATAATTTCACTCTCACAACATTATGGCTGGTTGGAGACAGTCCGAACCACAAGTACCGGGTCCATGGTTCTGGCCGTATACTGGGGGGACGGGGACGACTCCCATTAACCCCTGACTATACCGGGGATACGCTTATCACAATGCCTTTCTGGTCTGTGCTGAAGCAGGGCATTCTGGCAACCCAGTGGCTTGACCTTTATTAGTGAGCCTGGTTACCCCCTCTCGGAACCACAGACTTAGAAATCGCCAGCTCATATACAGTGCATAAAATATATTTATATAATATATTTATATATATACCCTTATACACCATTTTAATAAAAAATATCACAAAATTCTTCTAAGTCCCTCGGGAAGAGTGAAAGACGCGCACGTTCATTTTCAGAGCTCCTAGACCTTCCTATAAGAAGTTAGCCAAAAAGTAGCTTCGAAAAACGCTTAGGTTAAGTTTCAGAGTTGCTTCTAATGTACCAAAGCTGGACTTAGACATAATTTCACTCTCACAACATTATGGCTGGTTGGAGACAGTCCGAACCACAAGTACCGGGTCCATGGTTCTGGGCGTATACTGGGGGAAGGGGACGACTCCCATTAACCCCTGACTATACCGGGGATACGCTTATCACAATGCATTTCTGGTCTGTGCTGAAGCAGGGCATTCTGGCAGCCAAGTGGCTTGACCTTTATTAGTGAGCCTGGTTACCCCCTCTCGGAACCACAGACTTAGAAATCGCCAGCTCATATACAGTGCATAAAATATATTTATATAATATATTTATATATATACCCTTATACACCATTTTAATAAAAAATATCACAAAATTCTTCTAAGTCCCTCGGGAAGAGTGAAAGACGCGCACGTTCATTGTCAGAGCTCCTAGACCTTCCTATAAGAAGTTAGCCAAAAAGTAGCTTGGAAAAACGCTTAGGTTAAGTTTCAGAGTTGCTTCTAATGTACCAAAGCTGGACTTAGACATAATTTCACTCTCACAACATTATGGCTGGTTGGAGACAGTCCGAACCACAAGTACCGGGTCGATGGTTCTGGGCGTATACTGGGGGACGGGGACGACTCCCATTAACCCCTGACTATATCGGGGATACGCTTATCACAATGCCTTTCTGGTCTGTGCTGAAGCAGGGCATTCTGGCAGCCAAGTGGCTTGACCTTTATTAGTGAGCCTGGTTACCCCCTCTCGGAACCACAGACTTAGAAATCGCCAGCTCATATACAGTGCATAAAATATATTTATATAATATATTTATATATATACCCTTATACACCATTTTAATAAAAAATATCACAAAATTCTTCTAAGTCCCTCGGGAAGAGTGAAAGACGCGCACGTTCATTTTCAGAGCTCCTAGACCTTCCAATAAGAAGTTAGCCAAAAAGTAGCTTGGAAAAACGCTTAGGTTAAGTTTCAGAGTTGCTTCTAATGTACCAAAGCTGGACTTAGACATAATTTCACTCTCACAACATTATGGCTGGTTGGAGACAGTCCGAACCACAAGTACCGGGTCCATGGTTCTGGCCGTATACTGGGGGGACGGGGACGACTCCCATTACCCCCTGACTATACCGGGGATACGCTTATCACAATGCCTTTCTGGTCTGTGCTGAAGCAGGGCATTCTGGCAACCAAGTGGCTTGACCTTTATTAGTGAGCCTGGTTACCCCCTCTCGGAACCACAGACTTAGAAATCGCCAGCTCATATACAGTGCATAAAATATATTTATATAATATATTTATATAAAACCCTTATACACCATTTTAATAAAAAATATCACAAAATTCTTCTAAGTCCCTCGGGAAGAGTGAAAGACGCGCACGTTCATTTTCAGAGCTCCTAGACCTTCCTATAAGAAGTTAGCCAAAAAGTAGCTTCGAAAAACGCTTAGGTTAAGTTTCAGAGTTGCTTCTAATGTACCAAAGCTGGACTTAGACATAATTTCACTCTCACAACATTATGGCTGGTTGGAGACAGTCCGAACCACAAGTACCGGGTCCATGGTTCTGGGCGTATACTGGGGGACGGGGACGACTCCCATTAACCCCTGACTATATCGGGGATACGCTTATCACAATGCCTTTCTGGTCTGTGCTGAAGCAGGGCATTCTGGCAGCCAAGTGGCTTGACCTTTATAAGTGAGCCTGGTTACCCCCTCTCGGAACCACAGACTTAGAAATCGCTAGCTCATATACAGTGCATAAAATATATTTATATAATATATTTATATATATAACCTTATACACCATTTTAATAAAAAATATCACAAAATTCTTCTAAGTCCCTCGGGAAGAGTGAAAGACGCGCACGTTCATTTTCAGAGCTCCTAGACCTTCCTATAAGAAGTTAGCCAAAAAGTAGCTTCGAAAAACGCTTAGGTTAAGTTTCAGAGTTGCTTCTAATGTACCAAAGCTGGACTTAGACATAATTTCACTCTCACAACATTATGGCTGGTTGGAGACAGTCCGAACCACAAGTACCGGGTCCATGGTTCTGGGCGTATACTGGGGGGACGGGGACGACTCCCATTAACCCCTGACTATACCGGGGATACGCTTATCACAATGCCTTTCTGGTCTGTGCTGAAGCAGGGCATTCTGGCAGCCAAGTGGCTTGACCTTTATTAGTGCGCCTGGTTACCCCCTCTCGGAACCACAGACTTAGAAATCGCCAGCTCATGTACAGTGCATAAAATATATTTATATATATACCCTTATACACCATTTTAATAAAAAATATCACAAAATTCTTCTAAGTCCCTCGGGAAGAGTGAAAGATGCGCACGTTCATTTTCAGCGTTCCTAGACCTTCCTATAAGAAGTTAGCCAAAAAGTAGCTTCGAAAAACGCTTAGGTTAAGTTTCAGAGTTGCTTCTAATGTACCAAAGCTGGACTTAGACATAATTTCACTCTCACAACATTATGGCTGGTTGGAGACAGTCCGAACCACAAGTACCGGGTCGATGGTTCTGGGCGTATACTGGGGGACGGGGACGACTCCCATTAACCCCTGACTATATCGGGGATACGCTTATCACAATGCCTTTCTGGTCTGTGCTGAAGCAGGGCATTCTGGCAGCCAAGTGGCTTGACCTTTATTAGTGAGCCTGGTTACCCCCTCTCGGAACCACAGACTTAGAAATCGCCAGCTCATATACAGTGCATAAAATATATTTATATAATATATTTATATATATACCCTTATACACCATTTTAATAAAAAATATCACAAAATTCTTCTAAGTCCCTCGGGAAGAGTGAAAGACGCGCACGTTCATTTTCAGAGCTCCTAGACCTTCCTATAAGAAGTTAGCCAAAAAGTAGCTTCGAAAAACGCTTAGGTTAAGTTTCAGAGTTGCTTCTAATGTACCAAAGCTGGACTTAGACATAATTTCACTCTCACAACATTATGGCTGGTTGGAGACAGTCCGAACCACAAGTACCGGGTCCATGGTTCTGGCCGTATACTGGGGGGACGGGGACGACTCCCATTAACCCCTGACTATACCGGGGATACGCTTATCACAATGCCTTTCTGGTCTGTGCTGAAGCAGGGCATTCTGGCAACCCAGTGGCTTGACCTTTATTAGTGAGCCTGGTTACCCCCTCTCGGAACCACAGACTTAGAAATCGCCAGCTCATATACAGTGCATAAAATATATTTATATAATATATTTATATATATACCCTTATACACCATTTTAATAAAAAATATCACAAAATTCTTCTAAGTCCCTCGGGAAGAGTGAAAGACGCGCACGTTCATTTTCAGAGCTCCTAGACCTTCCTATAAGAAGTTAGCCAAAAAGTAGCTTGGAAAAACGCTTACTGTAGGTTAAGTTTCAGAGTTGCTTCTAATGTACCAAAGCTGGACTTAGACATAATTTCACTCTCACAACATTATGGCTGGTTGGAGACAGTCCGAACCACAAGTACCGGGTCCATGGTTCTGGGCGTATACTGGGGGAAGGGGACGACTCCCATTAACCCCTGACTATACCGGGGATACGCTTATCACAATGCCTTTCTGGTCTGTGCTGAAGCAGGGCATTCTGGCAGCCAAGTGGCTTGACCTTTATTAGTGAGCCTGGTTACCCCCTCTCGGAACCACAGACTTAGAAATCGCCAGCTCATATACAGTGCATAAAATATATTTATATAATATATTTATATATATACCCTTATACACCATTTTAATAAAAAATATCACAAAATTCTTCTAAGTCCCTCGGGAAGAGTGAAAGACGCGCACGTTCATTTTCAGAGCTCCTAGACCTTCCTATAAGAAGTTAGCCAAAAAGTAGCTTGGAAAAACGCTTACTGTAGGTTAAGTTTCAGAGTTGCTTCTAATGTACCAAAGCTGGACTTAGACATAATTTCACTCTCACAACATTATGGCTGGTTGGAGACAGTCCGAACCACAAGTACCGGGTCCATGGTTCTGGGCGTATACTGGGGGAAGGGGACGACTCCCATTAACCCCTGACTATACCGGGGATACGCTTATCACAATGCCTTTCTGGTCTGTGCTGAAGCAGGGCATTCTGGCAGCCAAGTGGCTTGACCTTTATTAGTGAGCCTGGTTACCCCCTCTCGGAACCACAGACTTAGAAATCGCCAGCTCATATACAGTGCATAAAATATATTTATATAATATATTTATATATATACCCTTATACACCATTTTAATAAAAAATATCACAAAATTCTTCTAAGTCCCTCGGGAAGAGTGAAAGACGCGCACGTTCATTTTCAGAGCTCCTAGACCTTCCTATAAGAAGTTAGCCAAAAAGTAGCTTGGAAAAACGCTTAGGTTAAGTTTCAGAGTTGCTTCTAATGTACCAAAGCTGGACTTAGACATAATTTCACTCTCACAACATTATGGCTGGTTGGAGACAGTCCGAACCACAAGTACCGGGTCGATGGTTCTGGGCGTATACTGGGGGACGGGGACGACTCCCATTAACCCCTGACTATATCGGGGATACGCTTATCACAATGCCTTTCTGGTCTGTGCTGAAGCAGGGCATTCTGGCAGCCAAGTGGCTTGACCTTTATTAGTGAGCCTGGTTACCCCCTCTCGGAACCACAGACTTAGAAATCGCCAGCTCATATACAGTGCATAAAATATATTTATATAATATATTTATATATATACCCTTATACACCATTTTAATAAAAAATATCACAAAATTCTTCTAAGTCCCTCGGGAAGAGTGAAAGACGCGCACGTTCATTTTCAGAGCTCCTAGACCTTCCTATAAGAAGTTAGCCAAAAAGTAGCTTGGAAAAACGCTTAGGTTAAGTTTCAGAGTTGCTTCTAATGTACCAAAGCTGGACTTAGACATAATTTCACTCTCACAACATTATGGCTGGTTGGAGACAGTCCGAACCACAAGTACCGGGTCCATGGTTCTGGCCGTATACTGGGGGGACGGGGACGACTCCCATTAACCCCTGACTATACCGGGGATACGCTTATCACAATGCCTTTCTGGTCTGTGCTGAAGCAGGGCATTCTGGCAACCAAGTGGCTTGACCTTTATTAGTGAGCCTGGTTACCCCCTCTCGGAACCACAGACTTAGAAATCGCCAGCTCATATACAGTGCATAAAATATATTTATATAATATATTTATATATATACCCTTATACACCATTTTAATAAAAAATATCACAAAATTCTTCTAAGTCCCTCGGGAAGAGTGAAAGACGCGCACGTTCATTTTCAGAGCTCCTAGACCTTCCTATAAGAAGTTAGCCAAAAAGTAGCTTCGAAAAACGCTTAGGTTAAGTTTCAGAGTTGCTTCTAATGTACCAAAGCTGGACTTAGACATAATTTCACTCTCACAACATTATGGCTGGTTGGAGACAGTCCGAACCACAAGTACCGGGTCCATGGTTCTGGGCGTATACTGGGGGAAGGGGACGACTCCCATTAACCCCTGACTATACCGGGGATACGCTTATCACAATGCATTTCTGGTCTGTGCTGAAGCAGGGCATTCTGGCAGCCAAGTGGCTTGACCTTTATTAGTGAGCCTGATTACCCCCTCTCGGAACCACAGACTTAGAAATCGCCAGCTCATATACAGTGCATAAAATATATTTATATAATATATTTATTATATACCCTTATACACCATTTTAATAAAAAATATCACAAAATTCTTCTAAGTCCCTCGGGAAGAGTAAAAGACGCGCACGTTCATTTTCAGAGCTCCTTGACCTTCCTATAAGAAGTTAGCCAAAAAGTAGCTTCGAAAAACGCTTAGGTTAAGTTTCAGAGTTGCTTCTAATGTACCAAAGCTGGACTTAGACATAATTTCGCTCTAACAACATTATGGCTGGTTGGAGACAGTCCGAACCACAAGTACCGGGTCCATGGTTCTGGGCGTATACTGGGGGGACGGGGACGACTCCCATTAACCCCTGACTATACCGGGGATACGCTTATCACAATGCCTTTCTGGTCTGTGCAGAAGCAGGGCAATCTGCCAGCCAAGTGGCTTGACCTTTATTAGTGAGCCTGGTTACCCCCTCTCGGAACCACAGACTTAGAAATCGCCAGCTCATATACAGTGCATAAAATATTTTTATATATATACCCTTATACACCATTTTAATAAAAAATATCACAAAATTCTTCTAAGTCCCTCGGGAAGAGTGAAAGATGCGCTCGTTCATTTTCAGCGTTCCTAGACCTTCCTATAAGAAGTTAGCCAAAAAGTAGCTTCGAAAAACGCTTAGGTTAAGTTTCAGAGTTTCTTCTAATGTACCAAAGCTGGACTTAGACATAATTTCACTCTCACAACATTATGGCTGGTTGGAGACAGTCCGAACCACAAGTACCGGGTCGATGGTTCTGGGCGTATACTGGGGGACGGGGACGACTCCCATTAACCCCTGACTATATCGGGGATACGCTTATCACAATGCCTTTCTGGTCTGTGCTGAAGCAGGGCATTCTGGCAGCCAAGTGGCTTGACCTTTATAAGTGAGCCTGGTTACCCCCTCTCGGAACCACAGACTTAGAAATCGCTAGCTCATATACAGTGCATAAAATATATTTATATAATATATTTATATATATACCCTTATACACCATTTTAATAAAAAATATCACAAAATTCTTCTAAGTCCCTCGGGAAGAGTGAAAGACGCGCACGTTCATTTTCAGAGCTCCTAGACCTTCCTATAAGAAGTTAGCCAAAAAGTAGCTTCGAAAAACGCTTAGGTTAAGTTTCAGAGTTGCTTCTAATGTACCAAAGCTGGACTTAGACATAATTTCACTCTCACAACATTATGGCTGGTTGGAGACAGTCCGAACCACAAGTACCGGGTCCATGGTTCTGGGCGTATACTGGGGGGACGGGGACGACTCCCATTAACCCCTGACTATACCGGGGATACGCTTATCACAATGCCTTTCTGGTCTGTGCTGAAGCAGGGCATTCTGGCAGCCAAGTGGCTTGACCTTTATTAGTGCGCCTGGTTACCCCCTCTCGGAACCACAGACTTAGAAATCGCCAGCTCATATACAGTGCATAAAATATATTTATATATATACCCTTATACACCATTTTAATAAAAAATATCACAAAATTCTTCTAAGTCCCTCGGGAAGAGTGAAAGACGCGCACGTTCATTTTCAGATCTCCTAGACCTTCCTATAAGAAGTTAGCCAAAAAGTAGCTTGGAAAAACGCTTAGGTTAAGTTTCAGAGTTGCTTCTAATGTACCAAAGCTGGACTTAGACATAATTTCACTCTCACAACATTATGGCTGGTTGGAGACAGTCCGAACCACAAGTACCGGGTCCATGGTTCTGGCCGTATACTGGGGGGACGGGGACGACTCCCATTAACCCCTGACTATACCGGGGATACGCTTATCACAATGCCTTTCTGGTCTGTGCTGAAGCAGGGCATTCTGGCAACCAAGTGACTTGACCTTTATTAGTGAGCCTGGTTACCCCCTCTCGGAACCACAGACTTAGAAATCGCCAGCTCATATACAGTGCATAAAATATATTTATATAATATATTTATATATATACCCTTATACACCATTTTAATAAAAAATATCACAAAATTCTTCTAAGTCCCTCGGGAAGAGTGAAAGACGCGCACGTTCATTTTCAGATCTCCTAGACCTTCCTATAAGAAGTTAGCCAAAAAGTAGCTTGGAAAAACGCTTAGGTTAAGTTTCAGAGTTGCTTCTAATGTACCAAAGCTGGACTTAGACATAATTTCACTCTCACAACATTATGGCTGGTTGGAGACAGTCCGAACCACAAGTACCGGGTCCATGGTTCTGGCCGTATACTGGGGGGACGGGGACGACTCCCATTAACCCCTGACTATACCGGGGATACGCTTATCACAATGCCTTTCTGGTCTGTGCTGAAGCAGGGCATTCTGGCAACCAAGTGACTTGACCTTTATTAGTGAGCCTGGTTACCCCCTCTCGGAACCACAGACTTAGAAATCGCCAGCTCATATACAGTGCATAAAATATATTTATATAATATATTTATATATATACCCTTATACACCATTTTAATAAAAAATATCACAAAATTCTTCTAAGTCCCTCGGGAAGAGTGAAAGACGCGCACGTTCATTTTCAGAGCTCCTAGACCTTCCTATAAGAAGTTAGCCAAAAAGTAGCTTGGAAAAACGCTTAGGTTAAGTTTCAGAGTTGCTTCTAATGTACCAAAGCTGGACTTAGACATAATTTCACTCTCACAACATTATGGCTGGTTGGAGACAGTCCGAACCACAAGTACCGGGTCGATGGTTCTGGGCGTATACTGGGGGACGGGGACGACTCCCATTAACCCCTGACTATATCGGGGATACGCTTATCACAATGCCTTTCTGGTCTGTGCTGAAGCAGGGCATTCTGGCAGCCAAGTGGCTTGACCTTTATTAGTGAGCCTGGTTACCCCCTCTCGGAACCACAGACTTAGAAATCGCCAGCTCATATACAGTGCATAAAATATATTTATATAATATATTTATATATATACCCTTATACACCATTTTAATAAAAAATATCACACAATTCTTCTAAGTCCCTCGGGAAGAGTGAAAGACGCGCACGTTCATTTTCAGCGCTCCTAGACCTTCCTATAAGAAGTTAGCCAAAAAGTAGCTTGGAAAAACGCTTAGGTTAAGTTTCAGAGTTGCTTCTAATGTACCAAAGCTGGACTTAAACATAATTTCACTCTCACAACATTATGGCTGGTTGGAGACAGTCCGAACCACAAGTACCGGGTCCATGGTTCTGGCCGTATACTGGGGGGACGGGGACGACTCCCATTAACCCCTGACTATACCGGGGATACGCTTATCACAATGCCTTTCTGGTCTGTGCTGAAGCAGGGCATTCTGGCAACCAAGTGGCTTGACCTTTATTAGTGAGCCTGGTTACCCCCTCTCGGAACCACAGACTTAGAAATCGCCAGCTCATATACAGTGCATAAAATATATTTATATAATATATTTATATATATACCCTTATACACCATTTTAATAAAAAATATCACAAAATTCTTCTAAGTCCCTCGGGAAGAGTGAAAGACGCGCACGTTCATTTTCAGAGCTCCTAGACCTTCCTATAAGAAGTTAGCCAAAAAGTAGCTTCGAAAAACGCTTAGGTTAAGTTTCAGAGTTGCTTCTAATGTACCAAAGCTGGACTTAGACATAATTTCACTCTCACAACATTATGGCTGGTTGGAGACAGTCCGAACCACAAGTACCGGGTCCATGGTTCTGGGCGTATACTGGGGGAAGGGGACGACTCCCATTAACCCCTGACTATACCGGGGATACGCTTATCACAATGCATTTCTGGTCTGTGCTGAAGCAGGGCATTCTGGCAGCCAAGTGGCTTGACCTTTATTAGTGAGCCTGATTACCCCCTCTCGGAACCACAGACTTAGAAATCGCCAGCTCATATACAGTGCATAAAATATATTTATATAATATATTTATTATATACCCTTATACACCATTTTAATAAAAAATATCACAAAATTCTTCTAAGTCCCTCGGGAAGAGTGAAAGACGCGCACGTTCATTTTCAGAGCTCCTTGACCTTCCTATAAGAAGTTAGCCAAAAAGTAGCTTCGAAAAACGCTTAGGTTAAGTTTCAGAGTTGCTTCTAATGTACCAAAGCTGGACTTAGACATAATTTCACTCTCACAACATTATGGCTGGTTGGAGACAGTCCGAACCACAAGTACCGGGTCCATGGTTCTGGGCGTATACTGGGGGGACGGGGACGACTCCCATTAACCCCTGACTATACCGGGGATACGCTTATCACAATGCCTTTCTGGTCTGTGCAGAAGCAGGGCATTCTGCCAGCCAAGTGGCTTGACCTTTATTAGTGAGCCTGGTTACCCCCTCTCGGAACCACAGACTTAGAAATCGCCAGCTCATATACAGTGCATAAAATATATTTATATATATACCCTTATACACCATTTTAATAAAAAATATCACAAAATTATTCTAAGTCCCTCGGGAAGAGTGAAAGACGCGCACGTTCATTTTCAGAGCTCCTAGACCTTCCTATAAGAAGTTAGCCAAAAAGTAGCTTCGAAAAACGCTTAGGTTAAGTTTCAGAGTTGCTTCTAATGTACCAAAGCTGGACTTAGACATAATTTCACTCTCACAACATTATGGCTGGTTGGAGACAGTCCGAACCACAAGTACCGGGTCGCTGGTTCTGGGCGTATACTGGGGGACGGGGACGACTCCCATTAACCCCTGACTATATCGGGGATACGCTTATCACAATGCCTTTCTGGTCTGTGCTGAAGCAGGGCATTCTGGCAGCCAAGTGGCTTGACCTTTATAAGTGAGCCTGGTTACCCCCTCTCGGAACCACAGACTTAGAAATCGCTAGCTCATATACAGTGCATAAAATATATTTATATAATATATTTATATATATACCCTTATACACCATTTTAATAAAAAATATCACAAAATTCTTCTAAGTCCCTCGGGAAGAGTGAAAGACGCGCACGTTCATTTTCAGAGCTCCTAGACCTTCCTATAAGAAGTTAGCCAAAAAGTAGCTTCGAAAAACGCTTAGGTTAAGTTTCAGAGTTGCTTCTAATGTACCAAAGCTGGACTTAGACATAATTTCACTCTCACAACATTATGGCTGGTTGGAGACAGTCCGAACCACAAGTACCGGGTCCATGGTTCTGGGCGTATACTGGGGGGACGGGGACGACTCCCATTAACCCCTGACTATACCGGGGATACGCTTATCACAATGCCTTTCTGGTCTGTGCTGAAGCAGGGCATTCTGGCAGCCAAGTGGCTTGACCTTTATTAGTGCGCCTGGTTACCCCCTCTCGGAACCACAGACTTAGAAATCGCCAGCTCATATACAGTGCATAAAATATATTTATATATATACCCTTATACACCATTTTAATAAAAAATATCACAAAATTCTTCTAAGTCCCTCGGGAAGAGTGAAAGACGCGCACGTTCATTTTCAGATCTCCTAGACCTTCCTATAAGAAGTTAGCCAAAAAGTAGCTTGGAAAAACGCTTAGGTTAAGTTTCAGAGTTGCTTCTAATGTACCAAAGCTGGACTTAGACATAATTTCACTCTCACAACATTATGGCTGGTTGGAGACAGTCCGAACCACAAGTACCGGGTCCATGGTTCTGGCCGTATACTGGGGGGACGGGGACGACTCCCATTAACCCCTGACTATACCGGGGATACGCTTATCACAATGCCTTTCTGGTCTGTGCTGAAGCAGGGCATTCTGGCAACCAAGTGACTTGACCTTTATTAGTGAGCCTGGTTACCCCCTCTCGGAACCACAGACTTAGAAATCGCCAGCTCATATACAGTGCATAAAATATATTTATATAATATATTTATATATATACCCTTATACACCATTTTAATAAAAAATATCACAAAATTCTTCTAAGTCCCTCGGGAAGAGTGAAAGACGCGCACGTTCATTTTCAGAGCTCCTAGACCTTCCTATAAGAAGTTAGCCAAAAAGTAGCTTGGAAAAACGCTTAGGTTAAGTTTCAGAGTTGCTTCTAATGTACCAAAGCTGGACTTAGACATAATTTCACTCTCACAACATTATGGCTGGTTGGAGACAGTCCGAACCACAAGTACCGGGTCGATGGTTCTGGGCGTATACTGGGGGACGGGGACGACTCCCATTAACCCCTGACTATATCGGGGATACGCTTATCACAATGCCTTTCTGGTCTGTGCTGAAGCAGAGCATTCTGGCAGCCAAGTGGCTTGACCTTTATTAGTGAGCCTGGTTACCCCCTCTCGGAACCACAGACTTAGAAATCGCCAGCTCATATACAGTGCATAAAATATATTTATATAATATATTTATATATATACCCTTATACACCATTTTAATAAAAAATATCACAAAATTCTTCTAAGTCCCTCGGGAAGAGTGAAAGACGCGCACGTTCATTTTCAGAGCTCCTAGACCTTCCTATAAGAAGTTAGCCAAAAAGTAGCTTGGAAAAACGCTTAGGTTAAGTTTCAGAGTTGCTTCTAATGTACCAAAGCTGGACTTAGACATAATTTCACTCTCACAACATTATGGCTGGTTGGAGACAGTCCGAACCACAAGCACCGGGTCCATGGTTCTGGCCGTATACTGGGGGGACGGGGACGACTCCCATTAACCCCTGACTATACCGGGGATACGCTTATCACAATGCCTTTCTGGTCTGTGCTGAAGCAGGGCATTCTGGCAACCAAGTGACTTGACCTTTATTAGTGAGCCTGGTTACCCCCTCTCGGAACCACAGACTTAGAAATCGCCAGCTCATATACAGTGCATAAAATATATTTATATAATATATTTATTATATACCCTTATACACCATTTTAATAAAAAATATCACAAAATTCTTCTAAGTCCCTCGGGAAGAGTGAAAGACGCGCACGTTCATTTTCAGAGCTCCTAGACCTTCCTATAAGAAGTTAGCCAAAAAGTAGATTCGAAAAACGCTTAGGTTAAGTTTCAGAGTTGCTTCTAATGTACCAAAGCTGGACTTAGACATAATTTCACTCTCACAACATTATGGCTGGTTGGAGACAGTCCGAACCACAAGTACCGGGTCCATGGTTCTGGGCGTATACTGGGGGAAGGGGACGACTCCCATTAACCCCTGACTATACCGGGGATACGCTTATCACAATGCATTTCTGGTCTGTGCTGAAGCAGGGCATTCTGGCAGCCAAGTGGCTTGACCTTTATTAGTGAGCCTGGTTACCCCCTCTCGGAACCACAGACTTAGAAATCGCCAGCTCATATACAGTGCATAAAATATATTTATATAATATATTTATTATATACCCTTATACACCATTTTAATAAAAAATATCACAAAATTCTTCTAAGTCCCTCGGGAAGAGTGAAAGACGCGCACGTACATTTTCAGAGCTCCTTGACCTTCCTATAAGAAGTTAGCCAAAAAGTAGCTTCGAAAAACGCTTAGGTTAAGTTTCAGAGTTGCTTCTAATGTACCAAAGCTGGACTTAGACATAATTTCACTCTCACAACATTATGGCTGGTTGGAGACAGTCCGAACCACAAGTACCGGGTCCATGGTTCTGGGCGTATACTGGGGGGACGGGGACGACTCCCATTAACCCCTGACTATACCGGGGATACGCTTATCACAATGCCTTTCTGGTCTGTGCTGAAGCAGGGCATTCTGGCAGCCAAGCGGCTTGACCTTTATTAGTGAGCCTGGTTACCCCCTCTCGGAACCACAGACTTAGAAATCGCCAGCTCATATACAGTGCATAAAATATATTTATATATATACCCTTATACACCATTTTAATAAAAAATATCACAAAATTCTTCTAAGTCCCTCGGGAAGAGTGAAAGATGCGCACGTTCATTTTCAGCGTTCCTAGACCTTCCTATAAGAAGTTAGCCAAAAAGTAGCTTCGAAAAACGCTTAGGTTAAGTTTCAGAGTTGCTTCTAATGTACCAAAGCTCGACTTAGACATAATTTCACTCTCACAACATTATGGCTGGTTGGAGACAGTCCGAACCACAAGTACCGGGTCGATGGTTCTGGGCGTATACTGGGGGACGGGGACGACTCCCATTAACCCCTGACTATATCGGGGATACGCTTATCACAATGCCTTTCTGGTCTGTGCTGAAGCAGGGCATTCTGGCAGCCAAGTGGCTTGACCTTTATAAGTGAGCCTGGTTACCCCCTCTCGGAACCACAGACTTAGAAATCGCCAGCTCATATACAGTGCATAAAATATATTTATATAATATATTTATATATATACCCTTATACACCATTTTAATAAAAAATATCACAAAATTCTTCTAAGTCCCTCGGGAAGAGTGAAAGACGCGCACGTTCATTTTCAGAGCTCCTTGGCCTTCCTATAAGAAGTTAGCCAAAAAGTAGCTTCGAAAAACGCTTAGGTTAAGTTTCAGAATTGCTTCTAATGTACCAAAGCTGGACTTAGACATAATTTCACTCTCACAACATTATGGCTGGTTGGAGACAGTCCGAACCACAAGTACCGGGTCCATGGTTCTGGGCGTATACTGGGGGGACGGGGATTACTCCCATTAACCCCTGACTATACCGGGGATACGCTTATCACAATGCCTTTCTGGTCTGTGCTGAAGCAGGGCATTCTGGCAGCCAAGTGGCTTGACCTTTATTAGTGAGCCTGGTTACCCCCTCTCGGAACCACAGACTTAGAAATCGCCAGCTCATATACAGTGCATAAAATATATTTATATAATATATTTATATATATACCCTTATACACCATTTTAATACAAAATATCACAAAATTCTTCTAAGTCCCTCGGGAAGAGTGAAAGACGCGCACGTTCATTTTCAGAGCTTCTCGACCTTCCTATAAGAAGTTAGCCAAAAAGTAGCTTCGAAAAACGCTTAGGTTAAGTTTCAGAGTTGCTTCTAATGTACCAAAGCTGGACTTAGACATAATTTCACTCTCACAACATTATGGCTGGTTGGAGACAGTCCGAACCACAAGTACCGGGTCCATGGTTCTGGCCGTATACTGGGGGGACGGGGACGACTCCCATTAACCCCTGACTATACCGGGGATACGCTTATCACAATGCCTTTCTGGTCTGTGCTGAAGCAGGGCATTCTGGCAACCAAGTGGCTTGACCTTTATTAGTGAGCCTGGTTACCCCCTCTCGGAACCACAGACTTAGAAATCGCCAGCTCATATACAGTGCATAAAATATATTTATATAATATATTTATATATATACCCTTATACACCATTTTAATAAAAAATATCACAAAATTCTTCTAAGTCCCTCGGGAAGAGTGAAAGACGCGCACGTTCATTTTCAGCGCTCCTAGACCTTCCTATAAGAAGTTAGCCAAAAAGTAGCTTGGAAAAACGCTTAGGTTAAGTTTCAGAGTTGCTTCTAATGTACCAAAGCTGGACTTAAACATAATTTCACTCTCACAACATTATGGCTGGTTGGAGACAGTCCGAACCACAAGTACCGGGTCCATGGTTCTGGCCGTATACTGGGGGGACGGGGACGACTCCCATTAACCCCTGACTATACCGGGGATACGCTTATCACAATGCCTTTCTGGTCTGTGCTGAAGCAGGGCATTCTGGCAACCAAGTGGCTTGACCTTTATTAGTGAGCCTGGTTACCCCCTCTCGGAACCACAGACTTAGAAATCGCCAGCTCATATACAGTGCATAAAATATATTTATATAATATATTTATATATATACCCTTATACACCATTTTAATAAAAAATATCACAAAATTCTTCTAAGTCCCTCGGGAAGAGTGAAAGACGCGCACGTTCATTTTCAGAGCTCCTTGACCTTCCTATAAGAAGTTAGCCAAAAAGTAGCTTCGAAAAACGCTTAGGTTAAGTTTCAGAATTGCTTCTAATGTACCAAAGCTGGACTTAGACATAATTTCACTCTCACAACATTATGGCTGGTTGGAGACAGTCCGAACCACAAGTACCGGGTCCATGGTTCTGGGAGTATACTGGGGGGACGGGGATTACTCCCATTAACCCCTGACTATACCGGGGATACGCTTATCACAATGCCTTTCTGGTCTGTGCTGAAGCAGGGCATTCTGGCAGCCAAGTGGCTTGACCTTTATTAGTGAGCCTGGTTACCCCCTCTCGGAACCACAGACTTAGAAATCGCCAGCTCATATACAGTGCATAAAATATATTTATATAATATATTTATATATATACCCTTATACACCATTTTAATACAAAATATCACAAAATTCTTCTAAGTCCCTCGGGAAGAGTGAAAGACGCGCACGTTCATTTTCAGAGCTCCTCGACCTTCCTATAAGAAGTTAGCCAAAAAGTAGCTTCGAAAAACGCTTAGGTTAAGTTTCAGAGTTGCTTCTAATGTACCAAAGCTGGACTTAGACATAATTTCACTCTCACAACATTATGGCTGGTTGGAGACAGTCCGAACCACAAGTACCGGGTCCATGGTTCTGGCCGTATACTGGGGGGACGGGGACGACTCCCATTAACCCCTGACTATACCGGGGATACGCTTATCACAATGCCTTTCTGGTCTGTGCTGAAGCAGGGCATTCTGGCAACCAAGTGGCTTGACCTTTATTAGTGAGCCTGGTTACCCCCTCTCGGAACCACAGACTTAGAAATCGCCAGCTCATATACAGTGCATAAAATATATTTATATAATATATTTATATATATACCCTTATACACCATTTTAATAAAAAATATCACAAAATTCTTCTAAGTCCCTCGGGAAGAGTGAAAGACGCGCACGTTCATTTTCAGAGCTCCTAGACCTTCCTATAAGAAGTTAGCTAAAAAGTAGCTTCGAAAAACGCTTAGGTTAAGTTTCAGAGTTGCTTCTAATGTACCAAAGCTGGACTTAGACATAATTTCACTCTCACAACATTATGGCTGGTTGGAGACAGTCCGAACCACAAGTACCGGGTCCATGGTTCTGGGCGTATACTGGGGGAAGGGGACGACTCCCATTAACCCCTGACTATACCGGGGATACGCTTATCACAATGCATTTCTGGTCTGTGCTGAAGCAGGGCATTCTGGCAGCCAAGTGGCTTGACCTTTATTAGTGAGCCTGATTACCCCCTCTCGGAACCACAGACTTAGAAATCGCCAGCTCATATACAGTGCATAAAATATATTTATATAATATATTTATTATATACCCTTATACACCATTTTAATAAAAAATATCACAAAATTCTTCTAAGTCCCTCGGGAAGAGTGAAAGACGCGCACGTTCATTTTCAGAGCTCCTTGACCTTCCTATAAGAAGTTAGCCAAAAAGTAGCTTCGAAAAACGCTTAGGTTAAGTTTCAGAGTTGCTTCTAATGTACCAAAGCTGGACTTAGACATAATTTCACTCTCACAACATTATGGCTGGTTGGACACAGTCCGAACCACAAGTACCGGGTCCATGGTTCTGGGCGTATACTGGGGGGACGGGGACGACTCCCATTAACCCCTGACTATACCGGGGATACGCTTATCACAATGCCTTTCTGGTCTGTGCAGAAGCAGGGCATTCTGCCAGCCAAGTGGCTTGACCTTTATTAGTGAGCCTGGTTACCCCCTCTCCGAACCACAGACTTAGAAATCGCCAGCTCATATACAGTGCATAAAATATATTTATATATATACCCTTATACACCATTTTAATAAAAAATATCACAAAATTCTTCTAAGTCCCTCGGGAAGAGTGAAAGATGCGCTCGTTCATTTTCAGCGTTCCTAGACCTTCCTATAAGAAGTTAGCCAAAAAGTAGCTTCGAAAAACGCTTAGGTTAAGTTTCAGAGTTGCTTCTAATGTACCAAAGCTGGACTTAGACATAATTTCACTCTCACAACATTATGGCTGGTTGGAGACAGTCCGAACCACAAGTACCGGGTCGATGGTTCTGGGCGTATACTGGGGGACGGGGACGACTCCCATTAACCCCTGACTATATCGGGGATACGCTTATCACAATGCCTTTCTGGTCTGTGCTGAAGCAGGGCATTCTGGCAGCCAAGTGGCTTGACCTTTATAAGTGAGCCTGGTTACCCCCTCTCGGAACCACAGACTTAGAAATCGCTAGCTCATATACAGTGCATAAAATATATTTATATAATATATTTATATATATACCCTTATACACCATTTTAATAAAAAATATCACAAAATTCTTCTAAGTCCCTCGAGAAGAGTGAAAGACGCGCACGTTCATTTTCAGAGCTCCTAGACCTTCCTATAAGAAGTTAGCCAAAAAGTAGCTTCGAAAAACGCTTAGGTTAAGTTTCAGAGTTGCTTCTAATGTACCAAAGCTGGACTTAGACATAATTTCACTCTCACAACATTATGGCTGGTTGGAGACAGTCCGAACCACAAGTACCGGGTCCATGGTTCTGGGCGTATACTGGGGGGACGGGGACGACTCCCATTAACCCCTGACTATACCGGGGATACGCTTATCACAATGCCTTTCTGGTCTGTGCTGAAGCAGGGCATTCTGGCAGCCAAGTGGCTTGACCTTTATTAGTGAGCCTGGTTACCCCCTCTCGGAACCACAGACTTAGAAATCGCCAGCTCATATACAGTGCATAAAATATATTTATATATATACCCTTATACACCATTTTAATAAAAAATATCACAAAATTCTTCTAAGTCCCTCGGGAAGAGTGAAAGATGCGCACGTTCATTTTCAGCGTTTCTAGACCTTCCTATAAGAAGTTAGCCAAAAAGTAGCTTCGAAAAACGCTTAGGTTAAGTTTCAGAGTTGCTTCTAATGTACCAAAGCTGGACTTAGACATAATTTCACTCTCACAACATTATGGCTGGTTGGAGACAGTCCGAACCACAAGTACCGGGTCGATGGTTCTGGGCGTATACTGGGGGACGGGGACGACTCCCATTAACCCCTGACTATATCGGGGATACGCTTATCACAATGCCTTTCTGGTCTGTGCTGAAGCAGGGCATTCTGGCAGCCAAGTGGCTTGACCTTTATTAGTGAGCCTGGTTACCCCCTCTCGGAACCACAGACTTAGAAATCGCCAGCTCATATACAGTGCATAAAATATATTTATATAATATATTTATATATATACCCTTATACACCATTTTAATAAAAAATATCACAAAATTCTTCTAAGTCCCTCGGGAAGAGTGAAAGACGCGCACGTTCATTTTCAGAGCTCCTAGACCTTCCTATAAGAAGTTAGCCAAAAAGTAGCTTCGAAAAACGCTTAGGTTAAGTTTCAGAGTTGCTTCTAATGTACCAAAGCTGGACTTAGACATAATTTCACTCTCACAACATTATGGCTGGTTGGAGACAGTCCGAACCACAAGTACCGGGTCCATGGTTCTGGCCGTATACTGGGGGGACGGGGACGACTCCCATTAACCCCTGACTATACCGGGGATACGCTTATCACAATGCCTTTCTGGTCTGTGCTGAAGCAGGGCATTCTGGCAACCCAGTGGCTTGACCTTTATTAGTGAGCCTGGTTACCCCCTCTCGGAACCACAGACTTAGAAATCGCCAGCTCATATACAGTGCATAAAATATATTTATATAATATATTTATATATATACCCTTATACACCATTTTAATAAAAAATATCACAAAATTCTTCTAAGTCCCTCGGGAAGAGTGAAAGACGCGCACGTTCATTTTCAGAGCTCCTAGACCTTCCTATAAGAAGTTAGCCAAAAAGTAGCTTGGAAAAACGCTTACTGTAGGTTAAGTTTCAGAGTTGCTTCTAATGTACCAAAGCTGGACTTAGACATAATTTCACTCTCACAACATTATGGCTGGTTGGAGACAGTCCGAACCACAAGTACCGGGTCCATGGTTCTGGGCGTATACTGGGGGAAGGGGACGACTCCCATTAACCCCTGACTATACCGGGGATACGCTTATCACAATGCATTTCTGGTCTGTGCTGAAGCAGGGCATTCTGGCAGCCAAGTGGCTTGACCTTTATTAGTGAGCCTGATTACCCCCTCTCGGAACCACAGACTTAGAAATCGCCAGCTCATATACAGTGCATAAAATATATTTATATAATATATTTATTATATACCCTTATACACCATTTTAATAAAAAATATCACAAAATTCTTCTAAGTCCCTCGGGAAGAGTGAAAGACGCGCACGTTCATTTTCAGAGCTCCTTGACCTTCCTATAAGAAGTTAGCCAAAAAGTAGCTTCGAAAAACGCTTAGGTTAAGTTTCAGAGTTGCTTCTAATGTACCAAAGCTGGACTTAGACATAATTTCACTCTCACAACATTATGGCTGGTTGGAGACAGTCCGAACCACAAGTACCGGGTCCATGGTTCTGGGCGTATACTGGGGGGACGGGGACGACTCCCATTAACCCCTGACTATACCGGGGATACGCTTATCACAATGCCTTTCTGGTCTGTGCAGAAGCAGGGCATTCTGCCAGCCAAGTGGCTTGACCTTTATTAGTGAGCCTGGTTACCCCCTCTCCGAACCACAGACTTAGAAATCGCCAGCTCATATACAGTGCATAAAATATATTTATATATATACCCTTATACACCATTTTAATAAAAAATATCACAAAATTCTTCTAAGTCCCTCGGGAAGAGTGAAAGATGCGCTCGTTCATTTTCAGCGTTCCTAGACCTTCCTATAAGAAGTTAGCCAAAAAGTAGCTTCGAAAAACGCTTAGGTTAAGTTTCAGAGTTGCTTCTAATGTACCAAAGCTGGACTTAGACATAATTTCACTCTCACAACATTATGGCTGGTTGGAGACAGTCCGAACCACAAGTACCGGGTCGATGGTTCTGGGCGTATACTGGGGGACGGGGACGACTCCCATTAACCCCTGACTATATCGGGGATACGCTTATCACAATGCCTTTCTGGTCTGTGCTGAAGCAGGGCATTCTGGCAGCCAAGTGGCTTGACCTTTATAAGTGAGCCTGGTTACCCCCTCTCGGAACCACAGACTTAGAAATCGCTAGCTCATATACAGTGCATAAAATATATTTATATAATATATTTATATATATACCCTTATACACCATTTTAATAAAAAATATCACAAAATTCTTCTAAGTCCCTCGGGAAGAGTGAAAGACGCGCACGTTCATTTTCAGAGCTCCTAGACCTTCCTATAAGAAGTTAGCCAAAAAGTAGCTTCGAAAAACGCTTAGGTTAAGTTTCAGAGTTGCTTCTAATGTACCAAAGCTGGACTTAGACATAATTTCACTCTCACAACATTATGGCTGGTTGGAGACAGTCCGAACCACAAGTACCGGGTCCATGGTTCTGGGCGTATACTGGGGGGACGGGGACGACTCCCATTAACCCCTGACTATACCGGGGATACGCTTATCACAATGCCTTTCTGGTCTGTGCTGAAGCAGGGCATTCTGGCAGCCAAGTGGCTTGACCTTTATTAGTGCGCCTGGTTACCCCCTCTCGGAACCACAGACTTAGAAATCGCCAGCTCATATACAGTGCATAAAATATATTTATATATATACCCTTATACACCATTTTAATAAAAAATATCACAAAATTCTTCTAAGTCCCTCGGGAAGAGTGAAAGATGCGCACGTTCATTTTCAGCGTTCCTAGACCTTCCTATAAGAAGTTAGCCAAAAAGTAGCTTCGAAAAACGCTTAGGTTAAGTTTCAGAGTTGCTTCTAATGTACCAAAGCTGGACTTAGACATAATTTCACTCTCACAACATTATGGCTGGTTGGAGACAGTCCGAACCACAAGTACCGGGTCGATGGTTCTGGGCGTATACTGGGGGACGGGGACGACTCCCATTAACCCCTGACTATATCGGGGATACGCTTATCACAATGCCTTTCTGGTCTGTGCTGAAGCAGGGCATTCTGGCAGCCAAGTGGCTTGACCTTTATTAGTGAGCCTGGTTACCCCCTCTCGGAACCACAGACTTAGAAATCGCCAGCTCATATACAGTGCATAAAATATATTTATATAATATATTTATATATATACCCTTATACACCATTTTAATAAAAAATATCACAAAATTCTTCTAAGTCCCTCGGGAAGAGTGAAAGACGCGCACGTTCATTTTCAGAGCTCCTAGACCTTCCTATAAGAAGTTAGCCAAAAAGTAGCTTCGAAAAACGCTTAGGTTAAGTTTCAGAGTTGCTTCTAATGTACCAAAGCTGGACTTAGACATAATTTCACTCTCACAACATTATGGCTGGTTGGAGACAGTCCGAACCACAAGTACCGGGTCCATGGTTCTGGCCGTATACTGGGGGGACGGGGACGACTCCCATTAACCCCTGACTATACCGGGGATACGCTTATCACAATGCCTTTCTGGTCTGTGCTGAAGCAGGGCATTCTGGCAACCCAGTGGCTTGACCTTTATTAGTGAGCCTGGTTACCCCCTCTCGGAACCACAGACTTAGAAATCGCCAGCTCATATACAGTGCATAAAATATATTTATATAATATATTTATATATATACCCTTATACACCATTTTAATAAAAAATATCACAAAATTCTTCTAAGTCCCTCGGGAAGAGTGAAAGACGCGCACGTTCATTTTCAGAGCTCCTAGACCTTCCTATAAGAAGTTAGCCAAAAAGTAGCTTGGAAAAACGCTTACTGTAGGTTAAGTTTCAGAGTTGCTTCTAATGTACCAAAGCTGGACTTAGACATAATTTCACTCTCACAACATTATGGCTGGTTGGAGACAGTCCGAACCACAAGTACCGGGTCCATGGTTCTGGGCGTATACTGGGGGAAGGGGACGACTCCCATTAACCCCTGACTATACCGGGGATACGCTTATCACAATGCATTTCTGGTCTGTGCTGAAGCAGGGCATTCTGGCAGCCAAGTGGCTTGACCTTTATTAGTGAGCCTGGTTACCCCCTCTCGGAACCACAGACTTAGAAATCGCCAGCTCATATACAGTGCATAAAATATATTTATATAATATATTTATATATATACCCTTATACACCATTTTAATAAAAAATATCACAAAATTCTTCTAAGTCCCTCGGGAAGAGTGAAAGACGCGCACGTTCATTTTCAGAGCTCCTAGACCTTCCTATAAGAAGTTAGCCAAAAAGTAGCTTGGAAAAACGCTTAGGTTAAGTTTCAGAGTTGCTTCTAATGTACCAAAGCTGGACTTAGACATAATTTCACTCTCACAACATTATGGCTGGTTGGAGACAGTCCGAACCACAAGTACCGGGTCGATGGTTCTGGGCGTATACTGGGGGACGGGGACGACTCCCATTAACCCCTGACTATATCGGGGATACGCTTATCACAATGCCTTTCTGGTCTGTGCTGAAGCAGGGCATTCTGGCAGCCAAGTGGCTTGACCTTTATTAGTGAGCCTGGTTACCCCCTCTCGGAACCACAGACTTAGAAATCGCCAGCTCATATACAGTGCATAAAATATATTTATATAATATATTTATATATATACCCTTATACACCATTTTAATAAAAAATATCACAAAATTCTTCTAAGTCCCTCGGGAAGAGTGAAAGACGCGCACGTTCATTTTCAGAGCTCCTAGACCTTCCTATAAGAAGTTAGCCAAAAAGTAGCTTGGAAAAACGCTTAGGTTAAGTTTCAGAGTTGCTTCTAATGTACCAAAGCTGGACTTAGACATAATTTCACTCTCACAACATTATGGCTGGTTGGAGACAGTCCGAACCACAAGTACCGGGTCCATGGTTCTGGGCGTATACTGGGGGAAGGGGACGACTCCCATTAACCCCTGACTATACCGGGGATACGCTTATCACAATGCATTTCTGGTCTGTGCTGAAGCAGGGCATTCTGGCAGCCAAGTGGCTTGACCTTTATTAGTGAGCCTGGTTACCCCCTCTCGGAACCACAGACTTAGAAATCGCCAGCTCATATACAGTGCATAAAATATATTTATATAATATATTTATATATATACCCTTATACACCATTTTAATAAAAAATATCACAAAATTCTTCTAAGTCCCTCGGGAAGAGTGAAAGACGCGCACGTTCATTTTCAGAGCTCCTAGACCTTCCTATAAGAAGTTAGCCAAAAAGTAGCTTGGAAAAACGCTTAGGTTAAGTTTCAGAGTTGCTTCTAATGTACCAAAGCTGGACTTAGACATAATTTCACTCTCACAACATTATGGCTGGTTGGAGACAGTCCGAACCACAAGTACCGGGTCGATGGTTCTGGGCGTATACTGGGGGACGGGGACGACTCCCATTAACCCCTGACTATATCGGGGATACGCTTATCACAATGCCTTTCTGGTCTGTGCTGAAGCAGGGCATTCTGGCAGCCAAGTGGCTTGACCTTTATTAGTGAGCCTGGTTACCCCCTCTCGGAACCACAGACTTAGAAATCGCCAGCTCATATACAGTGCATAAAATATATTTATATAATATATTTATATATATACCCTTATACACCATTTTAATAAAAAATATCACAAAATTCTTCTAAGTCCCTCGGGAAGAGTGAAAGACGCGCACGTTCATTTTCAGAGCTCAAAGACCTTCCTATAAGAAGTTAGCCAAAAAGTAGCTTGGAAAAACGCTTAGGTTAAGTTTCAGAGTTGCTTCTAATGTACCAAAGCTGGACTTAGACATAATTTCACTCTCACAACATTATGGCTGGTTGGAGACAGTCCGAACCACAAGTACCGGGTCCATGGTTCTGGCCGTATACTGGGGGGACGGGGACGACTCCCATTAACCCCTGACTATACCGGGGATACGCTTATCACAATGCCTTTCTGGTCTGTGCTGAAGCAGGGCATTCTGGCAACCAAGTGGCTTGACCTTTATTAGTGAGCCTGGTTACCCCCTCTCGGAACCACAGACTTAGAAATCGCCAGCTCATATACAGTGCATAAAATATATTTATATAATATATTTATATATATACCCTTATACACCATTTTAATAAAAAATATCACAAAATTCTTCTAAGTCCCTCGGGAAGAGTGAAAGACGCGCACGTTCATTTTCAGAGCTCCTAGACCTTCCTATAAGAAGTTAGCCAAAAAGTAGCTTCGAAAAACGCTTAGGTTAAGTTTCAGAGTTGCTTCTAATGTACCAAAGCTGGACTTAGACATAATTTCACTCTCACAACATTATGGCTGGTTGGAGACAGTCCGAACCACAAGTACCGGGTCCATGGTTCTGGGCGTATACTGGGGGAAGGGGACGACTCCCATTAACCCCTGACTATACCGGGGATACGCTTATCACAATGCATTTCTGGTCTGTGCTGAAGCAGGGCATTCTGGCAGCCAAGTGGCTTGACCTTTATTAGTGAGCCTGATTACCCCCTCTCGGAACCACAGACTTAGAAATCGCCAGCTCATATACAGTGCATAAAATATATTTATATAATATATTTATTATATACCCTTATACACCATTTTAATAAAAAATATCACAACATTCTTCTAAGTCCCTCGGGAAGAGTGAAAGACGCGCACGTTCATTTTCAGAGCTCCTTGACCTTCCTATAAGAAGTTAGCCAAAAAGTAGCTTCGAAAAACGCTTAGGTTAAGTTTCAGAGTTGCTTCTAATGTACCAAAGCTGGACTTAGACATAATTTCGCTCTAACAACATTATGGCTGGTTGGAGACAGTCCGAACCACAAGTACCGGGTCCATGGTTCTGGGCGTATACTGGGGGGACGGGGACGACTCCCATTAACCCCTGACTATACCGGGGATACGCTTATCACAATGCCTTTCTGGTCTGTGCAGAAGCAGGGCAATCTGCCAGCCAAGTGGCTTGACCTTTATTAGTGAGCCTGGTTACCCCCTCTCGGAACCACAGACTTAGAAATCGCCAGCTCATATACAGTGCATAAAATATTTTTATATATATACCCTTATACACCATTTTAATAAAAAATATCACAAAATTCTTCTAAGTCCCTCGGGAAGAGTGAAAGATGCGCTCGTTCATTTTCAGCGTTCCTAGACCTTCCTATAAGAAGTTAGCCAAAAAGTAGCTTCGAAAAACGCTTAGGTTAAGTTTCAGAGTTTCTTCTAATGTACCAAAGCTGGACTTAGACATAATTTCACTCTCACAACATTATGGCTGGTTGGAGACAGTCCGAACCACAAGTACCGGGTCGATGGTTCTGGGCGTATACTGGGGGACGGGGACGACTCCCATTAACCCCTGACTATATCGGGGATACGCTTATCACAATGCCTTTCTGGTCTGTGCTGAAGCAGGGCATTCTGGCAGCCAAGTGGCTTGACCTTTATAAGTGAGCCTGGTTACCCCCTCTCGGAACCACAGACTTAGAAATCGCTAGCTCATATACAGTGCATAAAATATATTTATATAATATATTTATATATATACCCTTATACACCATTTTAATAAAAAATATCACAAAATTCTTCTAAGTCCCTCGGGAAGAGTGAAAGACGCGCACGTTCATTTTCAGAGCTCCTAGACCTTCCTATAAGAAGTTAGCCAAAAAGTAGCTTCGAAAAACGCTTAGGTTAAGTTTCAGAGTTGCTTCTAATGTACCAAAGCTGGACTTAGACATAATTTCACTCTCACAACATTATGGCTGGTTGGAGACAGTCCGAACCACAAGTACCGGGTCCATGGTTCTGGGCGTATACTGGGGGGACTGGGACGACTCCCATTAACCCCTGACTATACCGGGGATACGCTTATCACAATGCCTTTCTGGTCTGTGCTGAAGCAGGGCATTCTGGCAGCCAAGTGGCTTGACCTTTATTAGTGCGCCTGGTTACCCCCTCTCGGAACCACAGACTTAGAAATCGCCAGCTCATATACAGTGCATAAAATATATTTATATATATACCCTTATACACCATTTTAATAAAAAATATCACAAAATTCTTCTAAGTCCCTCGGGAAGAGTGAAAGACGCGCACGTTCATTTTCAGATCTCCTAGACCTTCCTATAAGAAGTTAGCCAAAAAGTAGCTTGGAAAAACGCTTAGGTTAAGTTTCAGAGTTGCTTCTAATGTATCAAAGCTGGACTTAGACATAATTTCACTCTCACAACATTATGGCTGGTTGGAGACAGTCCGAACCACAAGTACCGGGTCCATGGTTCTGGCCGTATACTGGGGGGACGGGGACGACTCCCATTAACCCCTGACTATACCGGGGATACGCTTATCACAATGCCTTTCTGGTCTGTGCTGAAGCAGGGCATTCTGGCAACCAAGTGACTTGACCTTTATTAGTGAGCCTGGTTACCCCCTCTCGGAACCACAGACTTAGAAATCGCCAGCTCATATACAGTGCATAAAATATATTTATATAATATATTTATATATATACCCTTATACACCATTTTAATAAAAAATATCACAAAATTCTTCTAAGTCCCTCGGGAAGAGTAAAAGACGCGCACGTTCATTTTCAGAGCTCCTAGACCTTCCTATAAGAAGTTAGCCAAAAAGTAGCTTGGAAAAACGCTTAGGTTAAGTTTCAGAGTTGCTTCTAATGTACCAAAGCTGGACTTAGACATAATTTCACTCTCACAACATTATGGCTGGTTGGAGACAGTCCGAACCACAAGTACCGGGTCGATGGTTCTGGGCGTATACTGGGGGACGGGGACGACTCCCATTAACCCCTGACTATATCGGGGATACGCTTATCACAATGCCTTTCTGGTCTGTGCTGAAGCAGGGCATTCTGGCAGCCAAGTGGCTTGACCTTTATTAGTGAGCCTGGTTACCCCCTCTCGGAACCACAGACTTAGAAATCGCCAGCTCATATACAGTGCATAAAATATATTTATATAATATATTTATATATATACCCTTATACACCATTTTAATAAAAAATATCACAAAATTCTTCTAAGTCCCTCGGGAAGAGTGAAAGACGCGCACGTTCATTATCAGAGCTCCTAGACCTTCCTATAAGAAGTTAGCCATAAAGTAGCTTCGAAAAACGCTTAGGTTAAGTTTCAGAGTTGCTTCTAATGTACCAAAGCTGGACTTAGACATAATTTCACTCTCACAACATTATGGCTGGTTGGAGACAGTCCGAACCACAAGTACCGGGTCCATGGTTCTGGGCGTATACTGGGGGGACGGGGACGACTCCCATTAACCCCTGACTATACCGGGGATACGCTTATCACAATGCCTTTCTGGTCTGTGCTGAAGCAGGGCATTCTGGCAGCCAAGTGGCTTGACCTTTATTAGTGCGCCTGGTTACCCCCTCTCGGAACCACAGACTTAGAAATCGCCAGCTCATATACAGTGCATAAAATATATTTATATATATACCCTTATACACCATTTTAATAAAAAATATCACAAAATTCTTCTAAGTCCCTCGGGAAGAGTGAAAGACGCGCACGTTCATTTTCAGATCTCCTAGACCTTCCTATAAGAAGTTAGCCAAAAAGTAGCTTGGAAAAACGCTTAGGTTAAGTTTCAGAGTTGCTTCTAATGTACCAAAGCTGGACTTAGACATAATTTCACTCTCACAACATTATGGCTGGTTGGAGACAGTCCGAACCACAAGTACCGGGTCCATGGTTCTGGCCGTATACTGGGGGGACGGGGACGACTCCCATTAACCCCTGACTATACCGGGGATACGCTTATCACAATGCCTTTCTGGTCTGTGCTGAAGCAGGGCATTCTGGCAACCAAGTGACTTGACCTTTATTAGTGAGCCTGGTTACCCCCTCTCGGAACCACAGACTTAGAAATCGCCAGCTCATATACAGTGCATAAAATATATTTATATAATATATTTATATATATACCCTTATACACCATTTTAATAAAAAATATCACAAAATTCTTCTAAGTCCCTCGGGAAGAGTGAAAGACGCGCACGTTCATTTTCAGAGCTCCTAGACCTTCCTATAAGAAGTTAGCCAAAAAGTAGCTTGGAAAAACGCTTAGGTTAAGTTTCAGAGTTGCTTCTAATGTACCAAAGCTGGACTTAGACATAATTTCACTCTCACAACATTATGGCTGGTTGGAGACAGTCCGAACCACAAGTACCGGGTCGATGGTTCTGGGCGTATACTGGGGGACGGGGACGACTCCCATTAACCCCTGACTATATCGGGGATACGCTTATCACAATGCCTTTCTGGTCTGTGCTGAAGCAGGGCATTCTGGCAGCCAAGTGGCTTGACCTTTATTAGTGAGCCTGGTTACCCCCTCTCGGAACCACAGACTTAGAAATCGCCAGCTCATATACAGTGCATAAAATATATTTATATAATATATTTATATATATACCCTTATACACCATTTTAATAAAAAATATCACACAATTCTTCTAAGTCCCTCGGGAAGAGTGAAAGACGCGCACGTTCATTTTCAGCGCTCCTAGACCTTCCTATAAGAAGTTAGCCAAAAAGTAGCTTGGAAAAACGCTTAGGTTAAGTTTCAGAGTTGCTTCTAATGTACCAAAGCTGGACTTAAACATAATTTCACTCTCACAACATTATGGCTGGTTGGAGACAGTCCGAACCACAAGTACCGGGTCCATGGTTCTGGCCGTATACTGGGGGGACGGGGACGACTCCCATTAACCCCTGACTATACCGGGGATACGCTTATCACAATGCCTTTCTGGTCTGTGCTGAAGCAGGGCATTCTGGCAACCAAGTGGCTTGACCTTTATTAGTGAGCCTGGTTACCCCCTCTCGGAACCACAGACTTAGAAATCGCCAGCTCATATACAGTGCATAAAATATATTTATATAATATATTTATATATATACCCTTATACACCATTTTAATAAAAAATATCACAAAATTCTTCTAAGTCCCTCGGGAAGAGTGAAAGACGCGCACGTTCATTTTCAGAGCTCCTAGACCTTCCTATAAGAAGTTAGCCAAAAAGTAGCTTCGAAAAACGCTTAGGTTAAGTTTCAGAGTTGCTTCTAATGTACCAAAGCTGGACTTAGACATAATTTCACTCTCACAACATTATGGCTGGTTGGAGACAGTCCGAACCACAAGTACCGGGTCCATGGTTCTGGGCGTATACTGGGGGAAGGGGACGACTCCCATTAACCCCTGACTATACCGGGGATACGCTTATCACAATGCATTTCTGGTCTGTGCTGAAGCAGGGCATTCTGGCAGCCAAGTGGCTTGACCTTTATTAGTGAGCCTGATTACCCCCTCTCGGAACCACAGACTTAGAAATCGCCAGCTCATATACAGTGCATAAAATATATTTATATAATATATTTATTATATACCCTTATACACCATTTTAATAAAAAATATCACAAAATTCTTCTAAGTCCCTCGGGAAGAGTGAAAGACGCGCACGTTCATTTTCAGAGCTCCTAGACCTTCCTATAAGAAGTTAGCCAAAAAGTAGCTTCGAAAAACGCTTAGGTTAAGTTTCAGAGTTGCTTCTAATGTACCAAAGCTGGACTTAGACATAATTTCACTCTCACAACATTATGGCTGGTTGGAGACAGTCCGAACCACAAGTACCGGGTCCATGGTTCTGGGCGTATACTGGGGGAAGGGGACGACTCCCATTAACCCCTGACTATACCGGGGATACGCTTATCACAATGCATTTCTGGTCTGTGCTGAAGCAGGGCATTCTGGCAGCCAAGTGGCTTGACCTTTATTAGTGAGCCTGGTTACCCCCTCTCGGAACCACAGACTTAGAAATCGCCAGCTCATATACAGTGCATAAAATATATTTATATAATATATTTATTATATACCCTTATACACCATTTTAATAAAAAATATCACAAAATTCTTCTAAGTCCCTCGGGAAGAGTGAAAGACGCGCACGTACATTTTCAGAGCTCCTTGACCTTCCTATAAGAAGTTAGCCAAAAAGTAGCTTCGAAAAACGCTTAGGTTAAGTTTCAGAGTTGCTTCTAATGTACCAAAGCTGGACTTAGACATAATTTCACTCTCACAACATTATGGCTGGTTGGAGACAGTCCGAACCACAAGTACCGGGTCCATGGTTCTGGGCGTATACTGGGGGGACGGGGACGACTCCCATTAACCCCTGACTATACCGGGGATACGCTTATCACAATGCCTTTCTGGTCTGTGCTGAAGCAGGGCATTCTGGCAGCCAAGCGGCTTGACCTTTATTAGTGAGCCTGGTTACCCCCTCTCGGAACCACAGACTTAGAAATCGCCAGCTCATATACAGTGCATAAAATATATTTATATATATACCCTTATACACCATTTTAATAAAAAATATCACAAAATTCTTCTAAGTCCCTCGGGAAGAGTGAAAGATGCGCACGTTCATTTTCAGCGTTCCTAGACCTTCCTATAAGAAGTTAGCCAAAAAGTAGCTTCGAAAAACGCTTAGGTTAAGTTTCAGAGTTGCTTCTAATGTACCAAAGCTGGACTTAGACATAATTTCACTCTCACAACATTATGGCTGGTTGGAGACAGTCCGAACCACAAGTACCGGGTCGATGGTTCTGGGCGTATACTGGGGGACGGGGACGACTCCCATTAACCCCTGACTATATCGGGGATACGCTTATCACAATGCCTTTCTGGTCTGTGCTGAAGCAGGGCATTCTGGCAGCCAAGTGGCTTGACCTTTATAAGTGAGCCTGGTTACCCCCTCTCGGAACCACAGACTTAGAAATCGCTAGCTCATATACAGTGCATAAAATATATTTATATAATATATTTATATATATACCCTTATACACCATTTTAATAAAAAATATCACAAAATTCTTCTAAGTCCCTCGGGAAGAGTGAAAGACGCGCACGTTCATTTTCAGAGCTCCTAGACCTTCCTATAAGAAGTTAGCCAAAAAGTAGCTTCGAAAAACGCTTAGGTTAAGTTTCAGAGTTGCTTCTAATGTACCAAAGCTGGACTTAGACATAATTTCACTCTCACAACATTATGGCTGGTTGGAGACAGTCCGAACCACAAGTACCGGGTCCATGGTTCTGGGCGTATACTGGGGGGACGGGGACGACTCCCATTAACCCCTGACTATACCGGGGATACGCTTATCACAATGCCTTTCTGGTCTGTGCTGAAGCAGGGCATTCTGGCAGCCAAGTGGCTTGACCTTTATTAGTGCGCCTGGTTACCCCCTCTCGGAACCACAGACTTAGAAATCGCCAGCTCATATACAGTGCATAAAATATATTTATATATATACCCTTATACACCATTTTAATAAAAAATATCACAAAATTCTTCTAAGTCCCTCGGGAAGAGTGAAAGACGCGCACGTTCATTTTCAGAGCTCCTAGACCTTCCTATAAGAAGTTAGCCAAAAAGTAGCTTGAAAAAACGCTTAGGTTAAGTTTCAGAGTTGCTTCTAATGTACCAAAGCTGGACTTAGACATAATTTCACTCTCACAACATTATGGCATGTTGGAGACAGTCCGAACCACAAGTACCGGGTCCATGGTTCTGGCCGTATACTGGGGGGACGGGGACGACTCCCATTAACCCCTGACTATACCGGGGATACGCTTATCACAATGCCTTTCTGGTCTGTGCTGAAGCAGGGCATTCTGGCAACCAAGTGGCTTGACCTTTATTAGTGAGCCTGGTTACCCCCTCTCGGAACCACAGACTTAGAAATCGCCAGCTCATATACAGTGCATAAAATATATTTATATAATATATTTATATATATACCCTTATACACCATTTTAATAAAAAATATCACAAAATTCTTCTAAGTCCCTCGGGAAGAGTGAAAGACGCGCACGTTCATTTTCAGAGCTCCTAGACCTTCCTATAAGAAGTTAGCCAAAAAGTAGCTTCGAAAAACGCTTAGGTTAAGTTTCAGAGTTGCTTCTAATGTACCAAAGCTGGACTTAGACATAATTTCACTCTCACAACATTATGGCTGGTTGGAGACAGTCCGAACCACAAGTACCGGGTCGATGGTTCTGGGCGTATACTGGGGGACGGGGACGACTCCCATTAACCCCTGACTATATCGGGGATACGCTTATCACAATGCCTTTCTGGTCTGTGCTGAAGCAGAGCATTCTGGCAGCCAAGTGGCTTGACCTTTATTAGTGAGCCTGGTTACCCCCTCTCGGAACCACAGACTTAGAAATCGCCAGCTCATATACAGTGCATAAAATATATTTATATAATATATTTATATATATACCCTTATACACCATTTTAATAAAAAATATCACAAAATTCTTCTAAGTCCCTCGGGAAGAGTGAAAGACGCGCACGTTCATTTTCAGAGCTCCTAGACCTTCCTATAAGAAGTTAGCCAAAAAGTAGCTTGGAAAAACGCTTAGGTTAAGTTTCAGAGTTGCTTCTAATGTACCAAAGCTGGACTTAGACATAATTTCACTCTCACAACATTATGGCTGGTTGGAGACAGTCCGAACCACAAGTACCGGGTCCATGGTTCTGGCCGTATACTGGGGGGACGGGGACGACTCCCATTAACCCCTGACTATACCGGGGATACGCTTATCACAATGCCTTTCTGGTCTGTGCTGAAGCAGGGCATTCTGGCAACCAAGTGACTTGACCTTTATTAGTGAGCCTGGTTACCCCCTCTCGGAACCACAGACTTAGAAATCGCCAGCTCATATACAGTGCATAAAATATATTTATATAATATATTTATATATATACCCTTATACACCATTTTAATAAAAAATATCACAAAATTCTTCTAAGTCCCTCGGGAAGAGTGAAAGACGCGCACGTTCATTTTCAGAGCTCCTAGACCTTCCTATAAGAAGTTAGCCAAAAAGTAGCTTCGAAAAACGCTTAGGTTAAGTTTCAGAGTTGCTTCTAATGTACCAAAGCTGGACTTAGACATAATTTCACTCTCACAACATTATGGCTGGTTGGAGACAGTCCGAACCACAAGTACCGGGTCCATGGTTCTGGGCGTATACTGGGGGAAGGGGACGACTCCCATTAACCCCTGACTATACCGGGGATACGCTTATCACAATGCATTTCTGGTCTGTGCTGAAGCAGGGCATTCTGGCAGCCAAGTGGCTTGACCTTTATTAGTGAGCCTGGTTACCCCCTCTCGGAACCACAGACTTAGAAATCGCCAGCTCATATACAGTGCATAAAATATATTTATATAATATATTTATTATATACCCTTATACACCATTTTAATAAAAAATATCACAAAATTCTTCTAAGTCCCTCGGGAAGAGTGAAAGACGCGCACGTTCATTTTCAGAGCTCCTAGACCTTCCTATAAGAAGTTAGCCAAAAAGTAGCTTCGAAAAACGCTTAGGTTAAGTTTCAGAGTTGCTTCTAATGTACCAAAGCTGGACTTAGACATAATTTCACTCTCACAACATTATGGCTGGTTGGAGACAGTCCGAACCACAAGTACCGGGTCCATGGTTCTGGGCGTATACTGGGGGAAGGGGACGACTCCCATTAACCCCTGACTATACCGGGGATACGCTTATCACAATGCATTTCTGGTCTGTGCTGAAGCAGGGCATTCTGGCAGCCAAGTGGCTTGACCTTTATTAGTGAGCCTGGTTACCCCCTCTCGGAACCACAGACTTAGAAATCGCCAGCTCATATACAGTGCATAAAATATATTTATATAATATATTTATTATATACCCTTATACACCATTTTAATAAAAAATATCACAAAATTCTTCTAAGTCCCTCGGGAAGAGTGAAAGACGCGCAATTACATTTTCAGAGCTCCTTGACCTTCCTATAAGAAGTTAGCCAAAAAGTAGCTTCGAAAAACGCTTAGGTTACGTTTCAGAGTTGCTTCTAATGTACCAAAGCTGGACTTAGACATAATTTCACTCTCACAACATTATGGCTGGTTGGAGACAGTCCGAACCACAAGTACCGGGTCCATGGTTCTGGGCGTATACTGGGGGGACGGGGACGACTCCCATTAACCCCTGACTATACCGGGGATACGCTTATCACAATGCCTTTCTGGTCTGTGCTGAAGCAGGGCATTCTGGCAGCCAAGCGGCTTGACCTTTATTAGTGAGCCTGGTTACCCCCTCTCGGAACCACAGACTTAGAAATCGCCAGCTCATATACAGTGCATAAAATATATTTATATATATACCCTTATACACCATTTTAATAAAAAATATCACAAAATTCTTCTAAGTCCCTCGGGAAGAGTGAAAGATGCGCACGTTCATTTTCAGCGTTCCTAGACCTTCCTATAAGAAGTTAGCCAAAAAGTAGCTTCGAAAAACGCTTAGGTTAAGTTTCAGAGTTGCTTCTAATGTACCAAAGCTGGACTTAGACATAATTTCACTCTCACAACATTATGGCTGGTTGGAGACAGTCCGAACCACAAGTACCGGGTCGATGGTTCTGGGCGTATACTGGGGGACGGGGACGACTCCCATTAACCCCTGACTATATCGGGGATACGCTTATCACAATGCCTTTCTGGTCTGTGCTGAAGCAGGGCATTCTGGCAGCCAAGTGGCTTGACCTTTATAAGTGAGCCTGGTTACCCCCTCTCGGAACCACAGACTTAGAAATCGCTAGCTCATATACAGTGCATAAAATATATTTATATAATATATTTATATATATACCCTTATACACCATTTTAATAAAAAATATCACAAAATTCTTCTAAGTCCCTCGGGAAGAGTGAAAGACGCGCACGTTCATTTTCAGAGCTCCTAGACCTTCCTATAAGAAGTTAGCCAAAAAGTAGCTTCGAAAAACGCTTAGGTTAAGTTTCAGAGTTGCTTCTAATGTACCAAAGCTGGACTTAGACATAATTTCACTCTCACAACATTATGGCTGGTTGGAGACAGTCCGAACCACAAGTACCGGGTCCATGGTTCTGGGCGTATACTGGGGGGACGGGGACGACTCCCATTAACCCCTGACTATACCGGGGATACGCTTATCACAATGCCTTTCTGGTCTGTGCTGAAGCAGGGCATTCTGGCAGCCAAGTGGCTTGACCTTTATTAGTGCGCCTGGTTACCCCCTCTCGGAACCACAGACTTAGAAATCGCCAGCTCATATACAGTGCATAAAATATATTTATATATATACCCTTATACACCATTTTAATAAAAAATATCACAAAATTCTTCTAAGTCCCTCGGGAAGAGTGAAAGACGCGCACGTTCATTTTCAGAGCTCCTAGACCTTCCTATAAGAAGTTAGCCAAAAAGTAGCTTGAAAAAACGCTTAGGTTAAGTTTCAGAGTTGCTTCTAATGTACCAAAGCTGGACTTAGACATAATTTCACTCTCACAACATTATGGCATGTTGGAGACAGTCCGAACCACAAGTACCGGGTCCATGGTTCTGGCCGTATACTGGGGGGACGGGGACGACTCCCATTAACCCCTGACTATACCGGGGATACGCTTATCACAATGCCTTTCTGGTCTGTGCTGAAGCAGGGCATTCTGGCAACCAAGTGGCTTGACCTTTATTAGTGAGCCTGGTTACCCCCTCTCGGAACCACAGACTTAGAAATCGCCAGCTCATATACAGTGCATAAAATATATTTATATAATATATTTATATATATACCCTTATACACCATTTTAATAAAAAATATCACAAAATTCTTCTAAGTCCCTCGGGAAGAGTGAAAGACGCGCACGTTCATTTTCAGAGCTCCTAGACCTTCCTATAAGAAGTTAGCCAAAAAGTAGCTTCGAAAAACGCTTAGGTTAAGTTTCAGAGTTGCTTCTAATGTACCAAAGCTGGACTTAGACATAATTTCACTCTCACAACATTATGGCTGGTTGGAGACAGTCCGAACCACAAATACCGGGTCCATGGTTCTGGGCGTATACTGGGGGAAGGGGACGACTCCCATTAACCCCTGACTATACCGGGGATACGCTTATCACAATGCATTTCTGGTCTGTGCTGAAGCAGGGCATTCTGGCAGCCAAGTGGCTTGACCTTTATTAGTGAGCCTGGTTACCCCCTCTCGGAACTACAGACTTAGAAATCGCCAGCTCATATACAGTGCATAAAATATATTTATATAATATATTTATATATATACCCTTATACACCATTTTAATAAAAAATATCACAAAATTCTTCTAAGTCCCTCGGGAAGAGTGAAAGACGCGCACGTTCATTTTCAGAGCTCCTAGACCTTCCTATAAGAAGTTAGCCAAAAAGTAGCTTCGAAAAACGCTTAGGTTAAGTTTCAGAGTTGCTTCTAATGTACCAAAGCTGGACTTAGACATAATTTCACTCTCACAACATTATGGCTGGTTGGAGACAGTCCGAAGCACAAGTACCGGGTCCATGGTTCTGGCCGTATACTGGGGGGACGGGGACGACTCCCATTAACCCCTGACTATATCGGGGATACGCTTATCACAATGCCTTTCTGGTCTGTGCTGAAGCAGGGCATTCTGGCAGCCAAGTGGCTTGACCTTTATAAGTGAGCCTGGTTACCCCCTCTCGGAACCACAGACTCTGAAATCGCTAGCTCATATACAGTGCATAAAATATATTTATATAATATATTTATATATATACCCTTATACACCATTTTAATAAAAAATATCACAAAATTCTTCTAAGTCCCTCGGGAAGAGTGAAAGACGCGCACGTTCATTTTCAGAGCTCCTAGACCTTCCTATAAGAAGTTAGCCAAAAAGTAGCTTCGAAAAACGCTTAGGTTAAGTTTCAGAGTTGCTTCTAATGTACCAAAGCTGGACTTAGACATAATTTCACTCTCACAACATTATGGCTGGTTGGAGACAGTCCGAACCACAAGTACCGGGTCCATGGTTCTGGGCGTATACTGGGGGGACGGGGACGACTCCCATTAACCCCTGACTATACCGGGGATACGCTTATCACAATGCCTTTCTGGTCTGTGCTGAAGCAGGGCATTCTGGCAGCCAAGTGGCTTGACCTTTGTTAGTGCGCCTGGTTACCCCCTCTCGGAACCACAGACTTAGAAATCGCCAGCTCATATACAGTGCATAAAATATATTTATATATATACCCTTATACACCATTTTAATAAAAAATATCACAAAATTCTTCTAAGTCCCTCGGGAAGAGTTAAAGACGCGCACGTTCATTTTCAGAGCTCCTAGACCTTCCTATAAGAAGTTAGCCAAAAAGTAGCTTGGAAAAACGCTTAGGTTAAGTTTCAGAGTTGCTTCTAATGTACCAAAGCTGGACTTAGACATAATTTCACTCTCACAACATTATGGCTGGTTGGAGACAGTCCGAACCACAAGTACCGGGTCCATGGTTCTGGCCGTATACTGGGGGGACGGGGACGACTCCAATTAACCCCTGACTATACCGGGGATACGCTTATCACAATGCCTTTCTGGTCTGTGCTGAAGCAGGGCATTCTGGCAACCAAGTGGCTTGACCTTTATTAGTGAGCCTGGTTACCCCCTCTCGGAACCACAGACTTAGAAATCGCCAGCTCATATACAGTGCATAAAATATATTTATATAATATATTTATATATATACCCTTAAACACCATTTTAATAAAAAAATATCACAAAATTCTTCTAAGTCCCTCGGGAAGAGTGAAAGACGTGCACGTTCATTTTCAGAGCTCCTAGACCTTCCTATAAGAAGTTAGCCAAAAAGTAGCTTCGAAAAACGCTTAGGTTAAGTTTCAGAGTTGCTTCTAATGTACCAAAGCTGGACTTAGACATAATTTCACTCTCACAACATTATGGCTGGTTGGAGACAGTCCGAAGCATAAGTACCGGGTCCATGGTTCTGGCCGTATACTGGGGGGACGGGGACGACTCCCATTAACCCCTGACTATATCGGGGATACGCTTATCACAATGCCTTTCTGGTCTGTGCTGAAGCAGGGCATTCTGGCAGCCAAGTGGCTTGACCTTTATAAGTGAGCCTGGTTACCCCCTCTCGGAACCACAGACTTAGAAATCGCTAGCTCATATACAGTGCATAAAATATATTTATATAATATATTTATATATATACCCTTATACACCATTTTAATAAAAAATATCACAAAATTCTTCTAAGTCCCTCGGGAAGAGTGAAAGACGCGCACGTTCATTTTCAGAGCTCCTAGACCTTCCTATAAGAAGTTAGCCAAAAAGTAGCTTCGAAAAACGCTTAGGTTAAGTTTCAGAGTTGCTTCTAATGTACCAAAGCTGGACTTAGACATAATTTCACTCTCACAACATTATGGCTGGTTGGAGACAGTCCGAACCACAAGTACCGGGTCCATGGTTCTGGGCGTATACTGGGGGGACGGGGACGACTCCCATTAACCCCTGACTATACCGGGGATACGCTTATCACAATGCCTTTCTGGTCTGTGCTGAAGCAGGGCATTCTGGCAGCCAAGTGGCTTGACCTTTATTAGTGCGCCTGGTTACCCCCTCTCGGAACCACAGACTTAGAAATCGCCAGCTCATATACAGTGCATAAAATATATTTATATATATACCCTTATACACCATTTTAATAAAAAATATCACAAAATTCTTCTAAGTCCCTCGGGAAGAGTGAAAGACGCGCACGTTCATTTTCAGAGCTCCTAGACCTTCCTATAAGAAGTTAGCCAAAAAGTAGCTTGGAAAAACGCTTAGGTTAAGTTTCAGAGTTGCTTCTAATGTACCAAAGCTGGACTTAGACATAATTTCACTCTCACAACATTATGGCTGGCTGGAGACAGTCCGAACCACAAGTACCGGGTCCATGGTTCTGGCCGTATACTGGGGGGACGGGGACGACTCCCATTAACCCCTGACTATACCGGGGATACGCTTATCACAATGCCTTTCTGGTCTGTGCTGAAGCAGGGCATTCTGGCAGCCAAGTGGCTTGACCTTTGTTAGTGCGCCTGGTTACCCCCTCTCGGAACCACAGACTTAGAAATCGCCAGCTCATATACAGTGCATAAAATATATTTATATATATACCCTTATACACCATTTTAATAAAAAATATCACAAAATTCTTCTAAGTCCCTCGGGAAGAGTGAAAGACGCGCACGTTCATTTTCAGAGCTCCTAGACCTTCCTATAAGAAGTTAGCCAAAAAGTAGCTTGGAAAAACGCTTAGGTTAAGTTTCAGAGTTGCTTCTAATGTACCAAAGCTGGACTTAGACATAATTTCACTCTCACAACATTATGGCTGGTTGGAGACAGTCCGAACCACAAGTACCGGGTCCATGGTTCTGGCCGTATACTGGGGGGACGGGGACGACTCCCATTAACCCCTGACTATACCGGGGATACGCTTATCACAATGCCTTTCTGGTCTGTGCTGAAGCAGGGCATTCTGGCAACCAAGTGGCTTGACCTTTATTAGTGAGCCTGGTTACCCCCTCTCGGAACCACAGACTTAGAAATCGCCAGCTCATATACAGTGCATAAAATATATTTATATAATATATTTATATATATACCCTTATACACCATTTTAATAAAAAATATCACAAAATTCTTCTAAGTCCCTCGGGAAGAGTGAAAGACGCGCACGTTCATTTTCAGAGCTCCTAGACCTTCCTATAAGAAGTTAGCCAAAAAGTAGCTTCGAAAAACGCTTAGGTTAAGTTTCAGAGTTGCTTCTAAGGTACCAAAGCTGGACTTAGACATAATTTCACTCTCACAACATTATGGCTGGTTGGAGACAGTCCGAACCACAAGTACCGGGTCCATGGTTCTGGGCGTATACTGGGGGAAGGGGACGACTCCCATTAACCCCTGACTATACCGGGGATACGCTTATCACAATGCATTTCTGGTCTGTGCTGAAGCAGGGCATTCTGGCAGCCAAGTGGCTTGACCTTTATTAGTGAGCCTGGTTACCCCCTCTCGGAACCACAGACTTAGAAATCGCCAGCTCATATACAGTGCATAAAATATATTTATATAATATATTTATATATATACCCTTATACACCATTTTAATAAAAAAATATCACAAAATTCTTCTAAGTCCCTCGGGAAGAGTGAAAGACGCGCACGTTCATTTTCAGAGCTCCTAGACCTTCCTATAAGAAGTTAGCCAAAAAGTAGCTTCGAAAAACGCTTAGGTTAAGTTTCAGAGTTGCTTCTAATGTACCAAAGCTGGACTTAGACATAATTTCACTCTCACAACATTATGGCTGGTTGGAGACAGTTCGAACCACAAGTACCGGGTCCATGGTTCTGGGCGTATACTGGGGGGACGGGGACGACTCCCATTAACCCCTGACTATATCGGGGATACGCTTATCACAATGCCTTTCTGGTCTGTGCTGAAGCAGGGCATTCTGGCAGCCAAGTGGCTTGACCTTTATAAGTGAGCCTGGTTACCCCCTCTCGGAACCACAGACTTAGAAATCGCTAGCTCATATACAGTGCATAAAATATATTTATATAATATATTTATATATATACCCTTATACACCATTTTAATAAAAAATATCACAAAATTCTTCTAAGTCCCTCGGGAAGAGTGAAAGACGCGCACGTTCATTTTCAGAGCTCCTAGACCTTCCTATAAGAAGTTAGCCAAAAAGTAGCTTCGAAAAACGCTTAGGTTAAGTTTCAGAGTTGCTTCTAATGTACCAAAGCTGGACTTAGACATAATTTCACTCTCACAACATTATGGCTGGTTGGAGACAGTCCGAACCACAAGTACCGGGTCCATGGTTCTGGGCGTATACTGGGGGGACGGGGACGACTCCCATTAACCCCTGACTATACCGGGGATACGCTTATCACAATGCCTTTCTGGTCTGTGCTGAAGCAGGGCATTCTGGCAGCCAAGTGGCTTGACCTTTATTAGTGCGCCTGGTTACCCCCTCTCGGAACCACAGACTTAGAAATCGCCAGCTCATATACAGTGCATAAAATATATTTATATATATACCCTTATACACCATTTTAATAAAAAATATCACAAAATTCTTCTAAGTCCCTCGGGAAGAGTGAAAGACGCGCACGTTCATTTTCAGAGCTCCTAGACCTTCCTATAAGAAGTTAGCCAAAAAGTAGCTTGGAAAAACGCTTAGGTTAAGTTTCAGAGTTGCTTCTAATGTACCAAAGCTGGACTTAGACATAATTTCACTCTCACAACATTATGGCTGGCTGGAGACAGTCCGAACCACAAGTACCGGGTCCATGGTTCTGGCCGTATACTGGGGGGACGGGGACGACTCCCATTAACCCCTGACTATACCGGGGATACGCTTATCACAATGCCTTTCTGGTCTGTGCTGAAGCAGGGCATTCTGGCAACCAAGTGGCTTGACCTTTATTAGTGAGCCTGGTTACCCCCTCTCGGAACCACAGACTTAGAAATCGCCAGCTCATATACAGTGCATAAAATATATTTATATAATATATTTATATATATACCCTTATACACCATTTTAATAAAAAATATCACAAAATTCTTCTAAGTCCCTCGGGAAGAGTGAAAGACGCGCACGTTCATTTTCAGAGCTCCTAGACCTTCCTATAAGAAGTTAGCCAAAAAGTAGCTTCGAAAAACGCTTAGGTTAAGTTTCAGAGTTGCTTCTAATGTACCAAAGCTGGACTTAGACATAATTTCACTCTCACAACATTATGGCTGGTTGGAGACAGTCCGAACCACAAGTACCGGGTCCATGGTTCTGGGCGTATACTGGGGGAAGGGGACGACTCCCATTAACCCCTGACTATACCGGGGATACGCTTATCACAATGCATTTCTGGTCTGTGCTGAAGCAGGGCATTCTGGCAGCCAAGTGGCTTGACCTTTATTAGTGAGCCTGGTTACCCCCTCTCGGAGCCACAGACTTAGAAATCGCCAGCTCATATACAGTGCATAAAATATATTTATATAATATATTTATATATATACCCTTATACACCATTTTAATAAAAAATATCACAAAATTCTTCTAAGTCCCTCGGGAAGAGTGAAAGACGCGCACGTTCGTTTTCAGAGCTCCTAGACCTTCCTATAAGAAGTTAGCCAAAAAGTAGCTTCGAAAAACGCTTAGGTTAAGTTTCAGAGTTGCTTCTAATGTACCAAAGCTGGACTTAGACATAATTTCACTCTCACAACATTATGGCTGGTTGGAGACAGTCCGAACCACAAGTACCGGGTCGATGGTTCTGGGCGTATACTGGGGGACGGGGACGACTCCCATTAACCCCTGACTATATCGGGGATACGCTTATCACAATGCCTTTCTGGTCTGTGCTGAAGCAGGGCATTCTGGCAGCCAAGTGGCTTGACCTTTATAAGTGAGCCTGGTAACCCCCTCTCGGAACCACAGACTTAGAAATCGCTCGCTCATATACAGTGCATAAAATATATTTATATAATATATTTATATATATACCCTTATACACCATTTTAATAAAAAATATCACAAAATTATTCTAAGTCCATCGGGAAGGGTGAAAGACGCGCACGTTCATTTTCAGAGCTCCTAGACCTTCCTATAAGAAGTTAGCCAAAAAGTAGCTTCGAAAAACGCTTAGGTTAAGTTTCAGAGTTGCTTCTAATGTACCAAAGCTGGACTTAGACATAATTTCACTCTCACAACATTATGGCTGGTTGGAGACAGTCCGAACCACAAGTACCGGGTCCATGGTTCTGGGCGTATACTGGGGGGACGGGGACGACTCCCATTAACCCCTGACTATACCGGGGATACGCTTATCACAATGCCTTTCTGGTCTGTGCTGAAGCAGGGCATTCTGGCAGCCAAGTGGCTTGACCTTTGTTAGTGCGCCTGGTTACCCCCTCTCGGAACCACAGACTTAGAAATCGCCAGCTCATATACAGTGCATAAAATATATTTATATATATACCCTTATACACCATTTTAATAAAAAATATCACAAAATTCTTCTAAGTCCCTCGGGAAGAGTGAAAGACGCGCACGTTCATTTTCAGAGCTCCTAGACCTTCCTATAAGAAGTTAGCCAAAAAGTAGCTTGGAAAAACGCTTAGGTTAAGTTTCAGAGTTGCTTCTAATGTACCAAAGCTGGACTTAGACATAATTTCACTCTCACAACATTATGGCTGGTTGGAGACAGTCCGATCCACAAGTACCGGGTCCATGGTTCTGGCCGTATACTGGGGGGACGGGGACGACTCCCATTAACCCCTGACTATACCGGGGATACGCTTATCACAATGCCTTTCTGGTCTGTGCTGAAGCAGGGCATTCTGGCAACCAAGTGGCTTGACCTTTATTAGTGAGCCTGGTTACCCCCTCTCGGAACCACAGACTTAGAAATCGCCAGCTCATATACAGTGCATAAAATATATTTATATAATATATTTATATATATACCCTTATACACCATTTTAATAAAAAATATCACAAAATTCTTCTAAGTCCCTCGGGAAGAGTGAAAGACGCGCACGTTCATTTTCAGAGCTCCTAGACCTTCCTATAAGAAGTTAGCCAAAAAGTAGCTTCGAAAAACGCTTAGGTTAAGTTTCAGAGTTGCATCTAAGGTACCAAAGCTGGACTTAGACATAATTTCACTCTCACAACATTATGGCTGGTTGGAGACAGTCCGAACCACAAGTACCGGGTCCATGGTTCTGGGCGTATACTGGGGGAAGGGGACGACTCCCATTAACCCCTGACTATACCGGGGATACGCTTATCACAATGCATTTCTGGTCTGTGCTGAAGCAGGGCATTCTGGCAGCCAAGTGGCTTGACCTTTATTAGTGAGCCTGGTTACCCCCTCTCGGAACCACAGACTTAGAAATCGCCAGCTCATATACAGTGCATAAAATATATTTATATAATATATTTATATATATACCCTTATACACCATTTTAATAAAAAATATCACAAAATTCTTCTAAGTCCCTCGGGAAGAGTGAAAGATGCGCACGTTCATTTTCAGCGTTCCTAGACCTTCCTATAAGAAGTTAGCCAAAAAGTAGCTTCGAAAAACGCGTAGGTTAAGTTTCAGAGTTGCTTCTAATGTACCAAAGCTGGACTTAGACATAATTTCACTCTCACAACATTATGGCTGGTTGGAGACAGTCCGAACCACAAGTACCGGGTCCATGGTTCTGGGCGTATACTGGGGGACGGGGACGACTCCCATTAACCCCTGACTATATCGGGGATACGCTTATCACAATGCCTTTCTGGTCTGTGCTGAAGCAGGGCATTCTGGCAGCCAAGTGGCTTGACCTTTATAAGTGAGCCTGGTTACCCCCTCTCGGAACCACAGACTTAGAAATCGCTCGCTCATATACAGTGCATAAAATATATTTATATAATATATTTATATATATACCCTTATACACCATTTTAATAAAAAATATCACAAAATTCTTCTAAGTCCATCGGGAAGAGTGAAAGACGCGCACGTTCATTTTCAGAGCTCCTAGACCTTCCTATAAGAAGTTAGCCAAAAAGTAGCTTCGAAAAACGCTTAGGTTAAGTTTCAGAGTTGCTTCTAATGTACCAAAGCTGGACTTAGACATAATTTCACTCTCACAACATTATGGCTGGTTGGAGACAGTCCGAACCACAAGTACCGGGTCCATGGTTCTGGGCGTATACTGGGGGGACGGGGACGACTCCCATTAACCCTTGACTATACCGGGGATACGCTTATCACAATGCCTTTCTGGTCTGTGCTGAAGCAGGGCATTCTGGCAGCCAAGTGGCTTGACCTTTATTAGTGCGCCTGGTTACCCCCTCTCGGAACCACAGACTTAGAAATCGCCAGCTCATATACAGTGCATAAAATATATTTATATATATACCCTTATACACCATTTTAATAAAAAATATCACAAAATTCTTCTAAGTCCCTCGGGAAGAGTGAAAGATGCGCACGTTCATTTTCAGCGTTCCTAGACCTTCCTATAAGAAGTTAGCCAAAAAGTAGCTTCGAAAAACGCTTAGGTTAAGTTTCAGAGTTGCTTCTAATGTACCAAAGCTGGACTTAGACATAATTTCACTCTCACAACATTATGGCTGGTTGGAGACAGTCCGAACCACAAGTACCGGGTCCATGGTTCTGGGCGTATACTGGGGGGACGGGGACGACTCCCATTAACCCCTGACTATACCGGGGATACGCTTATCACAATGCCTTTCTGGTCTGTGCTGAAGCAGGGCATTCTGGCAGCCAAGTGGCTTGACCTTTATTAGTGCGCCTGGTTACCCCCTCTCGGAACCACAGACTTAGAAATCGCCAGCTCATATACAGTGCATAAAATATATTTATATATATACCCTTATACACCATTTTAATAAAAAATATCACAAAATTCTTCTAAGTCCCTCGGGAAGAGTGAAAGACGCGCACGTTCATTTTCAGAGCTCCTAGACCTTCCTATAAGAAGTTAGCCAAAAAGTAGCTTCGAAAAACGCTTAGGTTAAGTTTCAGAGTTGCTTCTAATGTACCAAAGCTGGACTTAGACATAATTTCACTCTCACAACATTATGGCTGGTTGGAGACAGTCCGAACCACAAGTACCGGGTCCATGGTTCTGGGCGTATACTGGGGGAAGGGGACGACTCCCATTAACCCCTGACTATACCGGGGATATGCTTATCACAATGCATTTCTGGTCTGTGCTGAAGCAGGGCATTCTGGCAGCCAAGTGGCTTGACCTTTATTAGTGAGCCTGGTTACCCCCTCTCGGAGCCACAGACTTTGAAATCGCCAGCTCATATACAGTGCATAAAATATATTTATATAATATATTTATATATATACCCTTATACACCATTTTAATAAAAAATATCACAAAATTCTTCTAAGTCCCTCGGGAAGAGTGAAAGATGCGCACGTTCATTTTCAGCGTTCCTAGACCTTCCTATAAGAAGTTAGCCAAAAAGTAGCTTCGAAAAACGCTTAGGTTAAGTTTCAGAGTTGCTTCTAATGTACCAAAGCTGGACTTAGACATAATTTCACTCTCACAACATTATGGCTGGTTGGAGACAGTCCGAACCACAAGTACCGGGTCGATGGTTCTGGGCGTATACTGGGGGACGGAGACGACTCCCATTAACCCCTGACTATATCGGGGATACGCTTATCACAATGCCTTTCTGGTCTGTGCTGAAGCAGGGCATTCTGGCAGCCAAGTGGCTTGACCTTTATAAGTGAGCCTGGTTACCCCCTCTCGGAACCACAGACTTAGAAATCGCTCGCTCATATACAGTGCATAAAATATATTTATATAATATATTTATATATATACCCTTATACACCATTTTAATAAAAAATATCACAAAATTCTTCTAAGTCCATCGGGAAGAGTGAAAGACGCGCACGTTCATTTTCAGAGCTCCTAGACCTTCCTATAAGAAGTTAGCCAAAAAGTAGCTTCGAAAAACGCTTAGGTTAAGTTTCAGAGTTGCTTCTAATGTACCAAAGCTGGACTTAGACATAATTTCACTCTCACAACATTATGGCTGGTTGGAGACAGTCCGAACCACAAGTACCGGGTCCATGGTTCTGGGCGTATACTGGGGGGACGGGGACGACTCCCATTAACCCCTGACTATACCGGGGATACGCTTATCACAATGCCTTTCTGGTCTGTGCTGAAGCAGGGCATTCTGGCAGCCAAGTGGCTTGACCTTTATTAGTGAGCCTGGTTACCCCCTCTCGGAACCACAGACTTAGAAATCGCCAGCTCATATACAGTGCATAAAATATATTTATATAATATATTTATATATATACCCTTATACACCATTTTAATAAAAAATATCACAAAATTCTTCTAAGTCCCTAGGGAAGAGTGAAAGACGCGCACGTTCATTTTCAGAGCTCCTAGACCTTCCTATAAGAAGTTAGCCAAAAAGTAGCTTCGAAAAACGCTTAGGTTAAGTTTCAGAGTTGCTTCTAATGTACCAAAGCTGGACTTAGACATAATTTCACTCTCACAACATTATGGCTGGTTGGAGACAGTCCGAACCACAAGTACCGGGTCCATGGTTCTGGGCGTATACTGGGGGGACGGGGACGACTCCCATTAACCCCTGACTATACCGGGGATACGCTTATCACAATGCCTTTCTGGTCTGTGCTGAAGCAGGGCATTCTGGCAGCCAAGTGGCTTGACCTTTATTAGTGAGCCTGGTTACCCCCTCTCGGAACCACAGACTTAGAAATCGCCAGCTCATATACAGTGCATAAAATATATTTATATAATATATTTATATATATACCCTTATACACCATTTTAATAAAAAATATCACAAAATTCTTCTAAGTCCCTAGGGAAGAGTGAAAGACGCGCACGTTCATTTTCAGAGCTCCTAGACCTTCCTATAAGAAGTTAGCCAAAAAGTAGCTTCGAAAAACGCTTAGGTTAAGTTTCAGAGTTGCTTCTAATGTACCAAAGCTGGACTTAGACATAATTTCACTCTCACAACATTATGGCTGGTTGGAGACAGTCCGAACCACAAGTACCGGGTCCATGGTTCTGGCCGTATACTGGGGGGACGGGGACGACTCCCATTAACCCCTGACTATACCGGGGATACGCTTATCACAATGCCTTTCTGGTCTGTGCTGAAGCAGGGCATTCTGGCAACCAAGTGGCTTGACCTTTATTAGTGAGCCTGGTTACCCCCTCTCGGAACCACAGACTTAGAAATCGCCAGCTCATATACAGTGCATAAAATATATTTATATAATATATTTATATATATACCCTTATACACCATTTTAATAAAAAATATCACAAAATTCTTCTAAGTCCCTCGGGAAGAGTGAAAGACGCGCACGTTCATTTTCAGAGCTCCTAGACCTTCCTATAAGAAGTTAGCCAAAAAGTAGCTTCGAAAAACGCTTAGGTTAAGTTTCAGAGTTGCTTCTAATGTACCAAAGCTGGACTTAGACATAATTTCACTCTCACAACATTATGGCTGGTTGGAGACAGTCCGAACCACAAGTACCGGGTCCATGGTTCTGGGCGTATACTGGGGGAAGGGGAAGACTCCCATTAACCCCTGACTATACCGGGGATACGCTTATCACAATGCATTTCTGGTCTGTGCTGAAGCAGGGCATTCTGGCAGCCAAGTGGCTTGACCTTTATTAGTGAGCCTGGTTACCCCCTCTCGGAACCACAGACTTAGAAATCGCCAGCTCATATACAGTGCATAAAATATATTTATATAATATATTTATATATATACCCTTATACACCATTTTAATAAAAAATATCACAAAATTCTTCTAAGTCCCTCGGGAAGAGTGAAAGACGCGCACGTTCATTTTCAGAGCTCCTAGACCTTCCTATAAGAAGTTAGCCAAAAAGTAGCTTGGAAAAACGCTTAGGTTAAGTTTCAGAGTTGCTTCTAATGTACCAAAGCTGGACTTAGACATAATTTCACTCTCACAACATTATGGCTGGTTGGAGACAGTCCGAACCACAAGTACCGGGTCGATGGTTCTGGGCGTATACTGGGGGACGGGGACGACTCCCATTAACCCCTGACTATATCGGGGATACGCTTATCACAATGCCTTTCTGGTCTGTGCTGAAGCAGGGCATTCTGGCAGCCAAGTGGCTTGACCTTTATTAGTGAGCCTGGTTACCCCCTCTCGGAACCACAGACTTAGAAATCGCCAGCTCATATACAGTGCATAAAATATATTTATATAATATATTTATTATATACCCTTATACACCATTTTAATAAAAAATATCACAAAATTCTTCTAAGTCCATCGGGAAGAGTGAAAGACGCGCACGTTCATTTTCAGAGCTCCTAGACCTTCCTATAAGAAGTTAGCCAAAAAGTAGCTTCGAAAAACGCTTAGGTTAAGTTTCAGAGTTGCTTCTAATGTACCAAAGCTGGACTTAGACATAATTTCACTCTCACAACATTATGGCTGGTTGGAGACAGTCCGAACCACAAGTACCGGGTCCATGGTTCTGGGCGTATACTGGGGGAAGGGGACGACTCCCATTAACCCCTGACTATACCGGGGATACGCTTATCACAATGCATTCTGGTCTGTGCTGAAGCAGGGCATTCTGGCAGCCAAGTGGCTTGACCTTTATTAGTGAGCCTGGTTACCCCCTCTCGGAACCACAGACTTAGAAATCGCCAGCTCATATACAGTGCATAAAATATATTTATATAATATATTTATATATATACCCTTATACACCATTTTAATAAAAAATATCACAAAATTCTTCTAAGTCCCTCGGGAAGAGTGAAAGACGCGCACGTTCATTTTCAGAGCTCCTAGACCTTCCTATAAGAAGTTAGCCAAAAAGTAGCTTCGAAAAACGCTTAGGTTAAGTTTCAGAGTTGCTTCTAATGTACCAAAGCTGGACTTAGACATAATTTCACTCTCACAACATTATGGCTGGTTGGAGACAGTCCGAACCACAAGTACCGGGTCCATGGTTCTGGGCGTATACTGGGGGAAGGGGACGACTCCCATTAACCCCTGACTATACCGGGGATACGCTTATCACAATGCATTCTGGTCTGTGCTGAAGCAGGGCATTCTGGCAGCCAAGTGGCTTGACCTTTATTAGTGAGCCTGGTTACCCCCTCTCGGAACCACAGACTTAGAAATCGCCAGCTCATATACAGTGCATAAAATATATTTATATAATTTATTTATATATATACCCTTATACACCATTTTAATAAAAAATATCACAATATTCTTCTAAGTCCCTCGGGAAGAGTGAAAGACGCGCACGTTCATTTTCAGAGCTCCTAGACCTTCCTATAAGAAGTTAGCCAAAAAGTAGCTTCGAAAAACGCTTAGGTTAAGTTTCAGAGTTGCTTCTAATGTACCAAAGCTGGACTTAGACATAATTTCACTCTCACAACATTATGGCTGGTTGGAGACAGTCCGAACCACAAGTACCGGGTCCATGGTTCTGGGCGTATACTGGGGGGGACGGGGACGACTCCCATTAACCCCTGACTATACCGGGGATACGCTTATCACAATGCCTTTCTGGTCTGTGCTGAAGCAGGGCATTCTGGCAGCCAAGTGGCTTGACCTTTATTAGTGAGCCTGGTTACCCCCTCTCGGAACCACAGACTTAGAAATCGCCAGCTCATATACAGTGCATAAAATATATTTATATAATATATTTATATATATACCCTTATACACCATTTTAATAAAAATATCACAAAATTCTTCTAAGTCCCTCGGGAAGAGTGAAAGACGCGCACGTTCATTTTCAGAGCTCCTAGACCTTCCTATAAGAAGTTAGCCAAAAAGTCGCTTCGAAAAACGCTTAGGTTAAGTTTCAGAGTTGCTTCTAATGTACCAAAGCTGGACTTAGACATAATTTCACTCTCACAACATTATGGCTGGTTGGAGACAGTCCGAACCACAAGTACCGGGTCCATGGTTCTGGGCGTATACTGGGGGAAGGGGACGACTCCCATTAACCCCTGACTATACCGGGGATATGCTTATCACAATGCATTTCTGGTCTGTGCTGAAGCAGGGCATTCTGGCAGCCAAGTGGCTTGACCTTTATTAGTGAGCCTGGTTACCCCCTCTCGGAACCACCGACTTAGAAATCGCCAGCTCATATACAGTGCATAAAATATATTTATATAATATATTTATTATATACCCTTATACACCATTTTAATAAAAAATATCACAAAATTCTTCTAAGTCCCTCGGGAAGAGTGAAAGACGCGCACGTTCATTTTCAGAGCTCCTTGACCTTCCTATAAGAAGTTAGCCAAAAAGTAGCTTCGAAAAACGCTTAGGTTAAGTTTCAGAGTTGCTTCTAATGTACCAAAGCTGGACTTAGACATAATTTCACTCTCACAACATTATGGCTGGTTGGAGACAGTCCGAACCACAAGTACCGGGTCCATGGTTCTGGGCGTATACTGGGGGGGACGGGGACGACTCCCATTAACCCCTGACTATACCGGGGATACGCTTATCACAATGCCTTTCTGGTCTGTGCTGAAGCAGGGCATTCTGGCAGCCAAGTGGCTTGACCTTTATTAGTGAGCCTGGTTACCCCCTCTCGGAACCACAGACTTAGAAATCGCCAGCTCATATACAGTGCATAAAATATATTTATATATATACCCTTATACACCATTTTAATAAAAAATATCACAAAATTCTTCTAAGTCCCTCGGGAAGAGTGAAAGACGCGCACGTTCATTTTCAGAGCTCCTTGACCTTCCTATAAGAAGTTAGCCAAAAAGTAGCTTCGAAAAACGCTTAGGTTAAGTTTCAGAGTTGCTTCTAATGTACCAAAGCTGGACTTAGACATAATTTCACTCTCACAACATTATGGCTGGTTGGAGACAGTCCGAACCACAAGTACCGGGTCCATGGTTCTGGGCGTATACTGGGGGGACGGGGACGACTCCCATTAACCCCTGACTATACCGGGGATACGCTTATCACAATGCCTTTCTGGTCTGTGCTGAAGCAGGGCATTCTGGCAGCCAAGTGGCTTGACCTTTATTAGTGAGCCTGGTTACCCCCTCTCGGAACCACAGACTTAGAAATCGCCAGCTCATATACAGTGCATAAAATATATTTATATATATACCCTTATACACCATTTTAATAAAAAATATCACAAAATTCTTCTAAGTCCCTCGGGAAGAGTGAAAGACGCGCACGTTCATTTTCAGAGCTCCTAGACCTTCCTATAAGAAGTTAGCCAAAAAGTAGCTTCGAAAAACGCTTAGGTTAAGTTTCAGAGTTGCTTCTAATGTACCAAAGCTGGACTTAGACATAATTTCACTCTCACAACATTATGGCTGGTTGGAGACAGTCCGAACCACAAGTACCGGGTCCATGGTTCTGGGCGTATACTGGGGGGGACGGGGACGACTCCCATTAACCCCTGACTATACCGGGGATACGCTTATCACAATGCCTTTCTGGTCTGTGCTGAAGCAGGGCATTCTGGCAGCCAAGTGGCTTGACCTTTATTAGTGAGCCTGGTTACCCCCTCTCGGAACCACAGACTTAGAAATCGCCAGCTCATATACAGTGCATAAAATATATTTATATATATACCCTTATACACCATTTTAATAAAAAATATCACAAAATTCTTCTAAGTCCCTCGGGAAGAGTGAAAGACGCGCACGTTCATTTTCAGAGCTCCTAGACCTTCCTATAAGAAGTTAGCCAAAAAGTAGCTTCGAAAAACGCGTAGGTTAAGTTTCAGAGTTGCTTCTAATGTACCAAAGCTGGACTTAGACATAATTTCACTCTCACAACATTATGGCTGGTTGGAGACAGTCCGAACCACAAGTACCGGGTCCATGGTTCTGGGCGTATACTGGGGGGGACGGGGACGACTCCCATTAACCCCTGACTATACCGGGGATACGCTTATCACAATGCCTTTCTGGTCTGTGCTGAAGCAGGGCATTCTGGCAGCCAAGTGGCTTGACCTTTATTAGTGAGCCTGGTTACCCCCTCTCGGAACCACAGACTTAGAAATCGCCAGCTCATATACAGTGCATAAAATATATGTATATAATATATTTATATATATACCCTTATACACCATTTTAATAAAAAATATCACAAAATTCTTCTAAGTCCCTCGGGAAGAGTGAAAGACGCGCACGTTCATTTTCAGAGCTCCTAGACCTTCCTATAAGAAGTTAGCCAAAAAGTAGCTTCGAAAAACGCTTAGGTTAAGTTTCAGAGTTGCTTCTAATGTACCAAAGCTGGACTTAGACATAATTTCACTCTCACAACATTATGGCTGGTTGGAGACAGTCCGAACCACAAGTACCGGGTCCATGGTTCTGGGCGTATACTGGGGGAAGGGGACGACTCCCATTAACCCCTGACTATACCGGGGATATGCTTATCACAATGCATTTCTGGTCTGTGCTGAAGCAGGGCATTCTGGCAGCCAAGTGGCTTGACCTTTATTAGTGAGCCTGGTTACCCCCTCTCGGAACCACAGACTTAGAAATCGCCAGCTCATATACAGTGCATAAAATATATTTATATAATATATTTATTATATACCCTTATACACCATTTTAATAAAAAATATCACAAAATTCTTCTAAGTCCCTCGGGAAGAGTGAAAGACGCGCACGTTCATTTTCAGAGCTCCTTGACCTTCCTATAAGAAGTTAGCCAAAAAGTAGCTTCGAAAAACGCTTAGGTTAAGTTTCAGAGTTGCTTCTAATGTACCAAAGCTGGACTTAGACATAATTTCACTCTCACAACATTATGGCTGGTTGGAGACAGTCCGAACCACAAGTACCGGGTCCATGGTTCTGGGCGTATACTGGGGGAAGGGGACGACTCCCATTAACCCCTGACTATACCGGGGATATGCTTATCACAATGCATTTCTGGTCTGTGCTGAAGCAGGGCATTCTGGCAGCCAAGTGGCTTGACCTTTATTAGTGAGCCTGGTTACCCCCTCTCGGAACCACAGACTTAGAAATCGCCAGCTCATATACAGTGCATAAAATATATTTATATAATATATTTATTATATACCCTTATACACCATTTTAATAAAAAATATCACAAAATTCTTCTAAGTCCCTCGGGAAGAGTGAAAGACGCGCACGTTCATTTTCAGAGCTCCTTGACCTTCCTATAAGAAGTTAGCCAAAAAGTAGCTTCGAAAAACGCTTAGGTTAAGTTTCAGAGTTGCTTCTAATGTACCAAAGCTGGACTTAGACATAATTTCACTCTCACAACATTATGGCTGGTTGGAGACAGTCCGAACCACAAGTACCGGGTCCATGGTTCTGGGCGTATACTGGGGGGACGGGGACGACTCCCATTAACCCCTGACTATACCGGGGATACGCTTATCACAATGCCTTTCTGGTCTGTGCTGAAGCAGGGCATTCTGGCAGCCAAGTGGCTTGACCTTTATTAGTGAGCCTGGTTACCCCCTCTCGGAACCACAGACTTAGAAATCGCCAGCTCATATACAGTGCATAAAATATATTTATATATATACCCTTATACACCATTTTAATAAAAAATATCACAAAATTCTTCTAAGTCCCTCGGGAAGAGTGAAAGACGCGCACGTTCATTTTCAGAGCTCCTAGACCTTCCTATAAGAAGTTAGCCAAAAAGTAGCTTCGAAAAACGCTTAGGTTAAGTTTCAGAGTTGCTTCTAATGTACCAAAGCTGGACTTAGACATAATTTCACTCTCACAACATTATGGCTGGTTGGAGACAGTCCGAACCACAAGTACCGGGTCCATGGTTCTGGGCGTATACTGGGGGGGACGGGGACGACTCCCATTAACCCCTGACTATACCGGGGATACGCTTATCACAATGCCTTTCTGGTCTGTGCTGAAGCAGGGCATTCTGGCAGCCAAGTGGCTTGACCTTTATTAGTGAGCCTGGTTACCCCCTCTCGGAACCACAGACTTAGAAATCGCCAGCTCATATACAGTGCATAAAATATATGTATATAATATATTTATATATATACCCTTATACACCATTTTAATAAAAAATATCACAAAATTCTTCTAAGTCCCTCGGGAAGAGTGAAAGACGCGCACGTTCATTTTCAGAGCTCCTAGACCTTCCTATAAGAAGTTAGCCAAAAAGTAGCTTCGAAAAACGCTTAGGTTAAGTTTCAGAGTTGCTTCTAATGTACCAAAGCTGGACTTAGACATAATTTCACTCTCACAACATTATGGCTGGTTGGAGACAGTCCGAACCACAAGTACCGGGTCCATGGTTCTGGCCGTATACTGGGGGGACGGGGACGACTCCCATTAACCCCTGACTATACCGGGGATACGCTTATCACAATGCCTTTCTGGTCTGTGCTGAAGCAGGGCATTCTGGCAGCCAAGTGGCTTGACCTTTATTAGTGAGCCTGGTTACCCCCTCTCGGAACCACAGACTTAGAAATCGCCAGCTCATATACAGTGCATAAAATATATTTATATAATATATTTATTATATACCCTTATACACCATTTTAATAAAAAATATCACAAAATTCTTCTAAGTCCCTCGGGAAGAGTGAAAGACGCGCACGTTCATTTTCAGAGCTCCTTGACCTTCCTATAAGAAGTTAGCCAAAAAGTAGCTTCGAAAAACGCTTAGGTTAAGTTTCAGAGTTGCTTCTAATGTACCAAAGCTGGACTTAGACATAATTTCACTCTCACAACATTATGGCTGGTTGGAGACAGTCCGAACCACAAGTACCGGGTCCATGGTTCTGGGCGTATACTGGGGGGACGGGGACGACTCCCATTAACCCCTGACTATACCGGGGATACGCTTATCACAATGCCTTTCTGGTCTGTGCTGAAGCAGGGCATTCTGGCAGCCAAGTGGCTTGACCTTTATTAGTGAGCCTGGTTACCCCCTCTCGGAACCACAGACTTAGAAATCGCCAGCTCATATACAGTGCATAAAATATATTTATATATATACCCTTATACACCATTTTAATAAAAAATATCACAAAATTCTTCTAAGTCCCTCGGGAAGAGTGAAAGACGCGCACGTTCATTTTCACAGCTCCTAGACCTTCCTATAAGAAGTTAGCCAAAAAGTAGCTTCGAAAAACGCTTAGGTTAAGTTTCAGAGTTGCTTCTAATGTACCAAAGCTGGACTTAGACATAATTTCACTCTCACAACATTATGGCTGGTTGGAGACAGTCCGAACCACAAGTACCGGGTCCATGGTTCTGGGCGTATACTGGGGGGGACGGGGACGACTCCCATTAACCCCTGACTATACCGGGGATACGCTTATCACAATGCCTTTCTGGTCTGTGCTGAAGCAGGGCATTCTGGCAGCCAAGTGGCTTGACCTTTATTAGTGAGCCTGGTTACCCCCTCTCGGAACCACAGACTTAGAAATCGCCAGCTCATATACAGTGCATAAAATATATGTATATAATATATTTATATATATACCCTTATACACCATTTTAATAAAAAATATCACAAAATTCTTCTAAGTCCCTCGGGAAGAGTGAAAGACGCGCACGTTCATTTTCAGAGCTCCTAGACCTTCCTATAAGAAGTTAGCCAAAAAGTAGCTTCGAAAAACGCTTAGGTTAAGTTTCAGAGTTGCTTCTAATGTACCAAAGCTGGACTTAGACATAATTTCACTCTCACAACATTATGGCTGGTTGGAGACAGTCCGAACCACAAGTACCGGGTCCATGGTTCTGGGCGTATACTGGGGGGACGGGGACGACTCCCATTAACCCCTGACTATACCGGGGATACGCTTATCACAATGCCTTTCTGGTCTGTGCTGAAGCAGGGCATTCTGGCAGCCAAGTGGCTTGACCTTTATTAGTGAGCCTGGTTACCCCCTCTCGGAACCACAGACTTAGAAATCGCCAGCTCATATACAGTGCATAAAATATATTTATATATATACCCTTATACACCATTTTAATAAAAAATATCACAAAATTCTTCTAAGTCCCTCGGGAAGAGTGAAAGACGCGCACGTTCATTTTCAGAGCTCCTAGACCTTCCTATAAGAAGTTAGCCAAAAAGTAGCTTCGAAAAACGCTTAGGTTAAGTTTCAGAGTTGCTTCTAATGTACCAAAGCTGGACTTAGACATAATTTCACTCTCACAACATTATGGCTGGTTGGAGACAGTCCGAACCACAAGTACCGGGTCCATGGTTCTGGGCGTATACTGGGGGGGACGGGGACGACTCCCATTAACCCCTGACTATACCGGGGATACGCTTATCACAATGCCTTTCTGGTCTGTGCTGAAGCAGGGCATTCTGGCAGCCAAGTGGCTTGACCTTTATTAGTGAGCCTGGTTACCCCCTCTCGGAACCACAGACTTAGAAATCGCCAGCTCATATACAGTGCATAAAATATATGTATATAATATATTTATATATATACCCTTATACACCATTTTAATAAAAAATATCACAAAATTCTTCTAAGTCCCTCGGGAAGAGGGAAAGACGCGCACGTTCATTTTCAGAGCTCCTAGACCTTCCTATAAGAAGTTAGCCAAAAAGTAGCTTCGAAAAACGCTTAGGTTAAGTTTCAGAGTTGCTTCTAATGTACCAAAGCTGGACTTAGACATAATTTCACTCTCACAACATTATGGCTGGTTGGAGACAGTCCGAACCACAAGTACCGGGTCCATGGTTCTGGGCGTATACTGGGGGGGACGGGGACGACTCCCATTAACCCCTGACTATACCGGGGATACGCTTATCACAATGCCTTTCTGGTCTGTGCTGAAGCAGGGCATTCTGGCAGCCAAGTGGCTTGACCTTTATTAGTGAGCCTGGTTACCCCCTCTCGGAACCACAGACTTAGAAATCGCCAGCTCATATACAGTGCATAAAATATATGTATATAATATATTTATATATATACCCTTATACACCATTTTAATAAAAAATATCACAAAATTCTTCTAAGTCCCTCGGGAAGAGTGAAAGACGCGCACGTTCATTTTCAGAGCTCCTAGACCTTCCTATAAGAAGTTAGCCAAAAAGTAGCTTCGAAAAACGCTTAGGTTAAGTTTCAGAGTTGCTTCTAATGTACCAAAGCTGGACTTAGACATAATTTCACTCTCACAACATTATGGCTGGTTGGAGACAGTCCGAACCACAAGTACCGGGTCCATGGTTCTGGGCGTATACTGGGGGGGACGGGGACGACTCCCATTAACCCCTGACTATACCGGGGATACGCTTATCACAATGCCTTTCTGGTCTGTGCTGAAGCAGGGCATTCTGGCAGCCAAGTGGCTTGACCTTTATTAGTGAGCCTGGTTACCCCCTCTCGGAACCACAGACTTAGAAATCGCCAGCTCATATACAGTGCATAAAATATATGTATATAATATATTTATATATATACCCTTATACACCATTTTAATAAAAAATATCACAAAATTCTTCTAAGTCCCTCGGGAAGAGTGAAAGACGCGCACGTTCATTTTCAGAGCTCCTAGACCTTCCTATAAGAAGTTAGCCAAAAAGTAGCTTCGAAAAACGCTTAGGTTAAGTTTCAGAGTTGCTTCTAATGTACCAAAGCTGGACTTAGACATAATTTCACTCTCACAACATTATGGCTGGTTGGAGACAGTCCGAACCACAAGTACCGGGTCCATGGTTCTGGCCGTATACTGGGGGGACGGGGACGACTCCCATTAAACCCTGACTATACCGGGGATACGCTTATCACAATGCCTTTCTGGTCTGTGCTGAAGCAGGGCATTCTGGCAGCCAAGTGGCTTGACCTTTATTAGTGAGCCTGGTTACCCCCTCTCGGAACCACAGACTTAGAAATCGCCAGCTCATATACAGTGCATAAAATATATTTATATAATATATTTATTATATACCCTTATACACCATTTTAATAAAAAATATCACAAAATTCTTCTAAGTCCCTCGGGAAGAGTGAAAGACGCGCACGTTCATTTTCAGAGCTCCTTGACCTTCCTATAAGAAGTTAGCCAAAAAGTAGCTTCGAAAAACGCTTAGGTTAAGTTTCAGAGTTGCTTCTAATGTACCAAAGCTGGACTTAGACATAATTTCACTCTCACAACATTATGGCTGGTTGGAGACAGTCCGAACCACAAGTACCGGGTCCATGGTTCTGGGCGTATACTGGGGGGACGGGGACGACTCCCATTAACCCCTGACTATACCGGGGATACGCTTATCACAATGCCTTTCTGGTCTGTGCTGAAGCAGGGCATTCTGGCAGCCAAGTGGCTTGACCTTTATTAGTGAGCCTGGTTACCCCCTCTCGGAACCACAGACTTAGAAATCGCCAGCTCATATACAGTGCATAAAATATATGTATATAATATATTTATATATATACCCTTATACACCATTTTAATAAAAAATATCACAAAATTCTTCTAAGTCCCTCGGGAAGAGTGAAAGACGCGCACGTTCATTTTCAGAGCTCCTAGACCTTCCTATAAGAAGTTAGCCAAAAAGTAGCTTCGAAAAACGCTTAGGTTAAGTTTCAGAGTTGCTTCTAATGTACCAAAGCTGGACTTAGACATAATTTCACTCTCACAACATTATGGCTGGTTGGAGACAGTCCGAACCACAAGTACCGGGTCCATGGTTCTGGGCGTATACTGGGGGGACGGGGACGACTCCCATTAACCCCTGACTATACCGGGGATACGCTTATCACAATGCCTTTCTGGTCTGTGCTGAAGCAGGGCATTCTGGCAGCCAAGTGGCTTGACCTTTATTAGTGAGCCTGGTTACCCCCTCTCGGAACCACAGACTTAGAAATCGCCAGCTCATATACAGTGCATAAAATATATTTATATATATACCCTTATACACCATTTTAATAAAAAATATCACAAAATTCTTCTAAGTCCCTCGGGAAGAGTGAAAGACGCGCACGTTCATTTTCAGAGCTCCTAGACCTTCCTATAAGAAGTTAGCCAAAAAGTAGCTTCGAAAAACGCTTAGGTTAAGTTTCAGAGTTGCTTCTAATGTACCAAAGCTGGACTTAGACATAATTTCACTCTCACAACATTATGGCTGGTTGGAGACAGTCCGAACCACAAGTACCGGGTCCATGGTTCTGGGCGTATACTGGGGGGGACGGGGACGACTCCCATTAACCCCTGACTATACCGGGGATACGCTTATCACAATGCCTTTCTGGTCTGTGCTGAAGCAGGGCATTCTGGCAGCCAAGTGGCTTGACCTTTATTAGTGAGCCTGGTTACCCCCTCTCGGAACCACAGACTTAGAAATCGCCAGCTCATATACAGTGCATAAAATATATGTATATAATATATTTATATATATACCCTTATACACCATTTTAATAAAAAATATCACAAAATTCTTCTAAGTCCCTCGGGAAGAGTGAAAGACGCGCACGTTCATTTTCAGAGCTCCTAGACCTTCCTATAAGAAGTTAGCCAAAAAGTAGCTTCGAAAAACGCTTAGGTTAAGTTTCAGAGTTGCTTCTAATGTACCAAAGCTGGACTTAGACATAATTTCACTCTCACAACATTATGGCTGGTTGGAGACAGTCCGAACCACAAGTACCGGGTCCATGGTTCTGGGCGTATACTGGGGGGGACGGGGACGACTCCCATTAACCCCTGACTATACCGGGGATACGCTTATCACAATGCCTTTCTGGTCTGTGCTGAAGCAGGGCATTCTGGCAGCCAAGTGGCTTGACCTTTATTAGTGAGCCTGGTTACCCCCTCTCGGAACCACAGACTTAGAAATCGCCAGCTCATATACAGTGCATAAAATATATGTATATAATATATTTATATATATACCCTTATACACCATTTTAATAAAAAATATCACAAAATTCTTCTAAGTCCCTCGGGAAGAGTGAAAGACGCGCACGTTCATTTTCAGAGCTCCTAGACCTTCCTATAAGAAGTTAGCCAAAAAGTAGCTTCGAAAAACGCTTAGGTTAAGTTTCAGAGTTGCTTCTAATGTACCAAAGCTGGACTTAGACATAATTTCACTCTCACAACATTATGGCTGGTTGGAGACAGTCCGAACCACAAGTACCGGGTCCATGGTTCTGGGCGTATACTGGGGGGACGGGGACGACTCCCATTAACCCCTGACTATACCGGGGATACGCTTATCACAATGCCTTTCTGGTCTGTGCTGAAGCAGGGCATTCTGGCAGCCAAGTGGCTTGACCTTTATTAGTGAGCCTGGTTACCCCCTCTCGGAACCACAGACTTAGAAATCGCCAGCTCATATACAGTGCATAAAATATATTTATATATATACCCTTATACACCATTTTAATAAAAAATATCACAAAATTCTTCTAAGTCCCTCGGGAAGAGTGAAAGACGCGCACGTTCATTTTCAGAGCTCCTAGACCTTCCTATAAGAAGTTAGCCAAAAAGTAGCTTCGAAAAACGCTTAGGTTAAGTTTCAGAGTTGCTTCTAATGTACCAAAGCTGGACTTAGACATAATTTCACTCTCACAACATTATGGCTGGTTGGAGACAGTCCGAACCACAAGTACCGGGTCCATGGTTCTGGGCGTATACTGGGGGGGACGGGGACGACTCCCATTAACCCCTGACTATACCGGGGATACGCTTATCACAATGCCTTTCTGGTCTGTGCTGAAGCAGGGCATTCTGGCAGCCAAGTGGCTTGACCTTTATTAGTGAGCCTGGTTACCCCCTCTCGGAACCACAGACTTAGAAATCGCCAGCTCATATACAGTGCATAAAATATATGTATATAATATATTTATATATATACCCTTATACACCATTTTAATAAAAAATATCACAAAATTCTTCTAAGTCCCTCGGGAAGAGTGAAAGACGCGCACGTTCATTTTCAGAGCTCCTAGACCTTCCTATAAGAAGTTAGCCAAAAAGTAGCTTCGAAAAACGCTTAGGTTAAGTTTCAGAGTTGCTTCTAATGTACCAAAGCTGGACTTAGACATAATTTCACTCTCACAACATTATGGCTGGTTGGAGACAGTCCGAACCACAAGTACCGGGTCCATGGTTCTGGGCGTATACTGGGGGGGACGGGGACGACTCCCATTAACCCCTGACTATACCGGGGATACGCTTATCACAATGCCTTTCTGGTCTGTGCTGAAGCAGGGCATTCTGGCAGCCAAGTGGCTTGACCTTTATTAGTGAGCCTGGTTACCCCCTCTCGGAACCACAGACTTAGAAATCGCCAGCTCATATACAGTGCATAAAATATATGTATATAATATATTTATATATATACCCTTATACACCATTTTAATAAAAAATATCACAAAATTCTTCTAAGTCCCTCGGGAAGAGTGAAAGACGCGCACGTTCATTTTCAGAGCTCCTAGACCTTCCTATAAGAAGTTAGCCAAAAAGTAGCTTCGAAAAACGCTTAGGTTAAGTTTCAGAGTTGCTTCTAATGTACCAAAGCTGGACTTAGACATAATTTCACTCTCACAACATTATGGCTGGTTGGAGACAGTCCGAACCACAAGTACCGGGTCCATGGTTCTGGGCGTATACTGGGGGGACGGGGACGACTCCCATTAACCCCTGACTATACCGGGGATACGCTTATCACAATGCCTTTCTGGTCTGTGCTGAAGCAGGGCATTCTGGCAGCCAAGTGGCTTGACCTTTATTAGTGAGCCTGGTTACCCCCTCTCGGAACCACAGACTTAGAAATCGCCAGCTCATATACAGTGCATAAAATATATTTATATATATACCCTTATACACCATTTTAATAAAAAATATCACAAAATTCTTCTAAGTCCCTCGGGAAGAGTGAAAGACGCGCACGTTCATTTTCAGAGCTCCTAGACCTTCCTATAAGAAGTTAGCCAAAAAGTAGCTTCGAAAAACGCTTAGGTTAAGTTTCAGAGTTGCTTCTAATGTACCAAAGCTGGACTTAGACATAATTTCACTCTCACAACATTATGGCTGGTTGGAGACAGTCCGAACCACAAGTACCGGGTCCATGGTTCTGGGCGTATACTGGGGGGGACGGGGACGACTCCCATTAACCCCTGACTATACCGGGGATACGCTTATCACAATGCCTTTCTGGTCTGTGCTGAAGCAGGGCATTCTGGCAGCCAAGTGGCTTGACCTTTATTAGTGAGCCTGGTTACCCCCTCTCGGAACCACAGACTTAGAAATCGCCAGCTCATATACAGTGCATAAAATATATGTATATAATATATTTATATATATACCCTTATACACCATTTTAATAAAAAATATCACAAAATTCTTCTAAGTCCCTCGGGAAGAGTGAAAGACGCGCACGTTCATTTTCAGAGCTCCTAGACCTTCCTATAAGAAGTTAGCCAAAAAGTAGCTTCGAAAAACGCTTAGGTTAAGTTTCAGAGTTGCTTCTAATGTACCAAAGCTGGACTTTGACATAATTTCACTCTCACAACATTATGGCTGGTTGGAGACAGTCCGAACCACAAGTACCGGGTCCATGGTTCTGGGCGTATACTGGGGGGACGGGGACGACTCCCATTAACCCCTGACTATACCGGGGATACGCTTATCACAATGCCTTTCTGGTCTGTGCTGAAGCAGGGCATTCTGGCAGCCAAGTGGCTTGACCTTTATTAGTGAGCCTGGTTACCCCCTCTCGGAACCACAGACTTAGAAATCGCCAGCTCATATACAGTGCATAAAATATATTTATATATATACCCTTATACACCATTTTAATAAAAAATATCACAAAATTCTTCTAAGTCCCTCGGGAAGAGTGAAAGACGCGCACGTTCATTTTCAGAGCTCCTAGACCTTCCTATAAGAAGTTAGCCAAAAAGTAGCTTCGAAAAACGCTTAGGTTAAGTTTCAGAGTTGCTTCTAATGTACCAAAGCTGGACTTAGACATAATTTCACTCTCACAACATTATGGCTGGTTGGAGACAGTCCGAACCACAAGTACCGGGTCCATGGTTCTGGGCGTATACTGGGGGGGACGGGGACGACTCCCATTAACCCCTGACTATACCGGGGATACGCTTATCACAATGCCTTTCTGGTCTGTGCTGAAGCAGGGCATTCTGGCAGCCAAGTGGCTTGACCTTTATTAGTGAGCCTGGTTACCTCCTCTCGGAACCACAGACTTAGAAATCGCCAGCTCATATACAGTGCATAAAATATATGTATATAATATATTTATATATATACCCTTATACACCATTTTAATAAAAAATATCACAAAATTCTTCTAAGTCCCTCGGGAAGAGTGAAAGACGCGCACGTTCATTTTCAGAGCTCCTAGACCTTCCTATAAGAAGTTAGCCAAAAAGTAGCTTCGAAAAACGCTTAGGTTAAGTTTCAGAGTTGCTTCTAATGTACCAAAGCTGGACTTAGACATAATTTCACTCTCACAACATTATGGCTGGTTGGAGACAGTCCGAACCACAAGTACCGGGTCCATGGTTCTGGGCGTATACTGGGGGGACGGGGACGACTCCCATTAACCCCTGACTATACCGGGGATACGCTTATCACAATGCCTTTCTGGTCTGTGCTGAAGCAGGGCATTCTGGCAGCCAAGTGGCTTGACCTTTATTAGTGAGCCTGGTTACCCCCTCTCGGAACCACAGACTTAGAAATCGCCAGCTCATATACAGTGCATAAAATATATTTATATATATACCCTTATACACCATTTTAATAAAAAATATCACAAAATTCTTCTAAGTCCCTCGGGAAGAGTGAAAGACCCGCACGTTCATTTTCAGAGCTCCTAGACCTTCCTATAAGAAGTTAGCCAAAAAGTAGCTTCGAAAAACGCTTAGGTTAAGTTTCAGAGTTGCTTCTAATGTACCAAAGCTGGACTTAGACATAATTTCACTCTCACAACATTATGGCTGGTTGGAGACAGTCCGAACCACAAGTACCGGGTCCATGGTTCTGGCCGTATACTGGGGGGACGGGGACGACTCCCATTAACCCCTGACTATACCGGGGATACGCTTATCACAATGCCTTTCTGGTCTGTGCTGAAGCAGGGCATTCTGGCAGCCAAGTGGCTTGACCTTTATTAGTGAGCCTGGTTACCCCCTCTCGGAACCACAGACTTAGAAATCGCCAGCTCATATACAGTGCATAAAATATATTTATATAATATATTTATTATATACCCTTATACACCATTTTAATAAAAAATATCACAAAATTCTTCTAAGTCCCTCGGGAAGAGTGAAAGACGCGCACGTTCATTTTCAGAGCTCCTTGACCTTCCTATAAGAAGTTAGCCAAAAAGTAGCTTCGAAAAACGCTTAGGTTAAGTTTCAGAGTTGCTTCTAATGTACCAAAGCTGGACTTAGACATAATTTCACTCTCACAACATTATGGCTGGTTGGAGACAGTCCGAACCACAAGTACCGGGTCCATGGTTCTGGGCGTATACTGGGGGGACGGGGACGACTCCCATTAACCCCTGACTATACCGGGGATACGCTTATCACAATGCCTTTCTGGTCTGTGCTGAAGCAGGGCATTCTGGCAGCCAAGTGGCTTGACCTTTATTAGTGAGCCTGGTTACCCCCTCTCGGAACCACAGACTTAGAAATCGCCAGCTCATATACAGTGCATAAAATATATTTATATATATACCCTTATACACCATTTTAATAAAAAATATCACAAAATTCTTCTAAGTCCCTCGGGAAGAGTGAAAGACGCGCACGTTCATTTTCAGAGCTCCTAGACCTTCCTATAAGAAGTTAGCCAAAAAGTAGCTTCGAAAAACGCTTAGGTTAAGTTTCAGAGTTGCTTCTAATGTACCAAAGCTGGACTTAGACATAATTTCACTCTCACAACATTATGGCTGGTTGGAGACAGTCCGAACCACAAGTACCGGGTCCATGGTTCTGGGCGTATACTGGGGGGGACGGGGACGACTCCCATTAACCCCTGACTATACCGGGGATACGCTTATCACAATGCCTTTCTGGTCTGTGCTGAAGCAGGGCATTCTGGCAGCCAAGTGGCTTGACCTTTATTAGTGAGCCTGGTTACCCCCTCTCGGAACCACAGACTTAGAAATCGCCAGCTCATATACAGTGCATAAAATATATGTATATAATATATTTATATATATACCCTTATACACCATTTTAATAAAAAATATCACAAAATTCTTCTAAGTCCCTCGGGAAGAGTGAAAGACGCGCACGTTCATTTTCAGAGCTCCTAGACCTTCCTATAAGAAGTTAGCCAAAAAGTAGCTTCGAAAAACGCTTAGGTTAAGTTTCAGAGTTGCTTCTAATGTACCAAAGCTGGACTTAGACATAATTTCACTCTCACAACATTATGGCTGGTTGGAGACAGTCCGAACCACAAGTACCGGGTCCATGGTTCTGGGCGTATACTGGGGGGACGGGGACGACTCCCATTAACCCCTGACTATACCGGGGATACGCTTATCACAATGCCTTTCTGGTCTGTGCTGAAGCAGGGCATTCTGGCAGCCAAGTGGCTTGACCTTTATTAGTGAGCCTGGTTACCCCCTCTCGGAACCACAGACTTAGAAATCGCCAGCTCATATACAGTGCATAAAATATATTTATATATATACCCTTATACACCATTTTAATAAAAAATATCACAAAATTCTTCTAAGTCCCTCGGGAAGAGTGAAAGACCCGCACGTTCATTTTCAGAGCTCCTAGACCTTCCTATAAGAAGTTAGCCAAAAAGTAGCTTCGAAAAACGCTTAGGTTAAGTTTCAGAGTTGCTTCTAATGTACCAAAGCTGGACTTAGACATAATTTCACTCTCACAACATTATGGCTGGTTGGAGACAGTCCGAACCACAAGTACCGGGTCCATGGTTCTGGCCGTATACTGGGGGGACGGGGACGACTCCCATTAACCCCTGACTATACCGGGGATACGCTTATCACAATGCCTTTCTGGTCTGTGCTGAAGCAGGGCATTCTGGCAGCCAAGTGGCTTGACCTTTATTAGTGAGCCTGGTTACCCCCTCTCGGAACCACAGACTTAGAAATCGCCAGCTCATATACAGTGCATAAAATATATTTATATATATACCCTTATACACCATTTTAATAAAAAATATCACAAAATTCTTCTAAGTCCCTCGGGAAGAGTGAAAGACGCGCACGTTCATTTTCAGAGCTCCTAGACCTTCCTATAAGAAGTTAGCCAAAAAGTAGCTTCGAAAAACGCTTAGGTTAAGTTTCAGAGTTGCTTCTAATGTACCAAAGCTGGACTTAGACATAATTTCACTCTCACAACATTATGGCTGGTTGGAGACAGTCCGAACCACAAGTACCGGGTCCATGGTTCTGGGCGTATACTGGGGGGGACGGGGACGACTCCCATTAACCCCTGACTATACCGGGGATACGCTTATCACAATGCCTTTCTGGTCTGTGCTGAAGCAGGGCATTCTGGCAGCCAAGTGGCTTGACCTTTATTAGTGAGCCTGGTTACCCCCTCTCGGAACCACAGACTTAGAAATCGCCAGCTCATATACAGTGCATAAAATATATGTATATAATATATTTATATATATACCCTTATACACCATTTTAATAAAAAATATCACAAAATTCTTCTAAGTCCCTCGGGAAGAGTGAAAGACGCGCACGTTCATTTTCAGAGCTCCTAGACCTTCCTATAAGAAGTTAGCCAAAAAGTAGCTTCGAAAAACGCTTAGGTTAAGTTTCAGAGTTGCTTCTAATGTACCAAAGCTGGACTTAGACATAATTTCACTCTCACAACATTATGGCTGGTTGGAGACAGTCCGAACCACAAGTACCGGGTCCATGGTTCTGGGCGTATACTGGGGGGACGGGGACGACTCCCATTAACCCCTGACTATACCGGGGATACGCTTATCACAATGCCTTTCTGGTCTGTGCTGAAGCAGGGCATTCTGGCAGCCAAGTGGCTTGACCTTTATTAGTGAGCCTGGTTACCCCCTCTCGGAACCACAGACTTAGAAATCGCCAGCTCATATACAGTGCATAAAATATATTTATATATATACCCTTATACACCATTTTAATAAAAAATATCACAAAATTCTTCTAAGTCCCTCGGGAAGAGTGAAAGACGCGCACGTTCATTTTCAGAGCTCCTAGACCTTCCTATAAGAAGTTAGCCAAAAAGTAGCTTCGAAAAACGCTTAGGTTAAGTTTCAGAGTTGCTTCTAATGTACCAAAGCTGGACTTAGACATAATTTCACTCTCACAACATTATGGCTGGTTGGAGACAGTCCGAACCACAAGTACCGGGTCCATGGTTCTGGGCGTATACTGGGGGGGACGGGGACGACTCCCATTAACCCCTGACTATACCGGGGATACGCTTATCACAATGCCTTTCTGGTCTGTGCTGAAGCAGGGCATTCTGGCAGCCAAGTGGCTTGACCTTTATTAGTGAGCCTGGTTACCCCCTCTCGGAACCACAGACTTAGAAATCGCCAGCTCATATACAGTGCATAAAATATATGTATATAATATATTTATATATATACCCTTATACACCATTTTAATAAAAAATATCACAAAATTCTTCTAAGTCCCTCGGGAAGAGTGAAAGACGCGCACGTTCATTTTCAGAGCTCCTAGACCTTCCTATAAGAAGTTAGCCAAAAAGTAGCTTCGAAAAACGCTTAGGTTAAGTTTCAGAGTTGCTTCTAATGTACCAAAGCTGGACTTAGACATAATTTCACTCTCACAACATTATGGCTGGTTGGAGACAGTCCGAACCACAAGTACCGGGTCCATGGTTCTGGGCGTATACTGGGGGGACGGGGACGACTCCCATTAACCCCTGACTATACCGGGGATACGCTTATCACAATGCCTTTCTGGTCTGTGCTGAAGCAGGGCATTCTGGCAGCCAAGTGGCTTGACCTTTATTAGTGAGCCTGGTTACCCCCTCTCGGAACCACAGACTTAGAAATCGCCAGCTCATATACAGTGCATAAAATATATTTATATATATACCCTTATACACCATTTTAATAAAAAATATCACAAAATTCTTCTAAGTCCCTCGGGAAGAGTGAAAGACCCGCACGTTCATTTTCAGAGCTCCTAGACCTTCCTATAAGAAGTTAGCCAAAAAGTAGCTTCGAAAAACGCTTAGGTTAAGTTTCAGAGTTGCTTCTAATGTACCAAAGCTGGACTTAGACATAATTTCACTCTCACAACATTATGGCTGGTTGGAGACAGTCCGAACCACAAGTACCGGGTCCATGGTTCTGGGCGTATACTGGGGGGGACGGGGACGACTCCCATTAACCCCTGACTATACCGGGGATACGCTTATCACAATGCCTTTCTGGTCTGTGCTGAAGCAGGGCATTCTGGCAGCCAAGTGGCTTGACCTTTATTAGTGAGCCTGGTTACCCCCTCTCGGAACCACAGACTTAGAAATCGCCAGCTCATATACAGTGCATAAAATATATGTATATAATATATTTATATATATACCCTTATACACCATTTTAATAAAAAATATCACAAAATTCTTCTAAGTCCCTCGGGAAGAGTGAAAGACACGCACGTTCATTTTCAGAGCTCCTAGACCTTCCTATAAGAAGTTAGCCAAAAAGTAGCTTCGAAAAACGCTTAGGTTAAGTTTCAGAGTTGCTTCTAATGTACCAAAGCTGGACTTAGACATAATTTCACTCTCACAACATTATGGCTGGTTGGAAACAGTCCGAACCACAAGTACCGGGTCCATGGTTCTGGGCGTATACTGGGGGGACGGGGACGACTCCCATTAACCCCTGACTATACCGGGGATACGCTTATCACAATGCCTTTCTGGTCTGTGCTGAAGCAGGGCATTCTGGCAGCCAAGTGGCTTGACCTTTATAAGTGAGCCTGGTTACCCCCTCTCGGAACCACAGACTTAGAAATCGCCAGCTCATATACAGTGCATAAAATATATTTATATATATACCCTTATACACCATTTTAATAAAAAATATCACAAAATTCTTCTAAGTCCCTCGGGAAGAGTGAAAGACGCGCACGTTCATTTTCAGAGCTCCTAGACCTTCCTATAAGAAGTTAGCCAAAAAGTAGCTTCGAAAAACGCTTAGGTTAAGTTTCAGAGTTGCTTCTAATGTACCAAAGCTGGACTTAGACATAATGTCACTCTCACAACATTATGGCTGGTTGGAGACAGTCCGAACCACAAGTACCGGGTCCATGGTTCTGGGCATATACTGGGGGGGACGGGGAAGACTCCCATTAACCCCTGACTATACCGGGGATACGCTTATCACAATGCCTTTCTGGTCTGTGCTGAAGCAGGGCATTCTGGCAGCCAAGTGGCTTGACCTTTATTAGTGAGCCTGGTTACCCCCTCTCGGAACCACAGACTTAGAAATCGCCAGCTCATATACAGTGCATAAAATATATTTATATAATATATTTATATATATACCCTTATACACCATTTTAATAAAAAATATCACAACATTCTTCTAAGTCCCTCGGGAAGAGTGAAAGACGCGCACGTTCATTTTCAGAGCTCCTAGACCTTCCTATAAGAAGTTAGCCAAAAAGTAGCTTCGAAAAACGCTTAGGTTAAGTTTCAGAGTTGCTTCTAATGTACCAAAGCTGGACTTAGACATAATTTCACTCTCACAACATTATGGCTGGTTGGAGACAGTCCGAACCACAAGTACCGGGTCCATGGTTCTGGGCGTATACTGGGGGGGACGGGGACGACTCCCATTAACCCCTGACTATACCGGGGATACGCTTATCACAATGCATTTCTGGTCTGTGCTGAAGCAGGGCATTCTGGCAGCCAAGTGGCTTGACCTTTATTAGTGAGCCTGGTTACCCCCTCTCGGAACCACAGACTTAGAAATCGCCAGCTCATATACAGTGCATAAAATATATTTATATATATACCCTTATACACCATTTTAATAAAAAATATCACAAAATTCTTCTAAGTCCCTCGGGAAGAGTGAAAGACGCGCACATTCATGTTCAGCGCTGCTAGACCTTCCTATAAGAAGTTAGCCAAAAAGTAGCTTCGAAAAACGCTTAGGTTAAGTTTCAGAGTTGCTTCTAATGTACCAAAGCTGGACTTAGACATAATTTCACTCTCACAACATTATGGCTGGTTGGAGACAGTCCGAACCACAAGTACCGGGTCCATGGTTCTGGCCGTATACTGGGGGGACGGGGACGACTCCCATTAACCCCTGACTATACCGGGGATACGCTTATCACAATGCCTTTCTGGTCTGTGCTGAAGCAGGGCATTCTGCCAGCCAAGTGGCTTGACCTTTATTAGTGAGCCTGGTTACCCCCTCTCGGAACCACCGACTTAGAAATCGCCAGCTCATATACAGTGCATAAAATATATTTATATATATACCCTTATACACCATTTTAATAAAAAATATCACAAAATTCTTCTAAGTCCCTCGGGAAGAGTGAAAGATGCGCACGTTCATTTTCAGCGTTCCTAGACCTTCCTATAAGAAGTTAGCCAAAAAGTAGCTTCGAAAAACGCTTAGGTTAAGTTTCAGAGTTGCTTCTAATGTACCAAAGCTGGACTTACTGTAGACATAATTTCACTCTCACAACATTATGGCTGGTTGGAGACAGTCCGAACCACAAGTACCGGGTCCATGGTTCTGGGCATATACTGGGGGGGACGGGGAAGACTCCCATTAACCCCTGACTATACCGGGGATACGCTTATCACAATGCCTTTCTGGTCTGTGCTGAAGCAGGGCATTCTGGCAGCCAAGTGGCTTGACCTTTATTAGTGAGCCTGGTTACCCCCTCTCGGAACCACAGACTTAGAAATCGCCAGCTCATATACAGTGCATAAAATATATTTATATAATATATTTATATATATACCCTTATACACCATTTTAATAAAAAATATCACAACATTCTTCTAAGTCCCTCGGGAAGAGTGAAAGACGCGCACGTTCATTTTCAGAGCTCCTAGACCTTCCTATAAGAAGTTAGCCAAAAAGTAGCTTCGAAAAACGCTTAGGTTAAGTTTCAGAGTTGCTTCTAATGTACCAAAGCTGGACTTAGACATAATTTCACTCTCACAACATTATGGCTGGTTGGAGACAGTCCGAACCACAAGTACCGGGTCCATGGTTCTGGGCGTATACTGGGGGGGACGGGGACGACTCCCATTAACCCCTGACTATACCGGGGATACGCTTATCACAATGCATTTCTGGTCTGTGCTGAAGCAGGGCATTCTGGCAGCCAAGTGGCTTGACCTTTATTAGTGAGCCTGGTTACCCCCTCTCGGAACCACAGACTTAGAAATCGCCAGCTCATATACAGTGCATAAAATATATTTATATATATACCCTTATACACCATTTTAATAAAAAATATCACAAAATTCTTCTAAGTCCCTCGGGAAGAGTGAAAGACGCGCACATTCATGTTCAGCGCTGCTAGACCTTCCTATAAGAAGTTAGCCAAAAAGTAGCTTCGAAAAACGCTTAGGTTAAGTTTCAGAGTTGCTTCTAATGTACCAAAGCTGGACTTAGACATAATTTCACTCTCACAACATTATGGCTGGTTGGAGACAGTCCGAACCACAAGTACCGGGTCCATGGTTCTGGCCGTATACTGGGGGGACGGGGACGACTCCCATTAACCCCTGACTATACCGGGGATACGCTTATCACAATGCCTTTCTGGTCTGTGCTGAAGCAGGGCATTCTGCCAGCCAAGTGGCTTGACCTTTATTAGTGAGCCTGGTTACCCCCTCTCGGAACCACCGACTTAGAAATCGCCAGCTCATATACAGTGCATAAAATATATTTATATATATACCCTTATACACCATTTTAATAAAAAATATCACAAAATTCTTCTAAGTCCCTCGGGAAGAGTGAAAGATGCGCACGTTCATTTTCAGCGTTCCTAGACCTTCCTATAAGAAGTTAGCCAAAAAGTATCTTCGAAAAACGCTTAGGTTAAGTTTCAGAGTTGCTTCTAATGTACCAAAGCTGGACTTAGACATAATTTCACTCTCACAACATTATGGCTGGTTGAAGACAGTCCGAACCACAAGTACCGGGTCGATGGTTCTAGGCGTATACTGGGGGGACGAGGACGACTCCCATTAACCCCTGACTATATCGGGGATACGCTTATCACAATTCCTTTCTGGTCTGTGCTGAAGCAGGGCATTCTGGCAGCCAAGTGGCTTGACCATTATAAGTGAGCCTGGTTACCCCCTCTCGGAACCACAGACTTAGAAATCGCCAGCTCATATACAGTGCATAAAATATATTTATATAATATATTTATATATATACCCTTATACACCATTTTAATAAAAAATATCACAAAATTCTTCTAAGTCCCTCGGGAAGAGTGAAAGACGCGCACGTTCATTTTCAGAGCTCCTAGACCTTCCTATAAGAAGTTAGCCAAAAAGTAGCTTCGAAAAACGCTTAGGTTAAGTTTCAGAGTTGCTTCTAATGTACCAAAGCTGGACTTAGACATAATTTCACTCTCACAACATTATGGCTGGTTGGAGACAGTCCGAACCACAAGTACCGGGTCCATGGTTCTGGGCATATACTGGGGGGGACGGGGAAGACTCCCATTAACCCCTGACTATACCGGGGATACGCTTATCACAATGCCTTTCTGGTCTGTGCTGAAGCAGGGCATTCTGGCAGCCAAGTGGCTTGACCTTTATTAGTGAGCCTGGTTACCCCCTCTCGGAACCACAGACTTAGAAATCGCCAGCTCATATACAGTGCATAAAATATATTTATATATATACCCTTATACACCATTTTAATAAAAAATATCACAAAATTCTTCTAAGTCCCTCGGGAAGAGTGAAAGACGCGCACATTCATGTTCAGCGCTGCTAGACCTTCCTATAAGAAGTTAGCCAAAAAGTAGCTTCGAAAAACGCTTAGGTTAAGTTTCAGAGTTGCTTCTAATGTACCAAAGCTGGACTTAGACATAATTTCACTCTCACAACATTATGGCTGGTTGGAGACAGTCCGAACCACAAGTACCGGGTCCATGGTTCTGGCCGTATACTGGGGGGACGGGGACGACTCCCATTAACCCCTGACTATACCGGGGATACGCTTATCACAATGCCTTTCTGGTCTGTGCTGAAGCAGGGCATTCTGCCAGCCAAGTGGCTTGACCTTTATTAGTGAGCCTGGTTACCCCCTCTCGGAACCACCGACTTAGAAATCGCCAGCTCATATACAGTGCATAAAATATATTTATATATATACCCTTATACACCATTTTAATAAAAAATATCACAAAATTCTTCTAAGTCCCTCGGGAAGAGTGAAAGATGCGCACGTTCATTTTCAGCGTTCCTAGACCTTCCTATAAGAAGTTAGCCAAAAAGTAGCTTCGAAAAACGCTTAGGTTAAGTTTCAGAGTTGCTTCTAATGTACCAAAGCTGGACTTAGACATAATTTCACTCTCACAACATTATGGCTGGTTGAAGACAGTCCGAACCACAAGTACCGGGTCGAGGGTTCTAGGCGTATACTGGGGGGACGAGGACGACTCCCATTAACCCCTGACTATATCGGGGATACGCTTATCACAATTCCTTTCTGGTCTGTGCTGAAGCAGGGCATTCTGGCAGCCAAGTGGCTTGACCATTATAAGTGAGCCTGGTTACCCCCTCTCGGAACCACAGACTTAGAAATCGCCAGCTCATATACAGTGCATAAAATATATTTATATAATATATTTATATATATACCCTTATACACCATTTTAATAAAAAATATCACAAAATTCTTCTAAGTCCCTCGGGAAGAGTGAAAGACGCGCACGTTCATTTTCAGAGCTCCTAGACCTTCCTATAAGAAGTTAGCCAAAAAGTAGCTTCGAAAAACGCTTAGGTTAAGTTTCAGAGTTGCTTCTAATGTACCAAAGCTGGACTTAGACATAATTTCACTCTCACAACATTATGGCTGGTTGGAGACAGTCCGAACCACAAGTACCGGGTCCATGGTTCTGGCCGTATACTGGGGGGACGGGGACGACTCCCATTAACCCCTGACTATACCGGGGATACGCTTATCACAATGCCTTTCTGGTCTGTGCTGAAGCAGGGCATTCTGGCAACCAAGTGGCTTGACCTATATTAGTGAGCCTGGTTACCCCCTCTCGGAACCACAGACTTAGAAATCGCCAGCTCATATACAGTGCATAAAATATATTTATATAATATATTTATATATATACCCTTATACACCATTTTAATAAAAAATATCACAAAATTCTTCTAAGTCCCTCGGGAAGAGTGAAAGACGCGCACGTTCATTTTCAGAGCTCCTTGACCTACCTATAAGAAGTTAGCCAAAAAGTAGCTTCGAAAAACGCTTAGGTAAAGTTTCAGAGTTGCTTCTAATGTACCAAAGCTGGACTTAGACATAATTTCACTCTCACAACATTATGGCTGGTTGGAGACAGTCCGAACCACAAGTACCGGGTCCATGGTTCTGGGCGTATACTGGGGGGACGGGGACGACTCCCATTAACCCCTGACTATACCGGGGATAAGCTTATCACAATGCCTTTCTGGTCTGTGCTGAAGCAGGGCATTCTGCCAGCCAAGTGGCTTGACCTTTATTAGTGAGCCTGGTTACCCCCTCTCGGAACCACAGACTTAGAAATCGCCAGCTCATATACAGTGCATAAAATATATTTATATATATACCCTTATACACCATTTTAATAAAAAATATCACAAAATTCTTCTAAGTCCCTCGGGAAGAGTGAAAGATGCGCACGTTCATTTTCAGCGTTCCTAGACCTTCCTATAAGAAGTTAGCCAAAAAGTAGCTTCGAAAAACGCTTAGGTTAAGTTTCAGATTTGCTTCTAATGTACCAAAGCTGGACTTAGACATAATTTCACTCTCACAACATTATGGCTGGTTGGAGACAGTCCGAACCACAAGTACCGGGTCCATGGTTCTGGGCGTATACTGGGGGGACGGGGACGACTCCCATTAACCCCTGACTATACCGGGGATACGCTTATCACAATGCCTTTCTGGTCTGTGCTGAAGCAGGGCATTCTGGCAACCAAGTGGCTTGACCTTTATTAGTGAGCCTGGTTACCCCCTCTCGGAACCACAGACTTAGAAATCGCCAGCTCATATACAGTGCATAAAATATATTTATATAATATATTTATATATATACCCTTATACACCATTTTAATAAAAAATATCACAAAATTCTTCTAAGTCCCTCGGGAAGAGTGAAAGACGCGCACGTTCATTTTCAGAACTCCTAGACCTTCCTATAAGAAGTTAGCCAAAAAGTAGCTTCGAAAAACGCTTAGGTTAAGTTTCAGAGTTGCTTCTAATGTACCAAAGCTGGACTTAGACATAATTTCACTCTCACAACATTATGGCTGGTTGGAGACAGTCCGAACCACAAGTACCGGGTCCATTGTTCTGGGCGTATACTGGGGGAAGGGGACGACTCCCATTAACCCCTGACTATACCGGGGATTCGCTTATCACAATGCATTTCTGGTCTGTGCTGAAGCAGGGCATTCTGGCAGCCAAGTGGCTTGACCTTTATTAGTGAGCCTGGTTACCCCCTCTCGGAACCACAGACTTAGAAAACGCCAGCTCATATACAGTGCATAAAATATATTTATATAATATATTTATATATATACCCTTATACACCATTTTAATAAAAAATATCACAAAATTCTTCTAAGTCCCTCGGGAAGAGTGAAAGACGCGCACGTTCATTTTCAGAGCTCCTAGACCTTCCTATAAGAAGTTAGCCAAAAAGTAGCTTCGAAAAACGCTTAGGTTAAGTTTCAGAGTTGCTTCTAATGTACCAAAGCTGGACTTAGACATAATTTCACTCTCACAACATTATGGCTGGTTGGAGACAGTCCGAACCACAAGTACCGGGTCCATGGTTCTGGGCGTATACTGGGGGGACCGGGACGACTCCCATTAACCCCTGACTATACCGGGGATACGCTTATCACAATGCCTTTCTGGTCTGTGCTGAAGCAGGGCATTCTGGCAGCCAAGTGGCTTGACCTTTATTAGTGAGCCTGGTTACCCCCTCTCGGAACCACAGACTTAGAAATCGCCAGCTCATATACAGTGCATAAAATATATTTATATATATACCCTTATACACCATTTTAATAAAAAATATCACAAAATTCTTCTAAGTCCCTCGGGAAGAGTGAAAGATGCGCACGTTCATTTTAAGCGTTCCTAGACCTTCCTATAAGAAGTTAGCCAAAAAGTAGCTTCGAAAAACGCTTAGGTTAAGTTTCAGAGTTGCTTCTAATGTACCAAAGCTGGACTTAGACATAATTTCACTCTCACAACATTATGGCTGGTTGGAGACAGTCCGAACCACAAGTACCGGGTCCATGGTTCTGGGCGTATACTGGGGGGACGGGGACGACTCCCATTAACCCCTGACTATACCGGGGATACGCTTATCACAATGCCTTTCTGGTCTGTGCTGAAGCAGGGCATTCTGGCAACCAATTGGCTTGACCTTTATTAGTGAGCCTGGTTACCCCCTCTCGGAACCACAGACTTAGAAATCGCCAGCTCATATACAGTGCATAAAATATATTTATATAATATATTTATATATATACCCTTATACACCATTTTAATAAAAAATATCACAAAATTCTTCTAAGTCCCTCGGGAAGAGTGAAAGACGCGCACGTTCATTTTCAGAACTCCTAGACCTTCCTATAAGAAGTTAGCCAAAAAGTAGCTTCTAAAAACGCTTAGGTTAAGTTTCAGAGTTGCTTCTAATGTACCAAAGCTGGACTTAGACATAATTTAACTCTCACAACATTATGGCTGGTTGGAGACAGTCCGAACCACAAGTACCGGGTCCATGGTTCTGGGCGTATACTGGGGGGACCGGGACGACTCCCATTAACCCCTGACTATACCGGGGATACGCTTATCACAATGCCTTTCTGGTCTGTGCTGAAGCAGGGCATTCTGGCAGCCAAGTGGCTTGACCTTTATTAGTGAGCCTGGTTACCCCCTCTCGGAACCACAGACTTAGAAATCGCCAGCTCATATACAGTGCATAAAATATATTTATATATATACCCTTATACACCATTTTAATAAAAAATATCACAAAATTCTTCTAAGTCCCTCGGGAAGAGTGAAAGATGCGCACGTTCATTTTAAGCGTTCCTAGACCTTCCTATAAGAAGTTAGCCAAAAAGTAGCTTCGAAAAACGCTTAGGTTAAGTTTCAGAGTTGCTTCTAATGTACCAAAGCTGGACTTAGACATAATTTCACTCTCACAACATTATGGCTGGTTGGAGACAGTCCGAACCACAAGTACCGGGTCCATGGTTCTGGGCGTATACTGGGGGGACGGGGACGACTCCCATTAACCCCTGACTATACCGGGGATACGCTTATCACAATGCCTTTCTGGTCTGTGCTGAAGCAGGGCATTCTGGCAGCCAAGTGGCTTGACCTTTATTAGTGAGCCTGGTTACCCCCTCTCGGAACCACAGACTTAGAAATCGCCAGCTCATATACAGTGCATAAAATATATTTATGTAATATATTTTTATATATACCCTTATACACCATTTTAATAAAAAATATCACAAAATTCTTCTAAGTCCCTCGGGAAGAGTGAAAGACGCGCACATTCATTTTCAGAGCTCCTAGACCTTCCTATAAGAAGTTAGCCAAAAAGTAGCTTCGAAAAACGCTTAGGTTAAGTTTCAGAGTTGCTTCTAATGTACCAAAGCTGGACTTAGACATAATTTCACTCTCACAACATTATGGCTGGTTGGAGACAGTCCGAACCACAAGTACCGGGTCCATGGTTCTGGCCGTATACTGGGGGGACGGGGACGACTCCCATTAACCCCTGACTATACCGGGGATACGCTTATCACAATGCCTTTCTGGTCTGTGCTGAAGCAGGGCATTCTGGCAACCAAGTGGCTTGACCTATATTAGTGAGCCTGGTTACCCCCTCTCGGAACCACAGACTTAGAAATCGCCAGCTCATATACAGTGCATAAAATATATTTATATAATATATTTATATATATACCCTTATACACCATTTTAATAAAAAATATCACAAAATTCTTCTAAGTCCCTCGGGAAGAGTGAAAGACGCGCACGTTCATTTTCAGAGCTCCTTGACCTTCCTATAAGAAGTTAGCCAAAAAGTAGCTTCGAAAAACGCTTAGGTAAAGTTTCAGAGTTGCTTCTAATGTACCAAAGCTGGACTTAGACATAATTTCACTCTCACAACATTATGGCTGGTTGGAGACAGTCCGAACCACAAGTACCGGGTCCATGGTTCTGGGCGTATACTGGGGGGACGGGGACGACTCCCATTAACCCCTGACTATACCGGGGATACGCTTATCACAATGCCTTTCTGGTCTGTGCTGAAGCAGGGCATTCTGCCAGCCAAGTGGCTTGACCTTTATTAGTGAGCCTGGTTACCCCCTCTCGGAACCACAGACTTAGAAATCGCCAGCTCATATACAGTGCATAAAATATATTTATATATATACCCTTATACACCATTTTAATAAAAAATATCACACAATTCTTCTAAGTCCCTCGGGAAGAGTGAAAGATGCGCACGTTCATTTTCAGCGTTCCTAGACCTTCCTATAAGAAGTTAGCCAAAAAGTAGCTTCGAAAAACGCTTAGGTTAAGTTTCAGATTTGCTTCTAATGTACCAAAGCTGGACTTAGACATAATTTCACTCTCACAACATTATGGCTGGTTGGAGACAGTCCGAACCACAAGTACCGGGTCCATGGTTCTGGGCGTATACTGGGGGGACGGGGACGACTCCCATTAACCCCTGACTATACCGGGGATACGCTTATCACAATGCCTTTCTGGTCTGTGCTGAAGCAGGGCATTCTGGCAACCAATTGGCTTGACCTTTATTAGTGAGCCTGGTTACCCCCTCTCGGAACCACAGACTTAGAAATCGCCAGCTCATATACAGTGCATAAAATATATTTATATAATATATTTATATATATACCCTTATACACCATTTTAATAAAAAATATCACAAAATTCTTCTAAGTCCCTCGGGAAGAGTGAAAGACGCGCACGTTCATTTTCAGAACTCCTAGACCTTCCTATAAGAAGTTAGCCAAAAAGTAGCTTCTAAAAACGCTTAGGTTAAGTTTCAGAGTTGCTTCTAATGTACCAAAGCTGGACTTAGACATAATTTAACTCTCACAACATTATGGCTGGTTGGAGACAGTCCGAACCACAAGTACCGGGTCCATGGTTCTGGGCGTATACTGGGGGGACCGGGACGACTCCCATTAACCCCTGACTATACCGGGGATACGCTTATCACAATGCCTTTCTGGTCTGTGCTGAAGCAGGGCATTCTGGCAGCCAAGTGGCTTGACCTTTATTAGTGAGCCTGGTTACCCCCTCTCGGAACCACAGACTTAGAAATCGCCAGCTCATATACAGTGCATAAAATATATTTATATATATACCCTTATACACCATTTTAATAAAAAATATCACAAAATTCTTCTAAGTCCCTCGGGAAGAGTGAAAGATGCGCACGTTCATTTTAAGCGTTCCTAGACCTTCCTATAAGAAGTTAGCCAAAAAGTAGCTTCGAAAAACGCTTAGGTTAAGTTTCAGAGTTGCTTCTAATGTACCAAAGCTGGACTTAGACATAATTTCACTCTCACAACATTATGGCTGGTTGGAGACAGTCCGAACCACAAGTACCGGGTCCATGGTTCTGGGCGTATACTGGGGGGACGGGGACGACTCCCATTAACCCCTGACTATACCGGGGATACGCTTATCACAATGCCTTTCTGGTCTGTGCTGAAGCAGGGCATTCTGGCAGCCAAGTGGCTTGACCTTTATTAGTGAGCCTGGTTACCCCCTCTCGGAACCACAGACTTAGAAATCGCCAGCTCATATACAGTGCATAAAATATATTTATGTAATATATTTTTATATATACCCTTATACACCATTTTAATAAAAAATATCACAAAATTCTTCTAAGTCCCTCGGGAAGAGTGAAAGACGCGCACATTCATTTTCAGAGCTCCTAGACCTTCCTATAAGAAGTTAGCCAAAAAGTAGCTTCGAAAAACGCTTAGGTTAAGTTTCAGAGTTGCTTCTAATGTACCAAAGCTGGACTTAGACATAATTTCACTCTCACAACATTATGGCTGGTTGGAGACAGTCCGAACCACAAGTACCGGGTCCATGGTTCTGGCCGTATACTGGGGGGACGGGGACGACTCCCATTAACCCCTGACTATACCGGGGATACGCTTATCACAATGCCTTTCTGGTCTGTGCTGAAGCAGGGCATTCTGGCAACCAAGTGGCTTGACCTATATTAGTGAGCCTGGTTACCCCCTCTCGGAACCACAGACTTAGAAATCGCCAGCTCATATACAGTGCATAAAATATATTTATATAATATATTTATATATATACCCTTATACACCATTTTAATAAAAAATATCACAAAATTCTTCTAAGTCCCTCGGGAAGAGTGAAAGACGCGCACGTTCATTTTCAGAGCTCCTTGACCTTCCTATAAGAAGTTAGCCAAAAAGTAGCTTCGAAAAACGCTTAGGTAAAGTTTCAGAGTTGCTTCTAATGTACCAAAGCTGGACTTAGACATAATTTCACTCTCACAACATTATGGCTGGTTGGAGACAGTCCGAACCACAAGTACCGGGTCCATGGTTCTGGGCGTATACTGGGGGGACGGGGACGACTCCCATTAACCCCTGACTATACCGGGGATACGCTTATCACAATGCCTTTCTGGTCTGTGCTGAAGCAGGGCATTCTGCCAGCCAAGTGGCTTGACCTTTATTAGTGAGCCTGGTTACCCCCTCTCGGAACCACAGACTTAGAAATCGCCAGCTCATATACAGTGCATAAAATATATTTATATATATACCCTTATACACCATTTTAATAAAAAATATCACAAAATTCTTCTACTGCACCGACACACTTTATTCGAGCAAATACCCAGTATGTACCTGGCAGATACCTGGAATGCGCCGCTCCTCACCTCTGACAAGCCCCGTTGCGTTTGCCTTCCCAGCCTGGGTTCATGCCTGGCTGACGGGCGGCTGATCTGTTAAATGATAATGATTAGGATTTAATAGGCTGCAATGCATCGCGTGTCTACCAGATGGCATAAATTCATGAATTGTAATGCAGTATATATATATATACTGTGCAGTATTGCAGCCAGCGGGAATAAAATGCTTCAATCCCTGCCTGGAAAATACCTCAATCCACTCGGGCAGAAAACAGTCACAAACCTCAATACACCCGGGTATACCCGAATTCGTGGGACTAGCCGAGCTCGAATAAAGTGTGTCGCCAGTGTAAGTCCCTCGGGAAGAGTGAAAGATGCGCACGTTCATTTTCAGCGTTCCTAGACCTTCCTATAAGAAGTTAGCCAAAAAGTAGCTTCGAAAAACGCTTAGGTTAAGTTTCAGATTTGCTTCTAATGTACCAAAGCTGGACTTAGACATAATTTCACTCTCACAACATTATGGCTGGTTGGAGACAGTCCGAACCACAAGTACCGGGTCCATGGTTCTGGGCGTATACTGGGGGGACGGGGACGACTCCCATTAACCCCTGACTATACCGGGGATACGCTTATCACAATGCCTTTCTGGTCTGTGCTGAAGCAGGGCATTCTGGCAACCAAGTGGCTTGACCTTTATTAGTGAGCCTGGTTACCCCCTCTCGGAACCACAGACTTAGAAATCGCCAGCTCATATACAGTGCATAAAATATATTTATATAATATATTTATATATATACCCTTATACACCATTTTAATAAAAAATATCACAAAATTCTTCTAAGTCCCTCGGGAAGAGTGAAAGACGCGCACGTTCATTTTCAGAACTCCTAGACCTTCCTATAAGAAGTTAGCCAAAAAGTAGCTTCGAAAAACGCTTAGGTTAAGTTTCAGAGTTGCTTCTAATGTACCAAAGCTGGACTTAGACATAATTTCACTCTCACAACATTATGGCTGGTTGGAGACAGTCCGAACCACAAGTACCGGGTCCATTGTTCTGGGCGTATACTGGGGGAAGGGGACGACTCCCATTAACCCCTGACTATACCGGGGATTCGCTTATCACAATGCATTTCTGGTCTGTGCTGAAGCAGGGCATTCTGGCAGCCAAGTGGCTTGACCTTTATTAGTGAGCCTGGTTACCCCCTCTCGGAACCACAGACTTAGAAAACGCCAGCTCATATACAGTGCATAAAATATATTTATATAATATATTTATATATATACCCTTATACACCATTTTAATAAAAAATATCACAAAATTCTTCTAAGTCCCTCGGGAAGAGTGAAAGACGCGCACGTTCATTTTCAGAGCTCCTAGACCTTCCTATAAGAAGTTAGCCAAAAAGTAGCTTCGAAAAACGCTTAGGTTAAGTTTCAGAGTTGCTTCTAATGTTCCAAAGCTGGACTTAGACATAATTTCACTCTCACAACATTATGGCTGGTTGGAGACAGTCCGAACCACAAGTACCGGGTCCATGGTTCTGGGCGTATACTGGGGGGACCGGGACGACTCCCATTAACCCCTGACTATACCGGGGATACGCTTATCACAATGCCTTTCTGGTCTGTGCTGAAGCAGGGCATTCTGGCAGCCAAGTGGCTTGACCTTTATTAGTGAGCCTGGTTACCCCCTCTCGGAACCACAGACTTAGAAATCGCCAGCTCATATACAGTGCATAAAATATATTTATATAATATATTTATATATATACCCTTATACACCATTTTAATAAAAAATATCACAAAATTCTTCTAAGTCCCTCGGGAAGAGTGAAAGACGCGCACGTTCATTTTCAGAACTCCTAGACCTTCCTATAAGAAGTTAGCCAAAAAGTAGCTTCTAAAAACGCTTAGGTTAAGTTTCAGAGTTGCTTCTAATGTACCAAAGCTGGACTTAGACATAATTTCACTCTCACAACATTATGGCTGGTTGGAGACAGTCCGAACCACAAGTACCGGGTCCATGGTTCTGGGCGTATACTGGGGGGACGGGGACGACTCCCATTAACCCCTGACTATACCGGGGATACGCTTATCACAATGCCTTTCTGGTCTGTGCTGAAGCAGGGCATTCTGGCAGCCAAGTGGCTTGACCTTTATTAGTGAGCCTGGTTACCCCCTCTCGGAACCACAGACTTAGAAATCGCCAGCTCATATACAGTGCATAAAATATATTTATATAATATATTTATATATATACCCTTATACACCATTTTAATAAAAAATATCACAAAATTCTTCTAAGTCCCTCGGGAAGAGTGAAAGACGCGCACATTCATTTTCAGAGCTCCTAGACCTTCCTATAAGAAGTTAGCCAAAAAGTAGCTTCGAAAAACGCTTAGGTTAAGTTTCAGAGTTGCTTCTAATGTACCAAAGCTGGACTTAGACATAATTTAACTCTCACAACATTATGGCTGGTTGGAGACAGTCCGAACCACAAGTACCGGGTCCATGGTTCTGGCCGTATACTGGGGGGACGGGGACGACTCCCATTAACCCCTGACTATACCGGGGATACGCTTATCACAATGCCTTTCTGGTCTGTGCTGAAGCAGGGCATTCTGGCAACCAAGTGGCTTGACATATATAAGTGAGCCTGGTTACCCCCTCTCGGAACCACAGACTTAGAAATCGCCAGCTCATATACAGTGCATAAAATATATTTATATAATATATTTATATATATACCCTTATACACCATTTTAATAAAAAATATCACAAAATTCTTCTAAGTCCCTCGGGAAGAGTGAAAGATGCGCACGTTCATTTTCAGCGTTCCTAGACCTTCCTATAAGAAGTTAGCCAAAAAGTAGCTTCGAAAAACGCTTAGGTTAAGTTTCAGAGTTGCTTCTAATGTACCAAAGCTGGACTTAGACATAATTTCACTCTCACAACATTATGGCTGGTTGGAGACAGTCCGAACCACAAGTACCGGGTCCATTGTTCTGGGCGTATACTGGGGGAAGGGGACGACTCCCATTAACCCCTGACTATACCGGGGATTCGCTTATCACAATGCATTTCTGGTCTGTGCTGAAGCAGGGCATTCTGGCAGCCAAGTGGCTTGACCTTTATTAGTGAGCCTGGTTACCCCCTCTCGGAACCACAGACTTAGAAAACGCCAGCTCATATACAGTGCATAAAATATATTTATATAATATATTTATATATATACCCTTATACACCATTTTAATAAAAAATATCACAAAATTCTTCTAAGTCCCTCGGGAAGAGTGAAAGACGCGCACGTTCATTTTCAGAGCTCCTAGACCTTCCTATAAGAAGTTAGCCAAAAAGTAGCTTCGAAAAACGCTTAGGTTAAGTTTCAGAGTTGCTTCTAATGTACCAAAGCTGGACTTAGACATAATTTCACTCTCACAACATTATGGCTGGTTGGAGACAGTCCGAACCACAAGTACCGGGTCCATGGTTCTGGGCGTATACTGGGGGGACCGGGACGACTCCCATTAACCCCTGACTATACCGGGGATACGCTTATCACAATGCCTTTCTGGTCTGTGCTGAAGCAGGGCATTCTGGCAGCCAAGTGGCTTGACCTTTATTAGTGAGCCTGGTTACCCCCTCTCGGAACCACAGACTTAGAAATCGCCAGCTCATATACAGTGCATAAAATATATTTATATATATACCCTTATACACCATTTTAATAAAAAATATCACAAAATTCTTCTAAGTCCCTCGGGAAGAGTGAAAGATGCGCACGTTCATTTTAAGCGTTCCTAGACCTTCCTATAAGAAGTTAGCCAAAAAGTAGCTTCGAAAAACGCTTAGGTTAAGTTTCAGAGTTGCTTCTAATGTACCAAAGCTGGACTTAGACATAATTTCACTCTCACAACATTATGGCTGGTTGGAGACAGTCCGAACCACAAGTACCGGGTCCATGGTTCTGGGCGTATACTGGGGGGACGGGGACGACTCCCATTAACCCCTGACTATATCGGGGATACGCTTATCACAATGCCTTTCTGGTCTGTGCTGAAGCAGGGCATTCTGGCAACCAATTGGCTTGACCTTTATTAGTGAGCCTGGTTACCCCCTCTCGGAACCACAGACTTAGAAATCGCCAGCTCATATACAGTGCATAAAATATATTTATATAATATATTTATATATATACCCTTATACACCATTTTAATAAAAAATATCACAAAATTCTTCTAAGTCCCTCGGGAAGAGTGAAAGACGCGCACGTTCATTTTCAGAACTCCTAGACCTTCCTATAAGAAGTTAGCCAAAAAGTAGCTTCTAAAAACGCTTAGGTTAAGTTTCAGAGTTGCTTCTAATGTACCAAAGCTGGACTTAGACATAATTTCACTCTCACAACATTATGGCTGGTTGGAGACAGTCCGAACCACAAGTACCGGGTCCATGGTTCTGGGCGTATACTGGGGGGACGGGGACGACTCCCATTAACCCCTGACTATACCGGGGATACGCTTATCACAATGCCTTTCTGGTCTGTGCTGAAGCAGGGCATTCTGGCAACCAAGTGGCTTGACATATATTAGTGAGCCTGGTTACCCCCTCTCGGAGCCACAGACTTAGAAATCGCCAGCTCATATACAGTGCATAAAATATATTTATATAATATATTTATATATATACCCTTATACACCATTTTAATAAAAAATATCACAAAATTCTTCTAAGTCCCTCGGGAAGAGTGAAAGACGCGCACGTTCATTTTCAGAGCTCCTAGACCTTCCTATAAGAAGTTAGCCAAAAAGTAGCTTCGAAAAACGCTTAGGTTAAGTTTCAGAGTTGCTTCTAATGTACCAAAGCTGGACTTAGACATAATTTCACTCTCACAACATTATGGCTGGTTGGAGACAGTCCGAACCACAAGTACCGGGTCGATGGTTCTGGGCGTATACTGGGGGGACGAGGACGACTCCCATTAACCCCTGACTATATCGGGGATACGCTTATCACAATTCCTTTCTGGTCTGTGCTGAAGCAGGGCATTCTGGCAGCCAAGTGGCTTGACCTTTATAAGTGAGCCTGGTTACCCCCTCTCGGAACCACAGACTTAGAAATCGCCAGCTCATATACAGTGCATAAAATATATTTATATAATATATTTATATATATACCCTTATACACCATTTTAATAAAAAATATCACAAAATTCTTCTAAGTCCCTCGGGAAGAGTGAAAGACGCGCACGTTCATTTTCAGAGCTCCTAGACCTTCCTATAAGAAGTTAGCCAAAAAGTAGCTTCGAAAAACGCTTAGGTTAAGTTTCAGAGTTGCTTCTAATGTACCAAAGCTGGACTTAGACATAATTTCACTCTCACAACATTATGGCTGGTTGGAGACAGTCCGAACCACAAGTACCGGGTCCATGGTTCTGGGCGTATACTGGGGGGACGGGGACGACTCCCATTAACCCCTGACTATACCGGGGATACGCTTATCACAATGCCTTTCTGGTCTGTGCTGAAGCAGGGCATTCTGGCAGCCAAGTGGCTTGACCTTTATTAGTGAGCCTGGTTACCCCCTCTCGGAACCACAGACTTAGAAATCGCCAGCTCATATACAGTGCATAAAATATATTTATATAATATATTTATATATATATACCCTTATACACCATTTTAATAAAAAATATCACAAAATTCTTCTAAGTCCCTCGGGAAGAGTGAAAGACGCGCACGTTCATTTTCAGAGCTCCTAGACCTTCCTATAAGAAGTTAGCCAAAAAGTAGCTTCGAAAAACGCTTAGGTTAAGTTTCAGAGTTGCTTCTAATGTACCAAAGCTGGACTTAGACATAATTTCACTCTCACAACATTATGGCTGGTTGGAGACAGTCCGAACCACAAGTACCGGGTCCATGGTTCTGGGCGTATACTGGGGGAAGGGGACGACTCCCATTAACCCCTGACTATACCGGGGATACGCTTATCACAATGCATTTCTGGTCTGTGCTGAAGCAGGGCATTCTGGCAGCCAAGTGGCTTGACCTTTATAAGTGAGCCAGGTTACCCCCTCTCGGAACCACAGACTTAGAAATCGCCAGCTCATATACAGTGCATAAAATATATTTATATAATATATTTATATATATATACCCTTATACACCATTTTAATAAAAAATATCACAAAATTCTTCTAAGTCCCTCGGGAAGAGTGAAAGACGCGCACGTTCATTTTCAGAGCTCCTAGACCTTCCTATAAGAAGTTAGCCAAAAAGTAGCTTCGAAAAACGCTTAGGTTAAGTTTCAGAGTTGCTTCTAATGTACCAAAGCTGGACTTAGACATAATTTCACTCTCACAACATTATGGCTGGTTGGAGACAGTCCGAACCACAAGTACCGGGTCCATGGTTCTGGGCGTTTACTGGGGGGGACGGGGACGACTCCCATTAACCCCTGACTATACCGGGGATACGCTTATCACAATGCCTTTCTGGTCTGTGCTGAAGCAGGGCATTCTGGCAACCAAGTGGCTTGACCTTTATTAGTGAGCCTGGTTACCCCCTCTCGGAACCACAGACTTAGAAATCGCCAGCTCATATACAGTGCATAAAATATATTTATATATATATCCTTATACACCATTTTAATAAAAAATATCACAAAATTCTTCTAAGTCCCTCGGGAAGAGTGAAAGATGCGCACGTTCATTTTCAGCGTTCCTAGACCTTCCTATAAGAAGTTAGCCAAAAAGTAGCTTCGAAAAACGCTTAGGTTAAGTTTCAGAGTTGCTTCTAATGTACCAAAGCTGGACTTAGACATAATTTCACTCTCACAACATTATGGCTGTTTGGAGACAGTCCGAACCACAAGTACCGGGTCGATGGTTCTGGGCGTATACTGGGGGGACGAGGACGACTCCCATTAACCCCTGACTATATCGGGGATACGCTTATCACAATTCCTTTCTGGTCTGTGCTGAAGCAGGGCATTCTGGCAGCCAAGTGGCTTGACCTTTATAAGTGAGCCTGGTTACCCCCTCTCGGAACCACAGACTTAGAAATCGCCAGCTCATATACAGTGCATAAAATATATTTATATAATATATTTATATATATACCCTTATACACCATTTTAATAAAAAATATCACAAAATTCTTCTAAGTCCCTCGGGAAGAGTGAAAGACGCGCACGTTCATTTTCAGAGCTCCTAGACCTTCCTATAAGAAGTTAGCCAAAAAGTAGCTTCGAAAAACGCTTAGGTTAAGTTTCAGAGTTGCTTCTAATGTACCAAAGCTGGACTTAGACATAATTTCACTCTCACAACATTATGGCTGGTTGGAGACAGTCCGAACCACAAGTACCGGGTCCATGGTTCTGGGCGTATACTGGGGGGACGGGGACGACTCCCATTAACCCCTGACTATACCGGGGATACGCTTATCACAATGCCTTTCTGGTCTGTGCTGAAGCAGGGCATTCTGGCAGCCAAGTGGCTTGACCTTTATTAGTGAGCCTGGTTACCCCCTCTCGGAACCACAAACTTAGAAATCGCCAGCTCATATACAGTGCATAAAATATATTTATATAATATATTTATATATATATACCCTTATACACCATTTTAATAAAAAATATCACAAAATTCTTCTAAGTCCCTCGGGAAGAGTGAAAGACGCGCACGTTCATTTTCAGAGCTCCTAGACCTTCCTATAAGAAGTTAGCCAAAAAGTAGCTTCGAAAAACGCTTAGGTTAAGTTTCAGAGTTGCTTCTAATGTACCAAAGCTGGACTTAGACATAATTTCACTCTCACAACATTATGGCTGGTTGGAGACAGTCCGAACCACAAGTACCGGGTCCATGGTTCTGGGCGTATACTGGGGGAAGGGGACGACTCCCATTAACCCCTGACTATACCGGGGATACGCTTATCACAATGCATTTCTGGTCTGTGCTGAAGCAGGGCATTCTGGCAGCCAAGTGGCTTGACCTTTATAAGTGAGCCTGGTTACCCCCTCTCGGAACCACAGACTTAGAAATCGCCAGCTCATATACAGTGCATAAAATATATTTATATAATATATTTATCTATATATACCCTTATACACCATTTTAATAAAAAATATCACAAAATTCTTCTAAGTCCCTCGGGAAGAGTAAAAGACGCGCACATTCATTTTCAGAGCTCCTAGACCTTCCTATAAGAAGTTAGCCAAAAAGTAGCTTCGAAAAACGCTTAGGTTAAGTTTCAGAGTTGATTCTAATGTACCAAAGCTGGACTTAGACATAATTTCACTCTCACAACATTATGGCTGGTTGGAGACAGTCCGAACCACAAGTACCGGGTCCATGGTTCTGGGCGTTTACTGGGGGGGACGGGGACGACTCCCATTAACCCCTGACTATACCGGGGATACGCTTATCACAATGCCTTTCTGGTCTGTGCTGAAGCAGGGCATTCTGGCAACCAAGTGGCTTGACCTTTATTAGTGAGCCTGGTTACCCCCTCTCGGAACCACAGACTTAGAAATCGCCAGCTCATATACAGTGCATAAAATATATTTATATATATATCCTTATACACCATTTTAATAAAAAATATCACAAAATTCTTCTAAGTCCCTCGGGAAGAGTGAAAGATGCGCACGTTCATTTTCAGCGTTCCTAGACCTTCCTATAAGAAGTTAGCCAAAAAGTAGCTTCGAAAAACGCTTAGGTTAAGTTTCAGAGTTGCTTCTAATGTACCAAAGCTGGACTTAGACATAATTTCACTCTCACAACATTATGGCTGGTTGGAGACAGTCCGAACCACAAGTACCGGGTCGATGGTTCTGGGCGTATACTGGGGGGACGAGGACGACTCCCATTAACCCCTGACTATATCGGGGATACGCTTATCACAATTCCTTTCTGGTCTGTGCTGAAGCAGGGCATTCTGGCAGCCAAGTGGCTTGACCTTTATAAGTGAGCCTGGTTACCCCCTCTCGGAACCACAGACTTAGAAATCGCCAGCTCATATACAGTGCATAAAATATATTTATATAATATATTTATATATATACCCTTATACACCATTTTAATAAAAAATATCACAAAATTCTTCTAAGTCCCTCGGGAAGAGTGAAAGACGCGCACATTCATTTTCAGAGCTCCTAGACCTTCCTATAAGAAGTTAGCCAAAAAGTAGCTTCGAAAAACGCTTAGGTTAAGTTTCAGAGTTGCTTCTAATGTACCAAAGCTGGACTTAGACATAATTTCACTCTCACAACATTATGGCTGGTTGGAGACAGTCCGAACCACAAGTACCGGGTCCATGGTTCTGGGCGTATACTGGGGGGACGGGGACGACTCCCATTAACCCCTGACTATACCGGGGATACGCTTATCACAATGCCTTTCTGGTCTGTGCTGAAGCAGGGCATTCTGGCAGCCAAGTGGCTTGACCTTTATTAGTGAGCCTGGTTACCCCCTCTCGGAACCACAAACTTAGAAATCGCCAGCTCATATACAGTGCATAAAATATATTTATATAATATATTTATATATATATACCCTTATACACCATTTTAATAAAAAATATCACAAAATTCTTCTAAGTCCCTCGGGAAGAGTGAAAGACGTGCACGTTCATTTTCAGAGCTCCTAGACCTTCCTATAAGAAGTTAGCCAAAAAGTAGCTTCGAAAAACGCTTAGGTTAAGTTTCAGAGTTGCTTCTAATGTACCAAAGCTGGACTTAGACATAATTTCACTCTCACAACATTATGGCTGGTTGGAGACAGTCCGAACCACAAGTACCGGGTCCATGGTTCTGGGCGTATACTGGGGGAAGGGGACGACTCCCATTAACCCCTGACTATACCGGGGATACGCTTATCACAATGCATTTCTGGTCTGTGCTGAAGCAGGGCATTCTGGCAGCCAAGTGGCTTGACCTTTATAAGTGAGCCTGGTTACCCCCTGTCGGAACCACAGACTTAGAAATCGCCAGCTCATATACAGTGCATAAAATATATTTATATAATATATTTATATATATATACCCTTATACACCATTTTAATAAAAAATATCACAAAATTCTTCTAAGTCCCTCGGGAAGAGTGAAAGACGCGCACGTTCATTTTCAGAGCTCCTAGACCTTCCTATAAGAAGTTAGCCAAAAAGTAGCTTCGAAAAACGCTTAGGTTAAGTTTCAGAGTTGCTTCTAATGTACCAAAGCTGGACTTAGACATAATTTCACTCTCACAACATTATGGCTGGTTGGAGACAGTCCGAACCACAAGTACCGGGTCCATGGTTCTGGGCGTATACTGGGGGGAAGGGGACGACTCCCATTAACCCCTGACTATACCGGGGATACGCTTATCACAATGCATTTCTGGTCTGTGCTGAAGCAGGGCATTCTGGCAGCCAAGTGGCTTGACCTTTATAAGTGAGCCTGGTTACCCCCTCTCGGAACCACAGACTTAGAAATCGCCAGCTCATATACAGTGCATAAAATATATTTATATAATATATTTATATATATATACCCTTATACACCATTTTAATAAAAAATATCACAAAATTCTTCTAAGTCCCTCGGGAAGAGTGAAAGACGCGCACGTTCATTTTCAGAGCTCCTAGACCTTCCTATAAGAAGTTAGCCAAAAAGTAGCTTCGAAAAACGCTTAGGTTAAGTTTCAGAGTTGCTTCTAATGTACCAAAGCTGGACTTAGACATAATTTCACTCTCACAACATTATGGCTGGTTGGAGACAGTCCGAACCACAAGTACCGGGACCATGGTTCTGGGCGTATACTGGGGGGACGGGGACGACTCCCATTAACCCCTGACTATACCGGGGATACGCTTATCACAATGCCTTTCTGGTCTGTGCTGAAGCAGGGCATTCTGGCAGCCAAGTGGCTTGACCTTTATTAATGAGCCTGGTTACCCCCTCTCGGAACCACAGACTTAGAAATCGCCAGCTCATATACAGTGCATAAAATATATTTATATAATATATTTATATATATACCCTTATACACCATTTTAATAAAAAATATCACAAAATTCTTCTAAGTCCCTCGGGAAGAGTGAAAGACGCGCACATTCATTTTCAGAGCTCCTAGACCTTCCTATAAGAAGTTAGCCAAAAAGTAGCTTCGAAAAACGCTTAGGTTAAGTTTCAGAGTTGCTTCTAATGTACCAAAGCTGGACTTAGACATAATTTCACTCTCACAACATTATGGCTGGTTGGAGACAGTCCGAACCACAAGTACCGAGTCCATGGTTCTGGGCGTTTACTGGGGGGGACGGGGACGACTCCCATTAACCCCTGACTATACCGGGGATACGCTTATCACAATGCCTTTCTGGTCTGTGCTGAAGCAGGGCATTCTGGCAACCAAGTGGCTTGACCTTTATTAGTGAGCCTGGTTACCCCCTCTCGGAACCACAGACTTAGAAATCGCCAGCTCATATACAGTGCATAAAATATATTTATATATATATCCTTATACACCATTTTAATAAAAAATATCACAAAATTCTTCTAAGTCCCTCGGGAAGAGTGAAAGATGCGCACGTTCATTTTCAGCGTTCCTAGACCTTCCTATAAGAAGTTAGCCAAAAAGTAGCTTCGAAAAACGCTTAGGTTAAGTTTCAGAGTTGCTTCTAATGTACCAAAGCTGGACTTAGACATAATTTCACTCTCACAACATTATGGCTGGTTGGAGACAGTCCGAACCACAAGTACCGGGTCGATGGTTCTGGGCGTATACTGGGGGGACGAGGACGACTCCCATTAACCCCTGACTATATCGGGGATACGCTTATCACAATTCCTTTCTGGTCTGTGCTGAAGCAGGGCATTCTGGCAGCCAAGTGGCTTGACCTTTATAAGTGAGCCTGGTTACCCCCTCTCGGAACCACAGACTTAGAAATCGCCAGCTCATATACAGTGCATAAAATATATTTATATAATATATTTATATATATATACCCTTATACACCATTTTAATAAAAAATATCACAAAATTCTTCTAAGTCCCTCGGGAAGAGTGAAAGACGCGCACGTTCATTTTCAGAGCTCCTAGACCTTCCTATAAGAAGTTAGCCAAAAAGTAGCTTCGAAAAACGCTTAGGTTAAGTTTCAGAGTTGCTTCTAATGTACCAAAGCTGGACTTAGACATAATTTCACTCTCACAACATTATGGCTGGTTGGAGACAGTCCGAACCACAAGTACCGGGTCCATGGTTCTGGGCGTATACTGGGGGAAGGGGACGACTCCCATTAACCCCTGACTATACCGGGGATACGCTTATCACAATGCATTTCTGGTCTGTGCTGAAGCAGGGCATTCTGGCAGCCAAGTGGCTTGACCTTTATAAGTGAGCCTGGTTACCCCCTCTCGGAACCACAGACTTAGAAATCGCCAGCTCATATACAGTGCATAAAATATATATATATAATATATTTATATATATATACCCTTATACACCATTTTAATAAAAAATATCACAAAATTCTTCTAAGTCCCTCGGGAAGAGTGAAAGACGCGCACGTTCATTTTCAGAGCTCCTAGACCTTCCTATAAGAAGTTAGCCAAAAAGTAGCTTCGAAAAACGCTTAGGTTAAGTTTCAGAGTTGCTTCTAATGTACCAAAGCTGGACTTAGACATAATTTCACTCTCACAACATTATGGCTGGTTGGAGACAGTCCGAACCACAAGTACCGGGTCCATGGTTCTGGGCGTTTACTGGGGGGGACGGGGACGACTCCCATTAACCCCTGACTATACCGGGGATACGCTTATCACAATGCCTTTCTGGTCTGTGCTGAAGCAGGGCATTCTGGCAACCAAGTGGCTTGACCTTTATTAGTGAGCCTGGTTACCCCCTCTCGGAACCACAGACTTAGAAATCGCCAGCTCATATACAGTGCATAAAATATATTTATATATATATCCTTATACACCATTTTAATAAAAAATATCACAAAATTCTTCTAAGTCCCTCGGGAAGAGTGAAAGATGCGCACGTTCATTTTCAGCGTTCCTAGACCTTCCTATAAGAAGTTAGCCAAAAAGAAGCTTCGAAAAACGCTTAGGTTAAGTTTCAGAGTTGCTTCTAATGTACCAAAGCTGGACTTAGACATAATTTCACTCTCACAACATTATGGCTGGTTGGAGACAGTCCGAACCACAAGTACCGGGTCGATGGTTCTGGGCGTTTACTGGGGGGACGAGGACGACTCCCATTAACCCCTGACTATATCGGGGATACGCTTATCACAATTCCTTTCTGGTCTGTGCTGAAGCAGGGCATTCTGGCAGCCAAGTGGCTTGACCTTTATAAGTGAGCCTGGTTACCCCCTCTCGGAACCACAGACTTAGAAATCGCCAGCTCATATACAGTGCATAAAATATATTTATATAATATATTTATATATATATACCCTTATACACCATTTTAATAAAAAATATCACAAAATTCTTCTAAGTCCCTCGGGAAGAGTGAAAGACGCGCACGTTCATTTTCAGAGCTCCTAGACCTTCCTATAAGAAGTTAGCTAAAAAGTAGCTTCGAAAAACGCTTAGGTTAAGTTTCAGAGTTGCTTCTAATGTACCAAAGCTGGACTTAGACATAATTTCACTCTCACAACATTATGGCTGGTTGGAGACAGTCCGAACCACAAGTACCGGGTCCATGGTTCTGGGCGTATACTGGGGGAAGGGGACGACTCCCATTAACCCCTGACTATACCGGGGATACGCTTATCACAATGCATTTCTGGTCTGTGCTGAAGCAGGGCATTCTGGCAGCCAAGTGGCTTGACCTTTATTAGTGAGCCTGGTTACCCCCTCTCGGAACCACAGACTTAGAAATCGCCAGCTCATATACAGTGCATAAAATATATTTATATAATATATTTATATATATACCCTTATACATCATTTTAATAAAAAATATCACAAAATTCTTCTAAGTCCCTCGGGAAGAGTGAAAGACGCGCACGTTCATTTTCAGAGCTCCTTGACCTTCCTATAAGAAGTTAGCCAAAAAGTAGCTTCGAAAAACACTTAGGTTAAGTTTCAGAGTTGCTTCTAATGTACCAAAGCTGGACTTTGACATAATTTCACTCTCACAACATTATGGCTGGTTGGAGACAGTCCGAACCACAAGTACCGGGTCCATGGTTCTGGGCGTTTACTGGGGGGGACGGGGACGACTCCCATTAACCCCTGACTATACCGGGGATACGCTTATCACAATGCCTTTCTGGTCTGTGCTGAAGCAGGGCATTCTGGCAACCAAGTGGCTTGACCTTTATTAGTGAGCCTGGTTACCCCCTCTCGGAACCACAGACTTAGAAATCGCCAGCTCATATACAGTGCATAAAATATATTTATATAATATATTTATATATATACCCTTATACACCATTTTAATAAAAAATATCACAAAATTCTTCTAAGTCCCTCGGGAAGAGTGAAAGACGCGCACGTTCATTTTCAGAGCTCCTAGACCTTCCTATAAGAAGTTAGCCAAAAAGTAGCTTCGAAAAACGCTTAGGTTAAGTTTCAGAGTTGCTTCTAATGTACCAAAGCTGGACTTAGACATAATTTCACTCTCACAACATTATGGCTGGTTGGAGACAGTCCGAACCACAAGTACCGGGTCCATGGTTCTGGGCGTTTACTGGGGGGGACGGGGACGACTCCCATTAACCCCTGACTATACCGGGGATACGCTTATCACAATGCCTTTCTGGTCTGTGCTGAAGCAGGGCATTCTGGCAACCACGTGGCTTGACCTTTATTAGTGAGCCTGGTTACCCCCTCTCGGAACCACAGACTTAGAAATCGCCAGCTCATATACAGTGCATAAAATATATTTATATAATATATTTATATATATATACCCTTATACACCATTTTAATAAAAAATATCACAAAATTCTTCTAAGTCCCTCGGGAAGAGTGAAAGACGCGCACGTTCATTTTCAGAGCTCCTAGACCTTCCTATAAGAAGTTAGCCAAAAAGTAGCTTCGAAAAACGCTTAGGTTAAGTTTCAGAGTTGCTTCTAATGTACCAAAGCTGGACTTAGACATAATTTCACTCTCACAACATTATGGCTGGTTGGAGACAGTCCGAACCACAAGTACCGGGTCCATGGTTCGGGGCGTATACTGGGGGGACGGGGATTACTCCCATTAACCCCTGACTATACCGGGGATACGCTTATCACAATGCCTTTCTGGTCTGTGCTGAAGCAGGGCATTCTGCCAGCCAAGTGGCTTGACCTTTATTAGTGAGCCTGGTTACCCCCTCTCGGAACCACAGACTTAGAAATCGCCAGCTCATATACAGTGCATAAAATATATTTATATATATATCCTTATACACCATTTTAATAAAAAATATCACAAAATTCTTCTAAGTCCCTCGGGAAGAGTGAAAGATGCGCACGTTCATTTTCAGCGTTCCTAGACCTTCCTATAAGAAGTTAGCCAAAAAGTAGCTTCGAAAAACGCTTAGGTTAAGTTTCAGAGTTGCTTCTAATGTACCAAAGCTGGACTTAGACATAATTTCACTCTCACAACATTATGGCTGGTTGGAGACAGTCCGAACCACAAGTACCGGGTCGATGGTTCTGGGCGTATACTGGGGGGACGAGGACGACTCCCATTAACCCCTGACTATATCGGGGATACGCTTATCACAATTCCTTTCTGGTCTGTGCTGAAGCAGGGCATTCTGGCAGCCAAGTGGCTTGACCTTTATAAGTGAGCCTGGTTACCCCCTCTCGGAACCACAGACTTAGAAATCGCCAGCTCATATACAGTGCATAAAATATATTTATATAATATATTTATATATATGCCCTTATACACCATTTTAATAAAAAATATCACAAAATTATTCTAAGTCCCTCGGGAAGAGTGAAAGACGCGCACGTTCATTTTCAGAGCTCCTAGACCTTCCTATAAGAAGTTAGCCAAAAAGTAGCTTCGAAAAACGCTTAGGTTAAGTTTCAGAGTTGCTTCTAATGTACCAAAGCTGGACTTAGACATAATTTCACTCTCACAACATTATGGCTGGTTGGAGACAGTCCGAACCACAAGTACCGGGTCCATGGTTCTGGCCGTATACTGGGGGGACGGGGACGACTCCCATTAACCCCTGACTATACCGGGGATACGCTTATCACAATGCCTTTCTGGTCTGTGCTGAAGCAGGGCATTCTGGCAACCAAGTGGCTTGACCTATATTAGTGAGCCTGGTTACCCCCTCTCGGAACCACAGACTTAGAAATCGCCAGCTCATATACAGTGCATAAAATATATTTATATAATATATTTATATATATATATACCCTTATACACCATTTTAATAAAAAATATCACAAAATTCTTCTAAGTCCCTCGGGAAGAGTGAAAGATGCGCACGTTCATTTTCAGCGTTCCTAGACCTTCCTATAAGAAGTTAGCCAAAAAGTAGCTTCGAAAAACGCTTAGGTTAAGTTTCAGAGTTGCTTCTAATGTACCAAAGCTGGACTTAGACATAATTTCACTCTCACGACATTATGGCTGGTTGGAGACAGTCCGAACCACAAGTACCGGGTCCATGGTTCTGGGCGTTTACTGGGGGGGACGGGGACGACTCCCATTAACCCCTGACTATACAGGGGATACGCTTATCACAATGCCTTTCTGGTCTGTGCTGAAGCAGGGCATTCTGGCAACCAAGTGGCTTGACCTTTATTAGTGACCCTGGTTACCCCCTCTCGGAACCACAGACTTAGAAATCGCCAGCTCATATACAGTGCATAAAATATATTTATATAATATATTTATATATATACCCTTATACACCATTTTAATAAAAAATATCACAAAATTCTTCTAAGTCCCTCGGGAAGAGTGAAAGACGCGCACGTTCATTTTCAGAACTCCTAGACCTTCCTATAAGAAGTTAGCCAAAAAGTAGCTTCGAAAAACGCTTAGGTTAAGTTTCAGAGTTGCTTCTAATGTACCAAAGCTGGACTTAGACATAATTTCACTCTCACAACATTATGGCTGGTTGGAGACAGTCCGAACCACAAGTACCGGGTCCATGGTTCTGGGCGTTTACTGGGGGGGACGGGGACGACTCCCATTAACCCCTGACTATACCGGGGATACGCTTATCACAATGCCTTTCTGGTCTGTGCTGAAGCAGGGCATTCTGGCAACCACGTGGCTTGACCTTTATTAGTGAGCCTGGTTACCCCCTCTCGGAACCACAGACTTAGAAATCGCCAGCTCATATACAGTGCATAAAATATATTTATATAATATATTTATATATATATACCCTTATACACCATTTTAATAAAAAATATCACAAAATTCTTCTAAGTCCCTCGGGAAGAGTGAAAGACGCGCACGTTCATTTTCAGAGCTCCTAGACCTTCCTATAAGAAGTTAGCCAAAAAGTAGCTTCGAAAAACGCTTAGGTTAAGTTTCAGAGTTGCTTCTAATGTACCAAAGCTGGACTTAGACATAATTTCACTCTCACAACATTATGGCTGGTTGGAGACAGTCCGAACCACAAGTACCGGGTCCATGGTTCGGGGCGTATACTGGGGGGACGGGGATTACTCCCATTAACCCCTGACTATACCGGGGATACGCTTATCACAATGCCTTTCTGGTCTGTGCTGAAGCAGGGCATTCTGCCAGCCAAGTGGCTTGACCTTTATTAGTGAGCCTGGTTACCCCCTCTCGGAACCACAGACTTAGAAATCGCCAGCTCATATACAGTGCATAAAATATATTTATATATATATCCTTATACACCATTTTAATAAAAAATATCACAAAATTCTTCTAAGTCCCTCGGGAAGAGTGAAAGATGCGCACGTTCATTTTCAGCGTTCCTAGACCTTCCTATAAGAAGTTAGCCAAAAAGTAGCTTCGAAAAACGCTTAGGTTAAGTTTCAGAGTTGCTTCTAATGTACCAAAGCTGGACTTAGACATAATTTCACTCTCACAACATTATGGCTGGTTGGAGACAGTCCGAACCACAAGTACCGGGTCGATGGTTCTGGGCGTATACTGGGGGGACGAGGACGACTCCCATTAACCCCTGACTATATCGGGGATACGCTTATCACAATTCCTTTCTGGTCTGTGCTGAAGCAGGGCATTCTGGCAGCCAAGTGGCTTGACCTTTATAAGTGAGCCTGGTTACCCCCTCTCGGAACCACAGACTTAGAAATCGCCAGCTCATATACAGTGCATAAAATATATTTATATAATATATTTATATATATGCCCTTATACACCATTTTAATAAAAAATATCACAAAATTATTCTAAGTCCCTCGGGAAGAGTGAAAGACGCGCACGTTCATTTTCAGAGCTCCTAGACCTTCCTATAAGAAGTTAGCCAAAAAGTAGCTTCGAAAAACGCTTAGGTTAAGTTTCAGAGTTGCTTCTAATGTACCAAAGCTGGACTTAGACATAATTTCACTCTCACAACATTATGGCTGGTTGGAGACAGTCCGAACCACAAGTACCGGGTCCATGGTTCTGGCCGTATACTGGGGGGACGGGGACGACTCCCATTAACCCCTGACTATACCGGGGATACGCTTATCACAATGCCTTTCTGGTCTGTGCTGAAGCAGGGCATTCTGGCAACCAAGTGGCTTGACCTATATTAGTGAGCCTGGTTACCCCCTCTCGGAACCACAGACTTAGAAATCGCCAGCTCATATACAGTGCATAAAATATATTTATATAATATATTTATATATATATATACCCTTATACACCATTTTAATAAAAAATATCACAAAATTCTTCTAAGTCCCTCGGGAAGAGTGAAAGATGCGCACGTTCATTTTCAGCGTTCCTAGACCTTCCTATAAGAAGTTAGCCAAAAAGTAGCTTCGAAAAACGCTTAGGTTAAGTTTCAGAGTTGCTTCTAATGTACCAAAGCTGGACTTAGACATAATTTCACTCTCACGACATTATGGCTGGTTGGAGACAGTCCGAACCACAAGTACCGGGTCCATGGTTCTGGGCGTTTACTGGGGGGGACGGGGACGACTCCCATTAACCCCTGACTATACAGGGGATACGCTTATCACAATGCCTTTCTGGTCTGTGCTGAAGCAGGGCATTCTGGCAACCAAGTGGCTTGACCTTTATTAGTGACCCTGGTTACCCCCTCTCGGAACCACAGACTTAGAAATCGCCAGCTCATATACAGTGCATAAAATATATTTATATAATATATTTATATATATACCCTTATACACCATTTTAATAAAAAATATCACAAAATTCTTCTAAGTCCCTCGGGAAGAGTGAAAGACGCGCACGTTCATTTTCAGAACTCCTAGACCTTCCTATAAGAAGTTAGCCAAAAAGTAGCTTCGAAAAACGCTTAGGTTAAGTTTCAGAGTTGCTTCTAATGTACCAAAGCTGGACTTAGACATAATTTCACTCTCACAACATTATGGCTGGTTGGAGACAGTCCGAACCACAAGTACCGGGTCCATTGTTCTGGGCGTATACTGGGGGAAGGGGACGACTCCCATTATCCCCTGACTATACCGGGGATACGCTTATCACAATGCATTTCTGGTCTGTGCTGAAGCAGGGCATTCTGGCAGCCAAGTGGCTTGACCTTTATTAGTGAGCCTGGTTACCCCCTCTCGGAACCACAGACTTAGAAATCGCCAGCTCATATACAGTGCATAAAATATATTTATATAATATATTTATATATATACCCTTATACACCATTTTAATAAAAAATATCACAAAATTCTTCTAAGTCCCTCGGGAAGAGTGAAAGACGCGCACGTTCATTTTCAGAGCTCCTTGACCTTCCTATAAGAAGTTAGCCAAAAAAGTAGCTTCGAAAAACGCTTAGGTTAAGTTTCAGAGTTGCTTCTAATGTACCAAAGCTGGACTTAGACATAATTTCACTCTCACAACATAATGGCTGGTTGGAGACAGTCCGAACCACAAGTACCGGGTCCATGGTTCTGGGCGTTTACTGGGGGGGACGGGGACGACTCCCATTAACCCCTGACTATACCGGGGATACGCTTATCACAATGCCTTTCTGGTCTGTGCTGAAGCAGGGCATTCTGGCAACCAAGTGGCTTGACCTTTATTAGTGAGCCTGGTTACCCCCTCTCGGAACCACAGACTTAGAAATCGCCAGCTCATATACAGTGCATAAAATATATTTATATAATATATTTATATATATACCCTTATACACCATTTTAATAAAAAATATCACAAAATTCTTCTAAGTCCCTCGGGAAGAGTGAAAGACGCGCATGTTCATTTTCAGAGATCCTAGACCTTCTTATAAGAAGTTAGCCAAAAAGTAGCTTCGAAAAACGCTTAGGTTAAGTTTCAGAGTTGCTTCTAATGTACCAAAGCTGGACTTAGACATAATTTCACTCTCACAACATTATGGCTGGTTGGAGACAGTCCGAACCACAAGTACCGGGTCCATGGTTCTGGGCGTATACTGGGGGAAGGGGACGACTGCCATTAACCCCTGACTATACCGGGGATACGCTTATCACAATGCATTTCTGGTCTGTGCTGAAGCAGGGCATTCTGGCAGCCAAGTGGCTTGACCTTTATTAGTGAGCCTGGTTACCCCCTCTCGGAACCACAGACTTAGAAATCGCCAGCTCATATACAGTGCATAAAATATATTTATATAATATATTTATAGATATACCCTTATACACCATTTTAATAAAAAATATCACAAAATTCTTCTAAGTCCCTCGGGAAGAGTGAAAGACGCGCACGTTCATTTTCAGAGCTCCTTGACCTTCCTATAAGAAGTTAGCCAAAAAGTAGCTTCGAAAAACGCTTAGGTTAAGTTTCAGAGTTGCTTCTAATGTACCAAAGCTGGACTTAGACATAATTTCACTCTCACAACATTATGGCTGGTTGGAGACAGTCCGAACCACAAGTACCGGGTCCATGGTTCTGGGCGTATACTGGGGGGACGGGGATTACTCCCATTAACCCCTGACTATACCGGGGATACGCTTATCACAATGCCTTTCTGGTCTGTGCTGAAGCAGGGCATTCTGCCAGCCAAGTGGCTTGACCTTTATTAGTGAGCCTGGTTACCCCCTCTCGGAACCACAGACTTAGAAATCGCCAGCTCATATACAGTGCATAAAATATATTTATATATATACCCTTATACACCATTTTAATAAAAAATATCACAAAATTCTTCTAAGTCCCTCGGGAAGAGTGAAAGACGCGCACGTTCATTTTCAGAGCTCCTAGACCTTCCTATAAGAAGTTAGCCAAAAAGTAGCTTCGAAAAACGCTTAGGTTAAGTTTCAGAGTTGCTTCTAATGTACCAAAGCTGGACTTAGACATAATTTCACTCTCACAACATTATGGCTGGTTGGAGACAGTCCGAACCACAAGTACCGGGTCCATGGTTCTGGGCGTATACTGGGGGGACGGGGATTACTCCCATTAACCCCTGACTATACCGGGGATACGCTTATCACAATGCCTTTCTGGTCTGTGCTGAAGCAGGGCATTCTGCCAGCCAAGTGGCTTGACCTTTATTAGTGAGCCTGGTTACCCCCTCTCGGAACCACAGACTTAGAAATCGCCAGCTCATATACAGTGCATAAAATATATTTATATATATATCCTTATACACCATTTTAATAAAAAATATCACAAAATTCTTCTAAGTCCCTCGGGAAGAGTGAAAGATGCGCACGTTCATTTTCAGCATTCCTAGACCTTCCTATAAGAAGTTAACCAAAAAGTAGCTTCGAAAAACGCTTAGGTTAAGTTTCAGAGTTGCTTCTAATGTACCAAAGCTGGACTTAGACATAATTTCACTCTCACGACATTATGGCTGGTTGGAGACAGTCCGAACCACAAGTACCGGGTCCATGGTTCTGGGCGTTTACTGGGGGGGACGGGGACGACTCCCATTAACCCCTGACTATACCGGGGATACGCTTATCACAATGCCTTTCTGGTCTGTGCTGAAGCAGGGCATTCTGGCAACCAAGTGGCTTGACCTTTATTAGTGAGCCTGGTTACCCCCTCTCGGAACCACAGACTTAGAAATCGCCAGCTCATATACAGTGCATAAAATATATTTATATATATACCCTTATACACCATTTTAATAAAAAATATCACAAAATTCTTCTAAGTCCCTCGGGAAGAGTGAAAGACGCGCACGTTCATTTTCAGAGCTCCTAGACCTTCCTATAAGAAGTTAGCCAAAAAGTAGCTTCGAAAAACGCTTAGGTTAAGTTTCAGAGTTGCTTCTAATGTACCAAAGCTGGACTTTGACATAATTTCACTCTCACAACATTATGGCTGGTTGGAGAGAGTCCGAACCACAAGTACCGGGTCCATGGTTCTGGGCGTATACTGGGGGGACGGGGACGACTCCCATTAACCCCTGACTATACCGGGGATACGCTTATCATAATGCCTTTCTGGTCTGTGCTGAAGCAGGGCATTCTGGCAGCCAAGTGGCTTGACCTTTATTAGTGAGCCTGGTTACCCCCTCTCGGAACCACAGACTTAGAAATCGCCAGCTCATATACAGTGCATAAAATATATTTATATAATATATTTATATATATACCCTTATACACCATTTTAATAAAAAATATCACAAAATTCTTCTAAGTCCCCCGGGAAGAGTGAAAGATGCGCACGTTCATTTTCAGCGTTCCTAGACCTTCCTATAAGAAGTTAGCCAAAAAGTATTTTTGAAAAACGCTTAGGTTAAGTTTCAGAGTTGCTTCTAATTTACCAAAGCTGGACTTAGACATAATTTCACTCTCACAACATTATGACTAGTTGGAGACAGTCTGAACCACAAGTACCGGGTCGATGGTTCTGGGCGTATACTGGGGGGACGGGGACGACTCCCATTAACCCCTGACTATACCGGGGATACGCTTATCACAATGCCTTTCTGGTCTGTGCTGAAGCAGGGCATTCTGGCAGCCAAGTGGCTTGACCTTTATTAGTGAGCCTGGTTACCCCCTCTCGGAACCACAGACTTAGAAATCGCCAGCTCATATACAGTGCATAAAATATATTTATATAATATATTTATATATATACCCTTATACACCATTTTAATAAAAAATATCACAAAATTCTTCTAAGTCCCTCGGGAAGAGTGAAAGATGCGCACGTTCATTTTCAGCGTTCCTAGACCTTCCTATAAGAAGTTAGCCAAAAAGTAGCTTCGAAAAACGCTTAGGTTAAGTTTCAGAGTTGCTTCTAATGTACCAAAGCTGGACTTAGACATAATTTCACTCTCACAACATTATGGCTGGTTGGAGACAGTCTGAACCACAAGTACCGGGTCGATGGTTCTGGGCGTATACTGGGGGGACGGGGACGACTCCCATTAACCCCTGACTATACCGGGGATACGCTTATCACAATGCCTTTCTGGTCTGTGCTGAAGCAGGGCATTCTGGCAGCCAAGTGGCTTGACCTTTATTAGTGAGCCTGGTTACCCCCTCTCGGAACCACAGACTTAGAAATCGCCAGCTCATATACAGTGCATAAAATATATTTATATAATATATTTATAGATATACCCTTATACACCATTTTAATAAAAAATATCACAAAATTCTTCTAAGTCCCTCGGGAAGAGTGAAAGACGCGCACGTTCATTTTCAGAGCTCCTTGACCTTCCTATAAGAAGTTAGCCAAAAAGTAGCTTCGAAAAACGCTTAGGTTAAGTTTCAGAGTTGCTTCTAATGTACCAAAGCTGGACTTAGACATAATTTCACTCTCACAACATTATGGCTGGTTGGAGACAGTCCGAACCACAAGTACCGGGTCCATGGTTCTGGGCGTTTACTGGGGGGGACGGGGACGACTCCCATTAACCCCTGACTATACCGGGGATACGCTTATCACAATGCCTTTCTGGTCTGTGCTGAAGCAGGGCATTCTGGCAACCAAGTGGCTTGACCTTTATTAGTGAGCCTGGTTACCCCCTCTCGGAACCACAGACTTAGAAATCGCCAGCTCATATACAGTGCATAAAATATATTTATATATATACCCTTATACACCATTTTAATAAAAAATATCACAAAATTCTTCTAAGTCCCTCGGGAAGAGTGAAAGACGCGCACGTTCATTTTCAGAGCTTCTAGACCTTCCTATAAGAAGTTAGCCAAAAAGTAGCTTCGAAAAACGCTTAGGTTAAGTTTCAGAGTTGCTTCTAATGTACCAAAGCTGGACTTAGACATAATTTCACTCTCACAACATTATGGCTGGTTGGAGACAGTCCGAACCACAAGTACCGGGTCCATGGTTCTGGGCGTTTACTGGGGGGGACGGGGACGACTCCCATTAACCCCTGACTATACAGGGGATACGCTTATCACAATGCCTTTCTGGTCTGTGCTGAAGCAGGGCATTCTGGCAACCAAGTGGCTTGACCTTTATTAGTGAGCCTGGTTACCCCCTCTCGGAACCACAGACTTAGAAATCGCCAGCTCATATACAGTGCATAAAATATATTTATATAATATATTTATATATATACCCTTATACACCATTTTAATAAAAAATATCACAAAATTCTTCTAAGTCCCTCGGGAAGAGTGAAAGACGCGCACGTTCATTTTCAGAACTCCTAGACCTTCCTATAAGAAGTTAGCCAAAAAGTAGCTTCGAAAAACGCTTAGGTTAAGTTTCAGAGTTGCTTCTAATGTACCAAAGCTGGACTTAGACATAATTTCACTCTCACAACATTATGGCTGGTTGGAGACAGTCCGAACCACAAGTACCGGGTCCATTGTTCTGGGCGTATACTGGGGGAAGGGGACGACTCCCATTAACCCCTGACTATACCGGGGATACGCTTATCACAATGCATTTCTGGTCTGTGCTGAAGCAGGGCATTCTGGCAGCCAAGTGGCTTGACCTTTATTAGTGAGCCTGGTTACCCCCTCTCGGAACCACAGACTTAGAAATCGCCAGCTCATATACAGTGCATAAAATATATTTATATAATATATTTATATATATACCCTTATACATCATTTTAATAAAAAATATCACAAAATTCTTCTAAGTCCCTCGGGAAGAGTGAAAGACGCGCACGTTCATTTTCAGAGCTTCTAGACCTTCCTATAAGAAGTTAGCCAAAAAGTAGCTTCGAAAAACGCTTAGGTTAAGTTTCAGAGTTGCTTCTAATGTACCAAAGCTGGACTTAGACATAATTTCACTCTCACAACATTATGGCTGGTTGGAGACAGTCCGAACCACAAGTACCGGGTCCATGGTTCTGGGCGTTTACTGGGGGGGACGGGGACGACTCCCATTAACCCCTGACTATACAGGGGATACGCTTATCACAATGCCTTTCTGGTCTGTGCTGAAGCAGGGCATTCTGGCAACCAAGTGGCTTGACCTTTATTAGTGAGCCTGGTTACCCCCTCTCGGAACCACAGACTTAGAAATCGCCAGCTCATATACAGTGCATAAAATATATTTATATAATATATTTATATATATACCCTTATACACCATTTTAATAAAAAATATCACAAAATTCTTCTAAGTCCCTCGGGAAGAGTGAAAGACGCGCACGTTCATTTTCAGAGCTCCTAGACCTTCCTATAAGAAGTTAGCCAAAAAGTAGCTTCGAAAAACGCTTAGGTTAAGTTTCAGAGTTGCTTCTAATGTACCAAAGCTGGACTTAGACATAATTTCACTCTCACAACATTATGGCTGGTTGGAGACAGTCCGAACCACAAGTACCGGGTCCATGGTTCTGGGCGTATACTGGGGGAAGGGGACGACTCCCATTAACCCCTGACTATACCGGGGATACGCTTATCACAATGCATTTCTGGTCTGTGCTGAAGCAGGGCATTCTGGCAGCCAAGTGTCTTGACCTTTATTAGTGAGCCTGGTTACCCCCTCTCGGAACCACAGACTTAGAAATCGCCAGCTCATATACAGTGCATAAAATATATTTATATAATATATTTATAGATATACCCTTATACACCATTTTAATAAAAAATATCACAAAATTCTTCTAAGTCCCTCGGGAAGAGTGAAAGACGCGCACGTTCATTTTCAGAGCTCCTTGACCTTCCTATAAGAAGTTAGCCAAAAAGTAGCTTCGAAATACGCTTAGGTTAAGTTTCAGAGTTGCTTCTAATGTACCGAAGCTGGACTTAGACATAATTTCACTCTCACAACATTATGGCTGGTTGGAGACAGTCCGAACCACAAGTACCGTGTCCATGGTTCTGGGCGTATACTGGGGGGACGGGGATTACTCCCATTAACCCCTGACTATACCGGGGATACGCTTATCACAATGCCTTTCTGGTCTGTGCTGAAGCAGGGCATTCTGGCAACCAAGTGGCTTGACCTTTATTAGTGAGCCTGGTTACCCCCTCTCGGAACCACAGACTTAGAAATCGCCAGCTCATATACAGTGCATAAAATATATTTATATAATATATTTATATATATACCCTTATACACCATTTTAATAAAAAATATCACAAAATTCTTCTAAGTCCCTCGGGAAGAGTGAAAGACGCGCACGTTCATTTTCAGAACTCCTAGACCTTCCTATAAGAAGTTAGCCAAAAAGTAGCTTCGAAAAACGCTTAGGTTAAGTTTCAGAGTTGCTTCTAATGTACCAAAGCTGGACTTAGACATAATTTCACTCTCACAACATTATGGCTGGTTGGAGACAGTCCGAACCACAAGTACCGGGTCCATGGTTCTGGGCGTATACTGGGGGAAGGGGACGACTCCCATTAACCCCTGACTATACCGGGGATACGCTTCTCACAATGCATTTCTGGTCTGTGCTGAAGCAGGGCATTCTGGCAGCCAAGTGGCTTGACCTTTATTAGTGAGCCTGGTTACCCCCTCTCGGAACCACAGACTTAGAAATCGCCAGCTCATATACAGTGCATAAAATATATTTATATAATATATTTATAGATATACCCTTATACACCATTTTAATAAAAAATATCACAAAATTCTTCTAAGTCCCTCGGGAAGAGTGAAAGACGCGCACGTTCATTTTCAGAGCTCCTTGACCTTCCTATAAGAAGTTAGCCAAAAAGTAGCTTCGAAATACGCTTAGGTTAAGTTTCAGAGTTGCTTCTAATGTACCGAAGCTGGACTTAGACATAATTTCACTCTCACAACATTATGGCTGGTTGGAGACAGTCCGAACCACAAGTACCGTGTCCATGGTTCTGGGCGTATACTGGGGGGACGGGGATTACTCCCATTAACCCCTGACTATACCGGGGATACGCTTATCACAATGCCTTTCTGGTCTGTGCTGAAGCAGGGCATTCTGCCAGCCAAGTGGCTTGACCTTTATTAGTGAGCCTGGTTACCCCCTCTCGGAACCACAGACTTAGAAATCGCCAGCTCATATACAGTGCATAAAATATATTTATATATATATCCTTATACACCATTTTAATAAAAAATATCACAAAATTCTTCTAAGTCCCTCGGGAAGAGTGAAAGATGCGCACGTTCATTTTCAGCGTTCCTAGACCTTCCTATAAGAAGTTAGCCAAAAAGTAGCTTCGAAAAACGCTTAGGTTAAGTTTCAGAGTTGCTTCTAATGTACCAAAGCTGGACTTAGACATAATTTCACTCTCACAACATTATGGCTGGTTGGAGACAGTCCGAACCACAAGTACCGGGTCCATGGTTCTGGGCGTATACTGGGGGAAGGGGACGACTCCCATTAACCCCTGACTATACCGGGGATACGCTTATCACAATGCATTTCTGGTCTGTGCTGAAGCAGGGCATTCTGGCAGCCAAGTGGCTTGACCTTTATTAGTGAGCCTGGTTACCCCCTCTCGGAACCACAGACTTAGAAATCGCCAGCTCATATACAGTGCATAAAATATATTTATATAATATATTTATAGATATACCCTTATACACCATTTTAATAAAAAATATCACAAAATTCTTCTAAGTCCCTCGGGAAGAGTGAAAGACGCGCACGTTCATTTTCACAGCTCCTTGACCTTCCTATAAGAAGTTAGCCAAAAAGTAGCTTCGAAATACGCTTAGGTTAAGTTTCAGAGTTGCTTCTAATGTACCGAAGCTGGACTTAGACATAATTTCACTCTCACAACATTATGGCTGGTTGGAGACAGTCCGAACCACAAGTACCGTGTCCATGGTTCTGGGCGTATACTGGGGGGACGGGGATTACTCCCATTAACCCCTGACTATACCGGGGATACGCTTATCACAATGCCTTTCTGGTCTGTGCTGAAGCAGGGCATTCTGCCAGCCAAGTGGCTTGACCTTTATTAGTGAGCCTGGTTACCCCCTCTCGGAACCACAGACTTAGAAATCGCCAGCTCATATACAGTGCATAAAATATATTTATATATATATCCTTATACACCATTTTAATAAAAAATATCACAAAATTCTTCTAAGTCCCTCGGGAAGAGTGAAAGATGCGCACGTTCATTTTCAGCGTTCCTAGACCTTCCTATAAGAAGTTAGCCAAAAAGTAGCTTCGAAAAACGCTTAGGTTAAGTTTCAGAGTTGCTTCTAATGTACCAAAGCTGGACTTAGACATAATTTCACTCTCACAACATTATGGCTGGTTGGAGACAGTCCGAACCACAAGTACCGGGTCGATGGTTCTGGGCGTATACTGGGGGGACGAGGACGACTCCCATTAACCCCTGACTATATCGGGGATACGCTTATCACAATTCCTTTCTGGTCTGTGCTGAAGCAGGGCATTCTGGCAGCCAAGTGGCTTGACCTTTATAAGTGAGCCTGGTTACCCCCTCTCGGAACCACAGACTTAGAAATCGCCAGCTCATATACAGTGCATAAAATATATTTATATAATATATTTATATATATGCCCTTATACACCATTTTAATAAAAAATATCACAAAATTCTTCTAAGTCCCTCGGGAAGAGTGAAAGACGCGCACGTTCATTTTCAGAGCTCCTAGACCTTCCTATAAGAAGTTAGCCAAAAAGTAGCTTCGAAAAACGCTTAGGTTAAGTTTCAGAGTTGCTTCTAATGTACCAAAGCTGGACTTAGACATAATTTCACTCTCACAACATTATGGCTGGTTGGAGACAGTCCGAACCACAAGTACCGGGTCCATGGTTCTGGCCGTATACTGGGGGGACGGGGACGACTCCCATTAAACCCTGACTATACCGGGGATACGCTTATCACAATGCCTTTCTGGTCTGTGCTGAAGCAGGGCATTCTGGCAAACAAGTGGCTTGACCTATATTAGTGAGCCTGGTTACCCCCTCTCGGAACCACAGACTTAGAAATCGCCAGCTCATATACAGTGCATAAAATATATTTATATAATATATTTATATATATATACCCTTATACACCATTTTAATAAAAAATATCACAAAATTCTTCTAAGTCCCTCGGGAAGAGTGAAAGACGCGCACGTTCATTTTCAGAGCTCCTTGACCTTCCTATAAGAAGTTAGCCAAAAAGTAGCTTCGAAAAACGCTTAGGTAAAGTTTCAGAGTTGCTTCTAATGTACCAAAGCTGGACTTAGACATAATTTCACTCTCACAACATTATGGCTGGTTGGAGACAGTCCGAACCACAAGTACCGGGTCCATGGTTCTGGGCGTATACTGGGGGGACGGGGACGACTCCCATTAACCCCTGACTATACCGGGGATACGCTTATCACAATGCCTTTCTGGTCTGTGCTGAAGCAGGGCATTCTGCCAGCCAAGTGGCTTGACCTTTATTAGTGAGCCTGGTTACCCCCTCTCGGAACCACAGACTTAGAAATCGCCAGCTCATATACAGTGCATAAAATATATTTATATATATATACCCTTATACACCATTTTAATAAAAAATATCACAAAATTCTTCTAAGTCCCTCGGGAAGAGTGAAAGATGCGCACGTTCATTTTCAGCGTTCCTAGACCTTCCTATAAGAAGTTAGCCAAAAAGTAGCTTCGAAAAACGCTTAGGTTAAGTTTCAGAGTTGCTTCTAATGTACCAAAGCTGGACTTAGACATAATTTCACTCTCACAACATTATGGCTGGTTGGAGACAGTCCGAACCACAAGTACCGGGTCCATTGTTCTGGGCGTATACTGGGGGAAGGGGACGACTCCCATTATCCCCTGACTATACCGGGGATACGCTTATCACAATGCATTTCTGGTCTGTGCTGAAGCAGGGCATTCTGGCAGCCAAGTGGCTTGACCTTTATTAGTGAGCCTGGTTACCCCCTCTCGGAACCACAGACTTAGAAATCGCCAGCTCATATACAGTGCATAAAATATATTTATATAATATATTTATATATATACCCTTATACACCATTTTAATAAAAACTATCACAAAATTCTTCTAAGTCCCTCGGGAAGAGTGAAAGACGCGCACGTTCATTTTCAGATCTCCTTGACCTTCCTATAAGAAGTTAGCCAAAAAGTAGCTTCGAAAAACGCTTAGGTTAAGTTTCAGAGTTGCTTCTAATGTACCAAAGCTGGACTTAGACATAATTTCACTCTCACAACATTATGGCTGGTTGGAGACAGTCCGAACCACAAGTACCGGGTCCATGGTTCTGGGCGTTTACTGGGGGGGACGGGGACGACTCCCATTAACCCCTGACTATACCGGGGATACGCTTATCACAATGCCTTTCTGGTCTGTGCTGAAGCAGGGCATTCTGGCAACCAAGTGGCTTGACCTTTATTAGTGAGCCTGGTTACCCCCTCTCGGAACCACAGACTTAGAAATCGCCAGCTCATATACAGTGCATAAAATATATTTATATAATATATTTATATATATACCCTTATACACCATTTTAATAAAAAATATCACAAAATTCTTCTAAGTCCCTCGGGAAGAGTGAAAGACGCGCATGTTCATTTTCAGAGCTCCTAGACCTTCTTATAAGAAGTTAGCCAAAAAGTAGCTTCGAAAAACGCTTAGGTTAAGTTTCAGAGTTGCTTCTAATGTACCAAAGCTGGACTTAGACATAATTTCACTCTCACAACATTATGGCTGGTTGGAGACAGTCCGAACCACAAGTACCGGGTCCATGGTTCTGGGCGTATACTGGGGGAAGGGGACGACTGCCATTAACCCCTGACTATACCGGGGATACGCTTATCACAATGCATTTCTGGTCTGTGCTGAAGCAGGGCATTCTGGCAGCCAAGTGGCTTGACCTTTATTAGTGAGCCTGGTTACCCCCTCTCGGAACCACAGACTTAGAAATCGCCAGCTCATATACAGTGCATAAAATATATTTATATAATATATTTATAGATATACCCTTATACACCATTTTAATAAAAAATATCACAAAATTCTTCTAAGTCCCTCGGGAAGAGTGAAAGACGCGCACGTTCATTTTCAGAGCTCCTTGACCTTCCTATAAGAAGTTAGCCAAAAAGTAGCTTCGAAAAACGCTTAGGTTAAGTTTCAGAGTTGCTTCTAATGTACCAAAGCTGGACTTAGACATAATTTCACTCTCACAACATTATGGCTGGTTGGAGACAGTCCGAACCACAAGTACCGGGTCCATGGTTCTGGGCGTATACTGGGGGGACGGGGATTACTCCCATTAACCCCTGACTATACCGGGGATACGCTTATCACAATGCCTTTCTGGTCTGTGCTGAAGCAGGGCATTCTGCCAGCCAAGTGGCTTGACCTTTATTAGTGAGCCTGGTTACCCCCTCTCGGAACCACAGACTTAGAAATCGCCAGCTCATATACAGTGCATAAAATATATTTATATATATATCCTTATACACCATTTTAATAAAAAATATCACAAAATTCTTCTAAGTCCCTCGGGAAGAGTTAAAGATGCGCACGTTCATTTTCAGCGTTCCTAGACCTTCCTATAAGAAGTTAACCAAAAAGTAGCTTCGAAAAACGCTTAGGTTAAGTTTCAGAGTTGCTTCTAATGTACCAAAGCTGGACTTAGACATAATTTCACTCTCACAACATTATGGCTGGTTGGAGACAGTCCGAACCACAAGTACCGGGTCCATGGTTCTGGGCGTATACTGGGGGAAGGGGACGACTCCCATTAACCCCTGACTATACCGGGGATACGCTTATCACAATGCATTTCTGGTCTGTGCTGAAGCAGGGCATTCTGGCAGCCAAGTGGCTTGACCTTTATTAGTGAGCCTGGTTACCCCCTCTCGGAACCACAGACTTAGAAATCGCCAGCTCATATACAGTGCATAAAATATATTTATATATATACCCTTATACACCATTTTAATAAAAAATATCACAAAATTCTTCTAAGTCCCTCGGGAAGAGTGAAAGACGCGCACGTTCATTTTCAGAGCTCATAGACCTTCCTATAAGAAGTTAGCCAAAAAGTAGCTTCGAAAAACGCTTAGGTTAAGTTTCAGAGTTGCTTCTAATGTACCAAAGCTGGACTTAGACATAATTTCACTCTCACAACATTATGGCTGGTTGGAGACAGTCCGAACCACAAGTACCGGGTCCATGGTTCTGGGCGTATACTGGGGGGACGGGGATTACTCCCATTAACCCCTGACTATACCGGGGATACGCTTATCACAATGCCTTTCTGGTCTGTGCTGAAGCAGGGCATTCTGCCAGCCAAGTGGCTTGACCTTTATTAGTGAGCCTGGTTACCCCCTCTCGGAACCACAGACTTAGAAATCGCCAGCTCATATACAGTGCATAAAATATATTTATATATATATCCTTATACACCATTTTAATAAAAAATATCACAAAATTCTTCTAAGTCCCTCGGGAAGAGTGAAAGATGCGCACGTTCATTTTCAGCGTTCCTAGACCTTCCTATAAGAAGTTAACCAAAAAGTAGCTTCGAAAAACGCTTAGGTTAAGTTTCAGAGTTGCTTCTAATGTACCAAAGCTGGACTTAGACATAATTTCACTCTCACGACATTATGGCTGGTTGGAGACAGTCCGAACCACAAGTACCGGGTCCATGGTTCTGGGCGTTTACTGGGGGGGACGGGGACGACTCCCATTAACCCCTGACTATACCGGGGATACGCTTATCACAATGCCTTTCTGGTCTGTGCTGAAGCAGGGCATTCTGGCAACCAAGTGGCTTGACCTTTATTAGTGAGCCTGGTTACCCCCTCTCGGAACCACAGACTTAGAAATCGCCAGCTCATATACAGTGCATAAAATATATTTATATATATACCCTTATACACCATTTTAATAAAAAATATCACAAAATTCTTCTAAGTCCCTCGGGAAGAGTGAAAGACGCGCACGTTCATTTTCAGAGCTCCTAGACCTTCCTATAAGAAGTTAGCCAAAAAGTAGCTTCGAAAAACGCTTAGGTTAAGTTTCAGAGTTGCTTCTAATGTACCAAAGCTGGACTTTGACATAATTTCACTCTCACAACATTATGGCTGGTTGGAGACAGTCCGAACCACAAGTACCGGGTCCATGGTTCTGGGCGTATACTGGGGGGACGGGGACGACTCCCATTAACCCCTGACTATACCGGGGATACGCTTATCATAATGCCTTTCTGGTCTGTGCTGAAGCAGGGCATTCTGGCAGCCAAGTGGCTTGACCTTTATTAGTGAGCCTGGTTACCCCCTCTCGGAACCACAGACTTAGAAATCGCCAGCTCATATACAGTGCATAAAATATATTTATATAATATATTTATAGATATACCCTTATACACCATTTTAATAAAAAATATCACAAAATTCTTCTAAGTCCCTCGGGAAGAGTGAAAGACGCGCACGTTCATTTTCAGAGCTCCTTGACCTTCCTATAAGAAGTTAGCCAAAAAGTAGCTTCGAAAAACGCTTAGGTTAAGTTTCAGAGTTGCTTCTAATGTACCAAAGCTGGACTTAGACATAATTTCACTCTCACAACATTATGGCTGGTTGGAGACAGTCCGAACCACAAGTACCGGGTCCATGGTTCTGGGCGTATACTGGGGGGACGGGGATTACTCCCATTAACCCCTGACTATACCGGGGATACGCTTATCACAATGCCTTTCTGGTCTGTGCTGAAGCAGGGCATTCTGCCAGCCAAGTGGCTTGACCTTTATTAGTGAGCCTGGTTACCCCCTCTCGGAACCACAGACTTAGAAATCGCCAGCTCATATACAGTGCATAAAATATATTTATATATATATCCTTATACACCATTTTAATAAAAAATATCACAAAATTCTTCTAAGTCCCTCGGGAAGAGTGAAAGATGCGCACGTTCATTTTCAGCGTTCCTAGACCTTCCTATAAGAAGTTAACCAAAAAGTAGCTTCGAAAAACGCTTAGGTTAAGTTTCAGAGTTGCTTCTAATGTACCAAAGCTGGACTTAGACATAATTTCACTCTCACAACATTATGGCTGGTTGGAGACAGTCCGAACCACAAGTACCGGGTCCATGGTTCTGGGCGTATACTGGGGGAAGGGGACGACTCCCATTAACCCCTGACTATACCGGGGATACGCTTATCACAATGCATTTCTGGTCTGTGCTGAAGCAGGGCATTCTGGCAGCCAAGTGGCTTGACCTTTATTAGTGAGCCTGGTTACCCCCTCTCGGAACCACAGACTTAGAAATCGCCAGCTCATATACAGTGCATAAAATATATTTATATATATACCCTTATACACCATTTTAATAAAAAATATCACAAAATTCTTCTAAGTCCCTCGGGAAGAGTGAAAGACGCGCACGTTCATTTTCAGAGCTCATAGACCTTCCTATAAGAAGTTAGCCAAAAAGTAGCTTCGAAAAACGCTTAGGTTAAGTTTCAGAGTTGCTTCTAATGTACCAAAGCTGGACTTAGACATAATTTCACTCTCACAACATTATGGCTGGTTGGAGACAGTCCGAACCACAAGTACCGGGTCCATGGTTCTGGGCGTATACTGGGGGGACGGGGATTACTCCCATTAACCCCTGACTATACCGGGGATACGCTTATCACAATGCCTTTCTGGTCTGTGCTGAAGCAGGGCATTCTGCCAGCCAAGTGGCTTGACCTTTATTAGTGAGCCTGGTTACCCCCTCTCGGAACCACAGACTTAGAAATCGCCAGCTCATATACAGTGCATAAAATATATTTATATATATATCCTTATACACCATTTTAATAAAAAATATCACAAAATTCTTCTAAGTCCCTCGGGAAGAGTGAAAGATGCGCACGTTCATTTTCAGCGTTCCTAGACCTTCCTATAAGAAGTTAACCAAAAAGTAGCTTCGAAAAACGCTTAGGTTAAGTTTCAGAGTTGCTTCTAATGTACCAAAGCTGGACTTAGACATAATTTCACTCTCACGACATTATGGCTGGTTGGAGACAGTCCGAACCACAAGTACCGGGTCCATGGTTCTGGGCGTTTACTGGGGGGGACGGGGACGACTCCCATTAACCCCTGACTATACCGGGGATACGCTTATCACAATGCCTTTCTGGTCTGTGCTGAAGCAGGGCATTCTGGCAACCAAGTGGCTTGACCTTTATTAGTGAGCCTGGTTACCCCCTCTCGGAACCACAGACTTAGAAATCGCCAGCTCATATACAGTGCATAAAATATATTTATATATATACCCTTATACACCATTTTAATAAAAAATATCACAAAATTCTTCTAAGTCCCTCGGGAAGAGTGAAAGACGCGCACGTTCATTTTCAGAGCTCCTAGACCTTCCTATAAGAAGTTAGCCAAAAAGTAGCTTCGAAAAACGCTTAGGTTAAGTTTCAGAGTTGCTTCTAATGTACCAAAGCTGGACTTTGACATAATTTCACTCTCACAACATTATGGCTGGTTGGAGACAGTCCGAACCACAAGTACCGGGTCCATGGTTCTGGGCGTATACTGGGGGGACGGGGACGACTCCCATTAACCCCTGACTATACCGGGGATACGCTTATCATAATGCCTTTCTGGTCTGTGCTGAAGCAGGGCATTCTGGCAGCCAAGTGGCTTGACCTTTATTAGTGAGCCTGGTTACCCCCTCTCGGAACCACAGACTTAGAAATCGCCAGCTCATATACAGTGCATAAAATATATTTATATAATATATTTATATATATACCCTTATACACCATTTTAATAAAAAATATCACAAAATTCTTCTAAGTCCCTCGGGAAGAGTGAAAGATGCGCACGTTCATTTTCAGCGTTCCTAGACCTTCCTATAAGAAGTTAGCCAAAAAGTAGCTTCGAAAAACGCTTAGGTTAAGTTTCAGAGTTGCTTCTAATGTACCAAAGCTGGACTTAGACATAATTTCACTCTCACAACATTATGGCTGGTTGGAGACAGTCTGAACCACAAGTACCGGGTCGATGGTTCTGGGCGTATACTGGTTGGACGGGGACGACTCCCATTAACCCCTGACTGTACCGGGGATACGCTTATCACAATGCCTTTCTGGTCTGTGCTGAAGCAGGGCATTCTGGCAGCCAAGTGGCTTGACCTTTATTAGTGAGCCTGGTTACCCCCTCTCGGAACCACAGACTTAGAAATCGCCAGCTCATATACAGTGCATAAAATATATTTATATAATATATTTATAGATATACCCTTATACAACATTTTAATAAAAAATATCACAAAATTCTTCTAAGTCCCTAGGGAAGAGTGAAAGACGCGCACGTTCATTTTCAGAGCTCCTTGACCTTCCTATAAGAAGTTAGCCAAAAAGTAGCTTCGAAAAACGCTTAGGTTAAGTTTCAGAGTTGCTTCTAATGTACCAAAGCTGGACTTAGACATAATTTCACTCTCACAACATTATGGCTGGTTGGAGACAGTCCGAACCACAAGTACCGGGTCCATGGTTCTGGGCGTTTACTGGGGGGGACGGGGACGACTCCCATTAACCCCTGACTATACCGGGGATACGCTTATCACAATGCCTTTCTGGTCTGTGCTGAAGCAGGGCATTCTGGCAACCAAGTGGCTTGACCTTTATTAGTGAGCCTGGTTACCCCCTCTCGGAACCACAGACTTAGAAATCGCCAGCTCATATACAGTGCATAAAATATATTTATATATATACCCTTATACACCATTTTAATAAAAAATATCACAAAATTCTTCTAAGTCCCTCGGAAAGAGTGAAAGACGCGCACGTTCATTTTCAGAGCTTCTAGACCTTCCTATAAGAAGTTAGCCAAAAAGTAGCTTCGAAAAACGCTTAGGTTAAGTTTCAGAGTTGCTTCTAATGTACCAAAGCTGGACTTAGACATAATTTCACTCTCACAACATTATGGCTGGTTGGAGACAGTCCGAACCACAAGTACCGGGTCCATGGTTCTGGGCGTATACTGGGGGGACGGGGATTACTCCCATTAACCCCTGACTATACCGGGGATACGCTTATCACAATGCCTTTCTGGTCTGTGCTGAAGCAGGGCATTCTGCCAGCCAAGTGGCTTGACCTTTATTAGTGAGCCTGGTTACCCCCTCTCGGAACCACAGACTTAGAAATCGCCAGCTCATATACAGTGCATAAAATATATTTATATATATATCCTTATACACCATTTTAATAAAAAATATCACAAAATTCTTCTAAGTCCCTCGGGAAGAGTGAAAGATGCGCACGTTCATTTTCAGCGTTCCTAGACCTTCCTATAAGAAGTTAACCAAAAAGTAGCTTCGAAAAACGCTTAGGTTAAGTTTCAGAGTTGCTTCTAATGTACCAAAGCTGGACTTAGACATAATTTCACTCTCACGACATTATGGCTGGTTGGAGACAGTCCGAACCACAAGTACCGGGTCCATGGTTCTGGGCGTTTACTGGGGGGGACGGGGACGACTCCCATTAACCCCTGACTATACCGGGGATACGCTTATCACAATGCCTTTCTGGTCTGTGCTGAAGCAGGGCATTCTGGCAGCCAAGTGGCTTGACCTTTATTAGTGAGCCTGGTTACCCCCTCTCGGAACCACAGACTTAGAAATCGCCAGCTCATATACAGTGCATAAAATATATTTATATAATATATTTATAGATATACCCTTATACAACATTTTAATAAAAAATATCACAAAATTCTTCTAAGTCCCTCGGGAAGAGTGAAAGACGCGCACGTTCATTTTCAGAGCTCCTTGACCTTCCTATAAGAAGTTAGCCAAAAAGTAGCTTCGAAAAACGCTTAGGTTAAGTTTCAGAGTTGCTTCTAATGTACCAAAGCTGGACTTAGACATAATTTCACTCTCACAACATTATGGCTGGTTGGAGACAGTCCGAACCACAAGTACCGGGTCCATGGTTCTGGGCGTTTACTGGGGGGGACGGGGACGACTCCCATTAACCCCTGACTATACCGGGGATACGCTTATCACAATGCCTTTCTGGTCTGTGCTGAAGCAGGGCATTCTGGCAACCAAGTGGCTTGACCTTTATTAGTGAGCCTGGTTACCCCCTCTCGGAACCACAGACTTAGAAATCGCCAGCTCATATACAGTGCATAAAATATATTTATATATATACCCTTATACACCATTTTAATAAAAAATATCACAAAATTCTTCTAAGTCCCTCGGGAAGAGTGAAAGACGCGCACGTTCATTTTCAGAGCTTCTAGACCTTCCTATAAGAAGTTAGCCAAAAAGTAGCTTCGAAAAACGCTTAGGTTAAGTTTCAGAGTTGCTTCTAATGTACCAAAGCTGGACTTAGACATAATTTCACTCTCACAACATTATGGCTGGTTGGAGACAGTCCGAACCACAAGTACCGGGTCCATGGTTCTGGGCGTATACTGGGGGGACGGGGATTACTCCCATTAACCCCTGACTATACCGGGGATACGCTTATCACAATGCCTTTCTGGTCTGTGCTGAAGCAGGGCATTCTGCCAGCCAAGTGGCTTGACCTTTATTAGTGAGCCTGGTTACCCCCTCTCGGAACCACAGACTTAGAAATCGCCAGCTCATATACAGTGCATAAAATATATTTATATATATATCCTTATACACCATTTTAATAAAAAATATCACAAAATTCTTCTAAGTCCTTCGGGAAGAGTGAAAGATGCGCACGTTCATTTTCAGCGTTCCTAAACCTTCCTATAAGAAGTTAACCAAAAAGTAGCTTCGAAAAACGCTTAGGTTAAGTTTCAGAGTTGCTTCTAATGTACCAAAGCTGGACTTAGACATAATTTCACTCTCACGACATTATGGCTGGTTGGAGACAGTCCGAACCACAAGTACCGGGTCCATGGTTCTGGGCGTTTACTGGGGGGGACGGGGACGACTCCCATTAACCCCTGACTATACCGGGGATACGCTTATCACAATGCCTTTCTGGTCTGTGCTGAAGCAGGGCATTCTGGCAACCAAGTGGCTTGACCTTTATTAGTGAGCCTGGTTACCCCCTCTCGGAACCACAGACTTAGAAATCGCCAGCTCATATACAGTGCATAAAATATATTTATACAGTATATATACCCTTATACACCATTTTAATAAAAAATATCACAAAATTCTTCTAAGTCCCTCGCGAAGAGTGAAAGACGCGCACGTTCATTTTCAGAGCTCCTAGACCTTCCTATAAGAAGTTAGCCAAAAAGTAGCTTCGAAAAACGCTTAGGTTAAGTTTCAGAGTTGCTTCTAATGTACCAAAGCTGGACTTTGACATAATTTCACTCTCACAACATTATGGCTGGTTGGAGACAGTCCGAACCACAAGTACCGGGTCCATGGTTCTGGGCGTATACTGGGGGGACGGGGACGACTCCCATTAACCCCTGACTATACCGGGGATACGCTTATCATAATGCCTTTCTGGTCTGTGCTGAAGCAGGGCATTCTGGCAGCCAAGTGGCTTGACCTTTATTAGTGAGCCTGGTTACCCCCTCTCGGAACCACAGACTTAGAAATCGCCAGCTCATATACAGTGCATAAAATATATTTATATAATATATTTATATATATACCCTTATACACCATTTTAATAAAAAATATCACAAAATTCTTCTAAGTCCCTCGGGAAGAGTGAAAGATGCGCACGTTCATTTTCAGCGTTCCTAGACCTTCCTATAAGAAGTTAGCCAAAAAGTAGCTTCGAAAAACGCTTAGGTTAAGTTTCAGAGTTGCTTCTAATGTACCAAAGCTGGACTTAGACATAATTTCACTCTCACAACATTATGGCTGGTTGGAGACAGTCTGAACCACAAGTACCGGGTCGATGGTTCTGGGCGTATACTGGGGGGACGGGGACGACTCCCATTAACCCCTGACTATACCGGGGATACGCTTATCACAATGCCTTTCTGGTCTGTGCTGAAGCAGGGCATTCTGGCAGCCAAGTGGCTTGACCTTTATTAGTGAGCCTGGTTACCCCCTCTCGGAACCACAGACTTAGAAATCGCCAGCTCATATACAGTGCATAAAATATATTTATATATATACCCTTATACACCATTTTAATAAAAAATATCACAAAATTCTTCTACTGTAAGTCCCTCGGGAAGAGTGAAAGACGCGCACGTTCATTTTCAGAGCTCCTAGACCTTCCTATAAGAAGTTAGCCAAAAAGTAGCTTCGAAAAACGCTTAGGTTAAGTTTCAGAGTTGCTTCTAATTTACCAAAGCTGGACTTAGACATAATTTCACTCTCACAACATTATGGCTGGTTGGAGACAGTCTGAACCACAAGTACCGGGTCGATGGTTCTGGGCGTATACTGGGGGGACGGGGACGACTCCCATTAACCCCTGACTATACCGGGGATACGCTTATCACAATGCCTTTCTGGTCTGTGCTGAAGCAGGGCATTCTGGCAGCCAAGTGGCTTGACCTTTATTAGTGAGCCTGGTTACCCCCTCTCGGAACCACAGACTTAGAAATCGCCAGCTCATATACAGTGCATAAAATATATTTATATAATATATTTATATATATACCCTTATACACCATTTTAATAAAAAATATCACAAAATTCTTCTAAGTCCCTCGGGAAGAGTGAAAGATGCGCACGTTCATTTTCAGCGTTCCTAGACCTTCCTATAAGAAGTTAGCCAAAAAGTAGCTTCGAAAAACGCTTAGGTTAAGTTTCAGAGTTGCTTCTAATGTACCAAAGCTGGACTTAGACATAATTTCACTCTCACAACATTATGGCTGGTTGGAGACAGTCTGAACCACAAGTACCGGGTCGATGGTTCTGGGCGTATACTGGGGGGACGGGGACGACTCCCATTAACCCCTGACTATACCGGGGATACGCTTATCACAATGCCTTTCTGGTCTGTGCTGAAGCAGGGCATTCTGGCAGCCAAGTGGCTTGACCTTTATTAGTGAGCCTGGTTACCCCCTCTCGGAACCACAGACTTAGAAATCGCCAGCTCATATACAGTGCATAAAATATATTTATATATATACCCTTATACACCATTTTAATAAAAAATATCACAAAATTCTTCTAAGTCCCTCGGGAAGAGTGAAAGACGCGCACGTTCATTTTCAGCGCTCCTAGACCTTCCTATAAGAAGTTAGCCAAAAAGTAGCTTCGAAAAACGCTTAGGTTAAGTTTCAGAGTTGCTTCTAATGTACCAAAGCTGGACTTAGACATAATTTCACTCTCACAACATTATGGCTGGTTGGAGACAGTCCGAACCACAAGTACCGGGTCCATGGTTCTGGGCGTATACTGGGGGAAGGGGACGACTCCCATTAACCCCTGACTATACCGGGGATACGCTTATCACAATGCATTTCTGGTCTGTGCTGAAGCAGGGCATTCTGGCAGCCAAGTGACTTGACCTTTATTAGTGAGCCTGGTTACCCCCTCTCGGAACCACAGACTTAGAAATCGCCAGCTCATATACAGTGCATAAAATATATTTATATAATATATTTATAGATATACCCTTATACACCATTTTAATAAAAAATATCACAAAATTCTTCTAAGTCCCTCGGGAAGAGTGAAAGACGCGCACGTTCATTTTCAGAGCTCCTTGACCTTCCTATAAGAAGTTAGCCAAAAAGTAGCTTCGAAAAACGCTTAGGTTAAGTTTCAGAGTTGCTTCTAATGTACCAAAGCTGGACTTAGACATAATTTCACTCTCACAACATTATGGCTGGTTGGAGACAGTCCGAACCACAAGTACCGGGTCCATGGTTCTGGGCGTATACTGGGGGGACGGGGATTACTCCCATTAACCCCTGACTATACCGGGGATACGCTTATCACAATGCCTTTCTGGTCTGTGCTGAAGCAGGGCATTCTGCCAGCCAAGTGGCTTGACCTTTATTAGTGAGCCTGGTTACCCCCTCTCGGAACCACAGACTTAGAAATCGCCAGCTCATATACAGTGCATAAAATATATTTATATATATATCCTTATACACCATTTTAATAAAAAATATCACAAAATTCTTCTAAGTCCCTCGGGAAGAGTGAAAGATGCGCACGTTCATTTTCAGCGTTCCTAGACCTTCCTATAAGAAGTTAACCAAAAAGTAGCTTCGAAAAACGCTTAGGTTAAGTTTCAGAGATGCTTCTAATGTACCAAAGCTGGACTTAGACATAATTTCACTCTCACGACATTATGGCTGGTTGGAGACAGTCCGAACCACAAGTACCGGGTCCATGGTTCTGGGCGTTTACTGGGGGGGACGGGGACGACTCCCATTAACCCCTGACTATACCGGGGATACGCTTATCACAATGCCTTTCTGGTCTGTGCTGAAGCAGGGCATTCTGGCAACCAAGTGTCTTGACCTTTATTAGTGAGCCTGGTTACCCCCTCTCGGAACCACAGACTTAGAAATCGCCAGCTCATATACAGTGCATAAAATATATTTATATATATACCCTTATACACCATTTTAATAAAAAATATCACAAAATTCTTCTAAGTCCCTCGGGAAGAGTGAAAGACGCGCACGTTCATTTTCAGAGCTCCTAGACCTTCCTATAAGAAGTTAGCCAAAAAGTAGCTTCGAAAAACGCTTAGGTTAAGTTTCAGAGTTGCTTCTAATGTACCAAAGCTGGACTTTGACATAATTTCACTCTCACAACATTATGGCTGGTTGGAGACAGTCCGAACCACAAGTACCGGGTCCATGGTTCTGGGCGTATACTGGGGGGACGGGGACGACTCCCATTAACCCCTGACTATACCGGGGATACGCTTATCATAATGCCTTTCTGGTCTGTGCTGAAGCAGGGCATTCTGGCAGCCAAGTGGCTTGACCTTTATTAGTGAGCCTGGTTACCCCCTCTCGGAACCACAGACTTAGAAATCGCCAGCTCATATACAGTGCATAAAATATATTTATATAATATATTTATATATATACCCTTATACACCATTTTAATAAAAAATATCACAAAATTCTTCTAAGTCCCTCGGGAAGAGTGAAAGATGCGCACGTTCATTTTCAGCGTTCCTAGACCTTCCTATAAGAAGTTAGCCAAAAAGTAGCTTCGAAAAACGCTTAGGTTAAGTTTCAGAGTTGCTTCTAATGTACCAAAGCTGGACTTAGACATAATTTCACTCTCACAACATTATGGCTGGTTGGAGACAGTCTGAACCACAAGTACCGGGTCGATGGTTCTGGGCGTATACTGGGGGGACGGGGACGACTCCCATTAACCCCTGACTATACCGGGGATACGCTTATCACAATGCCTTTCTGGTCTGTGCTGAAGCAGGGCATTCTGGCAGCCAAGTGGCTTGACCTTTATTAGTGAGCCTGGTTACCCCCTCTCGGAACCACAGACTTAGAAATCGCCAGCTCATATACAGTGCATAAAATATATTTATATATATACCCTTATACACCATTTTAATAAAAAATATCACAAAATTCTTCTACTGTAAGTCCCTCGGGAAGAGTGAAAGACGCGCACGTTCATTTTCAGAGCTCCTAGACCTTCCTATAAGAAGTTAGCCAAAAAGTAGCTTCGAAAAACGCTTAGGTTAAGTTTCAGAGTTGCTTCTAATTTACCAAAGCTGGACTTAGACATAATTTCACTCTCACAACATTATGGCTGGTTGGAGACAGTCTGAACCACAAGTACCGGGTCGATGGTTCTGGGCGTATACTGGGGGGACGGGGACGACTCCCATTAACCCCTGACTATACCGGGGATACGCTTATCACAATGCCTTTCTGGTCTGTGCTGAAGCAGGGCATTCTGGCAGCCAAGTGGCTTGACCTTTATTAGTGAGCCTGGTTACCCCCTCTCGGAACCACAGACTTAGAAATCGCCAGCTCATATACAGTGCATAAAATATATTTATATAATATATTTATATATATACCCTTATACACCATTTTAATAAAAAATATCACAAAATTCTTCTAAGTCCCTCGGGAAGAGTGAAAGATGCGCACGTTCATTTTCAGCGTTCCTAGACCTTCCTATAAGAAGTTAGCCAAAAAGTAGCTTCGAAAAACGCTTAGGTTAAGTTTCAGAGTTGCTTCTAATGTACCAAAGCTGGACTTAGACATAATTTCACTCTCACAACATTATGGCTGGTTGGAGACAGTCTGAACCACAAGTACCGGGTCGATGGTTCTGGGCGTATACTGGGGGGACGGGGACGACTCCCATTAACCCCTGACTATACCGGGGATACGCTTATCACAATGCCTTTCTGGTCTGTGCTGAAGCAGGGCATTCTGGCAGCCAAGTGGCTTGACCTTTATTAGTGAGCCTGGTTACCCCCTCTCGGAACCACAGACTTAGAAATCGCCAGCTCATATACAGTGCATAAAATATATTTATATATATACCCTTATACACCATTTTAATAAAAAATATCACAAAATTCTTCTAAGTCCCTCGGGAAGAGTGAAAGACGCGCACGTTCATTTTCAGAGCTTCTAGACCTTCCTATAAGAAGTTAGCCAAAAAGTAGCTTCGAAAAACGCTTAGGTTAAGTTTCAGAGTTGCTTCTAATGTACCAAAGCTGGACTTAGACATAATTTCACTCTCACAACATTATGGCTGGTTGGAGACAGTCTGAACCACAAGTACCGGGTCGATGGTTCTGGGCGTATACTGGGGGGACGGGGACGACTCCCATTAACCCCTGACTATACCGGGGATACGCTTATCACAATGCCTTTCTGGTCTGTGCTGAAGCAGGGCATTCTGGCAGCCAAGTGGCTTGACCTTTATTAGTGAGCCTGGTTACCCCCTCTCGGAACCACAGACTTAGAAATCGCCAGCTCATATACAGTGCATAAAATATATTTATATATATACCCTTATACACCATTTTAATAAAAAATATCACAAAATTCTTCTAAGTCCCTCGGGAAGAGTGAAAGACGCGCACGTTCATTTTCAGAGCTTCTAGACCTTCCTATAAGAAGTTAGCCAAAAAGTAGCTTCGAAAAACGCTTAGGTTAAGTTTCAGAGTTGCTTCTAATGTACCAAAGCTGGACTTAGACACAATTTCACTCTCACAACATTATGGCTGGTTGGAGACAGTCTGAACCACAAGTACCGGGTCGATGGTTCTGGGCCTATACTGGGGGGACGGGGACGACTCCCATTAACCCCTGACTATACCGGGGATACGCTTATCACAATGCCTTTCTGGTCTGTGCTGAAGCAGGGCATTCTGGCAGCCAAGTGGCTTGACCTTTATTAGTGAGCCTGGTTACCCCCTCTCGGAACCACAGACTTAGAAATCGCCAGCTCATATACAGTGCATAAAATATATTTATATATATACCCTTATACACCATTTTAATAAAAAATATCACAAAATTCTTCTAAGTCCCTCGGGAAGAGTAAAAAACGCGCACGTTCATTTTCAGAGCTCCTAAACCTTCCTATAAGAAGTTAGCCAAAAAGTAGCTTCGAAAAACGCTTAGGTTAAGTTTCAGAGTTGCTTCTAATGTACCAAAGCTGGACTTAGACATAATTTCAATCTCACAACATTATGGCTGGTTCGAGACAGTCTGAACCACAAGTACCGGGTCGATGGTTCTGGGCGTATACTGGGGGGACGGGGACGACTCCCATTAACCCCTGACTATACCGGGGATACGCTTATCACAATGCCTTTCTGGTCTGTGCTGAAGTAGGGCATTCTGGCAGCCAAATGGCTTGACCTTTATTAGTGAGCCTGGTTACCCCCTCTCGGAACCACAGACTCAGAAATCGCCAGCTCATATACAGTGCATAAAATATATTTATATATATACCCTTATACACCATTTTAATAAAAAATATCACAAAATTCTTCTAAGTCCCTCGGGAAGAGTGAAAGATGCGCACGTTCATTTTCAGCGTTCCTAGACCTTCCTATAAGAAGTTAGCCAAAAAGTAGCTTCGAAAAACGCTTAGGTTAAGTTTCAGAGTTGCTTCTAATGTACCAAAGCTGGACTTAGACATAATTTCACTCTCACAACATTATGGCTGGTTGGAGACAGTCTGAACCACAAGTACCGGGTCGATGGTTCTGGGCGTATACTGGGGGGACGGGGACGACTCCCATTAACCCCTGACTATACCGGGGATACGCTTATCACAATGCCTTTCTGGTCTGTGCTGAAGCAGGGCATTCTGGCAGCCAAGTGGCTTGACCTTTATTAGTGAGCCTGGTTACCCCCTCTCGGAACCACAGACTTAGAAATCGCCAGCTCATATACAGTGCATAAAATATATTTATATATATACCCTTATACACCATTTTAATAAAAAATATCACAAAATTCTTCTACTGTAAGTCCCTCGGGAAGAGTGAAAGACGCGCACGTTCATTTTCAGAGCTCCTAGACCTTCCTATAAGAAGTTAGCCAAAAAGTAGCTTCGAAAAACGCTTAGGTTAAGTTTCAGAGTTGCTTCTAATTTACCAAAGCTGGACTTAGACATAATTTCACTCTCACAACATTATGGCTGGTTGGAGACAGTCTGAACCACAAGTACCGGGTCGATGGTTCTGGGCGTATACTGGGGGGACGGGGACGACTCCCATTAACCCCTGACTATACCGGGGATACGCTTATCACAATGCCTTTCTGGTCTGTGCTGAAGCAGGGCATTCTGGCAGCCAAGTGGCTTGACCTTTATTAGTGAGCCTGGTTACCCCCTCTCGGAACCACAGACTTAGAAATCGCCAGCTCATATACAGTGCATAAAATATATTTATATAATATATTTATATATATACCCTTATACACCATTTTAATAAAAAATATCACAAAATTCTTCTAAGTCCCTCGGGAAGAGTGAAAGATGCGCACGTTCATTTTCAGCGTTCCTAGACCTTCCTATAAGAAGTTAGCCAAAAAGTAGCTTCGAAAAACGCTTAGGTTAAGTTTCAGAGTTGCTTCTAATGTACCAAAGCTGGACTTAGACATAATTTCACTCTCACAGCATTATGGCTGGTTGGAGACAGTCTGAACCACAAGTACCGGGTCGATGGTTCTGGGCGTATACTGGGGGGACGGGGACGACTCCCATTAACCCCTGACTATACCGGGGATACGCTTATCACAATGCCTTTCTGGTCTGTGCTGAAGCAGGGCATTCTGGCAGCCAAGTGGCTTGACCTTTATTAGTGAGCCTGGTTACCCCCTCTCGGAACCACAGACTTAGAAATCGCCAGCTCATATACAGTGCATAAAATATATTTATATATATACCCTTATACACCATTTTAATAAAAAATATCACAAAATTCTTCTACTGTAAGTCCCTCGGGAAGAGTGAAAGACGCGCACGTTCATTTTCAGAGCTCCTAGATCTTCCTATAAGAAGTTAGCCAAAAAGTAGCTTCGAAAAACGCTTAGGTTAAGTTTCAGAGTTGCTTCTAATTTACCAAAGCTGGACTTAGACATAATTTCACTCTCACAACATTATGGCTGGTTGGAGACAGTCTGAACCACAAGTACCGGGTCGATGGTTCTGGGCGTATACTGGGGGGACGGGGACGACTCCCATTAACCCCTGACTATACCGGGGATACGCTTATCACAATGCCTTTCTGGTCTGTGCTGAAGCAGGGCATTCTGGCAGCCAAGTGGCTTGACCTTTATTAGTGAGCCTGGTTACCCCCTCTCGGAACCACAGACTTAGAAATCGCCAGCTCATATACAGTGCATAAAATATATTTATATAATATATTTATATATATACCCTTATACACCATTTTAATAAAAAATATCACAAAATTCTTCTAAGTCCCTCGGGAAGAGTGAAAGATGCGCACGTTCATTTTCAGCGTTCCTAGACCTTCCTATAAGAAGTTAGCCAAAAAGTAGCTTCGAAAAACGCTTAGGTTAAGTTTCAGAGTTGCTTCTAATGTACCAAAGCTGGACTTAGACATAATTTCACTCTCACAACATTATGGCTGGTTGGAGACAGTCTGAACCACAAGTACCGGGTCGATGGTTCTGGGCGTATACTGGGGGGACGGGGACGACTCCCATTAACCCCTGACTATACCGGAGATACGCTTATCACAATGCCTTTCTGGTCTGTGCTGAAGCAGGGCATTCTGGCAGCCAAGTGGCTTGACCTTTATTAGTGAGCCTGGTTACCCCCTCTCGGAACCACAGACTTAGAAATCGCCAGCTCATATACAGTGCATAAAATATATTTATATATATACCCTTATACACCATTTTAATAAAAAATATCACAAAATTCTTCTAAGTCCCTCGGGAAGAGTGATAGACGCGCACGTTCATTTTCAGAGCTTCTAGACCTTCCTATAAGAAGTTAGCCAAAAAGTAGCTTCGAAAAACGCTTAGGTTAAGTTTCAGAGTTGCTTCTAATGTACCAAAGCTGGACTTAGACATAATTTCACTCTCACAGCATTATGGCTGGTTGGAGACAGTCTGAACCACAAGTACTTGGTCGATGGTTCTGGGCGTATACTGGGGGGACGGGGACGACTCCCATTAACCCCTGACTATACCGGGGATACGCTTATCACAATTCCTTTCTGGTCTGTGCTGAAGCAGGGCATTCTGGCAGCCAAGTGGCTTGACCTTTATTAGTGAGCCTGGTTACCCCCTCTCGGAACCACAGACTTAGAAATCGCCAGCTCATATACAGTGCATAAAATATATTTATATATATACCCTTATACACCATTTTAATAAAAAATATCACAAAATTCTTCTAAGTCCCTCGGGAAGAGTGAAAGACGCGCACGTTCATTTTCAGAGCTTCTAGACCTTCCTATAAGAAGTTAGCCAAAAAGTAGCTTCGAAAAACGCTTAGGTTAAGTTTCAGAGTTGCTTCTAATGTACCAAAGCTGGACTTAGACATAATTTCACTCTCACAACATTATGGCTGGTTGGAGACAGTCTGAACCACATGTACCGGGTCGATGGTTCTGGGCGTATACTGGGGGGACGGGGACGACTCCCATTAACCCCTGACTATACCGGGGATACGCTTATCACAATGCCTTTCTGGTCTGTGCTGAAGCAGGGCATTCTGGCAGCCAAGTGGCTTGACCTTTATTAGTGAGCCTGGTTACCCCCTCTCGGAACCACAGACTTAGAAATCGCCAGCTCATATACAGTGCATAAAATATATTTATATATATACCCTTATACACCATTTTAATAAAAAATATCACAAAATTCTTCTAAGTCCCTCGGGAAGAGTGAAAAACGCGCACGTTCATTTTCAGAGCTCCTAGACCTTCCTATAAGAAGTTAGCCAAAAAGTAGCTTCGAAAAACGCTTAGGTTAAGTTTCAGAGTTGCTTCTAATGTACCAAAGCTGGACTTTGACATAATTTCACTCTCACAACATTATGGCTGGTTGGAGACAGTCCGAACCACAAGTACCGGGTCCATGGTTCTGGGCGTATACTGGGGGGACGGGGACGACTCCCATTAACCCCTGACTATACCGGGGATACGCTTATCATAATGCCTTTCTGGTCTGTGCTGAAGCAGGGCATTCTGGCAGCCAAGTGGCTTGACCTTTATTAGTGAGCCTGGTTACCCCCTCTCGGAACCACAGACTTAGAAATCGCCAGCTCATATACAGTGCATAAAATATATTTATATAATATATTTATATATATACCCTTATACACCATTTTAATAAAAAATATCACAAAATTCTTCTAAGTCCCTCGGGAAGAGTGAAAGATGCGCACGTTCATTTTCAGCGTTCCTAGACCTTCCTATAAGAAGTTAGCCAAAAAGTAGCTTCGAAAAACGCTTAGGTTAAGTTTCAGAGTTGCTTCTAATGTACCAAAGCTGGACTTAGACATAATTTCACTCTCACAACATTATGGCTGGTTGGAGACAGTCTGAACCACAAGTACCGGGTCGATGGTTCTGGGCGTATACTGGGGGGACGGGGACGACTCCCATTAACCCCTGACTATACCGGGGATACGCTTATCACAATGCCTTTCTGGTCTGTGCTGAAGCAGGGCATTCTGGCAGCCAAGTGGCTTGACCTTTATTAGTGAGCCTGGTTACCCCCTCTCGGAACCACAGACTTAGAAATCGCCAGCTCATATACAGTGCATAAAATATATTTATATATATACCCTTATACACCATTTTAATAAAAAATATCACAAAATTCTTCTAAGTCCCTCGGGAAGAGTGAAAGACGCGCACGTTCATTTTCAGAGCTTCTAGACCTTCCTATAAGAAGTTAGCCAAAAAGTAGCTTCGAAAAACGCTTAGGTTAAGTTTCAGAGTTGCTTCTAATGTACCAAAGCTGGACTTAGACATAATTTCACTCTCACAACATTATGGCTGGTTGGAGACAGTCTGAACCACAAGTACCGGGTCGATGGTTCTGGGCGTATACTGGGGGGACGGGGACGACTCCCATTAACCCCTGACTATACCGGGGATACGCTTATCACAATGCCTTTCTGGTCTGTGCTGAAGCAGGGCATTCTGGCAGCCAAGTGGCTTGACCTTTATTAGTGAGCCTGGTTACCCCCTCTCGGAACCACAGACTTAGAAATCGCCAGCTCATATACAGTGCATAAAATATATTTATATATATACCCTTATACACCATTTTAATAAAAAATATCACAAAATTCTTCTAAGTCCCTCGGGAAGAGTGAAAAACGCGCACGTTCATTTTCAGAGCTCCTAGACCTTCCTATAAGAAGTTAGCCAAAAAGTAGCTACGAAAAACGCTTAGGTTAAGTTTCAGAGTTGCTTCTAATGTACCAAAGCTGGACTTAGACATAATTTCACTCTCACAACATTATGGCTGGTTGGAGACAGTCTGAACCACAAGTACCGGGTCGATGGTTCTGGGCGTATACTGGGGGGACGGGGACGACTCCCATTAACCCCTGACTATACCGGGGATACGCTTATCACAATGCCTTTCTGGTCTGTGCTGAAGTAGGGCATTCTGGCAGCCAAATGGCTTGACCTTTATTAGTGAGCCTGGTTACCCCCTCTCGGAACCACAGACTCAGAAATCGCCAGCTCATATACAGTGCATAAAATATATTTATATATATACCCTTATACACCATTTTAATAAAAAATATCACAAAATTCTTCTAAGTCCCTCGGGAAGAGTGAAAGATGCGCACGTTCATTTTCAGCGTTCCTAGACCTTCCTATAAGAAGTTAGCTAAAAAGTAGCTTCGAAAAACGCTTAGGTTAAGTTTCAGAGTTGCTTCTAATGTACCAAAGCTGGACTTAGACATAATTTCACTCTCACAACATTATGGCTGGTTGGAGACAGTCTGAACCACAAGTACCGGGTCGATGGTTCTGGGCGTATACTGGGGGGACGGGGACGACTCCCATTAACCCCTGACTATACCGGGGATACGCTTATCACAATGCCTTTCTGGTCTGTGCTGAAGCAGGGCATTCTGGCAGCCAAGTGGCTTGACCTTTATTAGTGAGCCTGGTTACCCCCTCTCGGAACCACAGACTTAGAAATCGCCAGCTCATATACAGTGCATAAAATATATTTATATAATATATTTATATATATACCCTTATACACCATTTTAATAAAAAATATCACAAAATTCTTCTAAGTCCCTCGGGAAGAGTGAAAGATGCGCACGTTCATTTTCAGCGTTCCTAGACCTTCCTATAAGAAGTTAGCCAAAAAGTAGCTTCGAAAAACGCTTAGGTTAAGTTTCAGAGTTGCTTCTAATGTACCAAAGCTGGACTTAGACATAATTTCACTCTCACAACATTATGGCTGGTTGGAGACAGTCTGAACCACAAGTACCGGGTCCATGGTTCTGGGCGTATACTGGGGGGACGGGGACGACTCCCATTAACCCCTGACTATACCGGGGATACGCTTATCACAATGCCTTTCTGGTCTGTGCTGAAGCAGGGCATTCTGGCAGCCAAGTGGCTTGACCTTTATTAGTGAGCCTGGTTACCCCCTCTCGGAACCACAGACTTAGAAATCGCCAGCTCATATACAGTGCATAAAATATATTTATATATATACCCTTATACACCATTTTAATAAAAAATATCACAAAATTCTTCTACTGTAAGTCCCTCGGGAAGAGTGAAAGACGCGCACGTTCATTTTCAGAGCTCCTAGACCTTCCTATAAGAAGTTAGCCAAAAAGTAGCTTCGAAAAACGCTTAGGTTAAGTTTCAGAGTTGCTTCTAATTTACCAAAGCTGGACTTAGACATAATTTCACTCTCACAACATTATGGCTGGTTGGAGACAGTCTGAACCACAAGTACCGGGTCGATGGTTCTGGGCGTATACTGGGGGGACGGGGACGACTCCCATTAACCCCTGACTATACCGGGGATACGCTTATCACAATGCCTTTCTGGTCTGTGCTGAAGCAGGGCATTCTGGCAGCCAAGTGGCTTGACCTTTATTAGTGAGCCTGGTTACCCCCTCTCGGAACCACAGACTTAGAAATCGCCAGCTCATATACAGTGCATAAAATATATTTATATAATATATTTATATATATACCCTTATACACCATTTTAATAAAAAATATCACAAAATTCTTCTAAGTCCCTCGGGAAGAGTGAAAGATGCGCACGTTCATTTTCAGCGTTCCTAGACCTTCCTATAAGAAGTTAGCCAAAAAGTAGCTTCGAAAAACGCTTAGGTTAAGTTTCAGAGTTGCTTCTAATGTACCAAAGCTGGACTTAGACATAATTTCACTCTCACAACATTATGGCTGGTTGGAGACAGTCTGAACCACAAGTACCGGGTCGATGGTTCTGGGCGTATACTGGGGGGACGGGGACGACTCCCATTAACCCCTGACTATACCGGGGATACGCTTATCACAATGCCTTTCTGGTCTGTGCTGAAGCAGGGCATTCTGGCAGCCAAGTGGCTTGACCTTTATTAGTGAGCCTGGTTACCCCCTCTCGGAACCACAGACTTAGAAATCGCCAGCTCATATACAGTGCATAAAATATATTTATATAATATATTTATATATATACCCTTATACACCATTTTAATAAAAAATATCACAAAATTCTTCTAAGTCCCTCGGGAAGAGTGAAAGATGCGCACGTTCATTTTCAGCGTTCCTAGACCTTCCTATAAGAAGTTAGCCAAAAAGTAGCTTCGAAAAACGCTTAGGTTAAGTTTCAGAGTTGCTTCTAATGTACCAAAGCTGGACTTAGACATAATTTCACTCTCACAACATTATGGCTGGTTGGAGACAGTCTGAACCACAAGTACCGGGTCCATGGTTCTGGGCGTATACTGGGGGGACGGGGACGACTCCCATTAACCCCTGACTATACCGGGGATACGCTTATCACAATGCCTTTCTGGTCTGTGCTGAAGCAGGGCATTCTGGCAGCCAAGTGGCTTGACCTTTATTAGTGAGCCTGGTTACCCCCTCTCGGAACCACAGACTTAGAAATCGCCAGCTCATATACAGTGCATAAAATATATTTATATATATACCCTTATACACCATTTTAATAAAAAATATCACAAAATTCTTCTAAGTCCCTCGGGAAGAGTGAAAAACGCGCACGTTCATTTTCAGAGCTCCTAGACCTTCCTATAAGAAGTTAGCCAAAAAGTAGCTACGAAAAACGCTTAGGTTAAGTTTCAGAGTTGCTTCTAATGTACCAAAGCTGGACTTAGACATAATTTCACTCTCACAACATTATGGCTGGTTGGAGACAGTCTGAACCACAAGTACCGGGTCGATGGTTCTGGGCGTATACTGGGGGGACGGGGACGACTCCCATTAACCCCTGACTATACCGGGGATACGCTTATCACAATGCCTTTCTGGTCTGTGCTGAAGTAGGGCATTCTGGCAGCCAAATGGCTTGACCTTTATTAGTGAGCCTGGTTACCCCCTCTCGGAACCACAGACTCAGAAATCGCCAGCTCATATACAGTGCATAAAATATATTTATATATATACCCTTATACACCATTTTAATAAAAAATATCACAAAATTCTTCTAAGTCCCTCGGGAAGAGTGAAAGATGCGCACGTTCATTTTCAGCGTTCCTAGACCTTCCTATAAGAAGTTAGCTAAAAAGTAGCTTCGAAAAACGCTTAGGTTAAGTTTCAGAGTTTCTTCTAATGTACCAAAGCTGGACTTAGACATAATTTCACTCTCACAACATTATGGCTGGTTGGAGACAGTCTGAACCACAAGTACCGGGTCGATGGTTCTGGGCGTATACTGGGGGGACGGGGACGACTCCCATTAACCCCTGACTATACCGGGGATACGCTTATCACAATGCCTTTCTGGTCTGTGCTGAAGCAGGGCATTCTGGCAGCCAAGTGGCTTGACCTTTATTAGTGAGCCTGGTTACCCCCTCTCGGAACCACAGACTTAGAAATCGCCAGCTCATATACAGTGCATAAAATATATTTATATAATATATTTATATATATACCCTTATACACCATTTTAATAAAAAATATCACAAAATTCTTCTAAGTCCCTCGGGAAGAGTGAAAGATGCGCACGTTCATTTTCAGCGTTCCTAGACCTTCCTATAAGAAGTTAGCCAAAAAGTAGCTTCGAAAAACGCTTAGGTTAAGTTTCAGAGTTGCTTCTAATGTACCAAAGCTGGACTTAGACATAATTTCACTCTCACAACATTATGGCTGGTTGGAGACAGTCTGAACCACAAGTACCGGGTCCATGGTTCTGGGCGTATACTGGGGGGACGGGGACGACTCCCATTAACCCCTGACTATACCGGGGATACGCTTATCACAATGCCTTTCTGGTCTGTGCTGAAGCAGGGCATTCTGGCAGCCAAGTGGCTTGACCTTTATTAGTGAGCCTGGTTACCCCCTCTCGGAACCACAGACTTAGAAATCGCCAGCTCATATACAGTGCATAAAATATATTTATATATATACCCTTATACACCATTTTAATAAAAAATATCACAAAATTCTTCTACTGTAAGTCCCTCGGGAAGAGTGAAAGACGCGCACGTTCATTTTCAGAGCTCCTAGACCTTCCTATAAGAAGTTAGCCAAAAAGTAGCTTCGAAAAACGCTTAGGTTAAGTTTCAGAGTTGCTTCTAATTTACCAAAGCTGGACTTAGACATAATTTCACTCTCACAACATTATGGCTGGTTGGAGACAGTCTGAACCACAAGTACCGGGTCGATGGTTCTGGGCGTATACTGGGGGGACGGGGACGACTCCCATTAACCCCTGACTATACCGGGGATACGCTTATCACAATGCCTTTCTGGTCTGTGCTGAAGCAGGGCATTCTGGCAGCCAAGTGGCTTGACCTTTATTAGTGAGCCTGGTTACCCCCTCTCGGAACCACAGACTTAGAAATCGCCAGCTCATATACAGTGCATAAAATATATTTATATAATATATTTATATATATACCCTTATACACCATTTTAATAAAAAATATCACAAAATTCTTCTAAGTCCCTCGGGAAGAGTGAAAGATGCGCACGTTCATTTTCAGCGTTCCTAGACCTTCCTATAAGAAGTTAGCCAAAAAGTAGCTTCGAAAAACGCTTAGGTTAAGTTTCAGAGTTGCTTCTAATGTACCAAAGCTGGACTTAGACATAATTTCACTCTCACAACATTATGGCTGGTTGGAGACAGTCTGAACCACAAGTACCGGGTCGATGGTTCTGGGCGTATACTGGGGGGACGGGGACGACTCCCATTAACCCCTGACTATACCGGGGATACGCTTATCACAATGCCTTTCTGGTCTGTGCTGAAGCAGGGCATTCTGGCAGCCAAGTGGCTTGACCTTTATTAGTGAGCCTGGTTACCCCCTCTCGGAACCACAGACTTAGAAATCGCCAGCTCATATACAGTGCATAAAATATATTTATATAATATATTTATATATATACCCTTATACACCATTTTAATAAAAAATATCACAAAATTCTTCTAAGTCCCTCGGGAAGAGTGAAAGATGCGCACGTTCATTTTCAGCGTTCCTAGACCTTCCTATAAGAAGTTAGCCAAAAAGTAGCTTCGAAAAACGCTTAGGTTAAGTTTCAGAGTTGCTTCTAATGTACCAAAGCTGGACTTAGACATAATTTCACTCTCACAACATTATGGCTGGTTGGAGACAGTCTGAACCACAAGTACCGGGTCCATGGTTCTGGGCGTATACTGGGGGGACGGGGACGACTCCCATTAACCCCTGACTATACCGGGGATACGCTTATCACAATGCCTTTCTGGTCTGTGCTGAAGCAGGGCATTCTGGCAGCCAAGTGGCTTGACCTTTATTAGTGAGCCTGGTTACCCCCTCTCGGAACCACAGACTTAGAAATCGCCAGCTCATATACAGTGCATAAAATATATTTATATATATACCCTTATACACCATTTTAATAAAAAATATCACAAAATTCTTCTACTGTAAGTCCCTCGGGAAGAGTGAAAGACGCGCACGTTCATTTTCAGAGCTCCTAGACCTTCCTATAAGAAGTTAGCCAAAAAGTAGCTTCGAAAAACGCTTAGGTTAAGTTTCAGAGTTGCTTCTAATTTACCAAAGCTGGACTTAGACATAATTTCACTCTCACAACATTATGGCTGGTTGGAGACAGTCTGAACCACAAGTACCGGGTCGATGGTTCTGGGCGTATACTGGGGGGACGGGGACGACTCCCATTAACCCCTGACTATACCGGGGATACGCTTATCACAATGCCTTTCTGGTCTGTGCTGAAGCAGGGCATTCTGGCAGCCAAGTGGCTTGACCTTTATTAGTGAGCCTGGTTACCCCCTCTCGGAACCACAGACTTAGAAATCGCCAGCTCATATACAGTGCATAAAATATATTTATATAATATATTTATATATATACCCTTATACACCATTTTAATAAAAAATATCACAAAATTCTTCTAAGTCCCTCGGGAAGAGTGAAAGATGCGCACGTTCATTTTCAGCGTTCCTAGACCTTCCTATAAGAAGTTAGCCAAAAAGTAGCTTCGAAAAACGCTTAGGTTAAGTTTCAGAGTTGCTTCTAATGTACCAAAGCTGGACTTAGACATAATTTCACTCTCACAACATTATGGCTGGTTGGAGACAGTCTGAACCACAAGTACCGGGTCGATGGTTCTGGGCGTATACTGGGGGGACGGGGACGACTCCCATTAACCCCTGACTATACCGGGGATACGCTTATCACAATGCCTTTCTGGTCTGTGCTGAAGCAGGGCATTCTGGCAGCCAAGTGGCTTGACCTTTATTAGTGAGCCTGGTTACCCCCTCTCGGAACCACAGACTTAGAAATCGCCAGCTCATATACAGTGCATAAAATATATTTATATATATACCCTTATACACCATTTTAATAAAAAATATCACAAAATTCTTCTAAGTCCCTCGGGAAGAGTGAAAGACGCGCACGTTCATTTTCAGAGCTTCTAGACCTTCCTATAAGAAGTTAGCCAAAAAGTAGCTTCGAAAAACGCTTAGGTTAAGTTTCAGAGTTGCTTCTAATGTACCATAGCTGGACTTAGACATAATTTCACTCTCACAACATTATGGCTGGTTGGAGACAGTCTGAACCACAAGTACCGGGTCGATGGTTCTGGGCGTATACTGGGGGGACGGGGACGACTCCCATTAACCCCTGACTATACCGGGGATACGCTTATCACAATGCCTTTCTGGTCTGTGCTGAAGCAGGGCATTCTGGCAGCCAAGTGGCTTGACCTTTATTAGTGAGCCTGGTTACCCCCTCTCGGAACCACAGACTTAGAAATCGCCAGCTCATATACAGTGCATAAAATATATTTATATATATACCCTTATACACCATTTTAATAAAAAATATCACAAAATTCTTCTAAGTCCCTCGGGAAGAGTGAAAGACGCGCACGTTCATTTTCAGAGCTTCTAGACCTTCCTATAAGAAGTTAGCCAAAAAGTAGCTTCGAAAAACGCTTAGGTTAAGTTTCAGAGTTGCTTCTAATGTACCAAAGCTGGACTTAGACATAATTTCACTCTCACAACATTATGGCTGGTTGGAGACAGTCTGAACCACAAGTACCGGGTCGATGGTTCTGGGCGTATACTGGGGGGACGGGGACGACTCCCATTAACCCCTGACTATACCGGGGATACGCTTATCACAATGCATTTCTGGTCTGTGCTGAAGCAGGGCATTCTGGCAGCCAAGTGGCTTGACCTTTATTAGTGAGCCTGGTTACCCCCTCTCGGAACCACAGACTTAGAAATCGCCAGCTCATATACAGTGCATAAAATATATTTATATATATACCCTTATACACCATTTTAATAAAAAATATCACAAAATTCTTCTAAGTCCCTCGGGAAGAGTGAAAAACGCGCACGTTCATTTTCAGAGCTCCTAGACCTTCCTATAAGAAGTTAGCCAAAAAGTAGCTTCGAAAAACGCTTAGGTTAAGTTTCAGAGTTGCTTCTAATGTACCAAAGCTGGACTTAGACATAATTTCACTCTCACAACATTATGGCTGGTTGGAGACAGTCTGAACCACAAGTACCGGGTCGATGGTTCTGGGCGTATACTGGGGGGACGGGGACGACTCCCATTAACCCCTGACTATACCGGGGATACGCTTATCACAATGCCTTTCTGGTCTGTGCTGAAGTAGGGCATTCTGGCAGCCAAATGGCTTGACCTTTATTAGTGAGCCTGGTTACCCCCTCTCGGAACCACAGACTCAGAAATCGCCAGCTCATATACAGTGCATAAAATATATTTATATATATACCCTTATACACCATTTTAATAAAAAATATCACAAAATTCTTCTAAGTCCCTCAGGAAGAGTGAAAGATGCGCACGTTCATTTTCAGCGTTCCTAGACCTTCCTATAAGAAGTTAGCCAAAAAGTAGCTTCGAAAAACGCTTAGGTTAAGTTTCAGAGTTGCTTCTAATGTACCAAAGCTGGACTTAGACATAATTTCACTCTCACAACATTATGGCTGGTTGGAGACAGTCTGAACCACAAGTACCGGGTCGATGGTTCTGGGCGTATACTGGGGGGACGGGGACGACTCCCATTAACCCCTGACTATACCGGGGATACGCTTATCACAATGCCTTTCTGGTCTGTGCTGAAGCAGGGCATTCTGGCAGCCAAGTGGCTTGACCTTTATTAGTGAGCCTGGTTACCCCCTCTCGGAACCACAGACTTAGAAATCGCCAGCTCATATACAGTGCATAAAATATATTTATATATATACCCTTATACACCATTTTAATAAAAAATATCACAAAATTCTTCTACTGTAAGTCCCTCGGGAAGAGTGAAAAACGCGCACGTTCATTTTCAGAGCTCCTAGACCTTCCTATAAGAAGTTAGCCAAAAAGTAGCTTCGAAAAACGCTTAGGTTAAGTTTCAGAGTTGCTTCTAATGTACCAAAGCTGGACTTAGACATAATTTCACTCTCACAACATTATGGCTGGTTGGAGACAGTCTGAACCACAAGTACCGGGTCGATGGTTCTGGGCGTATACTGGGGGGACGGGGACGACTCCCATTAACCCCTGACTATACCGGGGATACGCTTATCACAATGCCTTTCTGATCTGTGCTGAAGTAGGGCATTCTGGCAGCCAAATGGCTTGACCTTTATTAGTGAGCCTGGTTACCCCCTCTCGGAACCACAGACTCAGAAATCGCCAGCTCATATACAGTGCATAAAATATATTTATATATATACCCTTATACACCATTTTAATAAAAAATATCACAAAATTCTTCTAAGTCCCTCGGGAAGAGTGAAAAACGCGCACGTTCATTTTCAGAGCTCCTAGACCTTCCTATAAGAAGTTAGCCAAAAAGTAGCTTCGAAAAACGCTTAGGTTAAGTTTCAGAGTTGCTTCTAATGTACCAAAGCTGGACTTAGACATAATTTCACTCTCACAACATTATGGCTGGTTGGAGACAGTCTGAACCACAAGTACCGGGTCGATGGTTCTGGGCGTATACTGGGGGGACGGGGACGACTCCCATTAACCCCTGACTATACCGGGGATACGCTTATCACAATGCCTTTCTGATCTGTGCTGAAGTAGGGCATTCTGGCAGCCAAATGGCTTGACCTTTATTAGTGAGCCTGGTTACCCCCTCTCGGAACCACAGACTCAGAAATCGCCAGCTCATATACAGTGCATAAAATATATTTATATATATACCCTTATACACCATTTTAATAAAAAATATCACAAAATTCTTCTAAGTCCCTCGGGAAGAGTGAAAGATGCGCACGTTCATTTTCAGCGTTCCTAGACCTTCCTATAAGAAGTTAGCCAAAAAGTAGCTTCGAAAAACGCTTAGGTTAAGTTTCAGAGTTGCTTCTAATGTACCAAAGCTGGACTTAGACATAATTTCACTCTCACAACATTATGGCTGGTTGGAGACAGTCTGAACCACAAGTACCGGGTCGATGGTTCTGGGCGTATACTGGGGGGACGGGGACGACTCCCATTAACCCCTGACTATACCGGGGATACGCTTATCACAATGCCTTTCTGGTCTGTGCTGAAGCAGGGCATTCTGGCAGCCAAGTGGCTTGACCTTTATTAGTGAGCCTGGTTACCCCCTCTCGGAACCACAGACTTAGAAATCGCCAGCTCATATACAGTGCATAAAATATATTTATATATATACCCTTATACACCATTTTAATAAAAAATATCACAAAATTCTTCTAAGTCCCTCGGGAAGAGTGAAAGACGCGCACGTTCATTTTCAGCGCTCCTAGACCTTCCTATAAGAAGTTAGCCAAAAAGTAGCTTCGAAAAACGCTTAGGTTAAGTTTCAGAGTTGCTTCTAATGTACCAAAGCTGGACTTAGACATAATTTCACTCTCACAACATTATGGCTGGTTGGAGACAGTCCGAACCACAAGTATCGGGTCCATGGTTCTGGGCGTATACTGGGGGGGACGGGGACGACTCCCATTAACCCCTGACTATACCGGGGATACGCTTATCACAATGCCTTTCTGGTCTGTGCTGAAGCAGGGCATTCTGGCAGCCAAGTGGCTTGACCTTTATTAGTGAGCCTGGTTACCCCCTCTCGGAACCACAGACTTAGAAATCGCCAGCTCATATACAGTGCATAAAATATATTTATATTTATACCCTTATACACCATTTTAATAAAAAATATCACAAAATTCTTCTAAGTCCCTCGGGAAGAGTGAAAGACGCGCACGTTCATTTTCAGAGCTTCTAGACCTTCCTATAAGAAGTTAGCCAAAAAGTAGCTTCGAAAAACGCTTAGGTTAAGTTTCAGAGTTGCTTCTAATGTACCAAAGCTGGACTTAGACATAATTTCACTCTCACAACATTATGGCTGGTTGGAGACAGTCTGAACCACAAGTACCGGGTCGATGGTTCTGGGCGTATACTGGGGGGACGGGGACGACTCCCATTAACCCCTGACTATACCGGGGATACGCTTATCACAATGCCTTTCTGGTCTGTGCTGAAGCAGGGCATTCTGGCAGCCAAGTGGCTTGACCTTTATTAGTGAGCCTGGTTACCCCCTCTCGGAACCACAGACTTAGAAATCGCCAGCTCATATACAGTGCATAAAATATATTTATATATATACCCTTATACACCATTTTAATAAAAAATATCACAAAATTCTTCTAAGTCCCTCGGGAAGAGTGAAAAACGCGCACGTTCATTTTCAGAGCTCCTAGACCTTCCTATAAGAAGTTAGCCAAAAAGTAGCTTCGAAAAACGCTTAGGTTAAGTTTCAGAGTTGCTTCTAATGTACCAAAGCTGGACTTAGACATAATTTCACTCTCACAACATTATGGCTGGTTGGAGACAGTCCGAACCACAAGTATCGGGTCCATGGTTCTGGGCGTATACTGGGGGGGACGGGGACGACTCCCATTAACCCCTGACTATACCGGGGATACGCTTATCACAATGCCTTTCTGGTCTGTGCTGAAGCAGGGCATTCTGGCAGCCAAGTGGCTTGACCTTTATTAGTGAGCCTGGTTACCCCCTCTCGGAACCACAGACTTAGAAATCGCCAGCTCATATACAGTGCATAAAATATATTTATATATATACCCTTATACACCATTTTAATAAAAAATATCACAAAATTCTTCTAAGTCCCTCGGGAAGAGTGAAAGACGCGCACGTTCATTTTCAGAGCTCCTAGACCTTCCTATAAGAAGTTAGCCAAAAAGTAGCTTCGAAAAACGCTTAGGTTAAGTTTCAGAGTTGCTTCTAATGTACCAAAGCTGGACTTAGACATAATTTCACTCTCACAACATTATGGCTGGTTGGAGACAGTCTGAACCACAAGTACCGGGTCGATGGTTCTGGGCGTATACTGGGGGGACGGGGACGACTCCCATTAACCCCTGACTATACCGGGGATACGCTTATCACAATGCCTTTCTGGTCTGTGCTGAAGCAGGGCATTCTGGCAGCCAAGTGGCTTGACCTTTATTAGTGAGCCTGGTTACCCCCTCTCGGAACCACAGACTTAGAAATCGCCAGCTCATATACAGTGCATAAAATATATTTATATATATACCCTTATACACCATTTTAATAAAAAATATCACAAAATTCTTCTAAGTCCCTCGGGAAGAGTGAAAGACGCGCACGTTCATTTTCAGAGCTTCTAGACCTTCCTATAAGAAGTTAGCCAAAAAGTAGCTTCGAAAAACGCTTAGGTTAAGTTTCAGAGTTGCTTCTAATGTACCAAAGCTGGACTTAGACATAATTTCACTCTCACAACATTATGGCTGGTTGGAGACAGTCTGAACCACAAGTACCGGGTCGATGGTTCTGGGCGTATACTGGGGGGACGGGGACGACTCCCATTAACCCCTGACTATACCGGGGATACGCTTATCACAATGCCTTTCTGGTCTGTGCTGAAGTAGGGCATTCTGGCAGCCAAATGGCTTGACCTTTATTAGTGAGCCTGGTTACCCCCTCTCGGAACCACAGACTCAGAAATCGCCAGCTCATATACAGTGCATAAAATATATTTATATATATACCCTTATACACCATTTTAATAAAAAATATCACAAAATTCTTCTAAGTTCCTCGGGAAGAGTGAAAGACGCGCAGGTTCATTTTCAGCGCTCCCAGACCTTCCTATAAGAAGTTAGCCAAAAAGTAGCTTCGAAAAACGCTTAGGTTAAGTTTCAGAGTTGCTTCTAATGTACCAAAGCTGGACTTAGACATAATTTCACTCTCACAACATTATGGCTGGTTGGAGACAGTCTGAACCACAAGTACCGGGTCGATGGTTCTGGGCGTATACTGGGGGGACGGGGACGACTCCCATTAACCCCTGACTATACCGGGGATACGCTTATCACAATGCCTTTCTGGTCTGTGCTGAAGCAGGGCATTCTGGCAGCCAAGTGGCTTGACCTTTATTAGTGAGCCTGGTTACCCCCTCTCGGAACCACAGACTTAGAAATCGCCAGCTCATATACAGTGCATAAAATATATTTATATATATACCCTTATACACCATTTTAATAAAAAATATCACAAAATTCTTCTAAGTCCCTCGGGAAGAGTGAAAGACGCGCACGTTCATTTTCAGAGCTCCTAGACCTTCCTATAAGAAGTTAGCCAAAAAGTAGCTTCGAAAAACGCTTAGGTTAAGTTTCAGAGTTGCTTCTAATGTACCAAAGCTGGACTTAGACATAATTTCACTCTCACAACATTATGGCTGGTTGGAGACAGTCCGAACCACAAGTATCGGGTCCATGGTTCTGGGCGTATACTGGGGGGACGGGGACGACTCCCATTAACCCCTGACTATACCGGGGATACGCTTATCACAATGCCTTTCTGGTCTGTGCTGAAGCAGGGCATTCTGGCAGCCAAGTGGCTTGACCTTTATTAGTGAGCCTGGTTACCCCCTCTCGGAACCACAGACTTAGAAATCGCCAGCTCATATACAGTGCATAAAATATATTTATATATATACCCTTATACACCATTTTAATAAAAAATATCACAAAATTCTTCTAAGTCCCTCGGGAAGAGTGAAAAACGCGCACGTTCATTTTCAGAGCTCCTAGACCTTCCTATAAGAAGTTAGCCAAAAAGTAGCTTCGAAAAACGCTTAGGTTAAGTTTCAGAGTTGCTTCTAATGTACCAAAGCTGGACTTAGACATAATTTCACTCTCACAACATTATGGCTGGTTGGAGACAGTCCGAACCACAAGTATCGGGTCCATGGTTCTGGGCGTATACTGGGGGGGACGGGGACGACTCCCATTAACCCCTGACTATACCGGGGATACGCTTATCACAATGCCTTTCTGGTCTGTGCTGAAGCAGGGCATTCTGGCAGCCAAGTGGCTTGACCTTTATTAGTGAGCCTGGTTACCCCCTCTCGGAACCACAGACTTAGAAATCGCCAGCTCATATACAGTGCATAAAATATATTTATATATATACCCTTATACACCATTTTAATAAAAAATATCACAAAATTCTTCTAAGTCCCTCGGGAAGAGTGAAAGACGCGCACGTTCATTTTCAGAGCTTCTAGACCTTCCTATAAGAAGTTAGCCAAAAAGTAGCTTCGAAAAACGCTTAGGTTAAGTTTCAGAGTTGCTTCTAATGTACCAAAGCTGGACTTAGACATAATTTCACTCTCACAACATTATGGCTGGTTGGAGACAGTCTGAACCACAAGTACCGGGTCGATGGTTCTGGGCGTATACTGGGGGGACGGGGACGACTCCCATTAACCCCTGACTATACCGGGGATACGCTTATCACAATGCCTTTCTGGTCTGTGCTGAAGTAGGGCATTCTGGCAGCCAAATGGCTTGACCTTTATTAGTGAGCCTGGTTACCCCCTCTCGGAACCACAGACTCAGAAATCGCCAGCTCATATACAGTGCATAAAATATATTTATATATATACCCTTATAAACCATTTTAATAAAAAATATCACAAAATTCTTCTAAGTTCCTCGGGAAGAGTGAAAGACGCGCAGGTTCATTTTCAGCGCTCCCAGACCTTCCTATAAGAAGTTAGCCAAAAAGTAGCTAAGAAAAACGCTTAGGTTAAGTTTCAGAGTTGCTTCTAATGTACCAAAGCTGGACTTAGACATAATTTCACTCTCACAACATTATGGCTGGTTGGAGACAGTCTGAACCACAAGTACCGGGTCGATGGTTCTGGGCGTATACTGGGGGGACGGGGACGACTCCCATTAACCCCTGACTATACCGGGGATACGCTTATCACAATGCCTTTCTGGTCTGTGCTGAAGCAGGGCATTCTGGCAGCCAAGTGGCTTGACCTTTATTAGTGAGCCTGGTTACCCCCTCTCGGAACCACAGACTTAGAAATCGCCAGCTCATATACAGTGCATAAAATATATTTATATATATACCCTTATACACCATTTTAATAAAAAATATCACAAAATTCTTCTAAGTCCCTCGGGAAGAGTGAAAGACGCGCACGTTCATTTTCAGAGCTCCTAGACCTTCCTATAAGAAGTTAGCCAAAAAGTAGCTTCGAAAAACGCTTAGGTTAAGTTTCAGAGTTGCTTCTAATGTACCAAAGCTGGACTTAGACATAATTTCACTCTCACAACATTATGGCTGGTTGGAGACAGTCCGAACCACAAGTATCGGGTCCATGGTTCTGGGCGTATACTGGGGGGGACGGGGACGACTCCCATTAACCCCTGACTATACCGGGGATACGCTTATCACAATGCCTTTCTGGTCTGTGCTGAAGCAGGGCATTCTGGCAGCCAAGTGGCTTGACCTTTATTAGTGAGCCTGGTTACCCCCTCTCGGAACCACAGACTTAGAAAGCGCCAGCTCATATACAGTGCATAAAATATATTTATATATATACCCTTATACACCATTTTAATAAAAAATATCACAAAATTCTTCTAAGTCCCTCGGGAAGAGTGAAAGACGCGCACGTTCATTTTCAGAGCTCCTAGACCTTCCTATAAGAAGTTAGCCAAAAAGTAGCTTCGAAAAACGCTTAGGTTAAGTTTCAGAGTTGCATCTAATGTACCAAAGCTGGACTTAGACATAATTTCACTCTCACAACATTATGGCTGGTTGGAGACAGTCTGAACCACAAGTACCGGGTCGATGGTTCTGGGCGTATACTGGGGGGACGGGGACGACTCCCATTAACCCCTGACTCTACCGGGGATACGCTTATCACAATGCCTTTCTGATCTGTGCTGAAGTAGGGCATTCTGGCAGCCAAATGGCTTGACCTTTATTAGTGAGCCTGGTTACCCCCTCTCGGAACCACAGACTCAGAAATCGCCAGCTCATATACAGTGCATAAAATATATTTATATATATACCCTTATACACCATTTTAATAAAAAATATCACAAAATTCTTCTAAGTCCCTCGGGAAGAGTGAAAGATGCGCACGTTCATTTTCAGCGTTCCTAGACCTTCCTATAAGAAGTTAGCCAAAAAGTAGCTTCGAAAAACGCTTAGGTTAAGTTTCAGAGTTGCTTCTAATGTACCAAAGCTGGACTTAGACATAATTTCACTCTCACAACATTATGGCTGGTTGGAGACAGTCTGAACCACAAGTACCGGGTCGATGGTTCTGGGCGTATACTGGGGGGACGGGGACGACTCCCATTAACCCCTGACTATACCGGGGATACGCTTATCACAATGCCTTTCTGGTCTGTGCTGAAGCAGGGCATTCTGGCAGCCAATTGGCTTGACCTTTATTAGTGAGCCTGGTTACCCCCTCTCGGAACCACAGACTTAGAAATCGCCAGCTCATATACAGTGCATAAAATATATTTATATATATACCCTTATACACCATTTTAATAAAAAATATCACAAAATTCTTCTAAGTCCCTCGGGAAGAGTGAAAGACGCGCACGTTCATTTTCAGAGCTCCTAGACCTTCCTATAAGAAGTTAGCCAAAAAGTAGCTTCGAAAAACGCTTAGGTTAAGTTTCAGAGTTGCTTCTAATGTACCAAAGCTGGACTTAGACATAATTTCACTCTCACAACATTATGGCTGGTTGGAGACAGTCTGAACCACAAGTACCGGGTCGATGGTTCTGGGCGTATACTGGGGGGACGGGGACGACTCCCATTAACCCCTGACTATACCGGGGATACGCTTATCACAATGCCTTTCTGGTCTGTGCTGAAGCAGGGCATTCTGGCAGCCAAGTGGCTTGACCTTTATTAGTGAGCCTGGTTACCCCCTCTCGGAACCACAGACTTAGAAATCGCCAGCTCATATACAGTGCATAAAATATATTTATATAATATATTTATATATATACCCTTATACACCATTTTAATAAAAAATATCACAAAATTCTTCTAAGTCCCTCGGGAAGAGTGAAAGACGCGCACGTTCATTTTCAGCGCTCCCAGACCTTCCTATAAGAAGTTAGCCAAAAAGTAGCTTCGAAAAACGCTTAGGTTAAGTTTCAGAGTTGCTTCTAATGTACCAAAGCTGGACTTAGACATAATTTCACTCTCACAACATTATGGCTGGTTGGAGACAGTCCGAACCACAAGTATCGGGTCCATGGTTCTGGGCGTATACTGGGGGGGACGGGGACGACTCCCATTAACCCCTGACTATACCGGGGATACGCTTATCACAATGCCTTTCTGGTCTGTGCTGAAGCAGGGCATTCTGGCAGCCAAGTGGCTTGACCTTTATTAGTGAGCCTGGTTACCCCCTCTCGGAACCACAGACTTAGAAATCGCCAGCTCATATACAGTGCATAAAATATATTTATATTTATACCCTTATACACCATTTTAATAAAAAATATCACAAAATTCTTCTAAGTCCCTCGGGAAGAGTGAAAGACGCGCACATTCATTTTCAGAGCTTCTAGACCTTCCTATAAGAAGTTAGCCAAAAAGTAGCTTCGAAAAACGCTTAGGTTAAGTTTCAGAGTTGCTTCTAATGTACCAAAGCTGGACTTAGACATAATTTCACTCTCACAACATTATGGCTGGTTGGAGACAGTCTGAACCACAAGTACCGGGTCGATGGTTCTGGGCGTATACTGGGGGGACGGGGACGACTCCCATTAACCCCTGACTATACCGGGGATACGCTTATCACAATGCCTTTCTGGTCTGTGCTGAAGCAGGGCATTCTGGCAGCCAAGTGGCTTGACCTTTATTAGTGAGCCTGGTTACCCCCTCTCGGAACCACAGACTTAGAAATCGCCAGCTCATATACAGTGCATAAAATATATTTATATATATACCCTTATACACCATTTTAATAAAAAATATCACAAAATTCTTCTAAGTCCCTCGGGAAGAGTGAAAAACGCGCACGTTCATTTTCAGAGCTCCTAGACCTTCCTATAAGAAGTTAGCCAAAAAGTAGCTTCGAAAAACGCTTAGGTTAAGTTTCAGAGTTGCTTCTAATGTACCAAAGCTGGACTTAGACATAATTTCACTCTCACAACATTATGGCTGGTTGGAGACAGTCTGAACCACAAGTACCGGGTCGATGGTTCTGGGCGTATACTGGGGGGACGGGGACGACTCCCATTAACCCCTGACTATACCGGGGATACGCTTATCACAATGCCTTTCTGGTCTGTGCTGAAGTAGGGCATTCTGGCAGCCAAATGGCTTGACCTTTATTAGTGAGCCTGGTTACCCCCTCTCGGAACCACAGACTCAGAAATCGCCAGCTCATATACAGTGCATAAAATATATTTATATATATACCCGTATACACCATTTTAATAAAAAATATCACAAAATTCTTCTAAGTTCCTCGGGAAGAGTGAAAGACGCGCACGTTCATTTTCAGCGCTCCCAGACCTTCCTATAAGAAGTTAGCCAAAAAGTAGCTTCGAAAAACGCTTAGGTTAAGTTTCAGAGTTGCTTCTAATGTACCAAAGCTGGACTTAGACATAATTTCACTCTCACAACATTATGGCTGGTTGGAGACAGTCCGAACCACAAGTATCGGGTCCATGGTTCTGGGCGTATACTGGGGGGGACGGGGACGACTCCCATTAACCCCTGACTATACCGGGGATACGCTTATCACAATGCCTTTCTGGTCTGTGCTGAAGCAGGGCATTCTGGCAGCCAAGTGGCTTGACCTTTATTAGTGAGCCTGGTTACCCCCTCTCGGAACCACAGACTTAGAAATCGCCAGCTCATATACAGTGCATAAAATATATTTATATATATACCCTTATACACCATTTTAATAAAAAATATCACAAAATTCTTCTAAGTCCCTCGGGAAGAGTGAAAGACGCGCACGTTCATTTTCAGAGCTCCTAGACCTTCCTATAAGAAGTTAGCCAAAAAGTAGCTTCGAAAAACGCTTAGGTTAAGTTTCAGAGTTGCTTCTAATGTACCAAAGCTGGACTTAGACATAATTTCACTCTCACAACATTATGGCTGGTTGGAGACAGTCTGAACCACAAGTACCGGGTCGATGGTTCTGGGCGTATACTGGGGGGACGGGGACGACTCCCATTAACCCCTGACTATACCGGGGATACGCTTATCACAATGCCTTTCTGGTCTGTGCTGAAGCAGGGCATTCTGGCAGCCAAGTGGCTTGACCTTTATTAGTGAGCCTGGTTACCCCCTCTCGGAACCACAGACTTAGAAATCGCCAGCTCATATACAGTGCATAAAATATATTTATATATATACCCTTATACACCATTTTAATAAAAAATATCACAAAATTCTTCTAAGTCCCTCGGGAAGAGTGAAAGACGCGCACGTTCATTTTCAGAGCTCCTAGACCTTCCTATAAGAAGTTAGCCAAAAAGTAGCTTCGAAAAACGCTTAGGTTAAGTTTCAGAGTTGCTTCTAATGTACCAAAGCTGGACTTAGACATAATTTCACTCTCACAACATTATGGCTGGTTGGAGACAGTCTGAACCACAAGTACCGGGTCGATGGTTCTGGGCGTATACTGGGGGGACGGGGACGACTCCCATTAACCCCTGACTATACCGGGGATACGCTTATCACAATGCCTTTCTGGTCTGTGCTGAAGCAGGGCATTCTGGCAGCCAAGTGGCTTGACCTTTATTAGTGAGCCTGGTTACCCCCTCTCGGAACCACAGACTTAGAAATCGCCAGCTCATATACAGTGCATAAAATATATTTATATAATATATTTATATATATACCCTTATACACCATTTTAATAAAAAATATCACAAAATTCTTCTAAGTCCCTCGGGAAGAGTGAAAGACGCGCACGTTCATTTTCAGCGCTCCCAGACCTTCCTATAAGAAGTTAGCCAAAAAGTAGCTTCGAAAAACGCTTAGGTTAAGTTTCAGAGTTGCTTCTAATGTACCAAAGCTGGACTTAGACATAATTTCACTCTCACAACATTATGGCTGGTTGGAGACAGTCCGAACCACAAGTATCGGGTCCATGGTTCTGGGCGTATACTGGGGGGGACGGGGACGACTCCCATTAACCCCTGACTATACCGGGGATACGCTTATCACAATGCCTTTCTGGTCTGTGCTGAAGCAGGGCATTCTGGCAGCCAAGTGGCTTGACCTTTATTAGTGAGCCTGGTTACCCCCTCTCGGAACCACAGACTTAGAAATCGCCAGCTCATATACAGTGCATAAAATATATTTATATTTATACCCTTATACACCATTTTAATAAAAAATATCACAAAATTCTTCTAAGTCCCTCGGGAAGAGTGAAAGACGCGCACGTTCATTTTCAGAGCTTCTAGACCTTCCTATAAGAAGTTAGCCAAAAAGTAGCTTCGAAAAACGCTTAGGTTAAGTTTCAGAGTTGCTTCTAATGTACCAAAGCTGGACTTAGACATAATTTCACTCTCACAACATTATGGCTGGTTGGAGACAGTCTGAACCACAAGTACCGGGTCGATGGTTCTGGGCGTATACTGGGGGGACGGGGACGACTCCCATTAACCCCTGACTATACCGGGGATACGCTTATCACAATGCCTTTCTGGTCTGTGCTGAAGCAGGGCATTCTGGCAGCCAAGTGGCTTGACCTTTATTAGTGAGCCTGGTTACCCCCTCTCGGAACCACAGACTTAGAAATCGCCAGCTCATATACAGTGCATAAAATATATTTATATATATACCCTTATACACCATTTTAATAAAAAATATCACAAAATTCTTCTAAGTCCCTCGGGAAGAGTGAAAAACGCGCACGTTCATTTTCAGAGCTCCTAGACCTTCCTATAAGAAGTTAGCCAAAAAGTAGCTTCGAAAAACGCTTAGGTTAAGTTTCAGAGTTGCTTCTAATGTACCAAAGCTGGACTTAGACATAATTTCACTCTCACAACATTATGGCTGGTTGGAGACAGTCTGAACCACAAGTACCGGGTCGATGGTTCTGGGCGTATACTGGGGGGACGGGGACGACTCCCATTAACCCCTGACTATACCGGGGATACGCTTATCACAATGCCTTTCTGGTCTGTGCTGAAGTAGGGCATTCTGGCAGCCAAATGGCTTGACCTTTATTAGTGAGCCTGGTTACCCCCTCTCGGAACCACAGACTCAGAAATCGCCAGCTCATATACAGTGCATAAAATATATTTATATATATACCCGTATACACCATTTTAATAAAAAATATCACAAAATTCTTCTAAGTTCCTCGGGAAGAGTGAAAGACGCGCACGTTCATTTTCAGCGCTCCCAGACCTTCCTATAAGAAGTTAGCCAAAAAGTAGCTTCGAAAAACGCTTAGGTTAAGTTTCAGAGTTGCTTCTAATGTACCAAAGCTGGACTTAGACATAATTTCACTCTCACAACATTATGGCTGGTTGGAGACAGTCCGAACCACAAGTATCGGGTCCATGGTTCTGGGCGTATACTGGGGGGGACGGGGACGACTCCCATTAACCCCTGACTATACCGGGGATACGCTTATCACAATGCCTTTCTGGTCTGTGCTGAAGCAGGGCATTCTGGCAGCCAAGTGGCTTGACCTTTATTAGTGAGCCTGGTTACCCCCTCTCGGAACCACAGACTTAGAAATCGCCAGCTCATATACAGTGCATAAAATATATTTATATATATACCCTTATACACCATTTTAATAAAAAATATCACAAAATTCTTCTAAGTCCCTCGGGAAGAGTGAAAGACGCGCACGTTCATTTTCAGAGCTCCTAGACCTTCCTATAAGAAGTTAGCCAAAAAGTAGCTTCGAAAAACGCTTAGGTTAAGTTTCAGAGTTGCTTCTAATGTACCAAAGCTGGACTTAGACATAATTTCACTCTCACAACATTATGGCTGGTTGGAGACAGTCTGAACCACAAGTACCGGGTCGATGGTTCTGGGCGTATACTGGGGGGACGGGGACGACTCCCATTAACCCCTGACTATACCGGGGATACGCTTATCACAATGCCTTTCTGGTCTGTGCTGAAGCAGGGCATTCTGGCAGCCAAGTGGCTTGACCTTTATTAGTGAGCCTGGTTACCCCCTCTCGGAACCACAGACTTAGAAATCGCCAGCTCATATACAGTGCATAAAATATATTTATATATATACCCTTATACACCATTTTAATAAAAAATATCACAAAATTCTTCTAAGTCCCTCGGGAAGAGTGAAAGACGCGCACGTTCATTTTCAGAGCTTCTAGACCTTCCTATAAGAAGTTAGCCAAAAAGTAGCTTCGAAAAACGCTTAGGTTAAGTTTCAGAGTTGCTTCTAATGTACCAAAGCTGGACTTAGACATAATTTCACTCTCACAACATTATGGCTGGTTGGAGACAGTCTGAACCACAAGTACCGGGTCGATGGTTCTGGGCGTATACTGGGGGGACGGGGACGACTCCCATTAACCCCTGACTATACCGGGGATACGCTTATCACAATGCCTTTCTGGTCTGTGCTGAAGTAGGGCATTCTGGCAGCCAAATGGCTTGACCTTTATTAGTGAGCCTGGTTACCCCCTCTCGGAACCACAGACTCAGAAATCGCCAGCTCATATACAGTGCATAAAATATATTTATATATATACCCTTATACACCATTTTAATAAAAAATATCACAAAATTCTTCTAAGTTCCTCGGGAAGAGTGAAAGACGCGCAGGTTCATTTTCAGCGCTCCCAGACCTTCCTATAAGAAGTTAGCCAAAAAGTAGCTTCGAAAAACGCTTAGGTTAAGTTTCAGAGTTGCTTCTAATGTACCAAAGCTGGACTTAGACATAATTTCACTCTCACAACATTATGGCTGGTTGGAGACAGTCTGAACCACAAGTACCGGGTCGATGGTTCTGGGCGTATACTGGGGGGACGGGGACGACTCCCATTAACCCCTGACTATACCGGGGATACGCTTATCACAATGCCTTTCTGGTCTGTGCTGAAGCAGGGCATTCTGGCAGCCAAGTGGCTTGACCTTTATTAGTGAGCCTGGTTACCCCCTCTCGGAACCACAGACTTAGAAATCGCCAGCTCATATACAGTGCATAAAATATATTTATATATATACCCTTATACACCATTTTAATAAAAAATATCACAAAATTCTTCTAAGTCCCTCGGGAAGAGTGAAAGACGCGCACGTTCATTTTCAGAGCTTCTAGACCTTCCTATAAGAAGTTAGCCAAAAAGTAGCTTCGAAAAACGCTTAGGTTAAGTTTCAGAGTTGCTTCTAATGTACCAAAGCTGGACTTAGACATAATTTCACTCTCACAACATTATGGCTGGTTGGAGACAGTCTGAACCACAAGTACCGGGTCGATGGTTCTGGGCGTATACTGGGGGGACGGGGACGACTCCCATTAACCCCTGACTATACCGGGGATACGCTTATCACAATGCCTTTCTGGTCTGTGCTGAAGCAGGGCATTCTGGCAGCCAAGTGGCTTGACCTTTATTAGTGAGCCTGGTTACCCCCTCTCGGAACCACAGACTTAGAAATCGCCAGCTCATATACAGTGCATAAAATATATTTATATATATACCCTTATACACCATTTTAATAAAAAATATCACAAAATTCTTCTAAGTCCCTCGGAAAGAGTGAAAGACGCGCACGTTCATTTTCAGAGCTTCTAGACCTTCCTATAAGAAGTTAGCCAAAAAGTAGCTTCGAAAAACGCTTAGGTTAAGTTTCAGAGTTGCTTCTAATGTACCAAAGCTGGACTTAGACATAATTTCACTCTCACAACATTATGGCTGGTTGGAGACAGTCTGAACCACAAGTACCGGGTCGATGGTTCTGGGCGTATACTGGGGGGACGGGGACGACTCCCATTAACCCCTGACTATACCGGGGATACGCTTATCACAATGCCTTTCTGGTCTGTGCTGAAGCAGGGCATTCTGGCAGCCAAGTGGCTTGACCTTTATTAGTGAGCCTGGTTACCCCCTCTCGGAACCACAGACTTAGAAATCGCCAGCTCATATACAGTGCATAAAATATATTTATATAATATATTTATATATATACCCTTATACACCATTTTAATAAAAAATATCACAAAATTCTTCTAAGTCTCTCGGGAAGAGTGAAAGACGCGAACGTTCATTTTCAGCGCTCCCAGACCTTCCTATAAGAAGTTAGCCAAAAAGTAGCTTCGAAAAACGCTTAGGTTAAGTTTCAGAGTTGCTTCTAATGTACCAAAGCTGGACTTAGACATAATTTCACTCTCACAACATTATGGCTGGTTGGAGACAGTCCGAACCACAAGTATCGGGTCCATGGTTCTGGGCGTATACTGGGGGGGACGGGGACGACTCCCATTAACCCCTGACTATACCGGGGATACGCTTATCACAATGCCTTTCTGGTCTGTGCTGAAGCAGGGCATTCTGGCAGCCAAGTGGCTTGACCTTTATTAGTGAGCCTGGTTACCCCCTCACGGAACCACAGACTTAGAAAGCGCCAGCTCATATACAGTGCATAAAATATATTTATATATATACCCTTATACACCATTTTAATAAAAAATATCACAAAATTCTTCTAAGTCCCTCGGGAAGAGTGAAAGACGCGCACGTTCATTTTCAGAGCTCCTAGACCTTCCTATAAGAAGTTAGCCAAAAAGTAGCTTCGAAAAACGCTTAGGTTAAGTTTCAGAGTTGCTTCTAATGTACCAAAGCTGGACTTAGACATAATTTCACTCTCACAACATTATGGCTGGTTGGAGACAGTCTGAACCACAAGTACCGGGTCGATGGTTCTGGGCGTATACTGGGGGGACGGGGACGACTCCCATTAACCCCTGACTATACCGGGGATACGCTTATCACAATGCCTTTCTGGTCTGTGCTGAAGCAGGGCATTCTGGCAGCCAAGTGGCTTGACCTTTATTAGTGAGCCTGGTTACCCCCTCTCGGAACCACAGACTTAGAAATCGCCAGCTCATATACAGTGCATAAAATATATTTATATAATATATTTATATATATACCCTTATACACCATTTTAATAAAAAATATCACAAAATTCTTCTAAGTCCCTCGGGAAGAGTGAAAGACGCGCACATTCATTTTCAGAGCTCCTTGACCTTCCTATAAGAAGTTATCCAAAAAGTAGCTTCGAAAAACGCTTAGGTTAAGTTTCAGAGTTGCTTCTAATGTACCAAAGCTGGACTTAGACATAATTTCACTCTCACAACATTATGGCTGGTTGGAGACAGTCCGAAGCACAAGTACCGGGTCGATGGTTCTGGGCGTATACTGGGGGGACGGGGACGACTCCCATTAACCCCTGACTATACCGGGGATACGCTTATCACAATGCCTTTCTGGTCTGTGCTGAAGCAGGGCATTCTGGCAGCCAAGTGGCTTGACCTTTATTAGTGAGCCTGGTTACCCCCTCTCGGAACCACAGACTTAGAAATCGCCAGCTCATATACAGTGCATAAAATATATTTATATATATACCCTTATACACCATTTTAATAAAAAATATCACAAAATTCTTCTAAGTCCCTCGGGAAGAGTGAAAGACGCGCACGTTCATTTTCAGAGCTCCTAGACCTTCCTATAAGAAGTTAGCCAAAAAGTAGCTTCGAAAAACGCTTAGGTTAAGTTTCAGAGTTGCTTCTAATGTACCAAAGCTGGACTTAGACATAATTTCACTCTCACAACATTATGGCTGGTTGGAGACAGTCTGAACCACAAGTACCGGGTCGATGGTTCTGGGCGTATACTGGGGGGACGGGGACGACTCCCATTAACCCCTGACTATACCGGGGATACGCTTATCACAATGCCTTTCTGGTCTGTGCTGAAGCAGGGCATTCTGACAGCCAAGTGGCTTGACCTTTATTAGTGAGCCTGGTTACCCCCTCTCGGAACCACAGACTTAGAAATCGCCAGCTCATATACAGTGCATAAAATATATTTATATAATATATTTATATATTTACCCTTATACACCATTTTAATAAAAAATATCACAAAATTCTTCTAAGTCCCTCGGGAAGAGTGAAAGATGCGCACGTTCATTTTCAGCGTTCCTAGACCTTCCTATAAGAAGTTAGCCAAAAAGTAGCTTCGAAAAACGCTTAGGTTAAGTTTCAGAGTTGCTTCTAATGTACCAAAGCTGGACTTAGACATAATTTCACTCTCACAACATTATGGCTGGTTGGAGACAGTCCGAACCACAAGTATCGGGTCCATGGTTCTGGGCGTATACTGGGGGGGACGGGGACGACTCCCATTAACCCCTGACTATACCGGGGATACGCTTATCACAATGCCTTTCTGGTCTGTGCTGAAGCAGGGCATTCTGGCAGCCAAGTGGCTTGACCTTTATTAGTGAGCCTGGTTACCCCCTCTCGGAACCACAGACTTAGAAATCGCCAGCTCATATACAGTGCATAAAATATATTTATATATATACCCTTATACACCATTTTAATAAAAAATATCACAAAATTCTTCTAAGTCCCTCGGGAAGAGTGAAAGACGCGCACGTTCATTTTCAGAGCTTCTAGACCTTCCTATAAGAAGTTAGCCAAAAAGTAGCTTCGAAAAACGCTTAGGTTAAGTTTCAGAGTTGCTTCTAATGTACCAAAGCTGGACTTAGACATAATTTCACTCTCACAACATTATGGCTGGTTGGAGACAGTCTGAACCACAAGTACCGGGTCGATGGTTCTGGGCGTATACTGGGGGGACGGGGACGACTCCCATTAACCCCTGACTATACCGGGGATACGCTTATCACAATGCCTTTCTGGTCTGTGCTGAAGCAGGGCATTCTGGCAGCCAAGTGGCTTGACCTTTATTAGTGAGCCTGGTTACCCCCTCTCGGAACCACAGACTTAGAAATCGCCAGCTCATATACAGTGCATAAAATATATTTATATATATACCCTTATACACCATTTTAATAAAAAATATCACAAAATTCTTCTAAGTCCCTCGGGAAGAGTGAAAGACGCGCACGTTCATTTTCAGAGCTTCTAGACCTTCCTATAAGAAGTTAGCCAAAAAGTAGCTTCGAAAAACGCTTAGGTTAAGTTTCAGAGTTGCTTCTAATGTACCAAAGCTGGACTTAGACATAATTTCACTCTCACAGCATTATGGCTGGTTGGAGACAGTCTGAACCACAAGTACTTGGTCGATGGTTCTGGGCGTATACTGGGGGGACGGGGACGACTCCCATTAACCCCTGACTATACCGGGGATACGCTTATCACAATTCCTTTCTGGTCTGTGCTGAAGCAGGGCATTCTGGCAGCCAAGTGGCTTGACCTTTATTAGTGAGCCTGGTTACCCCCTCTCGGAACCACAGACTTAGAAATCGCCAGCTCATATACAGTGCATAAAATATATTTATATATATACCCTTATACACCATTTTAATAAAAAATATCACAAAATTCTTCTAAGTCCCTCGGGAAGAGTGAAAGACGCGCACGTTCATTTTCAGAGCTTCTAGACCTTCCTATAAGAAGTTAGCCAAAAAGTAGCTTCGAAAAACGCTTAGGTTAAGTTTCAGAGTTGCTTCTAATGTACCAAAGCTGGACTTAGACATAATTTCACTCTCACAACATTATGGCTGGTTGGAGACAGTCTGAACCACAAGTACCGGGTCGATGGTTCTGGGCGTATACTGGGGGGACGGGGACGACTCCCATTAACCCCTGACTATACCGGGGATACGCTTATCACAATGCCTTTCTGGTCTGTGCTGAAGCAGGGCATTCTGGCAGCCAAGTGGCTTGACCTTTATTAGTGAGCCTGGTTACCCCCTCTCGGAACCACAGACTTAGAAATCGCCAGCTCATATACAGTGCATAAAATATATTTATATATATACCCTTATACACCATTTTAATAAAAAATATCACAAAATTCTTCTAAGTCCCTCGGGAAGAGTGAAAAACGCGCACGTTCATTTTCAGAGCTCCTAGACCTTCCTATAAGAAGTTAGCCAAAAAGTAGCTACGAAAAACGCTTAGGTTAAGTTTCAGAGTTGCTTCTAATGTACCAAAGCTGGACTTAGACATAATTTCACTCTCACAACATTATGGCTGGTTGGAGACAGTCTGAACCACAAGTACCGGGTCGATGGTTCTGGGCGTATACTGGGGGGACGGGGACGACTCCCATTAACCCCTGACTATACCGGGGATACGCTTATCACAATGCCTTTCTGGTCTGTGCTGAAGTAGGGCATTCTGGCAGCCAAATGGCTTGACCTTTATTAGTGAGCCTGGTTACCCCCTCTCGGAACCACAGACTCAGAAATCGCCAGCTCATATACAGTGCATAAAATATATTTATATATATACCCTTATACACCATTTTAATAAAAAATATCACAAAATTCTTCTAAGTCCCTCGGGAAGAGTGAAAGATGCGCACGTTCATTTTCAGCGTTCCTAGACCTTCCTATAAGAAGTTAGCTAAAAAGTAGCTTCGAAAAACGCTTAGGTTAAGTTTCAGAGTTGCTTCTAATGTACCAAAGCTGGACTTAGACATAATTTCACTCTCACAACATTATGGCTGGTTGGAGACAGTCTGAACCACAAGTACCGGGTCGATGGTTCTGGGCGTATACTGGGGGGACGGGGACGACTCCCATTAACCCCTGACTATACCGGGGATACGCTTATCACAATGCCTTTCTGGTCTGTGCTGAAGCAGGGCATTCTGGCAGCCAAGTGGCTTGACCTTTATTAGTGAGCCTGGTTACCCCCTCTCGGAACCACAGACTTAGAAATCGCCAGCTCATATACAGTGCATAAAATATATTTATATATATACCCTTATACACCATTTTAATAAAAAATATCACAAAATTCTTCTACTGTAAGTCCCTCGGGAAGAGTGAAAGACGCGCACGTTCATTTTCAGAGCTCCTAGACCTTCCTATAAGAAGTTAGCCAAAAAGTAGCTTCGAAAAACGCTTAGGTTAAGTTTCAGAGTTGCTTCTAATGTACCAAAGCTGGACTTAGACATAATTTCACTCTCACAACATTATGGCTGGTTGGAGACAGTCTGAACCACAAGTACCGGGTCGATGGTTCTGGGCGTATACTGGGGGGACGGGGACGACTCCCATTAACCCCTGACTATACCGGAGATACGCTTATCACAATGCCTTTCTGGTCTGTGCTGAAGCAGGGCATTCTGGCAGCCAAGTGGCTTGACCTTTATTAGTGAGCCTGGTTACCCCCTCTCGGAACCACAGACTTAGAAATCGCCAGCTCATATACAGTGCATAAAATATATTTATATATATACCCTTATACACCATTTTAATAAAAAATATCACAAAATTCTTCTAAGTCCCTCGGGAAGAGTGATAGACGCGCACGTTCATTTTCAGAGCTTCTAGACCTTCCTATAAGAAGTTAGCCAAAAAGTAGCTTCGAAAAACGCTTAGGTTAAGTTTCAGAGTTGCTTCTAATGTACCAAAGCTGGACTTAGACATAATTTCACTCTCACAGCATTATGGCTTGTTGGAGACAGTCTGAACCACAAGTACTTGGTCGATGGTTCTGGGCGTATACTGGGGGGACGGGGACGACTCCCATTAACCCCTGACTATACCGGGGATACGCTTATCACAATTCCTTTCTGGTCTGTGCTGAAGCAGGGCATTCTGGCAGCCAAGTGGCTTGACCTTTATTAGTGAGCCTGGTTACCCCCTCTCGGAACCACAGACTTAGAAATCGCCAGCTCATATACAGTGCATAAAATATATTTATATATATACCCTTATACACCATTTTAATAAAAAATATCACAAAATTCTTCTAAGTCCCTCGGGAAGAGTGAAAGACGCGCACGTTCATTTTCAGAGCTTCTAGACCTTCCTATAAGAAGTTAGCCAAAAAGTAGCTTCGAAAAACGCTTAGGTTAAGTTTCAGAGTTGCTTCTAATGTACCAAAGCTGGACTTAGACATAATTTCACTCTCACAACATTATGGCTGGTTGGAGACAGTCTGAACCACATGTACCGGGTCGATGGTTCTGGGCGTATACTGGGGGGACGGGGACGACTCCCATTAACCCCTGACTATACCGGGGATACGCTTATCACAATGCCTTTCTGGTCTGTGCTGAAGCAGGGCATTCTGGCAGCCAAGTGGCTTGACCTTTATTAGTGAGCCTGGTTACCCCCTCTCGGAACCACAGACTTAGAAATCGCCAGCTCATATACAGTGCATAAAATATATTTATATATATACCCTTATACACCATTTTAATAAAAAATATCACAAAATTCTTCTAAGTCCCTCGGGAAGAGTGAAAGACGCGCACGTTCATTTTCAGAGATCCTAGACCTTCCTATAAGAAGTTAGCCAAAAAGTAGCTTCGAAAAACGCTTAGGTTAAGTTTCAGAGTTGCTTCTAATGTACCAAAGCTGGACTTAGACATAATTTCACTCTCACAACATTATGGCTGGTTGGAGACAGTCTGAACCACAAGTACCGGGTCGATGGTTCTGGGCGTATACTGGGGGGACGGGGACGACTCCCATTAACCCCTGACTATACCGGGGATACGCTTATCACAATGCCTTTCTGGTCTGTGCTGAAGCAGGGCATTCTGGCAGCCAAGTGGCTTGACCTTTATTAGTGAGCCTGGTTACCCCCTCTCGGAACCACAGACTTAGAAATCGCCAGCTCATATACAGTGCATAAACTATATTTATATATATACCCTTATACACCATTTTAATAAAAAATATCACAAAATTCTTCTAAGTCCCTCGGGAAGAGTGAAAGACGCGCACGTTCATTTTCAGAGCTTCTAGACCTTCCTATAAGAAGTTAGCCAAAAAGTAGCTTCGAAAAACGCTTAGGTTAAGTTTCAGAGTTGCTTCTAATGTACCAAAGCTGGACTTAGACATAATTTCACTCTCACAACATTATGGCTGGTTGGAGACAGTCTGAACCACAAGTACCGGGTCGATGGTTCTGGGCGTATACTGGGGGGACGGGGACGACTCCCATTAACCCCTGACTATACCGGGGATACGCTTATCACAATGCCTTTCTGGTCTGTGCTGAAGCAGGGCATTCTGGCAGCCAAGTGGCTTGACCTTTATTAGTGAGCCTGGTTACCCCCTCTCGGAACCACAGACTTAGAAATCGCCAGCTCATATACAGTGCATAAAATATATTTAATATATACCCTTATACACCATTTTAATAAAAAATATCACAAAATTCTTCTAAGTCCCTCGGGAAGAGTGAAAAACGCGCACGTTCATTTTCAGAGCTCCTAGACCTTCCTATAAGAAGTTAGCCAAAAAGTAGCTTCGAAAAACGCTTAGGTTAAGTTTCAGAGTTGCTTCTAATGTACCAAAGCTGGACTTAGACATAATTTCACTCTCACAACATTATGGCTGGTTGGAGACAGTCTGAACCACAAGTACCGGGTCGATGGTTCTGGGCGTATACTGGGGGGACGGGGACGACTCCCATTAACCCCTGACTATACCGGGGATACGCTTATCACAATGCCTTTCTGGTCTGTGCTGAAGCAGGGCATTCTGGCAGCCAAGTGGCTTGACCTTTATTAGTGAGCCTGGTTACCCCCTCTCGGAACCACAGACTTAGAAATCGCCAGCTCATATACAGTGCATAAAATATATTTATATATATACCCTTATACACCATTTTAATAAAAAATATCACAAAATTCTTCTAAGTCCCTCGGGAAGAGTGAAAGACGCGCACGTTCATTTTCAGAGATCCTAGACCTTCCTATAAGAAGTTAGCCAAAAAGTAGCTTCGAAAAACGCTTAGGTTAAGTTTCAGAGTTGCTTCTAATGTACCAAAGCTGGACTTAGACATAATTTCACTCTCACAACATTATGGCTGGTTGGAGACAGTCTGAACCACAAGTACCGGGTCGATGGTTCTGGGCGTATACTGGGGGGACGGGGACGACTCCCATTAACCCCTGACTATACCGGGGATACGCTTATCACAATGCCTTTCTGGTCTGTGCTGAAGCAGGGCATTCTGGCAGCCAAGTGGCTTGACCTTTATTAGTGAGCCTGGTTACCCCCTCTCGGAACCACAGACTTAGAAATCGCCAGCTCATATACAGTGCATAAAATATATTTATATATATACCCTTATACACCATTTTAATAAAAAATATCACAAAATTCTTCTAAGTCCCTCGGGAAGAGTGAAAGACGCGCACGTTCATTTTCAGAGCTTCTAGACCTTCCTATAAGAAGTTAGCCAAAAAGTAGCTTCGAAAAACGCTTAGGTTAAGTTTCAGAGTTGCTTCTAATGTACCAAAGCTGGACTTAGACATAATTTCACTCTCACAACATTATGGCTGGTTGGAGACAGTCTGAACCACAAGTACCGGGTCGATGGTTCTGGGCGTATACTGGGGGGACGGGGACGACTCCCATTAACCCCTGACTATACCGGGGATACGCTTATCACAATGCCTTTCTGGTCTGTGCTGAAGCAGGGCATTCTGGCAGCCAAGTGGCTTGACCTTTATTAGTGAGCCTGGTTACCCCCTCTCGGAACCACAGACTTAGAAATCGCCAGCTCATATACAGTGCATAAAATATATTTAATATATACCCTTATACACCATTTTAATAAAAAATATCACAAAATTCTTCTAAGTCCCTCGGGAAGAGTGAAAAACGCGCACGTTCATTTTCAGAGCTCCTAGACCTTCCTATAAGAAGTTAGCCAAAAAGTAGCTTCGAAAAACGCTTAGGTTAAGTTTCAGAGTTGCTTCTAATGTACCAAAGCTGGACTTAGACATAATTTCACTCTCACAACATTATGGCTGGTTGGAGACAGTCTGAACCACAAGTACCGGGTCGATGGTTCTGGGCGTATACTGGGGGGACGGGGACGACTCCCATTAACCCCTGACTATACCGGGGATACGCTTATCACAATGCCTTTCTGATCTGTGCTGAAGTAGGGCATTCTGGCAGCCAAATGGCTTGACCTTTATTAGTGAGCCTGGTTACCCCCTCTCGGAACCACAGACTCAGAAATCGCCAGCTCATATACAGTGCATAAAATATATTTATATATATACCCTTATACACCATTTTAATAAAAAATATCACAAAATTCTTCTAAGTCCCTCGGGAAGAGTGAAAGATGCGCACGTTCATTTTCAGCGTTCCTAGACCTTCCTATAAGAAGTTAGCCAAAAAGTAGCTTCGAAAAACGCTTAGGTTAAGTTTCAGAGTTGCTTCTAATGTACCAAAGCTGGACTTAGACATAATTTCACTCTCACAACATTATGGCTGGTTGGAGACAGTCTGAACCACAAGTACCGGGTCGATGGTTCTGGGCGTATACTGGGGGGACGGGGACGACTCCCATTAACCCCTGACTATACCGGGGATACGCTTATCACAATGCCTTTCTGGTCTGTGCTGAAGCAGGGCATTCTGGCAGCCAAGTGGCTTGACCTTTATTAGTGAGCCTGGTTACCCCCTCTCGGAACCACAGACTTAGAAATCGCCAGCTCATATACAGTGCATAAAATATATTTATATATATACCCTTATACACCATTTTAATAAAAAATATCACAAAATTCTTCTAAGTCCCTCGGGAAGAGTGAAAGACGCGCACGTTCATTTTCAGAGCTCCTAGACCTTCCTATAAGAAGTTAGCCAAAAAGTAGCTTCGAAAAACGCTTAGGTTAAGTTTCAGAGTTGCTTCTAATGTACCAAAGCTGGACTTAGACATAATTTCACTCTCACAACATTATGGCTGGTTGGAGACAGTCTGAACCACAAGTACCGGGTCGATGGTTCTGGGCGTATACTGGGGGGACGGGGACGACTCCCATTAACCCCTGACTATACCGGGGATACGCTTATCACAATGCCTTTCTGGTCTGTGCTGAAGCAGGGCATTCTGGCAGCCAAGTGGCTTGACCTTTATTAGTGAGCCTGGTTACCCCCTCTCGGAACCACAGACTTAGAAATCGCCAGCTCATATACAGTGCATAAAATATATTTATATAATATATTTATATATATACCCTTATACACCATTTTAATAAAAAATATCACAAAATTCTTCTAAGTCTCTCGGGAAGAGTGAAAGACGCGCACGTTCATTTTCAGCGCTCCCAGACCTTCCTATAAGAAGTTAGCCAAAAAGTAGCTTCGAAAAACGCTTAGGTTAAGTTTCAGAGTTGCTTCTAATGTACCAAAGCTGGACTTAGACATAATTTCACTCTCACAACATTATGGCTGGTTGGAGACAGTCCGAACCACAAGTATCGGGTCCATGGTTCTGGGCGTATACTGGGGGGGACGGGGACGACTCCCATTAACCCCTGACTATACCGGGGATACGCTTATCACAATGCCTTTCTGGTCTGTGCTGAAGCAGGGCATTCTGGCAGCCAAGTGGCTTGACCTTTATTAGTGAGCCTGGTTACCCCCTCTCGGAACCACAGACTTAGAAAGCGCCAGCTCATATACAGTGCATAAAATATATTTATATATATACCCTTATACACCATTTTAATAAAAAATATCACAAAATTCTTCTAAGTCCCTCGGGAAGAGTGAAAGACGCGCACGTTCATTTTCAGAGCTCCTAGACCTTCCTATAAGAAGTTAGCCAAAAAGTAGCTTCGAAAAACGCTTAGGTTAAGTTTCAGAGTTGCTTCTAATGTACCAAAGCTGGACTTAGACATAATTTCACTCTCACAACATTATGGCTGGTTGGAGACAGTCTGAACCACAAGTACCGGGTCGATGGTTCTGGGCGTATACTGGGGGGACGGGGACGACTCCCATTAACCCCTGACTATACCGGGGATACGCTTATCACAATGCCTTTCTGATCTGTGCTGAAGTAGGGCATTCTGGCAGCCAAATGGCTTGACCTTTATTAGTGAGCCTGGTTACCCCCTCTCGGAACCACAGACTCAGAAATCGCCAGCTCATATACAGTGCATAAAATATATTTATATATATACCCTTATACACCATTTTAATAAAAAATATCACAAAATTCTTCTAAGTCCCTCGGGAAGAGTGAAAGATGCGCACGTTCATTTTCAGCGTTCCTAGACCTTCCTATAAGAAGTTAGCCAAAAAGTAGCTTCGAAAAACGCTTAGGTTAAGTTTCAGAGTTGCTTCTAATGTACCAAAGCTGGACTTAGACATAATTTCACTCTCACAACATTATGGCTGGTTGGAGACAGTCTGAACCACAAGTACCGGGTCGATGGTTCTGGGCGTATACTGGGGGGACGGGGACGACTCCCATTAACCCCTGACTATACCGGGGATACGCTTATCACAATGCCTTTCTGGTCTGTGCTGAAGCAGGGCATTCTGGCAGCCAAGTGGCTTGACCTTTATTAGTGAGCCTGGTTACCCCCTCTCGGAACCACAGACTTAGAAATCGCCAGCTCATATACAGTGCATAAAATATATTTATATAATATATTTATATATATACCCTTATACACCATTTTAATAAAAAATATCACAAAATTCTTCTAAGTCTCTCGGGAAGAGTGAAAGACGCGCACGTTCATTTTCAGCGCTCCCAGACCTTCCTATAAGAAGTTAGCCAAAAAGTAGCTTCGAAAAACGCTTAGGTTAAGTTTCAGAGTTGCTTCTAATGTACCAAAGCTGGACTTAGACATAATTTCACTCTCACAACATTATGGCTGGTTGGAGACAGTCCGAACCACAAGTATCGGGTCCATGGTTCTGGGCGTATACTGGGGGGGACGGGGACGACTCCCATTAACCCCTGACTATACCGGGGATACGCTTATCACAATGCCTTTCTGGTCTGTGCTGAAGCAGGGCATTCTGGCAGCCAAGTGGCTTGACCTTTATTAGTGAGCCTGGTTACCCCCTCTCGGAACCACAGACTTAGAAAGCGCCAGCTCATATACAGTGCATAAAATATATTTATATATATACCCTTATACACCATTTTAATAAAAAATATCACAAAATTCTTCTAAGTCCCTCGGGAAGAGTGAAAGACGCGCACGTTCATTTTCAGAGCTCCTAGACCTTCCTATAAGAAGTTAGCCAAAAAGTAGCTTCGAAAAACGCTTAGGTTAAGTTTCAGAGTTGCTTCTAATGTACCAAAGCTGGACTTAGACATAATTTCACTCTCACAACATTATGGCTGGTTGGAGACAGTCTGAACCACAAGTACCGGGTCGATGGTTCTGGGCGTATACTGGGGGGACGGGGACGACTCCCATTAACCCCTGACTATACCGGGGATACGCTTATCACAATGCCTTTCTGGTCTGTGCTGAAGCAGGGCTTTCTGGCAGCCAAGTGGCTTGACCTTTATTAGTGAGCCTGGTTACCCCCTCTCGGAACCACAGACTTAGAAATCGCCAGCTCATATACAGTGCATAAAATATATTTATATAATATATTTATATATATACCCTTATACACCATTTTAATAAAAAATATCACAAAATTCTTCTAAGTCCCTCGGGAAGAGTGAAAGACGCGCACATTCATTTTCATAGCTCCTTGACCTTCCTATAAGAAGTTATCCAAAAAGTAGCTTCGAAAAACGCTTAGGTTAAGTTTCAGAGTTGCTTCTAATGTACCAAAGCTGGACTTAGACATAATTTCACTCTCACAACATTATGGCTGGTTGGAGACAGTCCGAAGCACAAGTACCGGGTCCATGGTTCTGGGCGTATACTGGGGGGGACGGGGACGACTCCCATTAACCCCTGACTATACCGGGGATACACTTATCACAATGCCTTTCTGGTCTGTGCTGAAGCAGGGCATTCTGGCAGCCAAGTGGCTTGACCTTTATTAGTGAGCCTGGTTACCCCCTCTCGGAACCACAGACTTAGAAATCGCCAGCTCATATACAGTGCATAAAATATATTTATATATATACCCTTATACACCATTTTAATAAAAAATATCACAAAATTCTTCTAAGTCCCTCGGGACGAGTGAAAGACGCGCACGTTCATTTTCAGAGCTCCTAGACCTTCCTATAAGAAGTTAGCCAAAAAGTAGCTTCGAAAAACGCTTAGGTTAAGTTTCAGAGTTGCTTCTAATGTACCAAAGCTGGACTTAGACATAATTTCACTCTCACAACATTATGGCTGGTTGGAGACAGTCTGAACCACAAGTACCGGGTCGATGGTTCTGGGCGTATACTGGGGGGACGGGGACGACTCCCATTAACCCCTGACTATACCGGGGATACGCTTATCACAATGCCTTTCTGGTCTGTGCTGAAGCAGGGCATTCTGGCAGCCAAGTGGCTTGACCTTTATTAGTGAGCCTGGTTACCCCCTCTCGGAACCACAGACTTAGAAATCGCCAGCTCATATACAGTGCATAAAATATATTTATATATATACCCTTATACACCATTTTAATAAAAAATATCACAAAATTCTTCTAAGTCCCTCGGGAAGAGTGAAAGACGCGCACGTTCATTTTCAGAGCTCCTAGACCTTCCTATAAGAAGTTAGCCAAAAAGTAGCTTCGAAAAACGCTTAGGTTAAGTTTCAGAGTTGCTTCTAATGTACCAAAGCTGGACTTAGACATAATTTCACTCTCACAACATTATGGCTGGTTGGAGACAGTCTGAACCACAAGTACCGGGTCGATGGTTCTGGGCGTATACTGGGGGGACGGGGACGACTCCCATTAACCCCTGACTATACCGGGGATACGCTTATCACAATGCCTTTCTGGTCTGTGCTGAAGCAGGGCATTCTGGCAGCCAAGTGGCTTGACCTTTATTAGTGAGCCTGGTTACCCCCTCTCGGAACCACAGACTTAGAAATCGCCAGCTCATATACAGTGCATAAAATATATTTATATAATATATTTATATATATACCCTTATACACCATTTTAATAAAAAATATCACAAAATTCTTCTAAGTCCCTCGGGAAGAGTGAAAGATGCGCACGTTCATTTTCAGCGTTCCTAGACCTTCCTATAAGAAGTTAGCCAAAAAGTAGCTTCGAAAAACGCTTAGGTTAAGTTTCAGAGTTGCTTCTAATGTACCAAAGCTGGACTTAGACATAATTTCACTCTCACAACATTATGGCTGGTTGGAGACAGTCCGAACCACAAGTATCGGGTCCATGGTTCTGGGCGTATACTGGGGGGGACGGGGACGACTCCCATTAACCCCTGACTATACCGGGGATACGCTTATCACAATGCCTTTCTGGTCTGTGCTGAAGCAGGGCATTCTGGCAGCCAAGTGGCTTGACCTTTATTAGTGAGCCTGGTTACCCCCTCTCGGAACCACAGACTTAGAAAGCGCCAGCTCATATACAGTGCATAAAATATATTTATATATATACCCTTATACACCATTTTAATAAAAAATATCACAAAATTCTTCTAAGTCCCTCGGGAAGAGTGAAAGACGCGCACGTTCATTTTCAGAGCTCCTAGACCTTCCTATAAGAAGTTAGCCAAAAAGTAGCTTCGAAAAACGCTTAGGTTAAGTTTCAGAGTTGCTTCTAATGTACCAAAGCTGGACTTAGACATAATTTCACTCTCACAACATTATGGCTGGTTGGAGACAGTCTGAACCACAAGTACCGGGTCGATGGTTCTGGGCGTATACTGGGGGGACGGGGACGACTCCCATTAACCCCTGACTATACCGGGGATACGCTTATCACAATGCCTTTCTGGTCTGTGCTGAAGCAGGGCTTTCTGGCAGCCAAGTGGCTTGACCTTTATTAGTGAGCCTGGTTACCCCCTCTCGGAACCACAGACTTAGAAATCGCCAGCTCATATACAGTGCATAAAATATATTTATATAATATATTTATATATATACCCTTATACACCATTTTAATAAAAAATATCACAAAATTCTTCTAAGTCCCTCGGGAAGAGTGAAAGACGCGCACATTCATTTTCATAGCTCCTTGACCTTCCTATAAGAAGTTATCCAAAAAGTAGCTTCGAAAAACGCTTAGGTTAAGTTTCAGAGTTGCTTCTAATGTACCAAAGCTGGACTTAGACATAATTTCACTCTCACAACATTATGGCTGGTTGGAGACAGTCCGAAGCACAAGTACCGGGTCCATGGTTCTGGGCGTATACTGGGGGGGACGGGGACGACTCCCATTAACCCCTGACTATACCGGGGATACACTTATCACAATGCCTTTCTGGTCTGTGCTGAAGCAGGGCATTCTGGCAGCCAAGTGGCTTGACCTTTATTAGTGAGCCTGGTTACCCCCTCTCGGAACCACAGACTTAGAAATCGCCAGCTCATATACAGTGCATAAAATATATTTATATATATACCCTTATACACCATTTTAATAAAAAATATCACAAAATTCTTCTAAGTCCCTCGGGACGAGTGAAAGACGCGCACGTTCATTTTCAGAGCTCCTAGACCTTCCTATAAGAAGTTAGCCAAAAAGTAGCTTCGAAAAACGCTTAGGTTAAGTTTCAGAGTTGCTTCTAATGTACCAAAGCTGGACTTAGACATAATTTCACTCTCACAACATTATGGCTGGTTGGAGACAGTCTGAACCACAAGTACCGGGTCGATGGTTCTGGGCGTATACTGGGGGGACGGGGACGACTCCCATTAACCCCTGACTATACCGGGGATACGCTTATCACAATGCCTTTCTGGTCTGTGCTGAAGCAGGGCATTCTGGCAGCCAAGTGGCTTGACCTTTATTAGTGAGCCTGGTTACCCCCTCTCGGAACCACAGACTTAGAAATCGCCAGCTCATATACAGTGCATAAAATATATTTATATATATACCCTTATACACCATTTTAATAAAAAATATCACAAAATTCTTCTAAGTCCCTCGGGAAGAGTGAAAGACGCGCACGTTCATTTTCAGAGCTCCTAGACCTTCCTATAAGAAGTTAGCCAAAAAGTAGCTTCGAAAAACGCTTAGGTTAAGTTTCAGAGTTGCTTCTAATGTACCAAAGCTGGACTTAGACATAATTTCACTCTCACAACATTATGGCTGGTTGGAGACAGTCTGAACCACAAGTACCGGGTCGATGGTTCTGGGCGTATACTGGGGGGACGGGGACGACTCCCATTAACCCCTGACTATACCGGGGATACGCTTATCACAATGCCTTTCTGGTCTGTGCTGAAGCAGGGCATTCTGGCAGCCAAGTGGCTTGACCTTTATTAGTGAGCCTGGTTACCCCCTCTCGGAACCACAGACTTAGAAATCGCCAGCTCATATACAGTGCATAAAATATATTTATATAATATATTTATATATATACCCTTATACACCATTTTAATAAAAAATATCACAAAATTCTTCTAAGTCCCTCGGGAAGAGTGAAAGATGCGCACGTTCATTTTCAGCGTTCCTAGACCTTCCTATAAGAAGTTAGCCAAAAAGTAGCTTCGAAAAACGCTTAGGTTAAGTTTCAGAGTTGCTTCTAATGTACCAAAGCTGGACTTAGACATAATTTCACTCTCACAACATTATGGCTGGTTGGAGACAGTCTGAACCACAAGTACCGGGTCGATGGTTCTGGGCGTATACTGGGGGGACGGGGACGACTCCCATTAACCCCTGACTATACCGGGGATACGCTTATCACAATGCCTTTCTGGTCTGTGCTGAAGCAGGGCATTCTGGCAGCCAAGTGGCTTGACCTTTATTAGTGAGCCTGGTTACCCCCTCTCGGAACCACAGACTTAGAAATCGCCAGCTCATATACAGTGCATAAAATATATTTATATATATACCCTTATACACCATTTTAATAAAAAATATCACAAAATTCTTCTAAGTCCCTCGGGAAGAGTGAAAGACGCGCACGTTCATTTTCAGAGCTCCTAGACCTTCCTATAAGAAGTTAGCCAAAAAGTAGCTTCGAAAAACGCTTAGGTTAAGTTTCAGAGTTGCTTCTAATGTACCAAAGCTGGACTTAGACATAATTTCACTCTCACAACATTATGGCTGGTTGGAGACAGTCTGAACCACAAGTACCGGGTCGATGGTTCTGGGCGTATACTGGGGGGACGGGGACGACTCCCATTAACCCCTGACTATACCGGGGATACGCTTATCACAATGCCTTTCTGGTCTGTGCTGAAGCAGGGCTTTCTGGCAGCCAAGTGGCTTGACCTTTATTAGTGAGCCTGGTTACCCCCTCTCGGAACCACAGACTTAGAAATCGCCAGCTCATATACAGTGCATAAAATATATTTATATAATATATTTATATATATACCCTTATACACCATTTTAATAAAAAATATCACAAAATTCTTCTAAGTCCCTCGGGAAGAGTGAAAGACGCGCACATTCATTTTCATAGCTCCTTGACCTTCCTATAAGAAGTTATCCAAAAAGTAGCTTCGAAAAACGCTTAGGTTAAGTTTCAGAGTTGCTTCTAATGTACCAAAGCTGGACTTAGACATAATTTCACTCTCACAACATTATGGCTGGTTGGAGACAGTCCGAAGCACAAGTACCGGGTCCATGGTTCTGGGCGTATACTGGGGGGGACGGGGACGACTCCCATTAACCCCTGACTATACCGGGGATACACTTATCACAATGCCTTTCTGGTCTGTGCTGAAGCAGGGCATTCTGGCAGCCAAGTGGCTTGACCTTTATTAGTGAGCCTGGTTACCCCCTCTCGGAACCACAGACTTAGAAATCGCCAGCTCATATACAGTGCATAAAATATATTTATATATATACCCTTATACACCATTTTAATAAAAAATATCACAAAATTCTTCTAAGTCCCTCGGGACGAGTGAAAGACGCGCACGTTCATTTTCAGAGCTCCTAGACCTTCCTATAAGAAGTTAGCCAAAAAGTAGCTTCGAAAAACGCTTAGGTTAAGTTTCAGAGTTGCTTCTAATGTACCAAAGCTGGACTTAGACATAATTTCACTCTCACAACATTATGGCTGGTTGGAGACAGTCTGAACCACAAGTACCGGGTCGATGGTTCTGGGCGTATACTGGGGGGACGGGGACGACTCCCATTAACCCCTGACTATACCGGGGATACGCTTATCACAATGCCTTTCTGGTCTGTGCTGAAGCAGGGCATTCTGGCAGCCAAGTGGCTTGACCTTTATTAGTGAGCCTGGTTACCCCCTCTCGGAACCACAGACTTAGAAATCGCCAGCTCATATACAGTGCATAAAATATATTTATATATATACCCTTATACACCATTTTAATAAAAAATATCACAAAATTCTTCTAAGTCCCTCGGGAAGAGTGAAAGACGCGCACGTTCATTTTCAGAGCTCCTAGACCTTCCTATAAGAAGTTAGCCAAAAAGTAGCTTCGAAAAACGCTTAGGTTAAGTTTCAGAGTTGCTTCTAATGTACCAAAGCTGGACTTAGACATAATTTCACTCTCACAACATTATGGCTGGTTGGAGACAGTCTGAACCACAAGTACCGGGTCGATGGTTCTGGGCGTATACTGGGGGGACGGGGACGACTCCCATTAACCCCTGACTATACCGGGGATACGCTTATCACAATGCCTTTCTGGTCTGTGCTGAAGCAGGGCATTCTGGCAGCCAAGTGGCTTGACCTTTATTAGTGAGCCTTGTTACCCCCTCTCGGAACCACAGACTTAGAAATCGCCAGCTCATATACAGTGCATAAAATATATTTATATAATATATTTATATATATACCCTTATACACCATTTTAATAAAAAATATCACAAAATTCTTCTAAGTCCCTCGGGAAGAGTGAAAGATGCGCACGTTCATTTTCAGCGTTCCTAGACCTTCCTATAAGAAGTTAGCCAAAAAGTAGCTTCGAAAAACGCTTAGGTTAAGTTTCAGAGTTGCTTCTAATGTACCAAAGCTGGACTTAGACATAATTTCACTCTCACAACATTATGGCTGGTTGGAGACAGTCTGAACCACAAGTACCGGGTCGATGGTTCTGGGCGTATACTGGGGGGACGGGGACGACTCCCATTAACCCCTGACTATACCGGGGATACGCTTATCACAATGCCTTTCTGGTCTGTGCTGAAGCAGGGCATTCTGGCAGCCAAGTGGCTTGACCTTTATTAGTGAGCCTGGTTACCCCCTCTCGGAACCACAGACTTAGAAATCGCCAGCTCATATACAGTGCATAAAATATATTTATATATATACCCTTATACACCATTTTAATAAAAAATATCACAAAATTCTTCTAAGTCCCTCGGGAAGAGTGAAAGACGCGCACGTTCATTTTCAGAGCTCCTAGACCTTCCTATAAGAAGTTAGCCAAAAAGTAGCTTCGAAAAACGCTTAGGTTAAGTTTCAGAGTTGCTTCTAATGTACCAAAGCTGGACTTAGACATAATTTCACTCTCACAACATTATGGCTGGTTGGAGACAGTCTGAACCACAAGTACCGGGTCGATGGTTCTGGGCGTATACTGGGGGGACGGGGACGACTCCCATTAACCCCTGACTATACCGGGGATACGCTTATCACAATGCCTTTCTGGTCTGTGCTGAAGCAGGGCATTCTGGCAGCCAAGTGGCTTGACCTTTATTAGTGAGCCTGGTTACCCCCTCTCGGAACCACAGACTTAGAAATCGCCAGCTCATATACAGTGCATAAAATATATTTATATAATATATTTATATATATACCCTTATACACCATTTTAATAAAAAATATCACAAAATTCTTCTAAGTCCCTCGGGAAGAGTGAAAGACGCGCACGTTCATTTTCAGCGCTCTCAGACCTTCCTATAAGAAGTTAGCCAAAAAGTAGCTTCGAAAAACGCTTAGGTTAAGTTTCAGAGTTGCTTCTAATGTACCAAAGCTGGACTTAGACATAATTTCACTCTCACAACATTATGGCTGGTTGGAGACAGTCCGAACCACAAGTATCGGGTCCATGGTTCTGGGCGTATACTGGGGGGGACGGGGACGACTCCCATTAACCCCTGACTATACCGGGGATACGCTTATCACAATGCCTTTCTGGTCTGTGCTGAAGCAGGGCATTCTGGCAGCCAAGTGGCTTGACCTTTATTAGTGAGCCTGGTTACCCCCTCTCGGAACCACAGACTTAGAAATCGCCAGCTCATATACAGTGCATAAAATATATTTATATATATACCCTTATACACCATTTTAATAAAAAATATCACAAAATTCTTCTAAGTCCCTCGGGAAGAGTGAAAGACGCGCACGTTCATTTTCAGAGCTCCTAGACCTTCCTATAAGAAGTTAGCCAAAAAGTAGCTTCGAAAAACGCTTAGGTTAAGTTTCAGAGTTGCTTCTAATGTACCAAAGCTGGACTTAGACATAATTTCACTCTCACAACATTATGGCTGGTTGGAGACAGTCTGAACCACAAGTACCGGGTCGATGGTTCTGGGCGTATACTGGGGGGACGGGGACGACTCCCATTAACCCCTGACTATACCGGGGATACGCTTATCACAATGCCTTTCTGGTCTGTGCTGAAGCAGGGCATTCTGGCAGCCAAGTGGCTTGACCTTTATTAGTGAGCCTGGTTACCCCCTCTCGGAACCACAGACTTAGAAATCGCCAGCTCATATACAGTGCATAAAATATATTTATATAATATATTTATATATATACCCTTATACACCATTTTAATAAAAAATATCACAAAATTCGTCTAAGTCCCTCGGGAAGAGTGAAAGACGCGCACATTCGTTTTCAGAGCTCCTAGACCTTCCTATAAGAAGTTATCCAAAAAGTAGCTTCGAAAAACGCTTAGGTTAAGTTTCAGAGTTGCTTCTAATGTACCAAAGCTGGACTTAGACATAATTTCACTCTCACAACATTATGGCTGGTTGGAGACAGTCCGAAGCACAAGTACCGGGTCCATGGTTCTGGGCGTATACTGGGGGGGACGGGGACGACTCCCATTAACCCCTGACTATACCGGGGATACACTTATCACAATGCCTTTCTGGTCTGTGCTGAAGCAGGGCATTCTGGCAGCCAAGTGGCTTGACCTTTATTAGTGAGCCTGGTTACCCCCTCTCGGAACCACAGACTTAGAAATCGCCAGCTCATATACAGTGCATAAAATATATTTATATATATACCCTTATACACCATTTTAATAAAAAATATCACAAAATTCTTCTAAGTCCCTCGGGACGAGTGAAAGACGCGCACGTTCATTTTCAGAGCTCCTAGACCTTCCTATAAGAAGTTAGCCAAAAAGTAGCTTCGAAAAACGCTTAGGTTAAGTTTCAGAGTTGCTTCTAATGTACCAAAGCTGGACTTAGACATAATTTCACTCTCACAACATTATGGCTGGTTGGAGACAGTCTGAACCACAAGTACCGGGTCGATGGTTCTGGGCGTATACTGGGGGGACGGGGACGACTCTCATTAACCCCTGACTATACCGGGGATACGCTTATCACAATGCCTTTCTGGTCTGTGCTGAAGCAGGGCATTCTGGCAGCCAAGTGGCTTGACCTTTATTAGTGAGCCTGGTTACCCCCTCTCGGAACCACAGACTTAGAAATCGCCAGCTCATATACAGTGCATAAAATATATTTATATAATATATTTATATATATACCCTTATACACCATTTTAATAAAAAATATCACAAAATTCTTCTAAGTCCCTCGGGAAGAGTGAAAGACGCGCACGTTCATTTTCAGAGCTCCTAGACCTTCCTATAAGAAGTTAGCCAAAAAGAAGCTTCGAAAAACGCTTAGGTTAAGTTTCAGAGTTGCTTCTAATGTTCCAAAGCTGGACTTAGACATAATTTGACTCTCACAACATTATGGCTGGTTGGAGACAGTCTGAACCACAAGTACCAGGTCGATGGTTCTGGGCGTATACTGGGGGGACGGGGACGACTCCCATTAACCCCTGACTATACCGGGGATACGCTTATCACAATGCCTTTCTGGTCTGTGCTGAAGCAGGGCATTCTGGCAGCCAAATGGCTTGACCTTTATTAGTGAGCCTGGTTACCCCCTCTCGGAACCACAGACTTAGAAATCGCCAGCTCATATACAGTAAATAAAATATATTTATATATATACCCTTATACACCATTTTAATAAAAAATATCACAAAATTCTTCTAAGTCCCTCGGGAAGAGTGAAAGACGCGCACGTTCATTTTCAGCGCTCCTAGACCTTCCTATAAGAAGTTAGCCAAAAAGTAGCTTCGAAAAACGCTTAGGTTAAGTTTCAGAGTTGCTTCTAATGTACCAAAGCTGGACTTAGACATAATTTCACTCTCACAACATTATGTCTGGTTGGAGACAGTCCGAACCACAAGTACCGGGTCCATGGTTCTGGGCGTATACTGGGGGGACGGGGACGACTCCCATTAACCCCTGACTATACCGGGGATACGCTTATCACAATGCCTTTCTGGTCTGTGCTGAAGCAGGGCATTCTGGCAGCCAAGTGGCTTGACCTTTATTAGTGAGCCTGGTTACCCCCTCTCGGAACCACAGACTTAGAAATCGCCAGCTCATATACAGTGCATAAAATATATTTATATATATACCCTTATACACCATTTTAATAAAAAATATCACAAAATTCTTCTAAGTCCCTCGGGAAGAGTGAAAGACGCGCACGTTCATTTTCAGAGCTCCTAGACCTTCCTATAAGAAGTTAGCCAAAAAGTAGCTTCGAAAAACGCTTAGGTTAAGTTTCAGAGTTGCTTCTAATGTACCAAAGCTGGACTTAGACATAATTTCACTCTCACAACATTATGGCTGGTTGGAGACAGTCTGAACCACAAGTACCGGGTCGATGGTTCTGGGCGTATACTGGGGGGACGGGGACGACTCCCATTAACCCCTGACTATACCGGGGATACGCTTATCACAATGCCTTTCTGGTCTGTGCTGAAGCAGGGCATTCTGGCAGCCAAGTGGCTTGACCTTTATTAGTGAGCCTGGTTACCCCCTCTCGGAACCACAGACTTAGAAATCGCCAGCTCATATACAGTGCATAAAATATATTTATATAATATATTTATATATATACCCTTATACACCATTTTAATAAAAAATATCACAAAATTCGTCTAAGTCCCTCGGGAAGAGTGAAAGACGCGCACATTCATTTTCAGAGCTCCTAGACCTTCCTATAAGAAGTTATCCAAAAAGTAGCTTCGAAAAACGCTTAGGTTAAGTTTCAGAGTTGCTTCTAATGTACCAAAGCTGGACTTAGACATAATTTCACTCTCACAACATTATGGCTGGTTGGAGACAGTCCGAAGCACAAGTACCGGGTCCATGGTTCTGGGCGTATACTGGGGGGACGGGGACGACTCCCATTAACCCCTGACTATACCGGGGATACACTTATCACAATGCCTTTCTGGTCTGTGCTGAAGCAGGGCATTCTGGCAGCCAAGTGGCTTGACCTTTATTAGTGAGCCTGGTTACCCCCTCTCGGAACCACAGATTTAGAAATCGCCAGCTCATATACAGTGCATAAAATATATTTATATATATACCCTTATACACCATTTTAATAAAAAATATCACAAAATTCTTCTAAGTCCCTCGGGACGAGTGAAAGACGCGCACGTTCATTTTCAGAGCTCCTAGACCTTCCTATAAGAAGTTAGCCAAAAAGTAGCTTCGAAAAACGCTTAGGTTAAGTTTCAGAGTTGCTTCTAATGTACCAAAGCTGGACTTAGACATAATTTCACTCTCACAACATTATGGCTGGTTGGAGACAGTCTGAACCACAAGTACCGGGTCGATGGTTCTGGGCGTATACTGGGGGGACGGGGACGACTCTCATTAACCCCTGACTATACCGGGGATACGCTTATCACAATGCCTTTCTGGTCTGTGCTGAAGCAGGGCATTCTGGCAGCCAAGTGGCTTGACCTTTATTAGTGAGCCTGGTTACCCCCTCTCGGAACCACAGACTTAGAAATCGCCAGCTCATATACAGTGCATAAAATATATTTATATAATATATTTATATATATACCCTTATACACCATTTTAATAAAAAATATCACAAAATTCTTCTAAGTCCCTCGGGAAGAGTGAAAGACGCGCACGTTCATTTTCAGCGCTCCTAGACCTTCCTATAAGAAGTTAGCCAAAAAGTAGCTTCGAAAAACGCTTAGGTTAAGTTTCAGAGTTGCTTCTAATGTACCAAAGCTGGAATTAGACATAATTTCACTCTCACAACATTATGTCTGGTTGGAGACAGTCCGAACCACAAGTACCGGGTCCATGGTTCTGGGCGTATACTGGGGGGACGGGGACGACTCCCATTAACCCCTGACTATACCGGGGATACGCTTATCATAATGCCTTTCTGGTCTGTGCTGAAGCAGGGCATTCTGGCAGCCAAGTGGCTTGACCTTTATTAGTGAGCCTGGTTACCCCCTCTCGGAACCACAGACTTAGAAATCGCCAGCTCATATACAGTGCATAAAATATATTTATATAATATATTTATATATATACCCTTATACACCATTTTAATAAAAAATATCACAAAATTCTTCTAAGTCCCTCGGGACGAGTGAAAGACGCGCACGTTCATTTTCAGAGCTCCTAGACCTTCCTATAAGAAGTTAGCCAAAAAGTAGCTTCGAAAAACGCTTAGGTTAAGTTTCAGAGTTGCTTCTAATGTACCAAAGCTGGACTTAGACATAATTTCACTCTCACAACATTATGGCTGGTTGGAGACAGTCTGAACCACAAGTACCGGGTCGATGGTTCTGGGCGTATACTGGGGGGACGGGGACGACTCCCATTAACCCCTGACTATACCGGGGATACGCTTATCACAATGCCTTTCTGGTCTGTGCTGAAGCAGGGCATTCTGGCAGCCAAGTGGCTTGACCTTTATTAGTGAGCCTGGTTACCCCCTCTCGGAACCACAGACTTAGAAATCGCCAGCTCATATACAGTGCATAAAATATATTTATATATATACCCTTATACACCATTTTAATAAAAAATATCACAAAATTCTTCTAAGTCCCTCGGGAAGAGTGAAAGACGCGCACGTTCATTTTCAGAGCTCCTAGACCTTCCTATAAGAAGTTAGCCAAAAAGTAGCTTCGAAAAACGCTTAGGTTAAGTTTCAGAGTTGCTTCTAATGTACCAAAGCTGGACTTAGACATAATTTCACTCTCACAACATTATGGCTGGTTGGAGACAGTCTGAACCACAAGTACCGGGTCGATGGTTCTGGGCGTATACTGGGGGGACGGGGACGACTCCCATTAACCCCTGACTATACCGGGGATACGCTTATCACAATGCCTTTCTGGTCTGTGCTGAAGCAGGGCATTCTGGCAGCCAAGTGGCTTGACCTTTATTAGTGAGCCTGGTTACCCCCTCTCGGAACCACAGACTTAGAAATCGCCAGCTCATATACAGTGCATAAAATATATTTATATATATACCCTTATACACCATTTTAATAAAAAATATCACAAAATTCTTCTAAGTCCCTCGGGAAGAGTGAAAGACGCGCACGTTCATTTTCAGAGCTCCTAGACCTTCCTATAAGAAGTTAGCCAAAAAGTAGCTTCGAAAAACGCTTAGGTTAAGTTTCAGAGTTGCTTCTAATGTACCAAAGCTGGACTTAGACATAATTTCACTCTCACAACATTATGGCTGGTTGGAGACAGTCTGAACCACAAGTACCGGGTCGATGGTTCTGGGCGTATACTGGGGGGACGGGGACGACTCCCATTAACCCCTGACTATACCGGGGATACGCTTATCACAATGCCTTTCTGGTCTGTGCTGAAGCAGGGCATTCTGGCAGCCAAGTGGCTTGACCTTTATTAGTGAGCCTGGTTACCCCCTCTCGGAACCACAGACTTAGAAATCGCCAGCTCATATACAGTGCATAAAATATATTTATATAATATATTTATATATATACCCTTATACACCATTTTAATAAAAAATATCACAAAATTCTTCTAAGTCCCTCGGGAAGAGTGAAAGATGCGCACGTTCATTTTCAGCGTTCCTAGACCTTCCTATAAGAAGTTAGCCAAAAAGTAGCTTCGAAAAACGCTTAGGTTAAGTTTCAGAGTTGCTTCTAATGTACCAAAGCTGGACTTAGACATAATTTCACTCTCACAACATTATGGCTGGTTGGAGACAGTCTGAACCACAAGTACCGGGTCGATGGTTCTGGGCGTATACTGGGGGGACGGGGACGACTCCCATTAACCCCTGACTATACCGGGGATACGCTTATCACAATGCCTTTCTGGTCTGTGCTGAAGCAGGGCATTCTGGCAGCCAAGTGGCTTGACCTTTATTAGTGAGCCTGGTTACCCCCTCTCGGAACCACAGACTTAGAAATCGCCAGCTCATATACAGTGCATAAAATATATTTATATATATACCCTTATACACCATTTTAATAAAAAATATCACAAAATTCTTCTAAGTCCCTCGGGAAGAGTGAAAGACGCGCACGTTCATTTTCAGAGCTCCTAGACCTTCCTATAAGAAGTTAGCCAAAAAGTAGCTTCGAAAAACGCTTAGGTTAAGTTTCAGAGTTGCTTCTAATGTACCAAAGCTGGACTTAGACATAATTTCACTCTCACAACATTATGGCTGGTTGGAGACAGTCTGAACCACAAGTACCGGGTCGATGGTTCTGGGCGTATACTGGGGGGACGGGGACGACTCCCATTAACCCCTGACTATACCGGGGATACGCTTATCACAATGCCTTTCTGGTCTGTGCTGAAGCAGGGCATTCTGGCAGCCAAGTGGCTTGACCTTTATTAGTGAGCCTGGTTACCCCCTCTCGGAACCACAGACTTAGAAATCGCCAGCTCATATACAGTGCATAAAATATATTTATATAATATATTTATATATATACCCTTATACACCATTTTAATAAAAAATATCACAAAATTCTTCTAAGTCCCTCGGGAAGAGTGAAAGACGCGCACGTTCATTTTCAGCGCTCTCAGACCTTCCTATAAGAAGTTAGCCAAAAAGTAGCTTCGAAAAACGCTTAGGTTAAGTTTCAGAGTTGCTTCTAATGTACCAAAGCTGGACTTAGACATAATTTCACTCTCACAACATTATGGCTGGTTGGAGACAGTCCGAACCACAAGTATCGGGTCCATGGTTCTGGGCGTATACTGGGGGGGACGGGGACGACTCCCATTAACCCCTGACTATACCGGGGATACGCTTATCACAATGCCTTTCTGGTCTGTGCTGAAGCAGGGCATTCTGGCAGCCAAGTGGCTTGACCTTTATTAGTGAGCCTGGTTACCCCCTCTCGGAACCACAGACTTAGAAATCGCCAGCTCATATACAGTGCATAAAATATATTTATATATATACCCTTATACACCATTTTAATAAAAAATATCACAAAATTCTTCTAAGTCCCTCGGGAAGAGTGAAAGACGCGCACGTTCATTTTCAGAGCTCCTAGACCTTCCTATAAGAAGTTAGCCAAAAAGTAGCTTCGAAAAACGCTTAGGTTAAGTTTCAGAGTTGCTTCTAATGTACCAAAGCTGGACTTAGACATAATTTCACTCTCACAACATTATGGCTGGTTGGAGACAGTCTGAACCACAAGTACCGGGTCGATGGTTCTGGGCGTATACTGGGGGGACGGGGACGACTCCCATTAACCCCTGACTATACCGGGGATACGCTTATCACAATGCCTTTCTGGTCTGTGCTGAAGCAGGGCATTCTGGCAGCCAAGTGGCTTGACCTTTATTAGTGAGCCTGGTTACCCCCTCTCGGAACCACAGACTTAGAAATCGCCAGCTCATATACAGTGCATAAAATATATTTATATAATATATTTATATATATACCCTTATACACCATTTTAATAAAAAATATCACAAAATTCGTCTAAGTCCCTCGGGAAGAGTGAAAGACGCGCACATTCATTTTCAGAGCTCCTAGACCTTCCTATAAGAAGTTATCCAAAAAGTAGCTTCGAAAAACGCTTAGGTTAAGTTTCAGAGTTGCTTCTAATGTACCAAAGCTGGACTTAGACATAATTTCACTCTCACAACATTATGGCTGGTTGGAGACAGTCCGAAGCACAAGTACCGGGTCCATGGTTCTGGGCGTATACTGGGGGGGACGGGGACGACTCCCATTAACCCCTGACTATACCGGGGATACACTTATCACAATGCCTTTCTGGTCTGTGCTGAAGCAGGGCATTCTGGCAGCCAAGTGGCTTGACCTTTATTAGTGAGCCTGGTTACCCCCTCTCGGAACCACAGACTTAGAAATCGCCAGCTCATATACAGTGCATAAAATATATTTATATATATACCCTTATACACCATTTTAATAAAAAATATCACAAAATTCTTCTAAGTCCCTCGGGACGAGTGAAAGACGCGCACGTTCATTTTCAGAGCTCCTAGACCTTCCTATAAGAAGTTAGCCAAAAAGTAGCTTCGAAAAACGCTTAGGTTAAGTTTCAGAGTTGCTTCTAATGTACCAAAGCTGGACTTAGACATAATTTCACTCTCACAACATTATGGCTGGTTGGAGACAGTCTGAACCACAAGTACCGGGTCGATGGTTCTGGGCGTATACTGGGGGGACGGGGACGACTCTCATTAACCCCTGACTATACCGGGGATACGCTTATCACAATGCCTTTCTGGTCTGTGCTGAAGCAGGGCATTCTGGCAGCCAAGTGGCTTGACCTTTATTAGTGAGCCTGGTTACCCCCTCTCGGAACCACAGACTTAGAAATCGCCAGCTCATATACAGTGCATAAAATATATTTATATAATATATTTATATATATACCCTTATACACCATTTTAATAAAAAATATCACAAAATTCTTCTAAGTCCCTCGGGAAGAGTGAAAGACGCGCACGTTCATTTTCAGAGCTCCTAGACCTTCCTATAAGAAGTTAGCCAAAAAGTAGCTTCGAAAAACGCTTAGGTTAAGTTTCAGAGTTGCTTCTAATGTTCCAAAGCTGGACTTAGACATAATTTGACTCTCACAACATTATGGCTGGTTGGAGACAGTCTGAACCACAAGTACCAGGTCGATGGTTCTGGGCGTATACTGGGGGGACGGGGACGACTCCCATTAACCCCTGACTATACCGGGGATACGCTTATCACAATGCCTTTCTGGTCTGTGCTGAAGCAGGGCATTCTGGCAGCCAAATGGCTTGACCTTTATTAGTGAGCCTTGTTACCCCCTCTCGGAACCACAGACTTAGAAATCGCCAGCTCATATACAGTAAATAAAATATATTTATATATATACCCTTATACACCATTTTAATAAAAAATATCACAAAATTCTTCTAAGTCCCTCGGGAAGAGTGAAAGACGCGCACGTTCATTTTCAGCGCTCCTAGACCTTCCTATAAGAAGTTAGCCAAAAAGTAGCTTCGAAAAACGCTTAGGTTAAGTTTCAGAGTTGCTTCTAATGTACCAAAGCTGGACTTAGACATAATTTCACTCTCACAACATTATGTCTGGTTGGAGACAGTCCGAACCACAAGTACCGGGTCCATGGTTCTGGGCGTATACTGGGGGGACGGGGACGACTCCCATTAACCCCTGACTATACCGGGGATACGCTTATCATAATGCCTTTCTGGTCTGTGCTGAAGCAGGGCATTCTGGCAGCCAAGTGGCTTGACCTTTATTAGTGAGCCTGGTTACCCCCTCTCGGAACCACAGACTTAGAAATCGCCAGCTCATATACAGTGCATAAAATATATTTATATATATACCCTTATACACCATTTTAATAAAAAATATCACAAAATTCTTCTAAGTCCCTCGGGACGAGTGAAAGACGCGCACGTTCATTTTCAGAGCTCCTAGACCTTCCTATAAGAAGTTAGCCAAAAAGTAGCTTCGAAAAACGCTTAGGTTAAGTTTCAGAGTTGCTTCTAATGTACTGTACCAAAGCTGGACTTAGACATAATTTCACTCTCACAACATTATGGCTGGTTGGAGACAGTCTGAACCACAAGTACCGGGTCGATGGTTCTGGGCGTATACTGGGGGGACGGGGACGACTCTCATTAACCCCTGACTATACCGGGGATACGCTTATCACAATGCCTTTCTGGTCTGTGCTGAAGCAGGGCATTCTGGCAGCCAAGTGGCTTGACCTTTATTAGTGAGCCTGGTTACCCCCTCTCGGAACCAAAGACTTAGAAATCGCCAGCTCATATACAGTGCATAAAATATATTTATATAATATATTTATATATATACCCTTATACACCATTTTAATAAAAAATATCACAAAATTCTTCTAAGTCCCTCGGGAAGAGTGAAAGACGCGCACGTTCATTTTCAGCGCTCCTAGACCTTCCTATAAGAAGTTAGCCAAAAAGTAGCTTCGAAAAACGCTTAGGTTAAGTTTCAGAGTTGCTTCTAATGTTCCAAAGCTGGACTTAGACATAATTTGACTCTCACAACATTATGGCTGGTTGGAGACAGTCTGAACCACAAGTACCAGGTCGATGGTTCTGGGCGTATACTGGGGGGACGGGGACGACTCCCATTAACCCCTGACTATACCGGGGATACGCTTATCACAATGCCTTTCTGGTCTGTGCTGAAGCAGGGCATTCTGGCAGCCAAATGGCTTGACCTTTATTAGTGAGCCTGGTTACCCCCTCTCGGAACCACAGACTTAGAAATCGCCAGCTCATATACAGTAAATAAAATATATTTATATATATACCCTTATACACCATTTTAATAAAAAATATCACAAAATTCTTCTAAGTCCCTCGGGAAGAGTGAAAGACGCGCACGTTCATTTTCAGCGCTCCTAGACCTTCCTATAAGAAGTTAGCCAAAAAGTAGCTTCGAAAAACGCTTAGGTTAAGTTTCAGAGTTGCTTCTAATGTACCAAAGCTGGACTTAGACATAATTTCACTCTCACAACATTATGTCTGGTTGGAGACAGTCCGAACCACAAGTACCGGGTCCATGGTTCTGGGCGTATATTGGGGGGACGGGGACGACTCCCATTAACCCCTGACTATACCGGGGATACGCTTATCATAATGCCTTTCTGGTCTGTGCTGAAGCAGGGCATTCTGGCAGCCAAGTGGCTTGACCTTTATTAGTGAGCCTGGTTACCCCCTCTCGGAACCACAGACTTAGAAATCGCCAGCTCATATACAGTGCATAAAATATATTTATATAATATATTTATATATATACCCTTATACACCATTTTAATAAAAAATATCACAAAATTCTTCTAAGTCCCTCGGGAAGAGTGAAAGACGCGCACGTTCATTTTCAGCGCTCCTAGACCTTCCTATAAGAAGTTAGCCAAAAAGTAGCTTCGAAAAACGCTTAGGTTAAGTTTCAGAGTTGCTTCTAATGTACCAAAGCTGGACTTAGACATAATTTCACTCTCACAACATTATGTCTGGTTGGAGACAGTCCGAACCACAAGTACCGGGTCCATGGTTCTGGGCGTATACTGGGGGGACGGGGACGACTCCCATTAACCCCTGACTATACCGGGGATACGCTTATCATAATGCCTTTCTGGTCTGTGCTGAAGCAGGGCATTCTGGCAGCCAAGTGGCTTGACCTTTATTAGTGAGCCTGGTTACCCCCTCTCGGAACCACAGACTTAGAAATCGCCAGCTCATATACAGTGCATAAAATATATTTATATATATACCCTTATACACCATTTTAATAAAAAATATCACAAAATTCTTCTAAGTCCCTCGGGACGAGTGAAAGACGCGCACGTTCATTTTCAGAGCTCCTAGACCTTCCTATAAGAAGTTAGCCAAAAAGTAGCTTCGAAAAACGCTTAGGTTAAGTTTCAGAGTTGCTTCTAATGTACCAAAGCTGGACTTAGACATAATTTCACTCTCACAACATTATGGCTGGTTGGAGACAGTCTGAACCACAAGTACCGGGTCGATGGTTCTGGGCGTATACTGGGGGGACGGGGACGACTCTCATTAACCCCTGACTATACCGGGGATACGCTTATCACAATGCCTTTCTGGTCTGTGCTGAAGCAGGGCATTCTGGCAGCCAAGTGGCTTGACCTTTATTAGTGAGCCTGGTTACCCCCTCTCGGAACCAAAGACTTAGAAATCGCCAGCTCATATACAGTGCATAAAATATATTTATATAATATATTTATATATATACCCTTATACACCATTTTAATAAAAAATATCACAAAATTCTTCTAAGTCCCTCGGGAAGAGTGAAAGACGCGCACGTTCATTTTCAGAGCTCCTAGACCTTCCTATAAGAAGTTAGCCAAAAAGTAGCTTCGAAAAACGCTTAGGTTAAGTTTCAGAGTTGCTTCTAATGTTCCAAAGCTGGACTTAGACATAATTTGACTCTCACAACATTATGGCTGGTTGGAGACAGTCTGAACCACAAGTACCAGGTCGATGGTTCTGGGCGTATACTGGGGGGACGGGGACGACTCCCATTAACCCCTGACTATACCGGGGATACGCTTATCACAATGCCTTTCTGGTCTGTGCTGAAGCAGGGCATTCTGGCAGCCAAATGGCTTGACCTTTATTAGTGAGCCTGGTTACCCCCTCTCGGAACCACAGACTTAGAAATCGCCAGCTCATATACAGTAAATAAAATATATTTATATATATACCCTTATACACCATTTTAATAAAAAATATCACAAAATTCTTCTAAGTCCCTCGGGAAGAGTGAAAGACGCGCACGTTCATTTTCAGAGCTCCTAGACCTTCCTATAAGAAGTTAGCCAAAAAGTAGCTTCGAAAAACGCTTAGGTTAAGTTTCAGAGTTGCTTCTAATGTACCAAAGCTGGACTTAGACATAATTTCACTCTCACAACATTATGTCTGGTTGGAGACAGTCCGAACCACAAGTACCGGGTCCATGGTTCTGGGCGTATATTGGGGGGACGGGGACGACTCCCATTAACCCCTGACTATACCGGGGATACGCTTATCATAATGCCTTTCTGGTCTGTGCTGAAGCAGGGCATTCTGGCAGCCAAGTGGCTTGACCTTTATTAGTGAGCCTGGTTACCCCCTCTCGGAACCACAGACTTAGAAATCGCCAGCTCATATACAGTGCATAAAATATATTTATATAATATATTTATATATATACCCTTATACACCATTTTAATAAAAAATATCACAAAATTCTTCTAAGTCCCTCGGGAAGAGTGAAAGACGCGCACGTTCATTTTCAGCGCTCCCAGACCTTCCTATAAGAAGTTAGCCAAAAAGTAGCTTCGAAAAACGCTTAGGTTAAGTTTCAGAGTTGCTTCTAATGTACCAAAGCTGGACTTAGACATAATTTCACTCTCACAACATTATGGCTGGTTGGAGACAGTCCGAACCACAAGTACCGCGTCCATGGTTCTGGGCGTATACTGGGGGGGACGGGGACGACTCCCATTAACCCCTGACTATACCGGGGATACGCTTATCATAATGCCTTTCTGGTCTGTGCTGAAGCAGGGCATTCTGGCAGCCAAGTGGCTTGACCTTTATTAGTGAGCCTGGTTACCCCCTCTCGGAACCACAGACTTAGAAATCGCCAGCTCATATACAGTGCATAAAATATATTTATATAATATATTTATATATATACCCTTATACACCATTTTAATAAAAAATATCACAAAATTCTTCTAAGTCCCTCGGGAAGAGTGAAAGACGCGCACGTTCATTTTCAGAGCTCCTAGACCTTCCTATAAGAAGTTAGCCAAAAAGTAGCTTCGAAAAACGCTTAGGTTAAGTTTCAGAGTTGCTTCTAATGTTCCAAAGCTGGACTTAGACATAATTTGACTCTCACAACATTATGGCTGGTTGGAGACAGTCTGAACCACAAGTACCAGGTCGATGGTTCTGGGCGTATACTGGGGGGACGGGGACGACTCCCATTAACCCCTGACTATACCGGGGATACGCTTATCACAATGCCTTTCTGGTCTGTGCTGAAGCAGGGCATTCTGGCAGCCAAATGGCTTGACCTTTATTAGTGAGCCTGGTTACCCCCTCTCGGAACCACAGACTTAGAAATCGCCAGCTCATATACAGTAAATAAAATATATTTATATATATACCCTTATACACCATTTTAATAAAAAATATCACAAAATTCTTCTAAGTCCCTCGGGAAGAGTGAAAGACGCGCACATTCATTTTCAGCGCTCCCAGACCTTCCTATAAGAAGTTAGCCAAAAAGTAGCTTCGAAAAACGCTTAGGTTAAGTTTCAGAGTTGCTTCTAATGTACCAAAGCTGGACTTAGACATAATTTCACTCTCACAACATTATGTCTGGTTGGAGACAGTCCGAACCACAAGTACCGGGTCCATGGTTCTGGGCGTATATTGGGGGGACGGGGACGACTCCCATTAACCCCTGACTATACCGGGGATACGCTTATCATAATGCCTTTCTGGTCTGTGCTGAAGCAGGGCATTCTGGCAGCCAAGTGGCTTGACCTTTATTAGTGAGCCTGGTTACCCCCTCTCGGAACCACAGACTTAGAAATCGCCAGCTCATATACAGTGCATAAAATATATTTATATAATATATTTATATATATACCCTTATACACCATTTTAATAAAAAATATCACAAAATTCTTCTAAGTCCCTCGGGAAGAGTGAAAGACGCGCACGTTCATTTTCAGCGCTCCCAGACCTTCCTATAAGAAGTTAGCCAAAAAGTAGCTTCGAAAAACGCTTAGGTTAAGTTTCAGAGTTGCTTCTAATGTACCAAAGCTGGACTTAGACATAATTTCACTCTCACAACATTATGGCTGGTTGGAGACAGTCCGAACCACAAGTACCGCGTCCATGGTTCTGGGCGTATACTGGGGGGGACGGGGACGACTCCCATTAACCCCTGACTATACCGGGGATACGCTTATCATAATGCCTTTCTGGTCTGTGCTGAAGCAGGGCATTCTGGCAGCCAAGTGGCTTGACCTTTATTAGTGAGCCTGGTTACCCCCTCTCGGAACCACAGACTTAGAAATCGCCAGCTCATATACAGTGCATAAAATATATTTATATAATATATTTATATATATACCCTTATACACCATTTTAATAAAAAATATCACAAAATTCTTCTAAGTCCCTCGGGAAGAGTGAAAGACGCGCACGTTCATTTTCAGCGCTCCCAGACCTTCCTATAAGAAGTTAGCCAAAAAGTAGCTTCGAAAAACGCTTAGGTTAAGTTTCAGAGTTGCTTCTAATGTACCAAAGCTGGACTTAGACATAATTTCACTCTCACAACATTATGGCTGGTTGGAGACAGTCCGAACCACAAGTATCGGGTCCATGGTTCTGGGCGTATACTGGGGGGGACGGGGACGACTCCCATTAACCCCTGACTATACCGGGGATACACTTATCACAATGCCTTTCTGGTCTGTGCTGAAGCAGGGCATTCTGGCAGCCAAGTGGCTTGACCTTTATTAGTGAGCCTGGTTACCCCCTCTCGGAACCACAGACTTAGAAATCGCCAGCTCATATACAGTGCATAAAATATATTTATATATATACCCTTATACACCATTTTAATAAAAAATATCACAAAATTCTTCTAAGTCCCTCGGGACGAGTGAAAGACGCGCACGTTCATTTTCAGAGCTCCTAGACCTTCCTATAAGAAGTTAGCCAAAAAGTAGCTTCGAAAAACGCTTAGGTTAAGTTTCAGAGTTGCTTCTAATGTACCAAAGCTGGACTTAGACATAATTTCACTCTCACAACATTATGGCTGGTTGGAGACAGTCTGAACCACAAGTACCGGGTCGATGGTTCTGGGCGTATACTGGGGGGACGGGGACGACTCTCATTAACCCCTGACTATACCGGGGATACGCTTATCACAATGCCTTTCTGGTCTGTGCTGAAGCAGGGCATTCTGGCAGCCAAGTGGCTTGACCTTTATTAGTGAGCCTGGTTACCCCCTCTCGGAACCAAAGACTTAGAAATCGCCAGCTCATATACAGTGCATAAAATATATTTATATAATATATTTATATATATACCCTTATACACCATTTTAATAAAAAATATCACAAAATTCTTCTAAGTCCCTCGGGAAGAGTGAAAGACGCGCACGTTCATTTTCAGAGCTCCTAGACCTTCCTATAAGCAGTTAGCCAAAAAGTAGCTTCGAAAAACGCTTAGGTTAAGTTTCAGAGTTGCTTCTAATGTTCCAAAGCTGGACTTAGACATAATTTGACTCTCACAACATTATGGCTGGTTGGAGACAGTCTGAACCACAAGTACCAGGTCGATGGTTCTGGGCGTATACTGGGGGGACGGGGACGACTCCCATTAACCCCTGACTATACCGGGGATACGCTTATCACAATGCCTTTCTGGTCTGTGCTGAAGCAGGGCATTCTGGCAGCCAAATGGCTTGACCTTTATTAGTGAGCCTGGTTACCCCCTCTCGGAACCACAGACTTAGAAATCGCCAGCTCATATACAGTAAATAAAATATATTTATATATATACCCTTATACACCATTTTAATAAAAAATATCACAAAATTCTTCTAAGTCCCTCGGGAAGAGTGAAAGACGCGCACGTTCATTTTCAGCGCTCCCAGACCTTCCTATAAGAAGTTAGCCAAAAAGTAGCTTCGAAAAACGCTTAGGTTAAGTTTCAGAGTTGCTTCTAATGTACCAAAGCTGGACTTAGACATAATTTCACTCTCACAACATTATGGCTGGTTGGAGACAGTCCGAACCACAAGTATCGGGTCCATGGTTCTGGGCGTATACTGGGGGGGACGGGGACGACTCCCATTAACCCCTGACTATACCGGGGATACACTTATCACAATGCCTTTCTGGTCTGTGCTGAAGCAGGGCATTCTGGCAGCCAAGTGGCTTGACCTTTATTAGTGAGCCTGGTTACCCCCTCTCGGAACCACAGACTTAGAAATCGCCAGCTCATATACAGTGCATAAAATATATTTATATATATACCCTTATACACCATTTTAATAAAAAATATCACAAAATTCTTCTAAGTCCCTCGGGACGAGTGAAAGACGCGCACGTTCATTTTCAGAGCTCCTAGACCTTCCTATAAGAAGTTAGCCAAAAAGTAGCTTCGAAAAACGCTTAGGTTAAGTTTCAGAGTTGCTTCTAATGTACCAAAGCTGGACTTAGACATAATTTCACTCTCACAACATTATGGCTGGTTGGAGACAGTCTGAACCACAAGTACCGGGTCGATGGTTCTGGGCGTATACTGGGGGGACGGGGACGACTCTCATTAACCCCTGACTATACCGGGGATACGCTTATCACAATGCCTTTCTGGTCTGTGCTGAAGCAGGGCATTCTGGCAGCCAAGTGGCTTGACCTTTATTAGTGAGCCTGGTTACCCCCTCTCGGAACCAAAGACTTAGAAATCGCCAGCTCATATACAGTGCATAAAATATATTTATATAATATATTTATATATATACCCTTATACACCATTTTAATAAAAAATATCACAAAATTCTTCTAAGTCCCTCGGGAAGAGTGAAAGACACGCACGTTCATTTTCAGAGCTCCTAGACCTTCCTATAAGAAGTTAGCCAAAAAGTAGCTTCGAAAAACGCTTAGGTTAAGTTTCAGAGTTGCTTCTAATGTTCCAAAGCTGGACTTAGACATAATTTGACTCTCACAACATTATGGCTGGTTGGAGACAGTCTGAACCACAAGTACCAGGTCGATGGTTCTGGGCGTATACTGGGGGGACGGGGACGACTCCCATTAACCCCTGACTATACCGGGGATACGCTTATCACAATGCCTTTCTGGTCTGTGCTGAAGCAGGGCATTCTGGCAGCCAAATGGCTTGACCTTTATTAGTGAGCCTGGTTACCCCCTCTCGGAACCACAGACTTAGAAATCGCCAGCTCATATACAGTAAATAAAATATATTTATATATATACCCTTATACACCATTTTAATAAAAAATATCACAAAATTCTTCTAAGTCCCTCGGGAAGAGTGAAAGACGCGCACGTTCATTTTCAGCGCTCCTAGACCTTCCTATAAGAAGTTAGCCAAAAAGTAGCTTCGAAAAACGCTTAGGTTAAGTTTCAGAGTTGCTTCTAATGTACCAAAGCTGGACTTAGACATAATTTCACTCTCACAACATTATGTCTGGTTGGAGACAGTCCGAACCACAAGTACCGGGTCCATGGTTCTGGGCGTATATTGGGGGGACGGGGACGACTCCCATTAACCCCTGACTATACCGGGGATACGCTTATCATAATGCCTTTCTGGTCTGTGCTGAAGCAGGGCATTCTGGCAGCCAAGTGGCTTGACCTTTATTAGTGAGCCTGGTTACCCCCTCTCGGAACCACAGACTTAGAAATCGCCAGCTCATATACAGTGCATAAAATATATTTATATAATATATTTATATATATACCCTTATACACCATTTTAATAAAAAATATCACAAAATTCTTCTAAGTCCCTCGGGAAGAGTGAAAGACGCGCACGTTCATTTTCAGCGCTCCCAGACCTTCCTATAAGAAGTTAGCCAAAAAGTAGCTTCGAAAAACGCTTAGGTTAAGTTTCAGAGTTGCTTCTAATGTACCAAAGCTGGACTTAGACATAATTTCACTCTCACAACATTATGGCTGGTTGGAGACAGTCCGAACCACAAGTACCGCGTCCATGGTTCTGGGCGTATACTGGGGGGGACGGGGACGACTCCCATTAACCCCTGACTATACCGGGGATACGCTTATCACAATGCCTTACTGGTCTGTGCTGAAGCAGGGCATTCTGGCAGCCAAGTGGCTTGACCTTTATAAGTGAGCCTGGTTACCCCCTCTCGGAACCACAGACTTAGAAATTGCCAGCTCATATACAGTGCATAAAATATATTTATATATATACCCTTATACACCATTTTAATAAAAAATATCACAAAATTCTTCTAAGTCCCTCGGGAAGAGTGAAAGACGCGCACGTTCATTTTCAGAGCTCCTAGACCTTCCTATAAGAAGTTAGCCAAAAAGTAGCTTCGAAAAACGCTTAGGTTAAGTTTCAGAGTTGCTTCTAATGTTCCAAAGCTGGACTTAGACATAATTTGACTCTCACAACATTATGGCTGGTTGGAGACAGTCTGAACCACAAGTACCAGGTCGATGGTTCTGGGCGTATACTGGGGGGACGGGGACGACTCCCATTAACCCCTGACTATACCGGGGATACGCTTATCACAATGCCTTTCTGGTCTGTGCTGAAGCAGGGCATTCTGGCAGCCAAATGGCTTGACCTTTATTAGTGAGCCTGGTTACCCCCTCTCGGAACCACAGACTTAGAAATCGCCAGCTCATATACAGTAAATAAAATATATTTATATATATACCCTTATACACCATTTTAATAAAAAATATCACAAAATTCTTCTAAGTCCCTCGGGAAGAGTGAAAGACGCGCACGTTCATTTTCAGCGCTCCTAGACCTTCCTATAAGAAGTTAGCCAAAAAGTAGCTTCGAAAAACGCTTAGGTTAAGTTTCAGAGTTGCTTCTAATGTACCAAAGCTGGACTTAGACATAATTTCACTCTCACAACATTATGTCTGGTTGGAGACAGTCCGAACCACAAGTACCGGGTCCATGGTTCTGGGCGTATATTGGGGGGACGGGGACGACTCCCATTAACCCCTGACTATACCGGGGATACGCTTATCATAATGCCTTTCTGGTCTGTGCTGAAGCAGGGCATTCTGGCAGCCAAGTGGCTTGACCTTTATTAGTGAGCCTGGTTACCCCCTCTCGGAACCACAGACTTAGAAATCGCCAGCTCATATACAGTGCATAAAATATATTTATATAATATATTTATATATATACCCTTATACACCATTTTAATAAAAAATATCACAAAATTCTTCTAAGTCCCTCGGGAAGAGTGAAAGACGCGCACGTTCATTTTCAGCGCTCCCAGACCTTCCTATAAGAAGTTAGCCAAAAAGTAGCTTCGAAAAACGCTTAGGTTAAGTTTCAGAGTTGCTTCTAATGTACCAAAGCTGGACTTAGACATAATTTCACTCTCACAACATTATGGCTGGTTGGAGACAGTCCGAACCACAAGTACCGCGTCCATGGTTCTGGGCGTATACTGGGGGGGACGGGGACGACTCCCATTAACCCCTGACTATACCGGGGATACGCTTATCACAATGCCTTTCTGGTCTGTGCTGAAGCAGGGCATTCTGGCAGCCAAGTGGCTTGACCTTTATAAGTGAGCCTGGTTACCCCCTCTCGGAACCACAGACTTAGAAATTGCCAGCTCATATACAGTGCATAAAATATATTTATATATATACCCTTATACACCATTTTAATAAAAAATATCACAAAATTCTTCTAAGTCCCTCGGGAAGAGTGAAAGACGCGCACGTTCATTTTCAGAGCTCCTAGACCTTCCTATAAGAAGTTAGCCAAAAAGTAGCTTCGAAAAACGCTTAGGTTAAGTTTCAGAGTTGCTTCTAATGTACCAAAGCTGGACTTAGACATAATTTCACTCTCACAACATTATGGCTGGTTGGAGACAGTCCGAACCACAAGTACCGGGTCCATGGTTCTGGGCGTATACTGGGGGGACGGGGACGACTCCCATTAACCCCTGACTATACCGGGGATACGCTTATCATAATGCCTTTCTGGTCTGTGCTGAAGCAGGGCATTCTGGCAGCCAAGTGGCTTGACCTTTATTAGTGAGCCTGGTTACCCCCTCTCGGAACCAAAGACTTAGAAATCGCCAGCTCATATACAGTGCATAAAATATATTTATATAATATATTTATATATATACCCTTATACACCATTTTAATAAAAAATATCACAAAATTCTTCTAAGTCCCTCGGGAAGAGTGAAAGACGCGCACGTTCATTTTCAGAGCTCCTAGACCTTCCTATAAGAAGTTAGCCAAAAAGTAGCTTCGAAAAACGCTTAGGTTAAGTTTCAGAGTTGCTTCTAATGTTCCAAAGCTGGACTTAGACATAATTTGACTCTCACAACATTATGGCTGGTTGGAGACAGTCTGAACCACAAGTACCAGGTCGATGGTTCTGGGCGTATACTGGGGGGACGGGGACGACTCCCATTAACCCCTGACTATACCGGGGATACGCTTATCACAATGCCTTTCTGGTCTGTGCTGAAGCAGGGCATTCTGGCAGCCAAATGGCTTGCCCTTTATTAGTGAGCCTGGTTACCCCCTCTCGGAACCACAGACTTAGAAATCGCCAGCTCATATACAGTAAATAAAATATATTTATATATATGCCCTTATACACCATTTTAATAAAAAATATCACAAAATTCTTCTAAGTCCCTCGGGAAGAGTGAAAGACGCGCACGTTCATTTTCAGCGCTCCTAGACCTTCCTATAAGAAGTTAGCCAAAAAGTAGCTTCGAAAAACGCTTAGGTTAAGTTTCAGAGTTGCTTCTAATGTACCAAAGCTGGACTTAGACATAATTTCACTCTCACAACATTATGTCTGGTTGGAGACAGTCCGAACCACAAGTACCGGGTCCATGGTTCTGGGCGTATATTGGGGGGACGGGGACGACTCCCATTAACCCCTGACTATACCGGGGATACGCTTATCATAATGCCTTTCTGGTCTGTGCTGAAGCAGGGCATTCTGGCAGCCAAGTGGCTTGACCTTTATTAGTGAGCCTGGTTACCCCCTCTCGGAACCACAGACTTAGAAATCGCCAGCTCATATACAGTGCATAAAATATATTTATATAATATATTTATATATATACCCTTATACACCATTTTAATAAAAAATATCACAAAATTCTTCTAAGTCCCTCGGGAAGAGTGAAAGACGCGCACGTTCATTTTCAGCGCTCCCAGACCTTCCTATAAGAAGTTAGCCAAAAAGTAGCTTCGAAAAACGCTTAGGTTAAGTTTCAGAGTTGCTTCTAATGTACCAAAGCTGGACTTAGACATAATTTCACTCTCACAACATTATGGCTGGTTGGAGACAGTCCGAACCACAAGTACCGCGTCCATGGTTCTGGGCGTATACTGGGGGGGACGGGGACGACTCCCATTAACCCCTGACTATACCGGGGATACGCTTATCACAATGCCTTTCTGGTCTGTGCTGAAGCAGGGCATTCTGGCAGCCAAGTGGCTTGACCTTTATAAGTGAGCCTGGTTACCCCCTCTCGGAACCACAGACTTAGAAATTGCCAGCTCATATACAGTGCATAAAATATATTTATATATATACCCTTATACACCATTTTAATAAAAAATATCACAAAATTCTTCTAAGTCCCTCGGGAAGAGTGAAAGACGCGCACGTTCATTTTCAGAGCTCCTAGACCTTCCTATAAGAAGTTAGCCAAAAAGTAGCTTCGAAAAACGCTTAGGTTAAGTTTCAGAGTTGCTTCTAATGTACCAAAGCTGGACTTAGACATAATTTCACTCTCACAACATTATGGCTGGTTGGAGACAGTCCGAACCACAAGTACCGGGTCCATGGTTCTGGGCGTATACTGGGGGGACGGGGACGACTCCCATTAACCCCTGACTATACCGGGGATACGCTTATCATAATGCCTTTCTGGTCTGTGCTGAAGCAGGGCATTCTGGCAGCCAAGTGGCTTGACCTTTATTAGTGAGCCTGGTTACCCCCTCTCGGAACCACAGACTTAGAAATCGCCAGCTCATATACAGTGCATAAAATATATTTATATAATATATTTATATATATACCCTTATACACCATTTTAATAAAAAATATCACAAAATTCTTCTAAGTCCCTCGGGAAGAGTGAAAGACGCGCACGTTCATTTTCAGCGCTCCCAGACCTTCCTATAAGAAGTTAGCCAAACAGTAGCTTCGAAAAACGCTTAGGTTAAGTTTCAGAGTTGCTTCTAATGTACCAAAGCTGGACTTAGACATAATTTCACTCTCACAACATTATGGCTGGTTGGAGACAGTCCGAAGCACAAGTACCGGGTCCATGGTTCTGGCCGTATACTGGGGGGACGGGGGCGACTCCCATTAACCCCTGACTATACCGGGGATACGCTTATCACAATGCCTTTCTGGTCTGTGCTGAAGCAGGGCATTCTGGCAGCCAAGCGGCTTGACCTTTATTAGTGAGCCTGGTTACCCCCTCTCGGAACCACAGACTTAGAAATCGCCAGCTCATATACAGTGCATAAAATATATTTATATATATACCCTTATACACCATTTTAATAAAAAATATCACAAAATTCATCTAAGTCCCTCGGGACGAGTGAAAGACGCGCACGTTCATTTTCAGAGCTCCTAGACCTTCCTATAAGAAGTTAGCCAAAAAGTAGCTTCGAAAAACGCTTAGGTTAAGTTTCAGAGTTGCTTCTAATGTACCAAAGCTGGACTTAGACATAATTTCACTCTCACAACATTATGGCTGGTTGGAGACAGTCTGAACCACAAGTACCGGGTCGATGGTTCTGGGCGTATACTGGGGGGACGGGGACGACTCTCATTAACCCCTGACTATACCGGGGATACGCTTATCACAATGCCTTTCTGGTCTGTGCTGAAGCAGGGCATTCTGGCAGCCAAGTGGCTTGACCTTTATTAGTGAGCCTGGTTACCCCCTCTCGGAACCACAGACTTAGAAATCGCCAGCTCATATACAGTGCATAAAATATATTTATATAATATATTTATATATATACCCTTATACACCATTTTAATAAAAAATATCACAAAATTCTTCTAAGTCCCTCGGGAAGAGTGAAAGACGCGCACGTTCATTTTCAGAGCTCCTAGACCTTCCTATAAGAAGTTAGCCAAAAAGTAGCTTCGAAAAACGCTTAGGTTAAGTTTCAGAGTTGCTTCTAATGTTCCAAAGCTGGACTTAGACATAATTTGACTCTCACAACATTATGGCTGGTTGGAGACAGTCTGAACCACAAGTACCAGGTCGATGGTTCTGGGCGTATACTGGGGGGACGGGGACGACTCCCATTAACCCCTGACTATACCGGGGATACGCTTATCACAATGCCTTTCTGGTCTGTGCTGAAGCAGGGCATTCTGGCAGCCAAATGGCTTGACCTTTATTAGTGAGCCTGGTTACCCCCTCTCGGAACCACAGACTTAGAAATCGCCAGCTCATATACAGTAAATAAAATATATTTATATATATACCCTTATACACCATTTTAATAAAAAATATCACAAAATTCTTCTAAGTCCCTCGGGAAGAGTGAAAGACGCGCACGTTCATTTTCAGCGCTCCTAGACCTTCCTATAAGAAGTTAGCCAAAAAGTAGCTTCGAAAAACGCTTAGGTTAAGTTTCAGAGTTGCTTCTAATGTACCAAAGCTGGACTTAGACATAATTTCACTCTCACAACATTATGTCTGGTTGGAGACAGTCCGAACCACAAGTACCGGGTCCATGGTTCTGGGCGTATACTGGGGGGACGGGGACGACTCCCATTAACCCCTGACTATACCGGGGATACGCTTATCATAATGCCTTTCTGGTCTGTGCTGAAGCAGGGCATTCTGGCAGCCAAGTGGCTTGACCTTTATTAGTGAGCCTGGTTACCCCCTCTCGGAACCACAGACTTAGAAATCGCCAGCTCATATACAGTGCATAAAATATATTTATATAATATATTTATATATATACCCTTATACACCATTTTAATAAAAAATATCACAAAATTCTTCTAAGTCCCTCGGGAAGAGTGAAAGACGCGCACGTTCATTTTCAGCGCTCCCAGACCTTCCTATAAGAAGTTAGCCAAAAAGTAGCTTCGAAAAACGCTTAGGTTAAGTTTCAGAGTTGCTTCTAATGTACCAAAGCTGGACTTAGACATAATTTCACTCTCACAACATTATGGCTGGTTGGAGACAGTCCGAACCACAAGTACCGCGTCCATGGTTCTGGGCGTATACTGGGGGGGACGGGGACGACTCCCATTAACCCCTGACTATACCGGGGATACGCTTATCACAATGCCTTTCTGGTCTGTGCTGAAGCAGGGCATTCTGGCAGCCAAGTGGCTTGACCTTTATAAGTGAGCCTGGTTACCCCCTCTCGGAACCACAGACTTAGAAATTGCCAGCTCATATACAGTGCATAAAATATATTTATATATATACCCTTATACACCATTTTAATAAAAAATATCACAAAATTCTTCTAAGTCCCTCGGGAAGAGTGAAAGACGCGCACGTTCATTTTCAGAGCTCCTAGACCTTCCTATAAGAAGTTAGCCAAAAAGTAGCTTCGAAAAACGCTTAGGTTAAGTTTCAGAGTTGCTTCTAATGTACCAAAGCTGGACTTAGACATAATTTCACTCTCACAACATTATGGCTGGTTGGAGACAGTCCGAACCACAAGTACCGGGTCCATGGTTCTGGGCGTATACTGGGGGGACGGGGACGACTCCCATTAACCCCTGACTATACCGGGGATACGCTTATCATAATGCCTTTCTGGTCTGTGCTGAAGCAGGGCATTCTGGCAGCCAAGTGGCTTGACCTTTATTAGTGAGCCTGGTTACCCCCTCTCGGAACCACAGACTTAGAAATCGCCAGCTCATATACAGTGCATAAAATATATTTATAAAATATATTTATATATATACCCTTATACACCATTTTAATAAAAAATATCACAAAATTCTTCTAAGTCCCTCGGGAAGAGTGAAAGACGCGCACGTTCATTTTCAGCGCTCCCAGACCTTCCTATAAGAAGTTAGCCAAAAAGTAGCTTCGAAAAACGCTTAGGTTAAGTTTCAGAGTTGCTTCTAATGTACCAAAGCTGGACTTAGACATAATTTCACTCTCACAACATTATGGCTGGTTGGAGACAGTCCGAACCACAAGTACCGCGTCCATGGTTCTGGGCGTATACTGGGGGGGACGGGGACGACTCCCATTAACCCCTGACTATACCGGGGATACGCTTATCACAATGCCTTTCTGGTCTGTGCTGAAGCAGGGCATTCTGGCAGCCAAGTGGCTTGACCTTTATAAGTGAGCCTGGTTACCCCCTCTCGGAACCACAGACTTAGAAATTGCCAGCTCATATACAGTGCATAAAATATATTTATATATATACCCTTATACACCATTTTAATAAAAAATATCACAAAATTCTTCTAAGTCCCTCGGGAAGAGTGAAAGACGCGCACGTTCATTTTCAGAGCTCCTAGACCTTCCTATAAGAAGTTAGCCAAAAAGTAGCTTCGAAAAACGCTTAGGTTAAGTTTCAGAGTTGCTTCTAATGTACCAAAGCTGGACTTAGACATAATTTCACTCTCACAACATTATGGCTGGTTGGAGACAGTCCGAACCACAAGTACCGGGTCCATGGTTCTGGGCGTATACTGGGGGGACGGGGACGACTCCCATTAACCCCTGACTATACCGGGGATACGCTTATCATAATGCCTTTCTGGTCTGTGCTGAAGCAGGGCATTCTGGCAGCCAAGTGGCTTGACCTTTATTAGTGAGCCTAGTTACCCCCTCTCGGAACCACAGACTTAGAAATCGCCAGCTCATATACAGTGCATAAAATATATTTATATATATACCCTTATACACCATTTTAATAAAAAATATCACAAAATTCTTCGAAGTCCCTCGGGAAGAGTGAAAGACGCGCACGTTCATTTTCAGAGCTTCTAGACCTTCCTATAAGAAGTTAGCCAAAAAGTAGCTTCGAAAAACGCTTAGGTTAAGTTTCAGAGTTGCTTCTAATGTACCAAAGCTGGACTTAGACATAATTTCACTCTCACAACATTATGGCTGGTTGGAGACAGTCCGAAGCACAAGTACCGGGTCCATGGTTCTGGCCGTATACTGGGGGGACGGGGGCGACTCCCATTAACCCCTGACTATACCGGGGATACGCTTATCACAATGCCTTTCTGGTCTGTGCTGAAGCAGGGCATTCTGGAAACCAAGTGGCTTGACCTTTATTAGTGAGCCTGGTTACCCCCTCTCGGAACCACAGACTTAGAAATCGCCAGCTCATATACAGTGCATAAAATATATTTATATATATACCCTTATACACCATTTTAATAAAAAATATCACAAAATTCTTCTAAGTCCCTCGGGAAGAGTGGAAGACGCGCACGTTCATTTTCAGAGCTCCTAGACCTTCCTATAAGAAGTTAGCCAAAAAGTAGCTTCGAAAAACGCTTAGGTTAAATTTCAGAGTTGCTTCTAATGTACCAAAGCTGGACTTAGACATAATTTGACTCTCACAACATTATGGCTGGTTGGAGACAGTCCGAACCACAAGTACCGGGTCCATGGTTCTGGGCGTATACTGGGGGGGACGGGGACTACTCCCATTAACCCCTGACTATACCGGGGATACGCTTATCACAATGCCTTTCTGGTCTGTGCTGAAGCAGGGCATTCTGGCAGCCAAGTGGCTTGACCTTTATTAGTGAGCCTGGTTACCCCCTCTCGGAACCACAGACTTAGAAATCGCAAGCTCATATACAGTGCATAAAATATATTTATATATATACCCTTATACACCATTTTAATAAAAAATATCACAAAATTCTTCTATAGTAAGTCCCTCGGGAAGAGTGAAAGACGCGCACGTTCATTTTCAGCGCTCCTAGACCTTCCTATAAGAAGTTAGACAAAAAGTAGCTTCGAAAAACGCTTAGGTTAAGTTTCAGAGTTGCTTCTAATGTACCAAAGCTGGACTTAGACATAATTTCACTCTCACAACATTATGGCTGGTTGGAGACAGTCCGAAGCACAAGTACCGGGTCCATGTTTCTGGCCGTATACTGGGGGGACGGGGGCGACTCCCATTAACCCCTGACTATACCGGGGATACGCTTATCACAATGCCTTTCTGGTCTGTGCTGAAGCAGGGCATTCTGGCAGCCAAGTGGCTTGACCTTTGTTAGTGAGCCTGGTTACCCCCTCTCGGAACCACAGACTTAGAAATCGCCAGCTCATATACAGTGCATAAAATATATTTATATATATACCCTTATACACCATTTTAATAAAAAATATCACAAAATTCTTCTAAGTCCCTCGGGAAGAGTGAAAGACGCGCACGTTCATTTTCAGCGCTCCTAGACCTTCCTATAAGAAGTTAGCCAAAAAGTAGCTTCGAAAAACGCTTAGGTTAAGTTTCAGAGTTGCTTCTAATGTACCAAAGCTGGACTTAGACATAATTTCACTCTCACAACATTATGGCTGGTTGGAGAAAGTCCGAACCACAAGTACTGGGTCGATGGTTCTGGGCGTATACTGGGGGGACGGGGACGACTCCCATTAACCCCTGACTATACCGGGGATACGCTTATCACAATGCCTTTCTGGTCTGTGCTGAAGCAGGGCATTCTGGCAGCCAAGTGGCTTGACCTTTATTAGTGAGCCTGGTTACCCCCTCTCGGAACCACAGACTTAGAAATCGCCAGCTCATATACAGTGCATAAAATATATTTATATATATACCCTTATACACCATTTTAATAAAAAATATCACAAAATTCTTCTAAGTCCCTCGGGAAGAGTGAAAGACGCGCACGTTCATTTTCAGAGCTTCTAGACCTTCCTATAAGAAGTTAGCCAAAAAGTAGCTTCGAAAAACGCTTAGGTTAAGTTTCAGAGTTGCTTCTAATGTACCAAAGCTGGACTTAGACATAATTTCACTCTCACAACATTATGGCTGGTTGGAGACAGTCTGAACCACAAGTACCGGGTCGATGGTTCTGGGCGTATACTGGGGGGACGGGGACGACTCCCATTAACCCCTGACTATACCGGGGATACGCTTATCACAATGCCTTTCTGGTCTGTGCTGAAGCAGGGCATTCTGCCAGCCAAGTGGCTTGACCTTTATTAGTGAGCCTGGTTACCCCCTCTCGGAACCACAGACTTAGAAATCGCCAGCTCATATACAGTGCATAAAATATATTTATATATATACCCTTATACACCATTTTAATAAAAAATATCACAAAATTCTTCTAAGTCCCTCGGGAAGAGTGAAAGACGCGCACGTTCATTTTCAGAGCTTCTAGACCTTCCTATAAGAAGTTAGCCAAAAAGTAGCTTCGAAAAACGCTTAGGTTAAGTTTCAGAGTTGCTTCTAATGTACCAAAGCTGGACTTAGACATAATTTCACTCTCACAACATTATGGCTGGTTGGAGACAGTCTGAACCACAAGTACCGGGTCGATGGTTCTGGGCGTATACTGGGGGGACGGGGACGACTCCCATTAACCCCTGACTATACCGGGGATACGCTTATCACAATGCCTTTCTGGTCTGTGCTGAAGCAGGGCATTCTGGCAGCCAAGTGGCTTGACCTTTATTAGTGAGCCTGGTTACCCCCTCTCGGAACCACAGACTTAGAAATCGCCAGCTCATATACAGTGCATAAAATATATTTATATATATACCCTTATACACCATTTTAATAAAAAATATCACAAAATTCTTCTAAGTCCCTCGGGAAGAGTGAAAAACGCGCACGTTCATTTTCAGAGCTCCTAGACCTTCCTATAAGAAGTTAGCCAAAAAGTAGCTTCGAAAAACGCTTAGGTTAAGTTTCAGAGTTGCTTCTAATGTACCAAAGCTGGACTTAGACATAATTTCACTCTCACAACATTATGGCTGGTTGGAGACAGTCTGAACCACAAGTACCGGGTCGATGGTTCTGGGCGTATACTGGGGGGACGGGGACGACTCCCATTAACCCCTGACTATACAGGGGATACGCTTATCACAATGCCTTTCTGGTCTGTGCTGAAGCAGGGCATTCTGGAAACCAAGTGGCTTGACCTTTATTAGTGAGCCTGGTTACCCCCTCTCGGAACCACAGACTTAGAAATCGCCAGCTCATATACAGTGCATAAAATATATTTATATATATACCCTTATACACCATTTTAATAAAAAATATCACAAAATTCTTCTAAGTCCCTCGGGAAGAGTGAAAGACGCGCACGTTCATTTTCAGAGCTTCTAGACCTTCCTATAAGAAGTTAGCCAAAAAGTAGCTTCGAAAAACGCTTAGGTTAAGTTTCAGAGTTGCTTCTAATGTACCAAAGCTGGACTTAGACATAATTTCACTCTCACAACATTATGGCTGGTTGGAGACAGTCTGAACCACAAGTACCGGGTCGATGGTTCTGGGCGTATACTGGGGGGACGGGGACGACTCCCATTAACCCCTGACTATACCGGGGATACGCTTATCACAATGCCTTTCTGGTCTGTGCTGAAGCAGGGCATTCTGGCAGCCAAGTGGCTTGACCTTTATTAGTGAGCCTGGTTACCCCCTCTCGGAACCACAGACTTAGAAATCGCCAGCTCATATACAGTGCATAAAATATATTTATATATATACCCTTATACACCATTTTAATAAAAAATATCACAAAATTCTTCAAAGTCCCTCGGGAAGAGTGAAAAACGCGCACGTTCATTTTCAGAGCTCCTAGACCTTCCTATAAGAAGTTAGCCAAAAAGTAGCTTCGAAAAACGCTTAGGTTAAGTTTCAGAGTTGCTTCTAATGTACCAAAGCTGGACTTAGACATAATTTCACTCTCACAACATTATGGCTGGTTGGAGACAGTCTGAACCACAAGTACCGGGTCGATGGTTCTGGGCGTATACTGGGGGGACGGGGACGACTCCCATTAACCCCTGACTATACAGGGGATACGCTTATCACAATGCCTTTCTGGTCTGTGCTGAAGCAGGGCATTCTGGAAACCAAGTGGCTTGACCTTTATTAGTGAGCCTGGTTACCCCCTCTCGGAACCACAGACTTAGAAATCGCCAGCTCATATACAGTGCATAAAATATATTTATATAATATATTTATATATATACCCTTATACACCATTTTAATAAAAAATATCACAAAATTCTTCTAAGTCCCTCGGGAAGAGTGAAAGACGCGCACGTTCATTTTCAGCGCTCCTAGACCTTCCTATAAGAAGTTAGCCAAAAAGTAAGTAGCTTCGAAAAACGCTTAGGTTAAGTTTCAGAGTTGCTTCTAATGTACCAAAGCTGGACTTAGACATAATTTCACTCTCACAACATTATGGCTGGTTGGAGACAGTCCGAAGCACAAGTACCGGGTCCATGGTTCTGGCCGTATACTAGGGGGACGGGGGCGACTCCCATTAACCCCTGACTATACCGGGGATACGCTTATCACAATGCCTTTCTGGTCTGTGCTGAAGCAGGGCATTCTGGAAACCAAGTGGCTTGACCTTTATTAGTGAGCCTGGTTACCCCCTCTCGGAACCACAGACTTAGAAATCGCCAGCTCATATAAAGTGCATAAAATATATTTCTATATATACCCTTATACACCATTTTAATAAAAAATATCACAAAATTCTTCTAAGTCCCTCGGGAAGAGTGAAAGACGCGCACGTTCATTTTCAGCGCTCCTAGACCTTCCTATAAGAAGTTAGCCAAAAAGTAGCTTCGAAAAACGCTTAGGTTAAGTTTCAGAGTTGCTTCTAATGTACCAAAGCTGGACTTAGACATAATTTCACTCTCACAACATTATGGCTGGTTGGAGACAGTCTGAACCACAAGTACCGGGTCGATGGTTCTGGGCGTATACTGGGGGGACGGGGACGACTCTCATTAACCCCTGACTATACCGGGGATACGCTTATCACAATGCCTTTCTGGTCTGTGCTGAAGCAGGGCATTCTGGCAGCCAAGTGGCTTGACCTTTATTAGTGAGCCTGGTTACCCCCTCTCGGAACCACAGACTTAGAAATCGCCAGCTCATATACAGTGCATAAAATATATTTATATAATATATTTATATATATACCCTTATACACCATTTTAATAAAAAATATCACAAAATTCTACTAAGTCCCTCGGGAAGAGTGAAAGACGCGCACGTTCATTTTCAGAGCTCCTAGACCTTCCTATAAGAAGTTAGCCAAAAAGTAGCTTCGAAAAACGCTTAGGTTAAGTTTCAGAGTTGCTTCTAATGTTCCAAAGCTGGACTTAGACATAATTTGACTCTCACAACATTATGGCTGGTTGGAGACAGTCTGAACCACAAGTACCAGGTCGATGGTTCTGGGCGTATACTGGGGGGACGGGGACGACTCCCATTAACCCCTGACTATACCGGGGATACGCTTATCACAATGCCTTTCTGGTCTGTGCTGAAACAGGGCATTCTGGAAACCAAGTGGCTTGACCTTTATTAGTGAGCCTGGTTACCCCCTCTCGGAACCACAGACTTAGAAATCGCCAGCTCATATACAGTGCATAAAATATATTTATATATATACCCTTATACACCATTTTAATAAAAAATATCACAAAATTCTTCTAAGTCCCTCGGGAAGAGTGAAAGACGCGCACGTTCATTTTCAGAGCTTCTAGACCTTCCTATAAGAAGTTAGCCAAAAAGTAGCTTCGAAAAACGCTTAGGTTAAGTTTCAGAGTTGCTTCTAATGTACCAAAGCTGGACTTAGACATAATTTCACTCTCACAACATTATGGCTGGTTGGAGACAGTCTGAACCACAAGTACCGGGTCGATGGTTCTGGGCGTATACTGGGGGGACGGGGACGACTCCCATTAACCCCTGACTATACCGGGGATACGCTTATCACAATGCCTTTCTGGTCTGTGCTGAAGCAGGGCATTCTGGCAGCCAAGTGGCTTGACCTTTATTAGTGAGCCTGGTTACCCCCTCTCGGAACCACAGACTTAGAAATCGCCAGCTCATATACAGTGCATAAAATATATTTATATATATACCCTTATACACCATTTTAATAAAAAATATCACAAAATTCTTCTAAGTCCCTCGGGAAGAGTGAAAAACGCGCACGTTCATTTTCAGAGCTCCTAGACCTTCCTATAAGAAGTTAGCCAAAAAGTAGCTTCGAAAAACGCTTAGGTTAAGTTTCAGAGTTGCTTCTAATGTACCAAAGCTGGACTTAGACATAATTTCACTCTCACAACATTATGGCTGGTTGGAGACAGTCTGAACCACAAGTACCGGGTCGATGGTTATGGGCGTATACTGGGGGGACGGGGACGACTCCTATTAACCCCTGACTATACAGGGGATACGCTTATCACAATGCCTTTCTGGTCTGTGCTGAAGCAGGGCATTCTGGAAACCAAGTGGCTTGACCTTTATTAGTGAGCCTGGTTACCCCCTCTCGGAACCACAGACTTAGAAATCGCCAGCTCATATACAGTGCATAAAATATATTTATATAATATATTTATATATATACCCTTATACACCATTTTAATAAAAAATATCACAAAATTCTTCTAAGTCCCTCGGGAAGAGTGAAAGACGCGCACGTTCATTTTCAGCGCTCCTAGACCTTCCTATAAGAAGTTAGCCAAAAAGTAAGTAGCTTCGAAAAACGCTTAGGTTAAGTTTCAGAGTTGCTTCTAATGTACCAAAGCTGGACTTAGACATAATTTCACTCTCACAACATTATGGCTGGTTGGAGACAGTCCGAAGCACAAGTACCGGGTCCATGGTTCTGGCCGTATACTAGGGGGACGGGGGCGTCTCCCATTAACCCCTGACTATACCGGGGATACGCTTATCACAATGCCTTTCTGGTCTGTGCTGAAGCAGGGCATTCTGGAAACCAAGTGGCTTGACCTTTATTAGTGAGCCTGGTTACCCCCTCTCGGAACCACAGACTTAGAAATCGCCAGCTCATATAAAGTGCATAATATATATTTCTATATATACCCTTATACACCATTTTAATAAAAAATATCACAAAATTCTTCTAAGTCCCTCGGGAAGAGTGAAAGACGCGCACGTTCATTTTCAGCGCTCCTAGACCTTCCTATAAGAAGTTAGCCAAAAAGTAGCTTCGAAAAACGCTTAGGTTAAGTTTCAGAGTTGCTTCTAATGTACCAAAGCTGGACTTAGACATAATTTCACTCTCACAACATTATGGCTGGTTGGAGACAGTCTGAACCACAAGTACCGGGTCGATGGTTCTGGGCGTATACTGGGGGGACGGGGACGACTCTCATTAACCCCTGACTATACCGGGGATACGCTTATCACAATGCCTTTCTGGTCTGTGCTGAAGCAGGGCATTCTGGCAGCCAAGTGGCTTGACCTTTATTAGTGAGCCTGGTTATCCCCTCTCGGAACCACAGACTTAGAAATCGCCAGCTCATATACAGTGCATAAAATATATTTATATAATATATTTATATATATACCCTTATACACCATTTTAATAAAAAATATCACAAAATTCTTCTAAGTCCCTCGGGAAGAGTGAAAGACGCGCACGTTCATTTTCAGAGCTCCTAGACCTTCCTATAAGAAGTTAGCCAAAAAGTAGCTTCGAAAAACGCTTAGGTTAAGTTTCAGAGTTGCTTCTAATGTTCCAAAGCTGGACTTAGACATAATTTGACTCTCACAACATTATGGCTGGTTGGAGACAGTCTGAACCACAAGTACCAGGTCGATGGTTCTGGGCGTATACTGGGGGGACGGGGACGACTCCCATTAACCCCTGACTATACCGGGGATACGCTTATCACAATGCCTTTCTGGTCTGTGCTGAAACAGGGCATTCTGGCAGCCAAATGACTTGACCTTTATTAGTGAGCCTGGTTACCCCCTCTCGGAACCACAGACTTAGAAATCGCCAGCTCATATACAGTAAATAAAATATATTTATATATATACCCTTATACACCATTTTAATAAAAAATATCACAAAATTCTTCTAAGTCCCTCGGGAAGAGTGAAAGACGCGCACGTTCATTTTCAGCGCTCCTAGACCTTCCTATAAGAAGTTAGCCAAAAAGTAGCTTCGAAAAACGCTTAGGTTAAGTTTCAGAGTTGCTTCTAATGTACCAAAGCTGGACTTAGACATAATTTCACTCTCACAACATTATGGCTGGTTGGAGACAGTCTGAACCACAAGTACCGGGTCGATGGTTCTGGGCGTATACTGGGGGGACGGGGACGACTCTCATTAACCCCTGACTATACCGGGGATACGCTTATCACAATGCCTTTCTGGTCTGTGCTGAAGCAGGGCATTCTGGCAGCCAAGTGGCTTGACCTTTATTAGTGAGCCTGGTTACCCCCTCTCGGAACCACAGACTTAGAAATCGCCAGCTCATATACAGTGCATAAAATATATTTATATAATATATTTATATATATACCCTTATACACCATTTTAATAAAAAATATCACAAAATTCTTCTAAGTCCCTCGGGAAGAGTGAAAGACGCGCACGTTCATTTTCAGAGCTCCTAGACCTTCCTATAAGAAGTTAGCCAAAAAGTAGCTTCGAAAAACGCTTAGGTTAAGTTTCAGAGTTGCTTCTAATGTTCCAAAGCTGGACTTAGACATAATTTGACTCTCACAACATTATGGCTGGTTGGAGACAGTTTGAACCACAAGTACCAGGTCGATGGTTCTGGGCGTATACTGGGGGGACGGGGACGACTCCCATTAACCCCTGACTATACCGGGGATACGCTTATCACAATGCCTTTCTGGTCTGTGCTGAAACAGGGCATTCTGGCAGCCAAATGGCTTGACCTTTATTAGTGAGCCTGGTTACCCCCTCTCGGAACCACAGACTTAGAAATCGCCAGCTCATATACAGTAAATAAAATATATTTATATATATACCCTTATACACCATTTTAATAAAAAATATCACAAAATTCTTCTAAGTCCCTCGGGAAGAGTGAAAGACGCGCACGTTCATTTTCAGCGCTCCTAGACCTTCCTATAAGAAGTTAGCCAAAAAGTAGCTTCGAAAAACGCTTAGGTTAAGTTTCAGAGTTGCTTCTAATGTACCAAAGCTGGACTTAGACATAATTTCACTCTCACAACATTATGTCTGGTTGGAGACAGTCCGAACCACAAGTACCGGGTCCATGGTTCTGGGCGTATACTGAGGGGACGGGGACGACTCCCATTAACCCCTGACTATACCGGGGATACGCTTATCATAATGCCTTTCTGGTCTGTGCTGAAGCAGGGCATTCTGGCAGCCAAGTGGCTTGACCTTTATTAGTGAGCCAGGTTACCCCCTCTCGGAACCACAGACTTAGAAATCGCCAGCTCATATACAGTGCATAAAATATATTTATATAATATATTTATATATATACCCTTATACACCATTTTAATAAAAAATATCACAAAATTCTTCTAAGTCCCTCGGGAAGAGTGAAAGACGCGCACGTTCATTTTCAGCGCTCTCAGACCTTCCTATAAGAAGTTAGCCAAAAAGTAGCTTCGAAAAACGCTTAGGTTAAGTTTCAGAGTTGCTTCTAATGTACCAAAGCTGGACTTAGACATAATTTCACTCTCACAACATTATGGCTGGTTGGAGACAGTCTGAACCACAAGTACCAGGTCGATGGTTCTGGGCGTATACTGGGGGGACGGGGACGACTCCCATTAACCCCTGACTATACCGGGGATACGCTTATCACAATGCCTTTCTGGTCTGTGCTGAAACAGGGCATTCTGGCAGCCAAATGACTTGACCTTTATTAGTGAGCCTGGTTACCCCCTCTCGGAACCACAGACTTAGAAATCGCCAGCTCATATACAGTAAATAAAATATATTTATATATATACCCTTATACACCATTTTAATAAAAAATATCACAAAATTCTTCTAAGTCCCTCGGGAAGAGTGAAAGACGCGCACGTTCATTTTCAGCGCTCCTAGACCTTCCTATAAGAAGTTAGCCAAAAAGTAGCTTCGAAAAACGCTTAGGTTAAGTTTCAGAGTTGCTTCTAATGTACCAAAGCTGGACTTAGACATAATTTCACTCTCACAACATTATGGCTGGTTGGAGACAGTCTGAACCACAAGTACCGGGTCGATGGTTCTGGGCGTATACTGGGGGGACGGGGACGACTCTCATTAACCCCTGACTATACCGGGGATACGCTTATCACAATGCCTTTCTGGTCTGTGCTGAAGCAGGGCATTCTGGCAGCCAAGTGGCTTGACCTTTATTAGTGAGCCTGGTTACCCCCTCTCGGAACCACAGACTTAGAAATCGCCAGCTCATATACAGTGCATAAAATATATTTATATAATATATTTATATATATACCCTTATACACCATTTTAATAAAAAATATCACAAAATTCTTCTAAGTCCCTCGGGAAGAGTGAAAGACGCGCACGTTCATTTTCAGAGCTCCTAGACCTTCCTATAAGAAGTTAGCCAAAAAGTAGCTTCGAAAAACGCTTAGGTTAAGTTTCAGAGTTGCTTCTAATGTTCCAAAGCTGGACTTAGACATAATTTGACTCTCACAACATTATGGCTGGTTGGAGACAGTTTGAACCACAAGTACCAGGTCGATGGTTCTGGGCGTATACTGGGGGGACGGGGACGACTCCCATTAACCCCTGACTATACCGGGGATACGCTTATCACAATGCCTTTCTGGTCTGTGCTGAAACAGGGCATTCTGGCAGCCAAATGGCTTGACCTTTATTAGTGAGCCTGGTTACCCCCTCTCGGAACCACAGACTTAGAAATCGCCAGCTCATATACAGTAAATAAAATATATTTATATATATACCCTTATACACCATTTTAATAAAAAATATCACAAAATTCTTCTAAGTCCCTCGGGAAGAGTGAAAGACGCGCACGTTCATTTTCAGCGCTCCTAGACCTTCCTATAAGAAGTTAGCCAAAAAGTAGCTTCGAAAAACGCTTAGGTTAAGTTTCAGAGTTGCTTCTAATGTACCAAAGCTGGACTTAGACATAATTTCACTCTCACAACATTATGTCTGGTTGGAGACAGTCCGAACCACAAGTACCGGGTCCATGGTTCTGGGCGTATACTGAGGGGACGGGGACGACTCCCATTAACCCCTGACTATACCGGGGATACGCTTATCATAATGCCTTTCTGGTCTGTGCTGAAGCAGGGCATTCTGGCAGCCAAGTGGCTTGACCTTTATTAGTGAGCCAGGTTACCCCCTCTCGGAACCACAGACTTAGAAATCGCCAGCTCATATACAGTGCATAAAATATATTTATATAATATATTTATATATATACCCTTATACACCATTTTAATAAAAAATATCACAAAATTCTTCTAAGTCCCTCGGGAAGAGTGAAAGACGCGCACGTTCATTTTCAGCGCTCTCAGACCTTCCTATAAGAAGTTAGCCAAAAAGTAGCTTCGAAAAACGCTTAGGTTAAGTTTCAGAGTTGCTTCTAATGTACCAAAGCTGGACTTAGACATAATTTGACTCTCACAACATTATGGCTGGTTGGAGACAGTCTAAACCACAAGTACCAGGTCGATGGTTCTGGGCGTATACTGGGGGGACGGGGACGACTCCCATTAACCCCTGACTATACCGGGGATACGCTTATCACAATGCCTTTCTGGTCTGTGCTGAAACAGGGCATTCTGGCAGCCAAATGGCTTGACCTTTATTAGTGAGCCTGGTTACCCCCTCTCGGAACCACAGACTTAGAAATCGCCAGCTCATATACAGTAAATAAAATATATTTATATATATACCCTTATACACCATTTTAATAAAAAATATCACAAAATTCTTCTAAGTCCCTCGGGAAGAGTGAAAGACGCGCACGTTCATTTTCAGCGCTCCTAGACCTTCCTATAAGAAGTTAGCCAAAAAGTAGCTTCGAAAAACGCTTAGGTTAAGTTTCAGAGTTGCTTCTAATGTACCAAAGCTGGACTTAGACATAATTTCACTCTCACAACATTATGTCTGGTTGGAGACAGTCCGAACCACAAGTACCGGGTCCATGGTTCTGGGCGTATACTGGGGGGACGGGGACGACTCCCATTAACCCCTGACTATACTGGGGATACGCTTATCATAATGCCTTTCTGGTCTGTGCTGAAGCAGGGCATTCTGGCAGCCAAGTGGCTTGACCTTTATTAGTGAGCCTGGTTACCCCCTCTCGGAACCACAGACTTAGAAATCGCCAGCTCATATACAGTGCATAAAATATATTTATATAATATATTTATATATATACCCTTATACACCATTTTAATAAAAAATATCACAAAATTCTTCTAAGTCCCTCGGGAAGAGTGAAAGACGCGCACGTTCATTTTCAGCGCTCCTAGACCTTCCTATAAGAAGTTAGCCAAAAAGTAGCTTCGAAAAACGCTTAGGTTAAGTTTCAGAGTTGCTTCTAATGTACCAAAGCTGGACTTAGACATAATTTCACTCTCACAACATTATGTCTGGTTGGAGACAGTCCGAACCACAAGTACCGGGTCCATGGTTCTGGGCGTATACTGGGGGGACGGGGACGACTCCCATTAACCCCTGACTATACCGGGGATACGCTTATCATAATGCCTTTCTGGTCTGTGCTGAAGCAGGGCATTCTGGCAGCCAAGTGGCTTGACCTTTATTAGTGAGCCAGGTTACCCCCTCTCGGAACCACAGACTTAGAAATCGCCAGCTCATATACAGTGCATAAAATATATTTATATAATATATTTATATATATACCCTTATACACCATTTTAATAAAAAATATCACAAAATTCTTCTAAGTCCCTCGGGAAGAGTGAAAGACGCGCACGTTCATTTTCAGCGCTCTCAGACCTTCCTATAAGAAGTTAGCCAAAAAGTAGCTTCGAAAAACGCTTAGGTTAAGTTTCAGAGTTGCTTCTAATGTACCAAAGCTGGACTTAGACATAATTTGACTCTCACAACATTATGGCTGGTTGGAGACAGTCTAAACCACAAGTACCAGGTCGATGGTTCTGGGCGTATACTGGGGGGACGGGGACGACTCCCATTAACCCCTGACTATACCGGGGATACGCTTATCACAATGCCTTTCTGGTCTGTGCTGAAACAGGGCATTCTGGCAGCCAAATGGCTTGACCTTTATTAGTGAGCCTGGTTACCCCCTCTCGGAACCACAGACTTAGAAATCGCCAGCTCATATACAGTAAATAAAATATATTTATATATATACCCTTATACACCATTTTAATAAAAAATATCACAAAATTCTTCTAAGTCCCTCGGGAAGAGTGAAAGACGCGCACGTTCATTTTCAGCGCTCCTAGACCTTCCTATAAGAAGTTAGCCAAAAAGTAGCTTCGAAAAACGCTTAGGTTAAGTTTCAGAGTTGCTTCTAATGTACCAAAGCTGGACTTAGACATAATTTCACTCTCACAACATTATGTCTGGTTGGAGACAGTCCGAACCACAAGTACCGGGTCCATGGTTCTGGGCGTATACTGGGGGGACGGGGACGACTCCCATTAACCCCTGACTATACCGGGGATACGCTTATCATAATGCCTTTCTGGTCTGTGCTGAAGCAGGGCATTCTGGCAGCCAAGTGGCTTGACCTTTATTAGTGAGCCTGGTTACCCCCTCTCGGAACCACAGACTTAGAAATCGCCAGCTCATATACAGTGCATAAAATATATTTATATAATATATTTATATATATATACCCTTATACACCATTTTAATAAAAAATATCACAAAATTCTTCTAAGTCCCTCGGGAAGAGTGAAAGACGCGCACGTTCATTTTTAGCGCTCTCAGACCTTCCTATAAGAAGTTAGCCAAAAAGTAGCTTCGAAAAACGCTTAGGTTAAGTTTCAGAGTTGCTTCTAATGTACCAAAGCTGGACTTAGACATAATTTGACTCTCACAACATTATGGCTGGTTGGAGACAGTCTGAACCACAAGTACCAGGTCGATGGTTCTGGGCGTATACTGGGGGGACGGGGACGACTCCCATTAACCCCTGACTATACCGGGGATACGCTTATCACAATGCCTTTCTGGTCTGTGCTGAAACAGGGCATTCTGGCAGCCAAATGGCTTGACCTTTATTAGTGAGCCTGGTTACCCCCTCTCGGAACCACAGACTTAGAAATCGCCAGCTCATATACAGTGCATAAAATATATTTATATATATACCCTTATACACCATTTTAATAAAAAATATCACAAAATTCTTCTAAGTCCCTCGGGAAGAGTGAAAGACGCGCACGTTCATTTTCAGAGCTCCTAGACCTTCCTATAAGAAGTTAGCCAAAAAGTAGCTTCGAAAAACGCTTAGGTTAAGTTTCAGAGTTGCTTCTAATGTACCAAAGCTGGACTTAGACATAATTTCACTCTCACAACATTATGGCTGGTTGGAGACAGTCCGAACCACAAGTACCGGGTCCATGGTTCTGGTCGTATACTGGGGGGACGGGGACGACTCCCATTAACCCCTGACTATACCGGGGATACGCTTATCATAATGCCTTTCTGGTCTGTGCTGAAGCAGGGCATTCTGGCAGCCAAGTGGCTTGACCTTTATTAGTGAGCCTGGTTACCCCCTCTCGGAACCACAGACTTAGAAATCGCCAGCTCATATACAGTGCATAAAATATATTTATATAATATATTTATATATATACCCTTATACACCATTTTAATAAAAAATATCACAAAATTCTTCTAAGTCCCTCGGGAAGAGTGAAAGACGCGCACATTCATTTTCAGCGCTCCCAGACCTTCCTATAAGAAGTTAGCCAAACAGTAGCTTCGAAAAACGCTTAGGGTAAGTTTCAGAGTTGCTTCTAATGTACCAAAGCTGGACTTAGACATAATTTCACTCTCACAACATTATGGCTGGTTGGAGACAGTCCGAAGCACAAGTACCGGGTCCATGGTTCTGGCCGTATACTGGGGGGACGGGGGCGACTCCCATTAACCCCTGACTATACCGGGGATACGCTTATCACAATGCCTTTCTGGTCTGTGCTGAAGCAGGGCATTCTGGAAACCAAGTGGCTTGACCTTTATTAGTGAGCCTGGTTACCCCCTCTCGGAACCACAGACTTAGAAATCGCCAGCTCATATACAGTGCATAAAATATATTTATATATATACCCTTATACACCATTTTAATAAAAAATATCACAAAATTCTTCTAAGTCCCTCGGGAAGAGTGGAAGACGCGCACGTTCATTTTCAGAGCTCCTAGACCTTCCTATAAGAAGTTAGCCAAAAAGTAGCTTCGAAAAACGCTTAGGTTAAATTTCAGAGTTGCTTCTAATGTACCAAAGCTGGACTTAGACATAATTTGACTCTCACAACATTATGGCTGGTTGGAGACAGTCCGAACCACAAGTACCGGGTCCATGGTTCTGGGCGTATACTGGGGGGGACGGGGACGACTCCCATTAACCCCTGACTATACCGGGGATACGCTTATCACAATGCCTTTCTGGTCTGTGCTGAAGCAGGGCATTCTGGAAACCAAGTGGCTTGACCTTTATTAGTGAGCCTGGTTACCCCCTCTCGGAACCACAGACTTAGAAATCGCCAGCTCATATACAGTGCATAAAATATATTTATATATATACCCTTATACACCATTTTAATAAAAAATATCACAAAATTCTTCTAAGTCCCTCGGGAAGAGTGGAAGACGCGCACGTTCATTTTCAGAGCTCCTAGACCTTCCTATAAGAAGTTAGCCAAAAAGTAGCTTCGAAAAACGCTTAGGTTAAATTTCAGAGTTGCTTCTAATGTACCAAAGCTGGACTTAGACATAATTTGACTCTCACAACATTATGGCTGGTTGGAGACAGTCCGAACCACAAGTACCGGGTCCATGGTTCTGGGCGTATACTGGGGGGGACGGGGACGACTCCCATTAACCCCTGACTATACCGGGGATACGCTTATCACAATGCCTTTCTGGTCTGTGCTGAAGCAGGGCATTCTGGCAGCCAAGTGGCTTGACCTTTATTAGTGAGCCTGGTTACCCCCTCTCGGAACCACAGACTTAGAAATCGCAAGCTCATATACAGTGCATAAAATATATTTATATATATACCCTTATACACCATTTTAATAAAAAATATCACAAAATTATTCTATAGTAAGTCCCTCGGGAAGAGTGAAATACGCGCACATTCATTTTCAGCGCTCCTAGACCTTCCTATAAGAAGTTAGACAAAAAGTAGCTTCGAAAAACGCTTAGGTTAAGTTTCAGAGTTGCTTCTAATGTACCAAAGCTGGACTTAGACATAATTTCACTCTCACAACATTATGGCTGGTTGGAGACAGTCCGAAGCACAAGTACCGGGTCCATGTTTCTGGCCGTATACTGGGGGGACGGGGGCGACTCCCATTAACCCCTGACTATACCGGGGATACGCTTATCACAATGCCTTTCTGGTCTGTGCTGAAGCAGGGCATTCTGGCAGCCAAGTGGCTTGACCTTTGTTAGTGAGCCTGGTTACCCCCTCTCGGAACCACAGACTTAGAAATCGCCAGCTCATATACAGTGCATAAAATATATTTATATATATACCCTTATACACCATTTTAATAAAAAATATCACAAAATTCTTCTAAGTCCCTCGGGAAGAGCAAAAGACGCGCACGTTCATTTTCAGCGCTCCTAGACCTTCCTATAAGAAGTTAGCCAAAAAGTAGCTTCGAAAAACGCTTAGGTTAAGTTTCAGAGTTGCTTCTAATGTACCAAAGCTGGACTTAGACATAATTTCACTCTCACAACATTATGGCTGGTTGGAGACAGTCCGAACCACAAGTACTGGGTCGATGGTTCTGGGCGTATACTGGGGGGACGGGGACGACTCCCATTAACCCCTGACTATACCGGGGATACGCTTATCACAATGCCTTTCTGGTCTGTGCTGAAGCAGGGCATTCTGGCAGCCAAGTGGCTTGACCTTTATTAGTGAGCCTGGTTACCCCCTCTCGGAACCACAGACTTAGAAATCGCCAGCTCATATACAGTGCATAAAATATATTTATATATATACCCTTATACACCATTTTAATAAAAAATATCACAAAATTCTTCTAAGTCCCTCGGGAAGAGTGAAAGACGCGCACGTTCATTTTCAGAGCTTCTAGACCTTCCTATAAGAAGTTAGCCAAAAAGTAGCTTCGAAAAACGCTTAGGTTAAGTTTCAGAGTTGCTTCTAATGTACCAAAGCTGGACTTAGACATAATTTCACTCTCACAACATTATGGCTGGTTGGAGACAGTCTGAACCACAAGTACCGGGTCGATGGTTCTGGGCGTATACTGGGGGGACGGGGACGACTCCCATTAACCCCTGACTATACCGGGGATACGCTTATCACAATGCCTTTCTGGTCTGTGCTGAAGCAGGGCATTCTGCCAGCCAAGTGGCTTGACCTTTATTAGTGAGCCTGGTTACCCCCTCTCGGAACCACAGACTTAGAAATCGCCAGCTCATATACAGTGCATAAAATATATTTATATATATACCCTTATACACCATTTTAATAAAAAATATCACAAAATTCTTCTAAGTCCCTCGGGAAGAGTGAAAGACGCGCACGTTCATTTTCAGAGCTTCTAGACCTTCCTATAAGAAGTTAGCCAAAAAGTAAGTAGCTTCGAAAAACGCTTAGGTTAAGTTTCAGAGTTGCTTCTAATGTACCAAAGCTGGACTTAGACATAATTTCACTCTCACAACATTATGGCTGGTTGGAGACAGTCCGAACCACAAGTACTGGGTCGATGGTTCTGGGCGTATACTGGGGGGACGGGGACGACTCCCATTAACCCCTGACTATACCGGGGATACGCTTATCACAATGCCTTTCTGGTCTGTGCTGAAGCAGGGCATTCTGGCAGCCAAGTGGCTTGACCTTTATTAGTGAGCCTGGTTACCCCCTCTCGGAACCACAGACTTAGAAATCGCCAGCTCATATACAGTGCATAAAATATATTTATATATATACCCTTATACACCATTTTAATAAAAAATATCACAAAATTCTTCTAAGTCCCTCGGGAAGAGTGAAAGACGCGCACGTTCATTTTCAGAGCTTCTAGACCTTCCTATAAGAAGTTAGCCAAAAAGTAGCTTCGAAAAACGCTTAGGTTAAGTTTCAGAGTTGCTTCTAATGTACCAAAGCTGGACTTAGACATAATTTCACTCTCACAACATTATGGCTGGTTGGAGACAGTCTGAACCACAAGTACCGGGTCGATGGTTCTGGGCGTATACTGGGGGGACGGGGACGACTCCCATTAACCCCTGACTATACCGGGGATACGCTTATCACAATGCCTTTCTGGTCTGTGCTGAAGCAGGGCATTCTGCCAGCCAAGTGGCTTGACCTTTATTAGTGAGCCTGGTTACCCCCTCTCGGAACCACAGACTTAGAAATCGCCAGCTCATATACAGTGCATAAAATATATTTATATATATACCCTTATACACCATTTTAATAAAAAATATCACAAAATTCTTCTAAGTCCCTCGGGAAGAGTGAAAGACGCGCACGTTCATTTTCAGAGCTTCTAGACCTTCCTATAAGAAGTTAGCCAAAAAGTAAGTAGCTTCGAAAAACGCTTAGGTTAAGTTTCAGAGTTGCTTCTAATGTACCAAAGCTGGACTTAGACATAATTTCACTCTCACAACATTATGGCTGGTTGGAGACAGTCTGAACCACAAGTACCGGGTCGATGGTTCTGGGCGTATACTGGGGGGACGGGGACGACTCCCATTAACCCCTGACTATACCGGGGATACGCTTATCACAATGCCTTTCTGGTCTGTGCTGAAGCAGGGCATTCTGGCAGCCAAGTGGCTTGACCTTTATTAGTGAGCCTGGTTACCCCCTCTCGGAACCACAGACTTAGAAATCGCCAGCTCATATACAGTGCATAAAATATATTTATATATATACCCTTATACACCATTTTAATAAAAAATATCACAAAATTCTTCAAAGTCCCTCGGGAAGAGTGAAAAACGCGCACGTTCATTTTCAGAGCTCCTAGACCTTCCTATAAGAAGTTAGCCAAAAAGTAGCTTCGAAAAACGCTTAGGTTAAGTTTCAGAGTTGCTTCTAATGTACCAAAGCTGGACTTAGACATAATTTCACTCTCACAACATTATGGCTGGTTGGAGACAGTCTGAACCACAAGTACCGGGTCGATGGTTCTGGGCGTATACTGGGGGGACGGGGACGACTCCCATTAACCCCTGACTATACCGGGGATACGCTTATCACAATGCTTTTCTGGTCTGTGCTGAAGCAGGGCATTCTGGCAGCCAAGTGGCTTGACCTTTATTAGTGAGCCTGGTTACCCCCTCTCGGAACCACAGACTTAGAAATCGCCAGCTCATATACAGTGCATAAAATATATTTATATATATACCCTTATACACCATTTTAATAAAAAATATCACAAAATTCTTCTAAGTCCCTCGGGAAGAGTGAAAGACGCGCACGTTCATTTTCAGAGCTTCTAGACCTTCCTATAAGAAGTTAGCCAAAAAGTAGCTTCGAAAAACGCTTAGGTTAAGTTTCAGAGTTGCTTCTAATGTACCAAAGCTGGACTTAGACATAATTTCACTCTCACAACATTATGGCTGGTTGGAGACAGTCTGAACCACAAGTACCGGGTCGATGGTTCTGGGCGTATACTGGGGGGACGGGGACGACTCCCATTAACCCCTGACTATACCGGGGATACGCTTATCACAATGCCTTTCTGGTCTGTGCTGAAGCAGGGCATTCTGGCAGCCAAGTGGCTTGACCTTTATTAGTGAGCCTGGTTACCCCCTCTCGGAACCACAGACTTAGAAATCGCCAGCTCATATACAGTGCATAAAATATATTTATATATATACCCTTATACACCATTTTAATAAAAAATATCACAAAATTCTTCAAAGTCCCTCGGGAAGAGTGAAAAACGCGCACGTTCATTTTCAGAGCTCCTAGACCTTCCTATAAGAATTTAGCCAAAAAGTAGCTTCGAAAAACGCTTAGGTTAAGTTTCAGAGTTGCTTCTAATGTACCAAAGCTGGACTTAGACATAATTTCACTCTCACAACATTATGGCTGGTTGGAGACAGTCTGAACCACAAGTACCGGGTCGATGGTTCTGGGCGTATACTGGGGGGACGGGGACGACTCCCATTAACCCCTGACTATACAGGGGATACGCTTATCACAATGCCTTTCTGGTCTGTGCTGAAGCAGGGCATTCTGGAAACCAAGTGGCTTGACCTTTATTAGTGAGCCTGGTTACCCCCTCTCGGAACCACAGACTTAGAAATCGCCAGCTCATATACAGTGCATAAAATATATTTATATATATACCCTTATACACCATTTTAATAAAAAATATCACAAAATTCTTCTAAGTCCCTCGGGAAGAGTGAAAGACGCGCACGTTCATTTTCAGAGCTTCTAGACCTTCCTATAAGAAGTTAGCCAAAAAGTAGCTTCGAAAAACGCTTGGGTTAAGTTTCAGAGTTGCTTCTAATGTACCAAAGCTGGACTTAGACATAATTTCACTCTCACAACATTATGGCTGGTTGGAGACAGTCTGAACCACAAGTACCGGGTCGATGGTTCTGGGCGTATACTGGGGGGACGGGGACGACTCCCATTAACCCCTGACTATACCGGGGATACGCTTATCACAATGCCTTTCTGGTCTGTGCTGAAGCAGGGCATTCTGGCAGCCAAGTGGCTCGACCTTTATTAGTGAGCCTGGTTACCCCCTCTCGGAACCACAGACTTAGAAATCGCCAGCTCATATACAGTGCATAAAATATATTTATATATATACCCTTATACACCATTTTAATAAAAAATATCACAAAATTCTTCAAAGTCCCTCGGGAAGAGTGAAAAACGCGCACGTTCATTTTCAGAGCTCCTAGACCTTCCTATAAGAAGTTAGCCAAAAAGTAGCTTCGAAAAACGCTTAGGTTAAGTTTCAGAGTTGCTTCTAATGTACCAAAGCTGGACTTAGACATAATTTCACTCTCACAACATTATGGCTGGTTGGAGACAGTCTGAACCACAAGTACCGGGTCGATGGTTCTGGGCGTAAACTGGGGGGACGGGGACGACTCCCATTAACCCCTGACTATACAGGGGATACGCTTATCACAATGCCTTTCTGGTCTGTGCTGAAGCAGGGCATTCTGGAAACCAAGTGGCTTGACCTTTATTAGTGAGCCTGGTTACCCCCTCTCGGAACCACAGACTTAGAAATCGCCAGCTCATATACAGTGCATAAAATATATTTATATAATATATTTATATATATACCCTTATACACCATTTTAATTAAAAATATCACAAAATTCTTCTAAGTCCCTCGGGAAGAGTGAAAGACGCGCACGTTGATTTTCAGCGCTCCTAGACCTTCCTATAAGAAGTTAGCCAAAAAGTAAGTAGCTTCGAAAAACGCTTAGGTTAAGTTTCAGAGTTGCTTCTAATGTACCAAAGCTGGACTTAGACATAATTTCACTCTCACAACATTATGGCTGGTTGGAGACAGTCCGAAGCACAAGTACCGGGTCCATGGTTCTGGCCGTATACTAGGGGGACGGGGGCGACTCCCATTAACCCCTGACTATACCGGGGATACGCTTATCACAATGCCTTTCTGGTCTGTGCTGAAGCAGGGCATTCTGGAAACCAAGTGGCTTGACCTTTATTAGTGAGCCTGGTTACCCCCTCTCGGAACCACAGACTTAGAAATCGCCAGCTCATATAAAGTGCATAAAATATATTTCTATATATACCCTTATACACCATTTTAATAAAAAATATCACAAAATTCTTCTAAGTCCCTCGGGAAGAGTGAAAGACGCGCACGTTCATTTTCAGCGCTCCTAGACCTTCCTATAAGAAGTTAGCCAAAAAGTAGCTTCGAAAAACGCTTAGGTTAAGTTTCAGAGTTGCTTCTAATGTACCAAAGCTGGACTTAGACATAATTTCACTCTCACAACATTATGGCTGGTTGGAGACAGTCTGAACCACAAGTACCGGGTCGATGGTTCTGGGCGTATACTGGGGGGACGGGGACGACTCCCATTAACCCCTGACTATACCGGGGATACGCTTATCACAATCCCTTTCTGGTCTGTGCTGAAGCAGGGCATTCTGGCAGCCAAGTGGCTTGACCTTTATTAGTGAGCCTGGTTACCCCCTCTCGGAACCACAGACTTAGAAATCGCCAGCTCATATACAGTGCATAAATATATTTATATATATACCCTTATACACCATTTTAATAAAAAATATCACAAAATTCTTCTAAGTCCCTCGGGAAGAGTGAAAGACGCGCACGTTCATTTTCAGCGCTCCTAGACCTTCTTATAAGAAGTTAGCCAAAAAGTAGCTTCGAAAAACGCTTAGGTTAAGTTTCAGAGTTGCTTCTAATGTACCAAAGCTGGACTTAGACATAATTTCACTCTCACAACATTATGGCTGGTTTGAGACAGTCTGAACCACAAGTACCGGGTCGATGGTTCTGGGCGTATACTGAGGGGACGGGGACGACTCCCATTAACCCCTGACTATACCGGGGATACGCTTATCACAATGCCTTTCTGGTCTGTGCTGAAGCAGGGCATTCTGGCAGCCAAGTGGCTTGACCTTTATTAGTGAGCCTGGTTACCCCCTCTCGGAACCACAGACTTAGAAATCGCCAGCTCATATACAGTGCATAAAATATATTTATATAATATATTTATATATATACCCTTATACACCATTTTAATAAAAAATATCACAAAATTCTTCTAAGTCCCTCGCGAAGAGTGAAAGACGCGCACGTTCATTTTCAGCGCTCCCAGACCTTCCTATAAGAAGTTAGCCAAAAAGTAGCTTCGAAAAACGCTTAGGTTAAGTTTCAGAGTTGCTTCTAATGTACCAAAGCTGGACTTAGACATAATTTCACTCTCACAACATTATGGCTGGTTGGAGACAGTCCGAACCACAAGTATCGGGTCCATGGTTCTGGGCGTATACTGGGGGGGACGGGGACGACTCCCATTAACCCCTGACTATACCGGGGATACGCTTATCACAATGCCTTTCTGGTCTGTGCTGAAGCAGGGCATTCTGGCAGCCAAGTGGCTTGACCTTTATTAGTGAGCCTGGTTACCCCCTCTCGGAACCACAGACTTAGAAATCGCCAGCTCATATACAGTGCATAAAATATATTTATATATATACCCTTATACACCATTTTAATAAAAAATATCACAAAATTCTTCTAAGTCCCTCGGGAAGAGTGAAAGACGCGCACGTTCATTTTCAGAGCTCCTAGACCTTCCTATAAGAAGTTAGCCAAAAAGTAGCTTCGAAAAACGCTTAGGTTAAGTTTCAGAGTTGCTTCTAATGTACCAAAGCTGGACTTAGACATAATTTCACTCTCACAACATTATGGCTGGTTGGAGACAGTCTGAACCACAAGTACCGGGTCGATGGTTCTGGGCGTATACTGGGGGGACGGGGACGACTCCCATTAACCCCTGACTATACCGGGGATACGCTTATCACAATGCCTTTCTGGTCTGTGCTGAAGCAGGGCATTCTGGCAGCCAAGTGGCTTGACTTTTATTAGTGAGCCTGGTTACCCCCTCTCGGAACCACAGACTTAGAAATCGCCAGCTCATATACAGTGCATAAAATATATTTCTATATATACCCTTATACACCATTTTAATAAAAAATATCACAAAATTCTTCTAAGTCCCTCGGGAAGAGTGAAAAACGCGCACGTTCATTTTCAGAGCTCCTAGACCTTCCTATAAGAAGTTAGCCAAAAAGTAGCTTCGAAAAACGCTTAGGTTAAGTTTCAGAGTTGCTTCTAATGTACCAAAGCTGGACTTAGACATCATTTCACTCTCACAACATTATGGCTGGTTGGAGACAGTCTGAACCACAAGTACCGGGTCGATGGTTCTGGGCGTATACTGGGGGGACGGGGACGACTCCCATTAACCCCTGACTATACCGGGGATACGCTTATCACAATGCCTTTCTGGTCTGTGCTGAAGCAGGGCATTCTGGCAGCCAAGTGGCTTGACCTTTATTAGTGAGCCTGGTTACCCCCTCTCGGAACCACAGACTTAGAAATCGCCAGCTCATATACAGTGCATAAAATATATTTATATATATACCCTTATACACCATTTTAATAAAAAATATCACAAAATTCTTCTAAGTCCCTCGGGAAGAGTGAAAAACGCGCACGTTCATTTTCAGAGCTCCTAGACCTTCCTATAAGAAGTTAGCCAAAAAGTAGCTTCGAAAAACGCTTAGGTTAAGTTCCAGAGTTGCTTCTAATGTACCAAAGCTGGACTTAGACATAATTTCACTCTCACAACATTATGGCTGGTTGGAGACAGTCTGAACCACAAGTACCGGGTCGATGGTTCTGGGCGTATACTGGGGGGACGGGGACGACTCCCATTAACCCCTGACTATACCGGGGATACGCTTATCACAATGCCTTTCTGGTCTGTGCTGAAGCAGGGCATTCTGGCAGCCAAGTGGCTTGACCTTTATTAGTGAGCCTGGTTACCCCCTCTCGGAACCACAGACTTAGAAATCGCCAGCTCATATACAGTGCATAAAATATATTTATATATATACCCTTATACACCATTTTAATAAAAAATATCACAAAATTCTTCTAAGTCCCTCGGGAAGAGTGAAAAACGCGCACGTTCATTTTCAGAGCTCCTAGACCTTCCTATAAGAAGTTAGCCAAAAAGTAGCTTCGAAAAACGCTTAGGTTAAGTTCCAGAGTTGCTTCTAATGTACCAAAGCTGGACTTAGACATAATTTCACTCTCACAACATTATGGCTGGTTGGAGACAGTCTGAACCACAAGTACCGGGTCGATGGTTCTGGGCGTATACTGGGGGGACGGGGACGACTCCCATTAACCCCTGACTATACCGGGGATACGCTTATCACAATGCCTTTCTGGTCTGTGCTGAAGCAGGGCATTCTGGCAGCCAAGTGGCTTGACCTTTATTAGTGAGCCTGGTTACCCCCTCTCGGAACCACAGACTTAGAAATCGCCAGCTCATATACAGTGCATAAAATATATTTATATAATATATTTATATATATACCCTTATACACCATTTTAATAAAAAATATCACAAAATTCTTCTAAGTCCCTCGGGAAGAGTGAAAGATGCGCACGTTCATTTTCAGCGTTCCTAGACCTTCCTATAAGAAGTTAGCCAAAAAGTAGCTTCGAAAAACGCTTAGGTTAAGTTTCAGAGTTGCTTCTAATGTACCAAAGCTGGACTTAGACATAATTTCACTCTCACAACATTATGGCTGGTTGGAGACAGTCTGAACCACAAGTACCGGGTCGATGGTTCTGGGCGTATACTGGGGGGACGGGGACGACTCCCATTAACCCCTGACTATACCGGGGATACGCTTATCACAATGCCTTTCTGGTCTGTGCTGAAGCAGGGCATTCTGGCAGCCAAGTGGCTTGACCTTTATTAGTGAGCCTGGTTACCCCCTCTCGGAACCACAGACTTAGAAATCGCCAGCTCATATACAGTGCATAAAATACATTTATATATATACCCTTATTCACCATTTTAATAAAAAATATCACAAAATTCTTCTAAGTCCCTCGGGAAGAGTGAAAGACGCGCACGTTCATTTTCAGAGCTCCTAGACCTTCCTATAAGAAGTTAGCCAAAAAGTAGCTTCGAAAAACGCTTAGGTTAAGTTTCAGAGTTGCTTCTAATGTACCAAAGCTGGACTTAGACATAATTTCACTCTCACAACATTATGGCTGGTTGGAGACAGTCTGAACCACAAGTACCGGGTCGATGGTTCTGGGCGTATACTGGGGGGACGGGGACGACTCCCATTAACCCCTGACTATACCGGGGATACGCTTATCACAATGCCTTTCTGGTCTGTGCTGAAGCAGGGCATTCTGGCAGCCAAGTGGCTTGACCTTTATTAGTGAGCCTGGTTACCCCCTCTCGGAACCACAGACTTAGAAATCGCCAGCTCATATACAGTGCATAAAATATATTTATATAATATATTTATATATATACCCTTATACACCATTTTAATAAAAAATATCACAAAATTCTTCTAAGTCCCTCGGGAAGAGTGAAAGACGCGCACGTTCATTTTCAGCGCTCCCAGACCTTCCTATAAGAAGTTAGCCAAAAAGTAGCTTCGAAAAACGCTTAGGTTAAGTTTCAGAGTTGCTTCTAATGTACCAAAGCTGGACTTAGACATAATTTCACTCTCACAACATTATGGCTGGTTGGAGACAGTCCGAACCACAAGTATAGGGTCCATGGTTCTGGGCGTATACTGGGGGGGACGGGGATGACTCCCATTAACCCCTGACTATACCGGGGATACGCTTATCACAATGCCTTTCTGGTCTGTGCTGAAGCAGGGCATTCTGGCAGCCAAGTGGCTTGACCTTTATTAGTGAGCCTGGTTACCCCCTCTCGGAACCACAGACTTAGAAATCGCCAGCTCATATACAGTGCATAAAATATATTTATATATATACCCTTATACACCATTTTAATAAAAAATATCACAAAATTCTTCTAAGTCCCTCGGGAAGAGTGAAAGACGCGCACGTTCATTTTCAGAGCTCCTAGACCTTCCTATAAGAAGTTAGCCGAAAAGTAGCTTCGAAAAACGCTTAGGTTAAGTTTCAGAGTTGCTTCTAATGTACCAAAGCTGGACTTAGACATAATTTCACTCTCACAACATTATGGCTGGTTGGAGACAGTCCGAACCACAAGTACCGGGTCCATGGTTCTGGGCATATACTGGGGGGGACGGGGAAGACTCCCATTAACCCCTGACTATACCGGGGATACGCTTATCACAATGCCTTTCTGGTCTGTGCTGAAGCAGGGCATTCTGGCAGCCAAGTGGCTTGACCTTTATTAGTGAGCCTGGTTACCCCCTCTCGGAACCACAGACTTAGAAATCGCCAGCTCATATACAGTGCATAAAATATATTTATATATATACCCTTATACACCATTTTAATAAAAAATATCACAAAATTCTTCTAAGTCCCTCGGGAAGAGTGAAAGACGCGCACGTTCATTTTCAGAGCTCCTAGACCTTCCTATAAGAAGTTAGCCAAAAAGTAGCTTCGAAAAACGCTTAGGTTAAGTTTCAGAGTTGCTTCTAATGTACCAAAGCTGGACTTAGACATAATTTCACTCTCACAACATTATGGCTGGTTGGAGACAGTCCGAACCACAAGTACCGGGTCCATGGTTCTGGGCATATACTGGGGGGGACGGGGAAGACTCCCATTAACCCCTGACTATACCGGGGATACGCTTATCACAATGCCTTTCTGGTCTGTGCTGAAGCAGGGCATTCTGGCAGCCAAGTGGCTTGACCTTTATTAGTGAGCCTGGTTACCCCCTCTCGGAACCACAGACTTAGAAATCGCCAGCTCATATACAGTGCATAAAATATATTTATATAATATATTTATATATATACCCTTATACACCATTTTAATAAAAAATATCACAAAATTCTTCTAAGTCCCTCGGGAAGAGTGAAAGACGCGCACATTCATTTTCAGAGCTCCTTGACCTTCCTATAAGAAGTTATCCAAAAAGTAGCTTCGAAAAACGCTTAGGTTAAGTTTCAGAGTTGCTTCTAATGTACCAAAGCTGGACTTAGACATAATTTCACTCTCACAACATTATGGCTGGTTGGAGACAGTCCGAAGCACAAGTACCGGGTCCATGGTTCTGGGCGTATACTGGGGGGGACGGGGACGACTCCCATTAACCCCTGACTATACCGGGGATACGCTTATCACAATGCCTTTCTGGTCTGTGCTGAAGCAGGGCATTCTGGCAGCCAAGTGGCTTGACCTTTATTAGTGAGCCTGGTTACCCCCTCTCGGAACCACAGACTTAGAAATCGCCAGCTCATATACAGTGCATAAAATATATTTATATATATACCCTTATACACCATTTTAATAAAAAATATCACAAAATTCTTCTAAGTCCCTCGGGACGAGTGAAAGACGCGCACGTTCATTTTCAGAGCTCCTAGACCTTCCTATAAGAAGTTAGCCAAAAAGTAGCTTCGAAAAACGCTTAGGTTAAGTTTCAGAGTTGCTTCTAATGTACCAAAGCTGGACTTAGACATAATTTCACTCTCACAACATTATGGCTGGTTGGAGACAGTCTGAACCACAAGTACCGGGTCGATGGTTCTGGGCGTATACTGGGGGGACGGGGACGACTCCCATTAACCCCTGACTATACCGGGGATACGCTTATCACAATGCCTTTCTGGTCTGTGCTGAAGTAGGGCATTCTGGCAGCCAAATGGCTTGACCTTTATTAGTGAGCCTGGTTACCCCCTCTCGGAACCACAGACTCAGAAATCGCCAGCTCATATACAGTGCATAAAATATATTTATATATATACCCTTATACACCATTTTAATAAAAAATATCACAAAATTCTTCTAAGTCCCTCGGGAAGAGTGAAAGACGCGCACGTTCATTTTCAGAGCTCCTAGACCTTCCTATAAGAAGTTAGCCAAAAAGTAGCTTCGAAAAACGCTTAGGTTAAGTTTCAGAGTTGCTTCTAATGTACCAAAGCTGGACTTAGACATTATTTCACTCTCACAACATTATGGCTGGTTGGAGACAGTCTGAACCACAAGTACCGGGTCGATGGTTCTGGGCGTATACTGGGGGGACGGGGACGACTCCCATTAACCCCTGACTATACCGGGGATACGCTTATCACAATGCCTTTCTGGTCTGTGCTGAAGCAGGGCATTCTGGCAGCCAAGTGGCTTGACCTTTATTAGTGAGCCTGGTTACCCCCTCTCGGAACCACAGACTTAGAAATCGCCAGCTCATATACAGTGCATAAAATATATTTATATAATATATTTATATATATACCCTTATACACCATTTTAATAAAAAATATCACAAAATTCTTCTAAGTCCCTCGGGAAGAGTGAAAGATGCGCACGTTCATTTTCAGCGTTCCTAGACCTTCCTATAAGAAGTTAGCCAAAAAGTAGCTTCGAAAAACGCTTAGGTTAAGTTTCAGAGTTGCTTCTAATGTACCAAAGCTGGACTTAGACATAATTTCACTCTCACAACATTATGGCTGGTTGGAGACAGTCTGAACCACAAGTACCGGGTCGATGGTTCTGGGCGTATACTGGGGGGACGGGGACGACTCCCATTAACCCCTGACTATACCGGGGATACGCTTATCACAATGCCTTTCTGGTCTGTGCTGAAGCAGGGCATTCTGGCAGCCAAGTGGCTTGACCTTTATTAGTGAGCCTGGTTACCCCCTCTCGGAACCACAGACTTAGAAATCGCCAGCTCATATACAGTGCATAAAATACATTTATATATATACCCTTATTCACCATTTTAATAAAAAATATCACAAAATTCTTCTAAGTCCCTCGGGATGAGTGAAAGACGAGCACGTTCATTTTCAGAGCTCCTAGACCTTCCTATAAGAAGTTAGCCAAAAAGTAGCTTCGAAAAACGCTTAGGTTAAGTTTCAGAGTTGCTTCTAATGTACCAAAGCTGGACTTAGACATAATTTCACTCTCACAACATTATGGCTGGTTGGAGACAGTCTGAACCACAAGTACCGGGTCGATGGTTCTGGGCGTATACTGGGGGGACGGGGACGACTCCCATTAACCCCTGACTATACCGGGGATACGCTTATCACAATGCCTTTCTGGTCTGTGCTGAAGCAGGGCATTCTGGCAGCCAAGTGGCTTGACCTTTATTAGTGAGCCTGGTTACCCCCTCTCGGAACCACAGACTTAGAAATCGCCAGCTCATATACAGTGCATAAAATATATTTATATAATATATTTATATATATACCCTTATACACCATTTTAATAAAAAATATCACAAAATTCTTCTAAGTCCCTCGGGAAGAGTGAAAGACGCGCACGTTCATTTTCAGCGCTCCCAGACCTTCCTATAAGAAGTTAGCCAAAAAGTAGCTTCGAAAAACGCTTAGGTTAAGTTTCAGAGTTGCTTCTAATGTACCAAAGCTGGACTTAGACATAATTTCACTCTCACAACATTATGGCTGGTTGGAGACAGTCCGAACCACAAGTATCGGGTCCATGGTTCTGGGCGTATACTGGGGGGCACGGGGATGACTCCCATTAACCCCTGACTATACCGGGGATACGCTTATCACAATGCCTTTCTGGTCTGTGCTGAAGCAGGGCATTCTGGCAGCCAAGTGGCTTGACCTTTATTAGTGAGCCTGGTTACCCCCTCTCGGAACCACAGACTTAGAAATCGCCAGCTCATATACAGTGCATAAAATATATTTATATATATACCCTTATACACCATTTTAATAAAAAATATCACAAAATTCTTCTAAGTCCCTCGGGAAGAGTGAAAGACGCGCACGTTCATTTTCAGAGCTCCTAGACCTTCCTATAAGAAGTTAGCCAAAAAGTAGCTTCGAAAAACGCTTAGGTTAAGTTTCAGAGTTGCTTCTAATGTACCAAAGCTGGACTTAGACATAATTTCACTCTCACAACATTATGGCTGGTTGGAGACAGTCCGAACCACAAGTACCGGGTCCATGGTTCTGGGCATATACTGGGGGGGACGGGGAAGACTCCCATTAACCCCTGACTATACCGGGGATACGCTTATCACAATGCCTTTCTGGTCTGTGCTGAAGCAGGGCATTCTGGCAGCCAAGTGGCTTGACCTTTATTAGTGAGCCTGGTTACCCCCTCTCGGAACCACAGACTTAGAAATCGCCAGCTCATATACAGTGCATAAAATATATTTATATATATACCCTTATACACCATTTTAATAAAAAATATCACAAAATTCTTCTAAGTCCCTCGGGAAGAGTGAAAGACGCGCACGTTCATTTTCAGAGCTCCTAGACCTTCCTATAAGAAGTTAGCCAAAAAGTAGCTTCGAAAAACGCTTAGGTTAAGTTTCAGAGTTGCTTCTAATGTACCAAAGCTGGACTTAGACATAATTTCACTCTCACAACATTATGGCTGGTTGGAGACAGTCTGAACCACAAGTACCGGGTCGATGGTTCTGGGCGTATACTGGGGGGACGGGGACGACTCCCATTAACCCCTGACTATACCGGGGATACGCTTATCACAATGCCTTTCTGGTCTGTGCTGAAGCAGGGCATTCTGGCAGCCAAGTGGCTTGACCTTTATTAGTGAGCCTGGTTACCCCCTCTCGGAACCACTGACTTAGAAATCGCCAGCTCATATACAGTGCATAAAATATATTTATATAATATATTTATATATATACCCTTATACACCATTTTAATAAAAAATATCACAAAATTCTTCTAAGTCCCTCGGGAAGAGTGAAAGACGCGCACGTTCATTTTCAGCGCTCCCAGACCTTCCTATAAGAAGTTAGCCAAAAAGTAGCTTCGAAAAACGCTTAGGTTAAGTTTCAGAGTTGCTTCTAATGTACCAAAGCTGGACTTAGACATAATTTCACTCTCACAACATTATGGCTGGTTGGAGACAGTCCGAACCACAAGTATCGGGTCCATGGTTCTGGGCGTATACTGGGGGGGACGGGGATGACTCCCATTAACCCCTGACTATACCGGGGATACGCTTATCACAATGCCTTTCTGGTCTGTGCTGAAGCAGGGCATTCTGGCAGCCAAGTGGCTTGACCTTTATTAGTGAGCCTGGTTACCCCCTCTCGGAACCACAGACTTAGAAATCGCCAGCTCATATACAGTGCATAAAATATATTTATATATATACCCTTATACACCATTTTAATAAAAAATATCACAAAATTCTTCTAAGTCCCTCGGGAAGAGTGAAAGACGCGCACGTTCATTTTCAGAGCTCCTAGACCTTCCTATAAGAAGTTAGCCAAAAAGTAGCTTCGAAAAACGCTTAGGTTAAGTTTCAGAGTTGCTTCTAATGTACCAAAGCTGGACTTAGACATAATTTCACTCTCACAACATTATGGCTGGTTGGAGACAGTCCGAACCACAAGTACCGGGTCCATGGTTCTGGGCATATACTGGGGGGGACGGGGAAGACTCCCATTAACCCCTGACTATACCGGGGATACGCTTATCACAATGCCTTTCTGGTCTGTGCTGAAGCAGGGCATTCTGGCAGCCAAGTGGCTTGACCTTTATTAGTGAGCCTGGTTACCCCCTCTCGGAACCACAGACTTAGAAATCGCCAGCTCATATACAGTGCATAAAATATATTTATATATATACCCTTATACACCATTTTAATAAAAAATATCACAAAATTCTTCTAAGTCCCTCGGGAAGAGTGAAAGACGCGCACATTCATTTTCAGAGCTCCTTGACCTTCCTATAAGAAGTTATCCAAAAAGTAGCTTCGAAAAACGCTTAGGTTAAGTTTCAGAGTTGCTTCTAATGTACCAAAGCTGGACTTAGACATAATTTCACTCTCACAACATTATGGCTGGTTGGAGACAGTCCGAAGCACAAGTACCGGGTCCATGGTTCTGGGCGTATACTGGGGGGGACGGGGACGACTCCCATTAACCCCTGACTATACCGGGGATACGCTTATCACAATGCCTTTCTGGTCTGTGCTGAAGCAGGGCATTCTGGCAGCCAAGTGGCTTGACCTTTATTAGTGAGCCTGGTTACCCCCTCTCGGAACCACAGACTTAGAAATCGCCAGCTCATATACAGTGCATAAAATATATTTATATATATACCCTTATACACCATTTTAATAAAAAATATCACAAAATTCTTCTAAGTCCCTCGGGACGAGTGAAAGACGCGCACGTTCATTTTCAGAGCTCCTAGACCTTCCTATAAGAAGTTAGCCAAAAAGTAGCTTCGAAAAACGCTTAGGTTAAGTTTCAGAGTTGCTTCTAATGTACCAAAGCTGGACTTAGACATAATTTCACTCTCACAACATTATGGCTGGTTGGAGACAGTCTGAACCACAAGTACCGGGTCGATGGTTCTGGGCGTATACTGGGGGGACGGGGACGACTCCCATTAACCCCTGACTATACCGGGGATACGCTTATCACAATGCCTTTCTGGTCTGTGCTGAAGCAGGGCATTCTGGCAGCCAAGTGGCTTGACCTTTATTAGTGAGCCTGTGATAATATATATATCAGGGGTGACTCCATTTTGTCTCTTGTATAACCATTTTCTGCTAACACTGATATTCCGCTTAATCATATGACTTAACTAAACCTTTTTCCAACTACCCTGTTTGTGTTTTAATGTTGGCTGAACTTCTGTGTTGAAATAGGAAGTACTGACCAAACAAGGTAGCGAACGGGAAATTAAATACGTCCTCAGCTATTTTATCAGGCGACATGTGATGTACGGTAGTTTCCAAATAAATGATTTAATGACATGTTATGTCTAACATAAGCACAAAATAAGGGAAATGGAAATTGGCAAATAGTCATCTTTGTTTCAAGGCCTATATAACGTGGCTGTAAACGTCTAATAAACAGGAGATATTTTTGATCACACATTGGTGTCAGACTCAATTATTTCTCCTCCGAACGTTCGATTACTTTTCCAGGGCTGTAACAGTGGGAAAAATCCTTCGAAGGTGTTCGATCCGATGTACTGGAGATGATCCCGACATATGCTGAGTTGAGGATGAATTATTAAGATTTGGTGTCAGAAGTGGGATAAGGCTCAACGGCTGGGTAAGTACAAGATATCAATTTTATCTGTATATTATCCTCCCGGTGCCCCTTATCTAGAGCCCTATTATATATTACCTCCGTACTGGACGAATTAGACTATATGGTTAATAGTTTAACCACAGCCAAGGATATAAAGGGTGAATCCGGGCTGAGTCAAGGATATAAGAGTGAATCCTGACTGAGTATAGTGCCAGGGGGAGTCCCTGCTAATAGATATCTGTGTGAATATCAGGAAATACTCTTACAGCGACTGTGGAAACGTATACCCATTTTTGTGGGAAATATTGGTGTATTTTATTGTATCTGTGCATGTATTTTAACATCTATAAATCATCTCTTGAAAGTGCATAAGTCCGCCGTAAATTTTACTGTGCTCTGCTTTATTGCATGAATATCTAAGACATTTTAGTACGCAATTGTATTTCCAAGAACTTGTATTGTGTATAAGATGGGAGAGTCTAATAGTAAACGTGCCCATGGGGATGTTAAGCAATCTACATTAAAACATAAGAAAAGCAAACGTGTTAAACCTGATAGTACTACTGATAAGGAAAACACACATGTTGCACCAGATAGCACTACTGGTAATGATAAGGCACCTGACAAACTAAAACCCGTAACTACACTTATCATCAACCGACACTATGACCCCAACATAGAAACACCCAAAGACTTCGTGACAGCTTGCACGGCAGACTATTATTCAGACCCGTTTGTCGATAATATGGCCGGCTGGTCGGAAGCAATGCAGTCAACCAACCCTTTTCCTAGAGAAGGTAGTTTTGCCCCATACCATGTAACAATGATACGAGGCCTATGTTTGGGTGGCGATCCTGAATGGCTCTGGTTCCAGCCAGATCCCGAATGGGACACCACATATATGGCATTATGCGGCCGTATTTGGGTTAAGATAGCCACTAAAATTCAGGAATCATTACAAGAAAATAACCCAAAATCTCAAGCGCCAATATGGCCACCCCCACCCCCGCCTGAACCCCCTATACCAATGTATTCTTTAAACCCAAGTGCACCACCCTCCGGGGATGCAGTGCTGCCAGAAGTTTTTCCCCCGCCACCTCGGCTGGCACATTTACAACCACCCCCGTACCCCCCAAAACCACACATGCCCATGCCCATGTACCCATGCTTAGACCCAACAGTGCTGGCAGCGTTGTCATATTATGCTGCACAGGTAACCCAAAACCCTCACCAGTACACTGCCCCACCCAATCAGGGACAATCCTCCACCTCCAGTACTATGTGTACTGGATGGGGTCCCGAGGATGTGCACCCCCCCACACATAAGCCCACTCACGAGGAACTACGAGATAATACAAACTCCAATATGGCACCATTACCATCACCCCCACCCGCCCCATCCACACAAGTCACACGAAAACCCCCTGTATCCAGGGAGGTTGAAAAGACAGACGAAAGTGCGGAATTAATTTCTCATTCCGACACACACCAACATCAGGACATTCAGTCTCTGAGGGACACAGACCTTAAGGAATACATATCTCTAACTGTTCAAGGGATAACCGAGGGATTGGCAGAGGGATGTATGAATCAGATAGCAGAGGGTTTCAAAGTCCTGTCAGAGACACAATCACAGTCACCACTACACTCCCCTGAGTCATTTCTAGACTCAACACTAGATTATGCCCCGATAGCATCACGAACACCCCTGACACCACCGACACCAACACCTCTGACACCTCCAACCCCGACAGTATCAGAGATATCCCTAACGCCCCAGACATCTGCCGACGACAGCAGTACAGATGTTGATAAGCTCTGTGACTCTGTTAGCACACTGACAAACCAATTTAAAAACTTTAAAGACATACTTAGCACCTCGATCAATGTATTAAATTCCCCATATCCACCGCCCCCCACTCCAATGCATGAGGATAACACTGTTGAAACACAGGAGGAAGGTGCCACTAGTCCTGATACACTTGGCCAAGCCTTACAGCTTACCAAAGACATGAGGGCAACACCCAGACAGTCACTAGTATTTGATTCTATTGTTTCACCTATCTGTCCACCAATCTCAACAAGATTACGATCCAATCTAGTGACAAAGGAACCAGCACACACACGTACTAAAGAACAGGCAGGGGTGGATTTAACACTTCCTTTTATGACTTTAGGAAGGGAGATTCTGATACAATCAGTGGACACCACATTAATGGAGTCCTGGGCAAAAGGATGCCCTGACCCATTTAAAAACCCCAGTGGTGCTATTAAGTATTTACAAAAAAGAAGTCAGGGCTACCAATTTACGGGAGGGGATATCAGGTTTTGTCTGGATTGTTTAACCGGACACATTGACACTGACTGGTCTAAGGCTGATCCGCATTTAGATAAAAAATATGATGTACCCTGGGACAGTACTAAATATACGTATGGGCAGGGATCTGTTTCTCTTAGAGAGGGTGAGTTTGTCTGGAACAACCCCCATACTGTTACCCAATTATGGGAGAATTTGCATAAATATTTCTTCGACCAAGGGAGATCAAGGAAGAATGTTGGCTTAATTATGACCATTAAGCAAAAAGAGAAAGAGTCAGTTACAGATTTTTGCCGTCGATTTAAAAATGAATGGGTAAACATCGCGGGAATGCGTTTTCCTAGTGATACAAATGATGAAATGAATATTTTATACGTCCAGTCTTTATTGAACGGTCTGTGCGAACAGCATAGGCAAATTGTCTACATGACAGTGACTGGATGGCAAAAAATGCCACCAAATGAGATAGAGGCGGAACTGGCCATTAAAGATGGTGCAGGGGCTTTTCCTGATCAAACCCCACCACCACCCCCGCCACCACCCCCGCCACCACCACCGCCGCCCGATATCCCGCCCGCAACCATTATGCATGCCCAGGATGGCTCACCCCAAAATAGCAAGGACTGGAATAATAATGATACCAACCAGTATCCTAACAATAATAGGGGTAGACAAAATCATGGCAGGAAGAGAAACCAGCAAGGGAATAACCAGCGTAAACCAGGGTTATGTTTTAACTGTGGGAAGACTGGTCACTGGAGGAATGAGTGTTGGGCCCCACCGAGTAATAACCAACAGCCATTTCCGCAACAAAATCTAAACCAGCAACATTACCCAGGGAATGACCAACAGGGTCCAGTAAATAGCCGACAAGGTCAGGGCTATGGACAGCAAGGCCAGGGCTATGGACAGCAAGGCCAGGGCTATGGACAGCAAGGCCAGGGTAATGCGCAAAGGCAGCAACAGAATTACCAAGGACAAAATACTTCCAGCCCCAATTATAATGTTGCCTGGAACCAAACAATGCCTTATAGCCAATAGGGATGCCCGGGGACTGAAACCCTCGTCTGCGCACATTCGGTGTCTAGTAGATGGTTAGATGTACCACTATTATCATTGTATATTAACGGAAGATTAATCGACTTCCTTGTGGACACCGGGGCAACCCGTTCGTGTCTTAATAAATATTCCTACAGTGGTCCACTGACACAAGCAGACGAGTCCTCTATGGGTATTGAGGGTACACTAACCAAAAGTTTCATCACACCGGTAATGTCGGTACAATTAGATTTTAAGTCCGCCCGTCTATGGGATCACTCATTTCGAGTTCTTCCACAATGTCCAGTAAATTTATTGGGACGTGATTTAATGGCCAAAATGAAACTCGAGATAAGTATTAATGAAGAAGGGGGAATTACTTTATGTTCCCCATACTTTCCCCCTCATAATTACGATCTGTCTCTTTTTCAACATTCTGCTCTCTCTCTCTTTCAGCATGATACTGGCAGATTAAAAGTACGAGGCCTAAGTATGCCAAAAAGATTACTTAAACAGTTGAGGAACTTATCAAATTTCGCCGTTCATGGCGACATGCCATACACACGTATGACATTTTCTAAACCCATCTCTTGCAGAATTTTTGACCCAGAAACAGAAATGCATGATCCTAGGGCAGACACGGCTGTCTCTGCACATATTGAAGGTGTATGGATCACACCAACAAGGGTATACATTGCCTCAGATAAGGGAGCCTTTTTGTGGGCCAAGGGAGAACAGCTTGTGTTACAGGACAAATATTTACCCATTGACGACATATGGAATATTGAATACAACCTTTACTCTGCTAACATGATTGACATTCCCTTATCATTACAGGACATTGACCCACGGGTATGGGCAACCTCTAACACTGACCCAGGACTCATCTCATGCACGCCATACGAGGCCACACTAAAGCCAGGAGCACGTCCGGTATACATTAAACAATACCCATTATCTGCAGAAAAGGAAGCAGGGATAGAACCTATTATTAAAGAATTACTTACAAAGGGAGTGATAGAACCAACTGTTTCACCATACAACACACCAGTTAACCCTGTTCCCAAACCTAACAGCTCGCAGTGGCGCTTCACACAGGATTTGCGCGCAGTAAATGAGTTAGTACAACCATTAGCGCCTATAGTACCAGATGTCACTGCAATCATTACAGCCATACCTGCAACAGCGACATACTTCACAGTAATTGACCTTAATTCCGCATTCTTTAGTATTCCGGTGCACCCCAATACAAGATCTTTGTTTGCGTTCACCTTTAAAGGTGTTCAATACCGGTGGACACGTTTACCACAGGGATTTTGTGATTCACCTACGGCCTATAGTACCGTAGTGCGTATGACTCTTGCCGACTGGTGTCCGCCCGGTGGCTCTGTTTTGCTGCAGTATGTGGATGATTTGCTACTCTGCAGTCAAACGGAAGAAATATGCATTCTGGACACTCACAGTCTGATGGAGCATCTCGCTGCTACAGGTCACAAGGTCTCTCCTCACAAGATACAAATGGCGCTGCAAACTGTCAAATATTTAGGCTTCATACTACAGCCAGGACAGAGACTCCTATCATCGGAGCGAGTCAAGGTAATTGCCAATCTCCCCAAACCCAAGACGAAAGCTGCTATGCTATCATTTCTGGGGATGATCACCTATTGCCGCCAATGGATACCGAACTGTTCCCACTGGGATAACATTCTGAGACAATTGACTTTGATGCACCAACCAGATACATTACAATGGACGCCAGAGACTAACACTGCATTTACTGAACTCAAGACTGCATTGTGTTCAAGCCCCGCCTTGGGCTTGCCGAACTATAACCTGACTTTCCATTTGTTTTGCAGCGAGACAGGCACCGTGGTTGTTGGCGTACTGGCACAAGAGCATGGCTCGGGCTATAGGCCGGTGGCATTCTATTCTAAGAAACTACAGGAGATTGTGCAGGGGTTTCCGGCTTGTTTAAGACAAGTGGCTGCATGCGCGATTATGGTAGAAACAGTACAAACTATTGTGCTGTCACACAAACTAACCCTACATACATCACACCAGGTTCTACATGTTCTCAAGAACCTCACTACACAGCACATGACCGCTCAGCGTAGAACAGGCTATGAAACTATACTCACTTCTACCGCAAACCTCACTGTCAAGTATCACCCACCACATACAGGTCCGGCCCAATGCCTGTCTAAAATGTTATTGCACAACTCTGACTTAGAGGAAATAGACCATGACTGCCTACGAAACATACACAATATGACGTCAGTAAGGAGCGACTTACAAAGTACGCCCCTTAAGGAGGGAGATGTACTGTTTGTAGATGGGTCATGCTCTAAACCTGCAGATGGAGTGTATCTGACAGGATTTGCAGTAGTCAGATTACCAGACACAGTAATCTGTTCTGGAGCATTACCGTTTGTTTCAGCTCAAGCAGCAGAGTTAGTAGCACTGACAGAGGCATGCAAAGCATCATCACAGAATACGGTAACCATTTATACTGACTCTCGTTATGCATACGGGGTAGTACACGATTTTGGAGTAATATGGAAAAATCGTGGGTTTGTCAGTACTGATGGTAAGGGTATATCCCATGCCACATTAGTTGAGCAGTTACTGGACGCCATGTTGTTACCCAGTAAACTAGCCATTGTTAAATGCAAAGGACATGCTGGGGGAGAGACAGATGAGGCCAAAGGTAATGAGTTGGCTGATTACTATGCTAAAGAGGCAGCGCAATCGCAGATCATGTTCCCGGCATACAATACTACTGTTGATACTCAGCTCAACCTGGTTATGACATGCCACTTCCCAGACTATGATCTTAAAATGCTACAGGAACTTGCGGAGGGCAGAGATATAGAATTATGGGAAGAGAAAGGCCTGAGCAGAGATGAAAACGGGATTTGGGCTAGAGGAACAGTGATAGGTTTTCCTAAAATAGCCAGCCCTATTTTAATTTCACATTTTCATGGAATTGGGCATAAAGGAAAGAAAGCAACAGGTGATCAGATTAAAGAATTGTTCCTAGTCAGAGACATTGATCAAGTTGTTGAGATACAACTAGCGAGATGTTTAACATGCATCAGAAACAATACACAAGGAACACGACCCGCAAAACATGAACATTTACCGCCACCTAGCGGCCCAATGGAACAAATACAGATTGATTTTACACAGATGCCGACAGCAGCGGGGAAACTGAAATACCTATTGGTAATGGTAGACCAATTTAGCAAATGGGTTGAAGCATTCCCTACAACGAACGAAAGCTCAAAGACAGTTGTAAAAATACTGTGCAAGGAAATCATTCCCAGGTGGGGATGCCCACTTCAAATAAATAGTGATAGAGGAACACATTTTACATCTCAAGTAACTCAAGGAGTTGCTAAAACTCTTGCTATAGATTGGAAATTTCACATACCATACCACCCACAGTCTTCAGGACAGGTAGAGAGGACTAATCGCACCATCAAGGATAAACTGCGGAAAGGAACAAATGGTACCTTCTCGAGATGGCCAGATGTCCTTCCCGCAGTCCTTGCAGAAATTAGAATGACCCCGAATAGCACTACCAAATTGTCACCATTTGAAATTTTAATGGGGCGGCCGTTTCCAACTCCCTGGGCTCATGGTACGTATTGCCCGAAGGAAGTTGGAGACCTAGAACAAATTCAAGAGAATTATGTTCATCATTTGATACAGAAACTGAATGGCATCTATGGTGATGTTTCTTCTTCTCTTCCACTTCCTTCAGATAAACCAACACATTCTTTCCAGCCCGGAGACACAGTGGTGATTAAGCGTCTGCCGACCAAAGGAGGGACGACCGAGCCTCCCTACGGACTTCCCACCACGATCCTTGCAGTAACTCGTACAGCCGTACTGACAGAAGATTCATCAATATGGATCCATGCATCACGGATCAAGTCGATCAAGAACCAGAGACAAGAATCCGAATCATCAAAGAAGGAGTAGATGGACAATACCAGAGGACCGTGCTCAAGCGCGTATCTGGCCTTACAGTATTTAGTTTAGGAACATTATTAGTCTGCATTGTCTACTATATATGCGTAAAGGAGTTGCTTTATAATCATTATAAAACTAGCAGCAATCCTACCTGCCCTCATGAAAACTCCTGGGAAACATGGGAAGACTTTTCTTACCCCAAGATTGTCTCTGAGGAAGGTGAGACTTCATCTCCCCTTCCCAGAGAGCAATATGAGAATGCAACCCATGTACCACCAATCGAGTCCAATTTCTCTAATCTGGTAGGAGACTATAACACCCGATCGAAGCGAATGGCTTCATCTCTGATAGAAGTCAAAACTAACATTTGGAAACACTTAGCTGTTGATGTCTTGAATATGTCACATTTCTGCTTATCTGACATGACCAGCACAAAAGATATACTCACAAGTTGCCTGATAGCAGTACCCACACCAGTAGAAATTTTGTTAAAAGTATTTAGCACCCGCCATGATGATAGTCTTGCAGAAGAACATGATGTGAGGCAACATCTCTCTGTGTATGAATATTGTCACGACTGTCCTCAGTGTGTTGGTAAAGAATGGGCCAATATGACACAAATTAGGACTATGAGTATTACACAGGGGGATGTATGTTATCAAATGACCTGTGATCCGGAAGACATAGGTAAATGCAAACAGATAAAATTAATGCCCACAACATCCACCAACATATCTCAAGTGCTATGTGCCCGAACTGAAGAAAAATGCTATAATGTCACTAATACTATGAGTTGCAACCACACAATGAAAACACCAAGTCACATATATTCTGTTAAACTTCCCGTAGGATGGTTGTTTTCCTGTGGTAATATCACATATACATATATACCAGGAAACATTACAGGGGGGCCCTGTACTCTCACCAGGCTAGGACTTATGATGTTTTCTGTAGAGCCCGGCCTACATCAAACCAAGATTAAGCGATCAACTATTCCACTTGATGAAAACTGTAACCCAAATGTAATTTTGTTATCAGAAACTGAAATCCTAAGCTTAGCAGTCTCCCTTATTGGAGTACCCGGATTGGCATTGTATTCAGGAAAGGCTATAAGGAAGCTAGCATGTGTTGTAGCTAAAGGGTTAAACCAAACCTCCCAAGCCATAGAAGAATTAATGATAGATTTGAAGGGTACACGTAAGGCAGTTTTGGAAAATCGTGCAGCCATTGACTATCTACTGCTCAAACACGAACATGGTTGTCAGGATTTTGAGGGAATGTGCTGCTTCAACCTTTCAGACCACTCCAAGTCTGTACAAAATCATATATCAAATATCAAGGAGCTTGTTGCAGGCATTACTGAAAGAGTAGATGAGTTTGATTGGACTTTTGGCCTAGGTCCATGGTTTGGAGAATTGGGAAAGAAAATTATAATGGGACTGATAGTTTTTGTTTGTGCTTTTGTGATATTATCTATCCTTGTTACATGCTGCAAAGTGATGGGGTCAGCACTATGCAAACGGATAATACCATCTGTTAGAACAGTTAATCACACATATGCTGCTCTAAATATAAACGCCCCTGTTTCTGGTCCCGCAACCATGTCCTACCAGTCCAGACTCTTACCCACTAATGCCTCAACCCCGTCAGTAGGTTATCCTTTATTAGATTATGAAAACATGCAATTCGATTTCCAGACCTCCCCAGTATAAAAGGGGTTGTCATGGTGATGACAAAAGGAGGGACTGATAATATATATATCAGGGGTGACTCCATTTTGTCTCTTGTATAACCATTTTCTGCTAACACTGATATTCCGCTTAATCATATGACTTAACTAAACCTTTTTCCAACTACCCTGTTTGTGTTTTAATGTTGGCTGAACTTCTGTGTTGAAATAGGAAGTACTGACCAAACAAGGTAGCGAACGGGAAATTAAATACGTCCTCAGCTATTTTATCAGGCGACATGTGATGTACGGTAGTTTCCAAATAAATGATTTAATGACATGTTATGTCTAACATAAGCACAAAATAAGGGAAATGGAAATTGGCAAATAGTCATCTTTGTTTCAAGGCCTATATAACGTGGCTGTAAACGTCTAATAAACAGGAGATATTTTTGATCACACATTGGTGTCAGACTCAATTATTTCTCGTCCGAACGTTCGATTACTTTTCCAGGGCTGTAACAGTGGGAAAAATCCTTCGAAGGTGTTCGATCCGATGTACTGGAGATGATCCCGACATATGCTGAGTTGAGGATGAATTATTAAGAGCCTGGTTACCCCCTCTCGGAACCACAGACTTAGAAATCGCCAGCTCATATACAGTGCATAAAATATATTTATATAATATATTTATATATATACCCTTATACACCATTTTAATAAAAAATATCACAAAATTCTTCTAAGTCCCTCGGGAAGAGTGAAAGACGCGCACGTTCATTTTCAGCGCTCCTAGACCTTCCTATAAGAAGTTAGCCAAAAAGTAGCTTCGAAAAACGCTTAGGTTAAGTTTCAGAGTTGCTTCTAATGTACCAAAGCTGGACTTAGACATAATTTCACTCTCACAACATTATGGCTGGTTGGAGACAGTCCGAACCACAAGTATCGGGTCCATGGTTCTGGGCGTATACTGGGGGGGACGGGGATGACTCCCATTAACCCCTGACTATACCGGGGATACGCTTATCACAATGCCTTTCTGGTCTGTGCTGAAGCAGGGCATTCTGGCAGCCAAGTGGCTTGACCTTTATTAGTGAGCCTGGTTACCCCCTCTCGGAACCACAGACTTAGAAATCGCCAGCTCATATACAGTGCATAAAATATATTTATATATATACCCTTATACACCATTTTAATAAAAAATATCACAAAATTCTTCTAAGTCCCTCGGGAAGAGTGAAAGACGCGCACGTTCATTTTCAGAGCTCCTAGACCTTCCTATAAGAAGTTAGCCAAAAAGTAGCTTCGAAAAACGCTTAGGTTAAGTTTCAGAGTTGCTTCTAATGTACCAAAGCTGGACTTAGACATAATTTCACTCTCACAACATTATGGCTGGTTGGAGACAGTCCGAACCACAAGTATCGGGTCCATGGTTCTGGGCGTATACTGGGGGGGACGGGGATGACTCCCATTAACCCCTGACTATACCGGGGATACGCTTATCACAATGCCTTTCTGGTCTGTGCTGAAGCAGGGCATTCTGGCAGCCAAGTGGCTTGACCTTTATTAGTGAGCCTGGTTACCCCCTCTCGGAACCACAGACTTAGAAATCGCCAGCTCATATACAGTGCATAAAATATATTTATATATATACCCTTATACACCATTTTAATAAAAAATATCACAAAATTCTTCTAAGTCCCTCGGGAAGAGTGAAAGACGCGCACGTTCATTTTCAGAGCTCCTAGACCTTCCTATAAGAAGTTAGCCAAAAAGTAGCTTCGAAAAACGCTTAGGTTAAGTTTCAGAGTTGCTTCTAATGTACCAAAGCTGGACTTAGACATAATTTCACTCTCACAACATTATGGCTGGTTGGAGACAGTCCGAACCACAAGTACCGGGTCCATGGTTCTGGGCATATACTGGGGGGGACGGGGAAGACTCCCATTAACCCCTGACTATACCGGGGATACGCTTATCACAATGCCTTTCTGGTCTGTGCTGAAGCAGGGCATTCTGGCAGCCAAGTGGCTCGACCTTTATTAGTGAGCCTGGTTACCCCCTCTCGGAACCACAGACTTAGAAATCGCCAGCTCATATACAGTGCATAAAATATATTTATATATATACCCTTATACACCATTTTAATAAAAAATATCACAAAATTCTTCAAAGTCCCTCGGGAAGAGTGAAAAACGCGCACGTTCATTTTCAGAGCTCCTAGACCTTCCTATAAGAAGTTAGCCAAAAAGTAGCTTCGAAAAACGCTTAGGTTAAGTTTCAGAGTTGCTTCTAATGTACCAAAGCTGGACTTAGACATAATTTCACTCTCACAACATTATGGCTGGTTGGAGACAGTCTGAACCACAAGTACCGGGTCGATGGTTCTGGGCGTATACTGGGGGGACGGGGACGACTCCCATTAACCCCTGACTATACAGGGGATACGCTTATCACAATGCCTTTCTGGTCTGTGCTGAAGCAGGGCATTCTGGAAACCAAGTGGCTTGACCTTTATTAGTGAGCCTGGTTACCCCCTCTCGGAACCACAGACTTAGAAATCGCCAGCTCATATACAGTGCATAAAATATATTTATATAATATATTTATATATATACCCTTATACACCATTTTAATTAAAAATATCACAAAATTCTTCTAAGTCCCTCGGGAAGAGTGAAAGACGCGCACGTTGATTTTCAGCGCTCCTAGACCTTCCTATAAGAAGTTAGCCAAAAAGTAAGTAGCTTCGAAAAACGCTTAGGTTAAGTTTCAGAGTTGCTTCTAATGTACCAAAGCTGGACTTAGACATAATTTCACTCTCACAACATTATGGCTGGTTGGAGACAGTCCGAAGCACAAGTACCGGGTCCATGGTTCTGGCCGTATACTAGGGGGACGGGGGCGACTCCCATTAACCCCTGACTATACCGGGGATACGCTTATCACAATGCCTTTCTGGTCTGTGCTGAAGCAGGGCATTCTGGAAACCAAGTGGCTTGACCTTTATTAGTGAGCCTGGTTACCCCCTCTCGGAACCACAGACTTAGAAATCGCCAGCTCATATAAAGTGCATAAAATATATTTCTATATATACCCTTATACACCATTTTAATAAAAAATATCACAAAATTCTTCTAAGTCCCTCGGGAAGAGTGAAAGACGCGCACGTTCATTTTCAGCGCTCCTAGACCTTCCTATAAGAAGTTAGCCAAAAAGTAGCTTCGAAAAACGCTTAGGTTAAGTTTCAGAGTTGCTTCTAATGTACCAAAGCTGGACTTAGACATAATTTCACTCTCACAACATTATGGCTGGTTGGAGACAGTCTGAACCACAAGTACCGGGTCGATGGTTCTGGGCGTATACTGGGGGGACGGGGACGACTCCCATTAACCCCTGACTATACCGGGGATACGCTTATCACAATCCCTTTCTGGTCTGTGCTGAAGCAGGGCATTCTGGCAGCCAAGTGGCTTGACCTTTATTAGTGAGCCTGGTTACCCCCTCTCGGAACCACAGACTTAGAAATCGCCAGCTCATATACAGTGCATAAATATATTTATATATATACCCTTATACACCATTTTAATAAAAAATATCACAAAATTCTTCTAAGTCCCTCGGGAAGAGTGAAAGACGCGCACGTTCATTTTCAGCGCTCCTAGACCTTCTTATAAGAAGTTAGCCAAAAAGTAGCTTCGAAAAACGCTTAGGTTAAGTTTCAGAGTTGCTTCTAATGTACCAAAGCTGGACTTAGACATAATTTCACTCTCACAACATTATGGCTGGTTTGAGACAGTCTGAACCACAAGTACCGGGTCGATGGTTCTGGGCGTATACTGAGGGGACGGGGACGACTCCCATTAACCCCTGACTATACCGGGGATACGCTTATCACAATGCCTTTCTGGTCTGTGCTGAAGCAGGGCATTCTGGCAGCCAAGTGGCTTGACCTTTATTAGTGAGCCTGGTTACCCCCTCTCGGAACCACAGACTTAGAAATCGCCAGCTCATATACAGTGCATAAAATATATTTATATAATATATTTATATATATACCCTTATACACCATTTTAATAAAAAATATCACAAAATTCTTCTAAGTCCCTCGCGAAGAGTGAAAGACGCGCACGTTCATTTTCAGCGCTCCCAGACCTTCCTATAAGAAGTTAGCCAAAAAGTAGCTTCGAAAAACGCTTAGGTTAAGTTTCAGAGTTGCTTCTAATGTACCAAAGCTGGACTTAGACATAATTTCACTCTCACAACATTATGGCTGGTTGGAGACAGTCCGAACCACAAGTATCGGGTCCATGGTTCTGGGCGTATACTGGGGGGGACGGGGACGACTCCCATTAACCCCTGACTATACCGGGGATACGCTTATCACAATGCCTTTCTGGTCTGTGCTGAAGCAGGGCATTCTGGCAGCCAAGTGGCTTGACCTTTATTAGTGAGCCTGGTTACCCCCTCTCGGAACCACAGACTTAGAAATCGCCAGCTCATATACAGTGCATAAAATATATTTATATATATACCCTTATACACCATTTTAATAAAAAATATCACAAAATTCTTCTAAGTCCCTCGGGAAGAGTGAAAGACGCGCACGTTCATTTTCAGAGCTCCTAGACCTTCCTATAAGAAGTTAGCCAAAAAGTAGCTTCGAAAAACGCTTAGGTTAAGTTTCAGAGTTGCTTCTAATGTACCAAAGCTGGACTTAGACATAATTTCACTCTCACAACATTATGGCTGGTTGGAGACAGTCTGAACCACAAGTACCGGGTCGATGGTTCTGGGCGTATACTGGGGGGACGGGGACGACTCCCATTAACCCCTGACTATACCGGGGATACGCTTATCACAATGCCTTTCTGGTCTGTGCTGAAGCAGGGCATTCTGGCAGCCAAGTGGCTTGACTTTTATTAGTGAGCCTGGTTACCCCCTCTCGGAACCACAGACTTAGAAATCGCCAGCTCATATACAGTGCATAAAATATATTTCTATATATACCCTTATACACCATTTTAATTAAAAATATCACAAAATTCTTCTAAGTCCCTCGGGAAGAGTGAAAGACGCGCACGTTGATTTTCAGCGCTCCTAGACCTTCCTATAAGAAGTTAGCCAAAAAGTAAGTAGCTTCGAAAAACGCTTAGGTTAAGTTTCAGAGTTGCTTCTAATGTACCAAAGCTGGACTTAGACATAATTTCACTCTCACAACATTATGGCTGGTTGGAGACAGTCCGAAGCACAAGTACCGGGTCCATGGTTCTGGCCGTATACTAGGGGGACGGGGGCGACTCCCATTAACCCCTGACTATACCGGGGATACGCTTATCACAATGCCTTTCTGGTCTGTGCTGAAGCAGGGCATTCTGGAAACCAAGTGGCTTGACCTTTATTAGTGAGCCTGGTTACCCCCTCTCGGAACCACAGACTTAGAAATCGCCAGCTCATATAAAGTGCATAAAATATATTTCTATATATACCCTTATACACCATTTTAATAAAAAATATCACAAAATTCTTCTAAGTCCCTCGGGAAGAGTGAAAGACGCGCACGTTCATTTTCAGCGCTCCTAGACCTTCCTATAAGAAGTTAGCCAAAAAGTAGCTTCGAAAAACGCTTAGGTTAAGTTTCAGAGTTGCTTCTAATGTACCAAAGCTGGACTTAGACATAATTTCACTCTCACAACATTATGGCTGGTTGGAGACAGTCTGAACCACAAGTACCGGGTCGATGGTTCTGGGCGTATACTGGGGGGACGGGGACGACTCCCATTAACCCCTGACTATACCGGGGATACGCTTATCACAATCCCTTTCTGGTCTGTGCTGAAGCAGGGCATTCTGGCAGCCAAGTGGCTTGACCTTTATTAGTGAGCCTGGTTACCCCCTCTCGGAACCACAGACTTAGAAATCGCCAGCTCATATACAGTGCATAAATATATTTATATATATACCCTTATACACCATTTTAATAAAAAATATCACAAAATTCTTCTAAGTCCCTCGGGAAGAGTGAAAGACGCGCACGTTCATTTTCAGCGCTCCTAGACCTTCTTATAAGAAGTTAGCCAAAAAGTAGCTTCGAAAAACGCTTAGGTTAAGTTTCAGAGTTGCTTCTAATGTACCAAAGCTGGACTTAGACATAATTTCACTCTCACAACATTATGGCTGGTTTGAGACAGTCTGAACCACAAGTACCGGGTCGATGGTTCTGGGCGTATACTGAGGGGACGGGGACGACTCCCATTAACCCCTGACTATACCGGGGATACGCTTATCACAATGCCTTTCTGGTCTGTGCTGAAGCAGGGCATTCTGGCAGCCAAGTGGCTTGACCTTTATTAGTGAGCCTGGTTACCCCCTCTCGGAACCACAGACTTAGAAATCGCCAGCTCATATACAGTGCATAAAATATATTTATATAATATATTTATATATATACCCTTATACACCATTTTAATAAAAAATATCACAAAATTCTTCTAAGTCCCTCGCGAAGAGTGAAAGACGCGCACGTTCATTTTCAGCGCTCCCAGACCTTCCTATAAGAAGTTAGCCAAAAAGTAGCTTCGAAAAACGCTTAGGTTAAGTTTCAGAGTTGCTTCTAATGTACCAAAGCTGGACTTAGACATAATTTCACTCTCACAACATTATGGCTGGTTGGAGACAGTCCGAACCACAAGTATCGGGTCCATGGTTCTGGGCGTATACTGGGGGGGACGGGGACGACTCCCATTAACCCCTGACTATACCGGGGATACGCTTATCACAATGCCTTTCTGGTCTGTGCTGAAGCAGGGCATTCTGGCAGCCAAGTGGCTTGACCTTTATTAGTGAGCCTGGTTACCCCCTCTCGGAACCACAGACTTAGAAATCGCCAGCTCATATACAGTGCATAAAATATATTTATATATATACCCTTATACACCATTTTAATAAAAAATATCACAAAATTCTTCTAAGTCCCTCGGGAAGAGTGAAAGACGCGCACGTTCATTTTCAGAGCTCCTAGACCTTCCTATAAGAAGTTAGCCAAAAAGTAGCTTCGAAAAACGCTTAGGTTAAGTTTCAGAGTTGCTTCTAATGTACCAAAGCTGGACTTAGACATAATTTCACTCTCACAACATTATGGCTGGTTGGAGACAGTCTGAACCACAAGTACCGGGTCGATGGTTCTGGGCGTATACTGGGGGGACGGGGACGACTCCCATTAACCCCTGACTATACCGGGGATACGCTTATCACAATGCCTTTCTGGTCTGTGCTGAAGCAGGGCATTCTGGCAGCCAAGTGGCTTGACCTTTATTAGTGAGCCTGGTTACCCCCTCTCGGAACCACAGACTTAGAAATCGCCAGCTCATATACAGTGCATAAAATATATTTATATAATATATTTATATATATACCCTTATACACCATTTTAATAAAAAATATCACAAAATTCTTCTAAGTCCCTCGGGAAGAGTGAAAGACGCGCACGTTCATTTTCAGCGCTCCCAGACCTTCCTATAAGAAGTTAGCCAAAAAGTAGCTTCGAAAAACGCTTAGGTTAAGTTTCAGAGTTGCTTCTAATGTACCAAAGCTGGACTTAGACATAATTTCACTCTCACAACATTATGGCTGGTTGGAGACAGTCCGAACCACAAGTATCGGGTCCATGGTTCTGGGCGTATACTGGGGGGGACGGGGATGACTCCCATTAACCCCTGACTATACCGGGGATACGCTTATCACAATGCCTTTCTGGTCTGTGCTGAAGCAGGGCATTCTGGCAGCCAAGTGGCTTGACCTTTATTAGTGAGCCTGGTTACCCCCTCTCGGAACCACAGACTTTGAAATCGCCAGCTCATATACAGTGCATAAAATATATTTATATATATACCCTTATACACCATTTTAATAAAAAATATCACAAAATTCTTCTAAGTCCCTCGGGAAGAGTGAAAGACGCGCACGTTCATTTTCAGAGCTCCTAGACCTTCCTATAAGAAGTTAGCCAAAAAGTAGCTTCGAAAAACGCTTAGGTTAAGTTTCAGAGTTGCTTCTAATGTACCAAAGCTGGACTTAGACATAATTTCACTCTCACAACATTATGGCTGGTTGAAGACAGTCTGAACCACAAGTACCGGGTCGATGGTTCTGGGCGTATACTGGGGAGACGGGGACGACTCCCATTAACCCCTGACTATACCGGGGATACGCTTATCACAATGCCTTTCTGGTCTGTGCTGAAGCAGGGCATTCTGGCAGCCAAGTGGCTTGACCTTTATTAGTGAGCCTGGTTACCCCCTCTCGGAACCACAGACTTAGAAATCGCCAGCTCATATACAGTGCATAAAATATATTTATATAATATATTTATATATATACCCTTATACACCATATTAATAAAAAATATCACAAAATTCTTCTAAGTCCCTCGGGAAGAGTGAAAGACGCGCACGTTCATTTTCAGCGCTCCCAGACCTTCCTATAAGAAGTTAGCCAAAAAGTAGCTTCGAAAAACGCTTAGGTTAAGTTTCAGAGTTGCTTCTAATGTACCAAAGCTGGACTTAGACATAATTTCACTCTCACAACATTATGGCTGGTTGGAGACAGTCCGAACCACAAGTATCGGGTCCATGGTTCTGGGCGTATACTGGGGGGGACGGGGATGACTCCCATTAACCCCTGACTATACCGGGGATACGCTTATCACAATGCCTTTCTGGTCTGTGCTGAAGCAGGGCATTCTGGCAGCCAAGTGGCTTGACCTTTATTAGTGAGCCTGGTTACCCCCTCTCGGAACCACAGACTTAGAAATCGCCAGCTCATATACAGTGCATAAAATATATTTATATATATATACCCTTATACACCATTTTAATAAAAAATATCACAAAATTCTTCTAAGTCCCTCGGGAAGAGTGAAAGACGCGCACGTTCATTTTCAGAGCTCCTAGACCTTCCTATAAGAAGTTAGCCAAAAAGTAGCTTCGAAAAACGCTTAGGTTAAGTTTCAGAGTTGCTTCTAATGTACCAAAGCTGGACTTAGACATAATTTCACTCTCACAACATTATGGCTGGTTGGAGACAGTCCGAACCACAAGTACCGGGTCCATGGTTCTGGGCATATACTGGGGGGGACGGGGAAGACTCCCATTAACCCCTGACTATACCGGGGATACGCTTATCACAATGCCTTTCTGGTCTGTGCTGAAGCAGGGCATTCTGGCAGCCAAGTGGCTTGACCTTTATTAGTGAGCCTGGTTACCCCCTCTCGGAACCACAGACTTAGAAATCGCCAGCTCATATACAGTGCATAAAATATATTTATATATATACCCTTATACACCATTTTAATAAAAAATATCACAAAATTCTTCTAAGTCCCTCGGGAAGAGTGAAAGACGCGCACGTTCATTTTCAGAGCTCCTAGACCTTCCTATAAGAAGTTAGCCAAAAAGTAGCTTCGAAAAACGCTTAGGTTAAGTTTCAGAGTTGCTTCTCATGTACCAAAGCTGGACTTAGACATAATTTGACTCTCACAACATTATGGCTGGTTGGAGACAGTCTGAACCACAAGTACCGGGTCGATGGTTCTGGGCGTATACTGGGGGGACGGGGACGACTCCCATTAACCCCTGACTATACCGGGGATACGCTTATCACAATGCCTTTCTGGTCTGTGCTGAAGCAGGGCATTCTGGCAGCCAAGTGGCTTGACCTTTATTAGTGAGCCTGGTTACCCCCTCTCGGAACCACAGACTTAGAAATCGCCAGCTCATATACAGTGCATAAAATATATTTATATAATATATTTATATATATACCCTTATACACCATTTTAATAAAAAATATCACAAAATTCTTCTAAGTCCCTCGGGAAGAGTGAAAGACGCGCACATTCATTTTCAGAGCTCCTTGACCTTCCTATAAGAAGTTATCCAAAAAGTAGCTTCGAAAAACGCTTAGGTTAAGTTTCAGAGTTGCTTCTAATGTACCAAAGCTGGACTTAGACATAATTTCACTCTCACAACATTATGGCTGGTTGGAGACAGTCCGAAGCACAAGTACCGGGTCCATGGTTCTGGGCGTATACTGGGGGGGACGGGGACGACTCCCATTAACCCCTGACTATACCGGGGATACGCTTATCACAATGCCTTTCTGGTCTGTGCTGAAGCAGGGCATTCTGGCAGCCAAGTGGCTTGACCTTTATTAGTGAGCCTGGTTACCCCCTCTCGGAACCACAGACTTAGAAATCGCCAGCTCATATACAGTGCATAAAATATATTTATATATATACCCTTATACACCATTTTAATAAAAAATATCACAAAATTCTTCTAAGTCCCTCGGGACGAGTGAAAGACGCGCACGTTCATTTTCAGAGCTCCTAGACCTTCCTATAAGAAGTTAGCCAAAAAGTAGCTTCGAAAAACGCTTAGGTTAAGTTTCAGAGTTGCTTCTAAAGTACCAAAGCTGGACTTAGACATAATTTCACTCTCACAACATTATGGCTGGTTGGAGACAGTCTGAACCACAAGTACCGGGTCGATGGTTCTGGGCGTATACTGGGGGGACGGGGACGACTCCCATTAACCCCTGACTATACCGGGGATACGCTTATCACAATGCCTTTCTGGTCTGTGCTGAAGCAGGGCATTCTGGCAGCCAAGTGGCTTGACCTTTATTAGTGAGCCTGGTTACCCCCTCTCGGAACCACAGACTTAGAAATCGCCAGCTCATATACAGTGCATAAAATATATTTATATAATATATTTATATATATACCCTTATACACCATTTTAATAAAAAATATCACAAAATTCTTCTAAGTCCCTCGGGAAGAGTGAAAGACGCGCACATTCATTTTCAGAGCTTCTTGACCTTCCTATAAGAAGTTATCCAAAAAGTAGCTTCGAAAAACGCTTAGGTTAAGTTTCAGAGTTGCTTCTAATGTACCAAAGCTGGACTTAGACATAATTTCACTCTCACAACATTATGGCTGGTTGGAGACAGTCCGAAGCACAAGTACCGGGTCCATGGTTCTGGGCGTATACTGGGGGGGACGGGGACGACTCCCATTAACCCCTGACTATACCGGGGATACGCTTATCACAATGCCTTTCTGGTCTGTGCTGAAGCAGGGCATTCTGGCAGCCAAGTGGCTTGACCTTTATTAGTGAGCCTGGTTACCCCCTCTCGGAACCACAGACTTAGAAATCGCCAGCTCATATACAGTGCATAAAATATATTTATATATATACCCTTATACACCATTTTAATAAAAAATATCACAAAATTCTTCTAAGTCCCTCGGGACGAGTGAAAGACGCGCACGTTCATTTTCAGAGCTCCTAGACCTTCCTATAAGAAGTTAGCCAAAAAGTAGCTTCGAAAAACGCTTAGGTTAAGTTTCAGAGTTGCTTCTAATGTACCAAAGCTGGACTTAGACATAATTTCACTCTCACAACATTATGGCTGGTTGGAGACAGTCTGAACCACAAGTACCGGGTCGATGGTTCTGGGCGTATACTGGGGGGACGGGGACGACTCCCATTAACCCCTGACTATACCGGGGATACGCTTATCACAATGCCTTTCTGGTCTGTGCTGAAGCAGGGCATTCTGGCAGCCAAGTGGCTTGACCTTTATTAGTGAGCCTGGTTACCCCCTCTCGGAACCACAGACTTAGAAATCGCCAGCTCATATACAGTGCATAAAATATATTTATATAATATATTTATATATATACCCTTATACACCATTTTAATAAAAAATATCACAAAATTCTTCTAAGTCCCTCGGGAAGAGTGAAAGACGCGCACATTCATTTTCAGAGCTCCTTGACCTTCCTATAAGAAGTTATCCAAAAAGTAGCTTCGAAAAACGCTTAGGTTAAGTTTCAGAGTTGCTTCTAATGTACCAAAGCTGGACTTAGACATAATTTCACTCTCACAACATTATGGCTGGTTGGAGACAGTCCGAAGCACAATTACCGGGTCCATGGTTCTGGGCGTATACTGGGGGGGACGGGGACGACTCCCATTAACCCCTGACTATACCGGGGATACGCTTATCACAATGCCTTTCTGGTCTGTGCTGAAGCAGGGCATTCTGGCAGCCAAGTGGCTTGACCTTTATTAGTGAGCCTGGTTACCCCCTCTCGGAACCACAGACTTAGAAATCGCCAGCTCATATACAGTGCATAAAATATATTTATATATATACCCTTATACACCATTTTAATAAAAAATATCACAAAATTCTTCTAAGTCCCTCGGGACGAGTGAAAGACGCGCACGTTCATTTTCAGAGCTCCTAGACCTTCCTATAAGAAGTTAGCCAAAAAGTAGCTTCGAAAAACGCTTAGGTTAAGTTTCAGAGTTGCTTCTAATGTACCAAAGCTGGACTTAGACATAATTTCACTCTCACAACATTATGGCTGGTTGGAGACAGTCTGAACCACAAGTACCGGGTCGATGGTTCTGGGCGTATACTGGGGGGACGGGGACGACTCCCATTAACCCCTGACTATACCGGGGATACGCTTATCACAATGCCTTTCTGGTCTGTGCTGAAGCAGGGCATTCTGGCAGCCAAGTGGCTTGACCTTTATTAGTGAGCCTGGTTACCCCCTCTCGGAACCACAGACTTAGAAATCGCCAGCTCATATACAGTGCATAAAATATATTTATATATATACCCTTATACACCATTTTAAAAAAAATATCACAAAATTCTTCTAAGTCCCTCGGGAAGAGTGAAAGACGCGCACGTTCATTTTCAGAGCTCCTAGACCTTCCTATAAGAAGTTAGCCAAAAAGTAGCTTCGAAAAACGCTTAGGTTAAGTTTCAGAGTTGCTTCTAATGTACCAAAGCTGGACTTAGACATAATTTCACTCTCACAACATTATGGCTGGTTGGAGACAGTCTGAACCACAAGTACCGGGTCGATGGTTCTGGGCGTATACTGGGGGGACGGGGACGACTCCCATTAACCCCTGACTATACCGGGGATACGCTTATCACAATGCCTTTCTGGTCTGTGCTGAAGCAGGGCATTCTGGCAGCCAAGTGGCTTGACCTTTATTAGTGAGCCTGGTTACACCCTCTCGGAACCACAGACTTAGAAATCGCCAGCTCATATACAGTGCATAAAATATATTTATATAATATATTTATATATATACCCTTATACACCATTTTAATAAAAAATATCACAAAATTCTTCTAAGTCCCTCGGGAAGAGTGAAAGACGCGCACATTCATTTTCAGAGCTCCTTGACCTTCCTATAAGAAGTTATCCAAAAAGTAGCTTCGAAAAACGCTTAGGTTAAGTTTCAGAGTTGCTTCTAATGTACCAAAGCTGGACTTAGACATAATTTCACTCTCACAACATTATGGCTGGTTGGAGACAGTCCGAAGCACAAGTACCGGGTCCATGGTTCTGGGCGTATACTGGGGGGGACGGGGACGACTCCCATTAACCCCTGACTATACCGGGGATACGCTTATCACAATGCCTTTCTGGTCTGTGCTGAAGCAGGGCATTCTGGCAGCCAAGTGGCTTGACCTTTATTAGTGAGCCTGGTTACCCCCTCTCGGAACCACAGACTTAGAAATCGCCAGCTCATATACAGTGCATAAAATATATTTATATATATACCCTTATACACCATTTTAATAAAAAATATCACAAAATTCTTCTAAGTCCCTCGGGACGAGTGAAAGACGCGCACGTTCATTTTCAGAGCTCCTAGACCTTCCTATAAGAAGTTAGCCAAAAAGTAGCTTCGAAAAACGCTTAGGTTAAGTTTCAGAGTTGCTTCTAATGTACCAAAGCTGGACTTAGACATAATTTCACTCTCACAACATTATGGCTGGTTGGAGACAGTCTGAACCACAAGTACCGGGTCGATGGTTCTGGGCGTATACTGGGGGGACGGGGACGACTCCCATTAACCCCTGACTATACCGGGGATACGCTTATCACAATGCCTTTCTGGTCTGTGCTGAAGCAGGGCATTCTGGCAGCCAAGTGGCTTGACCTTTATTAGTGAGCCTGGTTACCCCCTCTCGGAACCACAGACTTAGAAATCGCCAGCTCATATACAGTGCATAAAATATATTTATATAATATATTTATATATATACCCTTATACACCATTTTAATAAAAAATATCACAAAATTCTTCTAAGTCCCTCGGGAAGAGTGAAAGACGCGCACATTCATTTTCAGAGCTCCTTGACCTTCCTATAAGAAGTTATCCAAAAAGTAGCTTCGAAAAACGCTTAGGTTAAGTTTCAGAGTTGCTTCTAATGTACCAAAGCTGGACTTAGACATAATTTCACTCTCACAACATTATGGCTGGTTGGAGACAGTCCGAAGCACAAGTACCGGGTCCATGGTTCTGGGCGTATACTGGGGGGGACGGGGACGACTCCCATTAACCCCTGACTATACCGGGGATACGCTTATCACAATGCCTTTCTGGTCTGTGCTGAAGCAGGGCATTCTGGCAGCCAAGTGGCTTGACCTTTATTAGTGAGCCTGGTTACCCCCTCTCGGAACCACAGACTTAGAAATCGCCAGCTCATATACAGTGCATAAAATATATTTATATATATACCCTTATACACCATTTTAATAAAAAATATCACAAAATTCTTCTAAGTCCCTCGGGACGAGTGAAAGACGCGCACGTTCATTTTCAGAGCTCCTAGACCTTCCTATAAGAAGTTAGCCAAAAAGTAGCTTCGAAAAACGCTTAGGTTAAGTTTCAGAGTTGCTTCTAATGTACCAAAGCTGGACTTAGACATAATTTCACTCTCACAACATTATGGCTGGTTGGAGACAGTCTGAACCACAAGTACCGGGTCGATGGTTCTGGGCGTATACTGGGGGGACGGGGACGACTCCCATTAACCCCTGACTATACCGGGGATACGCTTATCACAATGCCTTTCTGGTCTGTGCTGAAGCAGGGCATTCTGGCAGCCAAGTGGCTTGACCTTTATTAGTGAGCCTGGTTACCCCCTCTCGGAACCACAGACTTAGAAATCGCCAGCTCATATACAGTGCATAAAATATATTTATATAATATATTTATATATATACCCTTATACACCATTTTAATAAAAAATATCACAAAATTCTTCTAAGTCCCTCGGGAAGAGTGAAAGACGCGCACATTCATTTTCAGAGCTCCTTGACCTTCCTATAAGAAGTTATCCAAAAAGTAGCTTCGAAAAACGCTTAGGTTAAGTTTCAGAGTTGCTTCTAATGTACCAAAGCTGGACTTAGACATAATTTCACTCTCACAACATTATGGCTGGTTGGAGACAGTCCGAAGCACAATTACCGGGTCCATGGTTCTGGGCGTATACTGGGGGGGACGGGGACGACTCCCATTAACCCCTGACTATACCGGGGATACGCTTATCACAATGCCTTTCTGGTCTGTGCTGAAGCAGGGCATTCTGCCAGCCAAGTGGCTTGACCTTTATTAGTGAGCCTGGTTACCCCCTCTCGGAACCACAGACTTAGAAATCGCCAGCTCATATACAGTGCATAAAATATATTTATATATATACCCTTATACACCATTTTAATAAAAAATATCACAAAATTCTTCTAAGTCCCTCGGGACGAGTGAAAGACGCGCACGTTCATTTTCAGAGCTCCTAGACCTTCCTATAAGAAGTTAGCCAAAAAGTAGCTTCGAAAAACGCTTAGGTTAAGTTTCAGAGTTGCTTCTAATGTACCAAAGCTGGACTTAGACATAATTTCACTCTCACAACATTATGGCTGGTTGGAGACAGTCTGAACCACAAGTACCGGGTCGATGGTTCTGGGCGTATACTGGGGGGACGGGGACGACTCCCATTAACCCCTGACTATACCGGGGATACGCTTATCACAATGCCTTTCTGGTCTGTGCTGAAGCAGGGCATTCTGGCAGCCAAGTGGCTTGACCTTTATTAGTGAGCCTGGTTACCCCCTCTCGGAACCACAGACTTAGAAATCGCCAGCTCATATACAGTGCATAAAATATATTTATATATATACCCTTATACACCATTTTAAAAAAAATATCACAAAATTCTTCTAAGTCCCTCGGGAAGAGTGAAAGACGCGCACGTTCATTTTCAGAGCTCCTAGACCTTCCTATAAGAAGTTAGCCAAAAAGTAGCTTCGAAAAACGCTTAGGTTAAGTTTCAGAGTTGCTTCTAATGTACCAAAGCTGGACTTAGACATAATTTCACTCTCACAACATTATGGCTGGTTGGAGACAGTCTGAACCACAAGTACCGGGTCGATGGTTCTGGGCGTATACTGGGGGGACGGGGACGACTCCCATTAACCCCTGACTATACCGGGGATACGCTTATCACAATGCCTTTCTGGTCTGTGCTGAAGCAGGGCATTCTGGCAGCCAAGTGGCTTGACCTTTATTAGTGAGCCTGGTTACACCCTCTCGGAACCACAGACTTAGAAATCGCCAGCTCATATACAGTGCATAAAATATATTTATATAATATATTTATATATATACCCTTATACACCATTTTAATAAAAAATATAACAAAAATCTTCTAAGTCCCTCGGGAAGAGTGAAAGACGCGCACGTTCATTTTCAGCGCTCCTAGACCTTCCTATAAGAAGTTAGCCAAAAAGTAGCTTCGAAAAACGCTTAGGTTAAGTTTCAGAGTTGCTTCTAATGTACCAAAGCTGGACTTAGACATAATTTCACTCTCACAACATTATGTCTGGTTGGAGACAGTCCGAACCACAAGTACCGGGTCCATGGTTCTGGGCGTATACTGGGGGGACGGGGACGACTCCCATTAACCCCTGACTATACCGGGGATACGCTTATCATAATGCCTTTCTGGTCTGTGCTGAAGCAGGGCATTCTGGCAGCCAAGTGGCTTGACCTTTATTAGTGAGCCTGGTTACCCCCTCTCGGAACCACAGACTTAGAAATCGCCAGCTCATATACAGTGCATAAAATATATTTATATAATATATTTATATATATACCCTTATACACCATTTTAATAAAAAATATCACAAAATTCTTCTAAGTCCCTCGGGAAGAGTGAAAGACGCGCACGTTCATTTTCAGCGCTCCCAGTCCTTCCTATAAGAAGTTAGCCAAAAAGTAGCTTCGAAAAACGCTTAGGTTAAGTTTCAGAGTTGCTTCTAATGTACCAAAGCTGGACTTAGACATAATTTCACTCTCACAACATTATGGCTGGTTGGAGACAGTCCGAACCACAAGTACCGGGTCCATGGTTCTGGGCGTATACTGGGGGGGACGGGGACGACTCCCATTAACCCCTGACTATACCGGGGATACGCTTATCACAATGCCTTTCTGGTCTGTGCTGAAGCAGGGCATTCTGGCAGCCAAGTGGCTTGACCTTTATAAGTGAGCCTGGTTACCCCCTCTCGGAACCACAGACTTAGAAATTGCCAGCTCATATACAGTGCATAAAATATATTTATATATATACCCTTATACACCATTTTAATAAAAAATATCACAAAATTCTTCTACAGTAAGTCCCTCGGGAAGAGTGAAAGACGCGCACGTTCATTTTCAGCGTTCCTAGACCTTCCTATAAGAAGTTAACCAAAAAGTAGCTTCGAAAAACGCTTAGGTTAAGTTTCAGAGTTGCTTCTAATGTACCAAAACTGGACTTAGACATAATTTCACTCTCACAACATTATGGCTGGTTGGAGACAGTCCGAACCACAAGTACCGGGTCCATGGTTCTGGGCGTATACTGGGGGGACGGGGACGACTCCCATTAACCCCTGACTATACCGGGGATACGCTTATCATAATGCCTTTCTGGTCTGTGCTGAAGCAGGGCATTCTGGCAGCCAAGTGGCTTGACCTTTATTAGTGAGCCTGGTTACCCCCTCTCGGAACCACAGACTTAGAAATCGCCAGCTCATATACAGTGCATAAAATATATTTATATAATATATTTATATATATACCCTTATACACCATTTTAATAAAAAATATCACAAAATTCTTTTAAGTCCCTCGGGAAGAGTGAAAGACGCGTACGTTCATTTTCAGCGCTCCTAGACCTTCCTATAAGAAGTTAGCCAAAAAGTAGCTTCGAAAAACGCTTAGGTTAAGTTTCAGAGTTGCTTCTAATGTACCAAAGCTGGACTTAGACATAATTTCACTCTCACAACATTATGGCTGGTTGGAGACAGTCCGAACCACAAGTACCGGGTCCATGGTTCTGGGCGTATACTGGGGGGACGGGGACGACTCCCATTAACCCCTGACTATACCGGGGATACGCTTATCATAATGCCTTTCTAGTCTGTGCTGAAGCAGGGCATTCTGGCAGCCAAGTGGCTTGACCTTTATTAGTGTGCCTGGTTACCCCCTCTCGGAACCACAGACTTAGAAATCGCCAGCTCATATACAGTGCATAAAATATATTTATATAATATATTTATATATATACCCTTATACACCATTTTAATAAAAAATATCACAAAATTCTTCTAAGTCCCTCGGGAAGAGTGAAAGACGCGCACATTCATTTTCAGAGCTCCTTGACCTTCCTATAAGAAGTTATCCAAAAAGTAGCTTCGAAAAACGCTTAGGTTAAGTTTCAGAGTTGCTTCTAATGTACCAAAGCTGGACTTAGACATAATTTCACTCTCACAACATTATGGCTGGTTGGAGACAGTCCGAAGCACAATTACCGGGTCCATGGTTCTGGGCGTATACTGGGGGGGACGGGGACGACTCCCATTAACCCCTGACTATACCGGGGATACGCTTATCACAATGCCTTTCTGGTCTGTGCTGAAGCAGGGCATTCTGCCAGCCAAGTGGCTTGACCTTTATTAGTGAGCCTGGTTACCCCCTCTCGGAACCACAGACTTAGAAATCGCCAGCTCATATACAGTGCATAAAATATATTTATATATATACCCTTATACACCATTTTAATAAAAAATATCACAAAATTCTTCTAAGTCCCTCGGGACGAGTGAAAGACGCGCACGTTCATTTTCAGAGCTCCTAGACCTTCCTATAAGAAGTTAGCCAAAAAGTAGCTTCGAAAAACGCTTAGGTTAAGTTTCAGAGTTGCTTCTAATGTACCAAAGCTGGACTTAGACATAATTTCACTCTCACAACATTATGGCTGGTTGGAGACAGTCTGAACCACAAGTACCGGGTCGATGGTTCTGGGCGTATACTGGGGGGACGGGGACGACTCCCATTAACCCCTGACTATACCGGGGATACGCTTATCACAATGCCTTTCTGGTCTGTGCTGAAGCAGGGCATTCTGGCAGCCAAGTGGCTTGACCTTTATTAGTGAGCCTGGTTACCCCCTCTCGGAACCACAGACTTAGAAATCGCCAGCTCATATACAGTGCATAAAATATATTTATATATATACCCTTATACACCATTTTAAAAAAAATATCACAAAATTCTTCTAAGTCCCTCGGGAAGAGTGAAAGACGCGCACGTTCATTTTCAGAGCTCCTAGACCTTCCTATAAGAAGTTAGCCAAAAAGTAGCTTCGAAAAACGCTTAGGTTAAGTTTCAGAGTTGCTTCTAATGTACCAAAGCTGGACTTAGACATAATTTCACTCTCACAACATTATGGCTGGTTGGAGACAGTCTGAACCACAAGTACCGGGTCGATGGTTCTGGGCGTATACTGGGGGGACGGGGACGACTCCCATTAACCCCTGACTATACCGGGGATACGCTTATCACAATGCCTTTCTGGTCTGTGCTGAAGCAGGGCATTCTGGCAGCCAAGTGGCTTGACCTTTATTAGTGAGCCTGGTTACACCCTCTCGGAACCACAGACTTAGAAATCGCCAGCTCATATACAGTGCATAAAATATATTTATATAATATATTTATATATATACCCTTATACACCATTTTAATAAAAAATATAACAAAAATCTTCTAAGTCCCTCGGGAAGAGTGAAAGACGCGCACGTTCATTTTCAGCGCTCCTAGACCTTCCTATAAGAAGTTAGCCAAAAAGTAGCTTCGAAAAACGCTTAGGTTAAGTTTCAGAGTTGCTTCTAATGTACCAAAGCTGGACTTAGACATAATTTCACTCTCACAACATTATGTCTGGTTGGAGACAGTCCGAACCACAAGTACCGGGTCCATGGTTCTGGGCGTATACTGGGGGGACGGGGACGACTCCCATTAACCCCTGACTATACCGGGGATACGCTTATCATAATGCCTTTCTGGTCTGTGCTGAAGCAGGGCATTCTGGCAGCCAAGTGGCTTGACCTTTATTAGTGAGCCTGGTTACCCCCTCTCGGAACCACAGACTTAGAAATCGCCAGCTCATATACAGTGCATAAAATATATTTATATAATATATTTATATATATACCCTTATACACCATTTTAATAAAAAATATCACAAAATTCTTCTAAGTCCCTCGGGAAGAGTGAAAGACGCGCACGTTCATTTTCAGCGCTCCCAGTCCTTCCTATAAGAAGTTAGCCAAAAAGTAGCTTCGAAAAACGCTTAGGTTAAGTTTCAGAGTTGCTTCTAATGTACCAAAGCTGGACTTAGACATAATTTCACTCTCACAACATTATGGCTGGTTGGAGACAGTCCGAACCACAAGTACCGGGTCCATGGTTCTGGGCGTATACTGGGGGGGACGGGGACGACTCCCATTAACCCCTGACTATACCGGGGATACGCTTATCACAATGCCTTTCTGGTCTGTGCTGAAGCAGGGCATTCTGGCAGCCAAGTGGCTTGACCTTTATAAGTGAGCCTGGTTACCCCCTCTCGGAACCACAGACTTAGAAATTGCCAGCTCATATACAGTGCATAAAATATATTTATATATATACCCTTATACACCATTTTAATAAAAAATATCACAAAATTCTTCTACAGTAAGTCCCTCGGGAAGAGTGAAAGACGCGCACGTTCATTTTCAGCGTTCCTAGACCTTCCTATAAGAAGTTAACCAAAAAGTAGCTTCGAAAAACGCTTAGGTTAAGTTTCAGAGTTGCTTCTAATGTACCAAAACTGGACTTAGACATAATTTCACTCTCACAACATTATGGCTGGTTGGAGACAGTCCGAACCACAAGTACCGGGTCCATGGTTCTGGGCGTATACTGGGGGGACGGGGACGACTCCCATTAACCCCTGACTATACCGGGGATACGCTTATCATAATGCCTTTCTGGTCTGTGCTGAAGCAGGGCATTCTGGCAGCCAAGTGGCTTGACCTTTATTAGTGAGCCTGGTTACCCCCTCTCGGAACCACAGACTTAGAAATCGCCAGCTCATATACAGTGCATAAAATATATTTATATAATATATTTATATATATACCCTTATACACCATTTTAATAAAAAATATCACAAAATTCTTTTAAGTCCCTCGGGAAGAGTGAAAGACGCGTACGTTCATTTTCAGCGCTCCTAGACCTTCCTATAAGAAGTTAGCCAAAAAGTAGCTTCGAAAAACGCTTAGGTTAAGTTTCAGAGTTGCTTCTAATGTACCAAAGCTGGACTTAGACATAATTTCACTCTCACAACATTATGGCTGGTTGGAGACAGTCTGAACCACAAGTTCCGGGTCGATGGTTCTGGGCGTATACTGGGGGGACGGGGACGACTCCCATTAACCCCTGACTATACCGGGGATACGCTTATCACAATGCCTTTCTGGTCTGTGCTGAAGCAGGGCATTCTGGCAGCCAAGTGGCTTGACCTTTATTAGTGAGCCTGGTTACCCCCTCTCGGAACCACAGACTTAGAAATCGCCAGCTCATATACAGTGCATAAAATATATTTATATATATACCCTTATACACCATTTTAATAAAAAATATCACAAAATTCTTCTAAGTCCCTCGGGAAGAGTGAAAGACGCGCACGTTCATTTTCAGAGCTCCTAGACCTTCCTATAAGAAGTTAGCCAAAAAGTAGCTTCGAAAAACGCTTAGGTTAAGTTTCAGAGTTGCTTCTAATGTACCAAAGCTGGACTTAGACATAATTTCACTCTCACAACATTATGGCTGGTTGGAGACAGTCTGAACCACAAGTACCGGGTCGATGGTTCTGGGCGTATACTGGGGGGACGGGGACGACTCCCATTAACCCCTGACTATACCGGGGATACGCTTATCACAATGCCTTTCTGGTCTGTGCTGAAGCAGGGCATTCTGGCAGCCAAGTGGCTTGACCTTTATTAGTGAGCCTGGTTACCCCCTCTCGGAACCACAGACTTAGAAATCGCCAGCTCATATACAGTGCATAAAATATATTTATATAATATATTTATATATATACCCTTATACACCATTTTAATAAAAAATATAACAAAAATCTTCTAAGTCCCTCGGGAAGAGTGAAAGACGCGCACGTTCATTTTCAGCGCTCCTAGACCTTCCTATAAGAAGTTAGCCAAAAAGTAGCTTCGAAAAACGCTTAGGTTAAGTTTCAGAGTTGCTTCTAATGTACCAAAGCTGGACTTAGACATAATTTCACTCTCACAACATTATGTCTGGTTGGAGACAGTCCGAACCACAAGTACCGGGTCCATGGTTCTGGGCGTATACTGGGGGGACGGGGACGACTCCCATTAACCCCTGACTATACCGGGGATACGCTTATCATAATGCCTTTCTGGTCTGTGCTGAAGCAGGGCATTCTGGCAGCCAAATGGCTTGACCTTTATTAGTGAGCCTGGTTACCCCCTCTCGGAACCACAGACTTAGAAATCGCCAGCTCATATACAGTGCATAAAATATATTTATATAATATATTTATATATATACCCTTATACACCATTTTAATAAAAAATATCACAAAATTCTTCTAAGTCCCTCGGGAAGAGTGAAAGACGCGCACGTTCATTTTCAGCGCTCCCAGACCTTCCTATAAGAAGTTAGCCAAAAAGTAGCTTCGAAAAACGCTTAGGTTAAGTTTCAGAGTTGCTTCTAATGTACCAAAGCTGGACTTAGACATAATTTCACTCTCACAACATTATGGCTGGTTGGAGACAGTCCGAACCACAAGTACCGGGTCCATGGTTCTGGGCGTATACTGGGGGGACGGGGACGACTCCCATTAACCCCTGACTATACCGGGGATACGCTTATCATAATGCCTTTCTGGTCTGTGCTGAAGCAGGGCATTCTGGCAGCCAAGTGGCTTGACCTTTATTAGTGAGCCTGGTTACCCCCTCTCGGAACCACAGACTTAGAAATCGCCAGCTCATATACAGTGCATAAAATATATTTATATAATATATTTATATATATACCCTTATACACCATTTTAATAAAAAATATCACAAAATTCTTCTAAGTCCCTCGGGAAGAGTGAAAGACGCGCACGTTCATTTTCAGCGCTCCTAGACCTTCCTATAAGAAGTTAGCCAAAAAGTAGCTTCGAAAAACGCTTAGGTTAAGTTTCAGAGTTGCTTCTAATGTACCAAAGCTGGACTTAGACATAATTTCACTCTCACAACATTATGGCTGGTTGGAGACAGTCCGAACCACAAGTACCGGGTCCATGGTTCTGGGCGTATACTGGGGGGACGGGGACGACTCCCATTAACCCCTGACTATACCGGGGATACGCTTATCATAATGCCTTTCTGGTCTGTGCTGAAGCAGGGCATTATGGCAGCCAAGTGGCTTGACCTTTATTAGTGAGCCTGGTTACCCCCTCTCGGAACCACAGACTTAGAAATCGCCAGCTCATATACAGTGCATAATATATATTTATATAATATATTTATATATATACCCTTATACACCATTTTAATAAAAAATATCACAAAATTCTTCTAAGTCCCTCGGGAAGAGTGAAAGACGCGCACGTTCATTTTCAGCGCTCCCAGACCTTCCTATAAGAAGTTAGCCAAAAAGTAGCTTCGAAAAACGCTTAGGTTAAGTTTCAGAGTTGCTTCTAATGTACCAAAGCTGGACTTAGACATAATTTCACTCTCACAACATTATGGCTGGTTGGAGACAGTCCGAAGCACAAGTACCGGGTCCATGGTTCTGGCCGTATACTGGGGGGACGGGGGCGACTCCCATTAACCCCTGACTATACCGAGGATACGCTTATCACAATGCCTTTCTGGTCTGTGCTGAAGCAGGGCATTCTGGCAGCCAAGTGGCTTGACCTTTGTTAGTGAGCCTGGTTACCCCCTCTCGGAACCACAGACTTAGAAATCGCCAGCTCATATACAGTGCATAAAATATATTTATATATATACCCTTATACACCATTTTAATAAAAAATATCACAAAATTCTTCTAAGTCCCTCGGGAAGAGTAAAAGACGCGCACGTTCATTTTCAGCGCTCCTAGACCTTCCTATAAGAAGTTAGCTAAAAAGTAGCTTCGAAAAACGCTTAGGTTAAGTTTCAGAGTTGCTTCTAATGTACCAAAGCTGGACTTAGACATAATTTCACTCTCACAACATTATGGCTGGTTGGAGACAGTCCGAACCACAAGTACCGGGTCGATGGTTCTGGGCGTATACTGGGGGGACGGGGACGACTCCCATTAACCCCTGACTATACCGGGGATTAGCTTATCACAATGCCTTTCTGGTCTGTGCTGAAGCAGGGCATTCTGGCAGCCAAGTGGCTTGACCTTTATTAGTGAGCCTGGTTACCCCCTCTCGGAACCACAGACTTAGAAATCGCCAGCTCATATACAGTGCATAAAATATATTTATATAATATATTTATATATATACCCTTATACACCATTTTAGTAAAAAATATCACAAAATTCTTCTAAGTCCCTCGGGAAGAGTAAAAGACGCGCACGTTCATTTTCAGCGCTCCTAGACCTTCCTATAAGAAGTTAGCTAAAAAGTAGCTTCGAAAAACGCTTAGGTTAAGTTTCAGAGTTGCTTCTAATGTACCAAAGCTGGACTTAGACATAATTTCACTCTCACAACATTATGGCTGGTTGGAGACAGTCCGAACCACAAGTACCGGGTCGATGGTTCTGGGCGTATACTGGGGGGACGGGGACGACTCCCATTAACCCCTGACTATACCGGGGATAAGCTTATCACAATGCCTTTCTGGTCTGTGCTGAAGCAGGGCATTCTGGCAGCCAAGTGGCTTGACCTTTATTAGTGAGCCTGGTTACCCCCTCTCGGAACCACAGACTTAGAAATCGCCAGCTCATATACAGTGCATAAAATATATTTATATAATATATTTATATATATACCCTTATACACCATTTTAATAAAAAATATCACAAAATTCTTCTAAGTCCCTCGGGAAGAGTGAAAGACGCGCACGTTCATTTTCAGCGCTCCTAG